>NC_044032.1:467114478-467728556 GCF_901765095.1 Microcaecilia unicolor
ATAGTGGCAGTGAAATCGGAGTTTCTCAGAGGACAAGCAGGCTGCTTGTTCTCACATGTGGGTCAACGTCTGAGTCGGCCCAGGAATCGGACGGCATTTTGCAAACGTTTGGCCACAGTCTTCTGGCACATGTGTGCAGACTGATTTCCTGACTGTCGCGTGAGTGTGCCTCTCAGTTTTCTTTTCTCCGTGTTGAGGTGCGATAGTTTGTTCTGTGCTCCTCTCAGGCCCGGGAAGAGTCTTCGTCTGTTTCGTGGCTATTTTGCCTTATTTTTCTTATCTTTGAACAATTTACTGTTTAAAAAAAAACAAAAGGCACCCGTAGTTTCATTTATATTTTGTCCCCTTTTAAAGTTTCTTTTGTTTTTTGACATGGCCGGCTTGTTCCCTTCTTTTGTGCCCTTTTTTCTTTTAACAGGCACAATCGCGTCTTTTGATTTCGCCAAAGCCGTTTTTCCTTCCATGTCATTAAAGACACCCAGTGGCTTCAAACGTTGTACTCAGTGCAACCAGACCATCTCAGGTACCGATACCCACGTCTGGTGTATCCAGCGCCTTCGGCCCGACCATAACCCAGCCGCTTCTAGTCTGTGTCTTCGTATGAAGAAACAGACCCAAGCGCCTCGAGAAGCCCAGCGAGAAAAGCTTTTGGGGGCTCGGTTTGGTCCTTCGACATCAACATTGGTACTGAGGTCAGCGGCGTCGACATCGACTTTGAGGGAAGCATTGACGGGAGCAGAGGTAATGGCTGCTGAAAGACCTATTCGCGCTGGGAGCAGTGAGGCATCGAGTGGGTCTCCACCTGCCTTGAGGCCTCCTGTTATGCAGGCCCCCCGGGACCGACCGTTGGACCCGGCCCCGAGGAGGCAAGAGGATTCCACGTCCTCATCGGAACCGAAGAGTCTCGATGGGCGTCGAGTGAAGGCGAAGAAGCACCGTCATCAATCTCCTTCGACACACAATGCCGGGAGCTCCGGGACGTTGAGGGAATCGGCACCCGAGAAGCGTCGGCGCCGAGAGGATCGCTCCCTCTCTATTCAGGAGGTGCCGATACGTTGGTCTTCTGGCAGCCCAGTACCTGTTCCTGAGCCTCGACAGATTCTGCCACCGGCTCCTGTACTGATCCCGCAGCCTTGTCCGACGGCGGCTCTCAACGAGCGTATCAGTGCCCTGCTTCCAGAGCTTCTGGAAGGATTGCTGCGCCAGTCTGCTTCGGTGTCGGGGGTGCTTGCGCCTTCTGTACCGTCTGCTGCAGCAGCGTCTGGCCCTTTGGCTGTGGTGAGATCCCTGACCTCGGTGCCGCCTGCCACCCAGGTTGACTCCCCTTTGACGTCGGTGGAGGAAGCTTTGCTGGAGTCCAGGCAGGCGTCAACTTCTCGGCACCACCATCGAAGATGTTGTTCCTCGGCATCGAGGCAGGCTCAGTTTCGGACTGCTCTGAGGGATGTCTTGTCCGATACCGAAGATGAGCGTTCGTGGGAGGAAGAGAAGGATCCCAGGTACTTTTCTTCTGACGAGTCCTATGGGATTCCTTCTGACCCTTCTCCTCCAGTAGGAGACTTTCTTCACCGGAGAGTCTATCCTTTATCTCCTTTGTCCGGGAAATGTCTGCGGCTATTCCCTTCCCTATGGAGGTTGAGGATGACCCCCAGGGCTGAGATGCTCGAGGTCCTGAATTATCCCTCTCCGCCTAGAGAGGCTGCAACGGCTCCTTTGCATAATGTACTGAAGGAAGTCATTATGTGAAACTGGTCGTTCCCTCTGTCTAATCCCGTGATCCCGAAAAAGACTGAATCCCAATATCGGATCCATGGGGAGCCTGGATTGATGAGGTCTCAGCTACCTCACAATTCCATGGTGGTGGACTCTGCTCTCAAAAGAGCCAAGAGTACTAGGGACTATGCCTCGGCGCCCTCAGGCAGAGAATCTAGAACTTTGGACTCTTTTGGGAGGAAGGCGTATCAGGCCGCTATGCTCGCTGCCAAAATCCAGACATACCAGCTCTTCGCGAGCATCCACTTGCAGAACTCGGTGAGGCAACTGTCTAGCTTGGTTGATGCACTCCCTCCGGAGCAGGCCGAACCTTTTTGCCAGGTGGTCAGGCAGCAGAAGGCGTGTCGAAAATTCCTGGCCAGGGGTACGTTCGACACTTTTGATGTAGCATCCAGGATCGCTGCCCAGGGTATATTGATGCGCAGATTCTCATGGCTGCGTGTCTCTGACCTGGATCATTCGGTCCAGCAGCGGATGGCGGATGTTCGTTCATAGGGGGATAACCTTTTTTGGTGAGAAAGTAGAGGATCTGGTTGAACAGCTCAAGAAGCACAATGATGCTATGGATTCTCTCTCCTGCCAGGCATCTTCTGCTACTACCTCCTCATCTAGGAGGTTTTTTGGAGGGAAGAGGAGTGCACCCTATTCCTATGCTAGGCGTAGGTACACTCCTGCTTCTCGGCAGCCTGCTCAGGCTCAGTCCCAGCACGCTTGTTCTCGTGAACAGCGTGCGCCTAAGGCCACTGCAGCTCCCCAGGAAAAGCAAGGGACGGGCTTTTGACTGGCTCCAGTTCAGCATAGCCTCAGTAAACGTTTCTGTACCGGATGACTTGCCGGTTGGGGGGAGGTTAATGTTTTTTCACCAAAGGTGGCCTCTTATAACTTCCAACCGGTGGGTTCTTCAAATTGTCTGGTTAGGATACACCCTCAATCTGGACTCCAAGCCTCCAAATTGCCCACCAGGAGCTCAGTCCTACAACTCCCAGCACAAGCAGGTACTTGCAGAGGAACTCTCCGCCCTTCTACAGGCCCAAGTGGTCGAACCCGTTCCACCAGGGGAAGAAGGGTTGGGATTTTATTCCAGGTACTTCCTTGTGCAAAAGAAAACAGGGGGGGATGCGTCCCATCCTAGCCCTAAGTGCCCTGAACAAATTTCTTGTCCGAAAAAAGTTCAGGATGGTTTCCCTAGGCACCCTTCTTCCCATGATTCAGGAAAACGATTGGCTATGCTCTCTGGACTTAAAGGATGCTTACACACACATCTCGATACTTCCAGCTCAAAGAAAGTATCTTCGATTTCGGCTGGGAACACAGCACTTTCAGTACTGTGTACTGCCTTTTGGCCTGGCGTCTGCGCCCAGACTATTTACTAAATGCCTAGCTGTAGTCACAGCGTCGCTACACAGACTGGGACTGCATGTGTTTCCTTATCTCAACGATTGGCTGGTGAAGAGCACCTCGAAGAAGGGTGCTCTGGAGTCCATGCGAATGACTATTTAGGTGCTAGAGCTACTGGGGTTCATCATAAATTATCCCGTCCCATCTCACCCCAATCCAGAAATTGGAATTCATTGGAGCCCTGTTCAACACTCAGACAGCTCGAGCTTATCTTCCCGAGACAAGGGCGGACAACCTTCTGTCCCTGGTGTCCATGGTTTGAGTGTCTCAGCACGTCACGGCTCAGCAGATGTTGAGACTTCTGGGGCACATGGCCTCCACAGTTCATATCACGCCCATGGCACGTCTACATATGAGATCAGCTCAATGGACCCTAGCTTCCCAGTGGTTTCTAGAGGACATAATCCAACTGTCCACAGACTTCGGAGTTCTCTTCAGTGGTGGACGATTTGATTCAGTTTGACCATGGGGCGACCTTTCCAAGTTCCTCAGCCACGAAACGTGCTGACGACGGATGTATCTCTCCTGGGGTGGGGAGCTCATGCAGATGGGCTCCACATGCAGGGAGCCTGGTCCTTTCAGGAAAGAGGTCTGCAGATCAACCTCCTGGAATTAAGAGCGATCTGGAACGCTCTAAAGGCTTTCAGAGACTGGCTGTCCAACCAAGTGATCTTAATTCAGACAGACAATCAGGTTGCCATGTTTTACACCAACAAGCAGGGGGGCACCGGATCTCACCTCTGTGTCAGGAAGCCGTCCAAATGTGGCTTTAGGCTTGTCATCATGGCATGTTCCCTCTTCTTCTGGAGTTGTCCTCCAAAGAACTGTGGAGATTGGACTGTTTTCCAACCCTCATCACTCAAAACGAGGGGTCGCTTCTACATCCCAACCTCCAGTCTCTGGCTCTTACAGCCTGGATATTGAGAGCTTAGAATTTGCCTCCTTGGGTCTTTCAGAGGGTGTCTCCTGAGTCTTGCTTGCTTCCAGAAAAGATTCCACGAAGAAGTGTTACTTTTTCACATGGAGGAGGTTTGCCGTCTGGTGTGACAGCAAGGCCCTAGATCCTCTTTCTTGTCCTACATGGATCCTGCTTGAATACCTTCTACACTTATCAGAGTCTGGCCTCAAAACCAACTCAGTAAGGGTTCATCTTAGTGTGATTAATGTTTATCATCGCTGGACAGCCTTTAGTTGTTCACTTCATGAGAGGTTTGCATTTGTCGAAGCCCCCGCCCTGTCAAACCTCCACCAGTGTCATGGGATCTCAACGTCATTCTCTCCCAGCTGATGAAAGCTCCATTTGAGCCACTGAATTCCTGCCATCTGAAGTACTTGACCTGGAAGGTCATTTTCTTGGTGGCTGTTACTTCAGCTCGTAGGGTCAGTGAGCTTCAGGCCTTGGTAGTGCATGCACCTTATATCAAATTTCATCACAACAGAGTAGTCCTCTGCACGCACCCTAAGTTCCTGCTAAAGGTGATGTCGGAGTTCCATCTTAACCAGTCAATTGTCTTGCCACATTCTTTCCCTGTCCTCGTACCCGCCCTGGCGAAAGCAGTTTGCACACCTTGGACTGCAAGCGAGCATTGGCCTTTTACGTGACGCGGACAAAGCCCTTTAGACAGTCCGCCCAGTTGTTTTGATCCCAACAGGAGGGGAGTCACCATCGGAAAACGCACAATTTCAAATTGGCTAGCAGATTGCATTTCCTTCACTTACGTCCACGCTGGGCTGACTCTGGAGGGCCATGTCACGGCTCATAATGTTAGAGCCATGGCTGTGTTAGTGGCTCACTTAAAGTCAGCCTCCATTGAAGAGATTTGCAAGGCTGCAATGTAGTCATCAGTCCACACATTCACATCTCACTACTGCCTTCAGCAGGATACCTGATGCGACAGTCGGTTTGGGCAGTCAGTGCTGCAGAATCTGTTCGGGGTTTAGAATCCAACTCTACCCCCCTAGACCCGTTTTTGTTCGGTTCCAGGCTGCACTCTCAGTTAGTTGTTTATAGTTTCAGGTCAATCTATGTTATGTCCTCGCTGTTGCGGGGCCCAATTGACCAATGTTCGTTGTTTTGAGTGAGCCTGGTTGCTCGGGATACCCCACATGTGAGAACAAGCAGCCTGCTTGTCCTCGGAGAAAGCGAAGATACATACCTGTAGCAGGTATTCACCAAGGGCAGCAGGCTGATTGTTCTCACAAGCATGCCCACCTCCCCTTTAGAGTTGTTACTAGTTTATTATGCTTTTTGATTTAACTGAGAGGCGCGCTCGCGCAATGTGCGGGAAATTAGTCCACACAGGCACGGTGCGCGCTGCACCCGCACCAGAAGACTATGGCAAAACTTTTTTTTATATTTTGCTTGCAAATTGCTAGCCGATTCCCGGGCCAACGCAGACATCGACCCACTTGTGAGAACAATCGGCCTGCTGTCCTAGGAGAATACCTGCTACAGGTATGTATCTTCACTTCACTGTAATGGCTGGAGACTTCCTGAATGGCATGGCCAAGATAAGCTGAGACCCAGAGGAGGTGGAGACCTGAATGAAACAGTAAATGGAGGCATTCTTTGATACAAAGAAGCAAATACAAGTTCTGGAGCAAACTAACAGTGTTCTTTTCTGACAAACTTGAAGACTTAGAAAATCATACGTGGAGAAACAACTTGTGGTTCAAAGGCATTCCAGAAACTCCAGATTATGAAAACTGCTTCCATGTGATTAAAAAAAAAATTGACAATGATTCTGGGATGGCAAACCTGAGCAGAATCGCATAAACTGGACAGAGCTCACAGGCTGCTAGGCCCACCTAAATTGTTTGTCACAAGACATTGTAGCATATTACTACAGCTATGGCATAAAGGAATGGGAGACTTCAACAGTAGAAAAAGCTAAAGAGATGATCTAGGAGACCCATTGGATTGAACTGTTTGATGACCCCTCTCCAGAAATACTTTGAAAATGAAGAGACCTTTTTGTCAAACATATTTTATTATCAACGCAAACAGGATGCCAAGAAAGCAAATAATAACTTTCACGTGTACAACAAAAGAAGAACCAGAAATGATGACAATATTTTACAACACAATCCCCCCCAATCCCTCACCCCACCCTAACTACCCTGCAAGAAGTCCAGAGTCTGTCTTGAATGCAATTGAGTGCCATCCTACTGTAATTAAATGAACAGTGTATTAAGAAATGCAGAATGGACTTTAGAGGGATAAGTTTGTAGATATGGAGTTCAAATGGTAACAGAACATTTTTTTGTTTTCACACCCCCCCTCCTCCACACTAAAATGCTCGATAGTGAGTAGTTCATGCATAAGATTTTTCCATTGCATCAGTGTTGGAGGAGTTGGGTATATCCACTGCAACAAGATGCAGCGCTTGGCCATCAAGGCTGCTTTTACACAGAAAACAGTGCAATTTTCTGTGTACCCTATACAACACCTGTGATGTCATCCGGAATACACATTTGTGGTGTTTTATCCAATTTTGCCAATACAATGTACTCAGCTAAGCCCAAAGCTTGGTCCAAAAGACAGCAATGGATGGACAATCACCCACCACATGACAATATGTAGCACCAGAATGTCCACACTTTATATAATCCCCTGTCACTGGCATGCCCATCTTCTTTGCTCTGGAGGGGTGAATATACATATGTAACAAAAACTTATAATGCAATTCCTGTAAGTGAATACTTCCAGCCAATCTTGGCACTTCATTCAAACTTAGTAACAAACACTTCATTGTATATTCCCCAAAATCTTGTTCCCAATGGGTCACCACTCTAGGCAAAGGTATTCTCCCCAGTACTTTCTTTACTATAGCAAAATAATGGCTGGTGAGTCCTTTATGAACCGCAAATAGGCCAAATATCATCACAATCTGACTTGGTGAAATCTATTGGATTAATTTGTAATAGGCTTTTGGTATAATGCTGCAATTGCAAATAGGGGTACCAATCAGTGTCCTGCAATTGATCATATGACAGCATCCTTGGTTCGTATTCATCTACGACATGTTGCAGCAAGAAAACTCCCCAAGTCTGCCATCAAAGGAAAGCCTCCGATGCAATCCTGGTGGAAAATCTGCACTTCCCTGAATCGGCAACTACCAAGAGCAATGCAAATGCAAGACAAATTTCTTTCAAAACATGGTCCAAGCCTATCTCACCACACATACTAAAACATGGCGCTGCAAATTTGGCAGAAGGCTAGACGCTTTTGCATGTAAAACATAAGCCAAATTATATGGGGCCACTATCTCCGATTCAATAACCAAATCACAAAATTCTGACGTATGATATACCCAATCACGAGCACAATACAAATGACTAGCTATTGCATAGGCTCTTAGATCAGGGAGACCCATCTCATTTAGATAATTGGAACTACTTAAGGGAGGCTCTTGGTCTCTTATTACCCCCACAAAAATGTACTAATAGTCCTATTTCAGAGGGCCAGATCCTGAGTCTTCAAACTAAGCAGCATGTGCTGCAAAGGGTACAGCCATTTAGGTAAGAGTACCCTTTTTAAGAGTTGAACTCTACCCCACAGGGATAAAGGTAAATCTCTCCATTTGGCACACAAGGACTTAGTAACAGACAGCAATGGAGACACATTTAAAACATATAGCTGGCCATGATCTCTAGGAATCCACAAATTCGCTCACTTTAAAAGAAAATGCACCAGCTAAGTATGGACCAAATCCTCATCCACACTTAGGCTTCTGATTTATCATAATTAATCCAGAGGCCTGAACACTGACCAAAAATATGTAGAATATCCAAAGTTCTAGGTAATGACCTCACTGGATTGGTAAGAGCAACCAACAAATCATCCGCAAATAAGGCCACCTTAAATTTATGAAGAGACTTTTTTAATGTAACAAGAAAGTTGCAGGAGGAAGGCCTGAAGTACTCTGGTTATTCCTTTGTGTCCCTGGCCTTCGCTGTAGAGGGAAAGACATACAAAGCCAGAGCCCAAGAGGCAGAACTGATCCGTTTGTACTGACTTGTAAAGTGCCAGTTAAGGGCAGAGTGGAAAGAGGCAAAGGATGGTTATGTAATCAATCTGGTGCATCTGTCCCATTGGACAGCAGTGGAGCCAAGACTGGTATGATGATAAGGGACTGTTTATAATGTATAAAGTTGATTTGGTCTCCTTTGGCAGAGCAAGGAGGGACTATTGAGACTGCTACAATATGGATGATTGGGTACAGAATTGTTGATAACATTTGAAGGAGAAAGGAGGTTGATGAATGAATGATTGATTGATTGAAGTGGACAGAAATGCCAAGAGTGGAATGTTGGTATGGAAAGGGGTAGAAGAGGGTATGGTGTGGTTGTTGGGATATTCATACTCAGAATGGGGTGTGGTTTAGGGAGTGTAATAAAGTGACCTGTGAGAGGGGGTGACTGGAGAGTAAGAGAGAGAGGGGGGGGGGGGAGTCTGAAGATTTTTGGAGCAAGACAAGATAGTGGGGTCTTGGGTCCTTTATGAGGTAATGTTAAAAGATGAATCAGGCTGATGGGGGATGATAATGCTGGGTTGATATCCCTTAACATTAAGGGGCTGAACTCACCACAACAAACAGTTTCTGTTGCTTACGAAACTGTAGTATCTCAGAATCACTATAGGCTTCATGCAAGAGATGCATCTGTTAAGGAAGGCTGAGTGCCTCCTGCGCTCCCCTAAGTTCCTGGTAGTTATTGTGCCTCTAACATAAGGGAGATAAAAAAGGTAGGGGTGGCTATCCTACTTGCTAGTGTGCATGCACAAGATGATGGATCCAGAGGGAGGTTCCTAAGCGTGAAAATGTCACATAATACCTAATGAATATCTATTCCCATGAACACAGATCAGAGCCTGTTTTGCAAGGCTGGAGTAGGAGGTGCTGGGAATGAGAGAATGCAAATGAGTTATTGAGAGGAGGGAAGATTTTAATGTCACTAAACCCTACAATCAGTGGAGTGGAGGAGTGGCCTAGGCCCTAGTGGTTAGAGCACCAGTCTTGTAATCGAGAGGTGGCCAGCTCAAATCCCACTGCTGCTCCTTATGATCTTGGGCAAGTCACTTAACCCTCCATTGCCTCAGGTACAAACTTAGATTGTGAGCCCTCCTGGGACAGAGAAATATCCAGAGTACCTGAATGTAACTTACCTTGAGCTACCACTGAAAAAGGTGTGAGCAAAATCTAAATAAATAAATAAAAATAAACAATTTGAGGAAAGCATTTAGAATGGGAGACACTACAGGAAGATGCTGAGAGACATAAGATGTTGGGACTGGTGGATAGTTAGTGAATCCTCTTCACAATCTTTTTTTCTTTTTTGTCTCCCCCTCTTGAAATTCTTACTCAAGAATAGGTCGCTTAGATAACTGGGGAGTTTGTTTAGTAGTTTGGGTGAGGATTGATAGAATAACCTGGTCTGATCATAGCCTAGTGAAGGCAATTAAACGATAGCCTCTTCCAGGAGCAGGATATAGTGTGCAAGATGGAGAAAGCTATCTGAGAGTATCTTGAGCTGAATAACACTGGATAGATCTCCCAAACTCAGGGAGCCTTTGTTGTCTTTTTTGGGTGGGGCAGAGGGGAAAGTCTGTAGGGGGAGAGTTGACTGTAAAGGAGTTGTGATATATGATGGAAATTTAAAATAATAATTTTTAAAAAGCAAAGATTGAGTCAGGCATACAAGTTGTGACCTCATTGCACAGTGCCAGAACAGAACAACTCTCCCAAAGCTCAGAACTGAGCATATGTAGCCCTTCCTGCATGCAACAGTCTTCTCTATATCTTGGTTTTGTTTTTTCTGCTCTGCTGAACAGATGTGAAAACATAGCTCTTCTAATTATCCTTCAGAGATTCTTGTAACGTTTTTCCTCTTTTTTTTCAAGACAGTTTGTGCCTATTATTCTTTTTGTGCAAGTTTTAGCCAGAGGCACAGGGGTCTACCCATGTCCTGCAGAACTTCTATCCTGCGTTGGCTTCTACCAGTGCAAACCTACTTGTGAGAATTTTGGTCATATCTCTCTATGAAATCAGGGGGCTTACAGCATCTGGCTTCAGAGCCATCAGGAACATAAGACTTAATAACTGGAGTGCAGTCACTAAGAAAATATATAGCAGCAGCATTTAATTTTCAAAAGGGTAACAATGATAAAATGAGGAAAATTTAAAAAAAGACTGAAAGGCTCAGCTGCAAAGAATAGGACTTTAAACTGGGCCTGGACATGGTTTAAAAATACCATTTTGGAAGACCAGACCTAATATATTCCATGTATTAATAAAGGTGGAAAGAAGAGCAAATGACAGCCAGCTTAGTTAAAAGGAGGATATTAGACCAAAAGAACATCTTTCAGAATATGGAAAAAAAAAAGATTTGAATGAAGAAAACAAAAAGCAACATAAGCACTGCTAAGTTAGATGCAAAGCATTGATAAAGAAGGCTAAAAGAGAATACAAAGAGAAATTTGCCTCAAAGTCAAAAGCTCATAGTAATAACATTTTCAGGTATATCAGAAGCAGCAAGCCTGTGAGCGAATCCAAGGGAGCATTAGATCATCAAGGATAAAAGGGGCACTTGGAGGACAGGGCCATAGCAGAGAGGCTGGATTTTTTACCTCAGTCTTTACTGAAGAAAATGTAAGAGATCTACCTTTACTAGACATGTTTTCCATGGTGAGGCAGCAGAGGAACTGAAAGAAAACTCCGTGAGCCTGGAAGATGCACTGACCCAAATTTACAAATTAAAAAGTAGTAAATCACCTGAACTAGATGGTATACACCCCAGGGTACTGAAAGAACTCAAATATGAAGCTGCAGATCTGTTAGTGATCTATAATCTGGTGTTAAAATCATCCATAGCACCTGACCATTGGAGAGTAGCCAATGTAACACCTATTTTTTAAAAAGGGATCCAGGGGTGTTGGTTTGGTGAACAGTCAGGAAGAATAAAGACACAGAAAATGGGAAATTGCATTCATAGTGAGGGTTTGGATAGGGTCATGGGGGGGGGGGGGTTAATAGATGGTTACTAAATTAGGGTGGAGTGTCATCAGAGTTCAGGCACTCTGCTAGAGCAGCGACTTTTAAATACTGCTGTGATAGTTGAAGGCTCCACTATTTATGTTTGTGATGCAGCATTGCAATATAGTTTTATGTTAGAGGGTCATAAATGGACTTCAATATAATGTGAAAAGCAGTTTATGAGGGACTTTTGGGAGGGGGGAGGAGAATGCTGGGAGAAATGTTTGATGGCAGATTGTTCTATTCTATGAGAGTGGCATACACATTTGTACTGTATGTCTTATCTCTATTTGTTACTTGAAAATGTTCTTTCTGAAGTACCATTAATAAACTGTTGGAGACTTTGGGGGGGGGGGGGGGGGGGAGGAAGGGAGGGAAGAAAAATGTAAAATGTTCTTGGAGAGCAGAGGTAATTGTTCTATTTCTCTGTGTTAGTTGCAAAATGGAAGTTGTCTCTTCAATAAAATATATTTAAACATAAAAAAGGGATCCAGGGGTGATCCAGGAAATTACAGACTGGTAAGCCTGACACCAGTGCCTGGCAAAATAGTGGAAGCTATTATAATGAATAAAATCACTGAACACATAGACAAACGTTTACTAGGACAGAGTCAACATGAATTCAGGTCTTGCCTCACCAGGTTGCTTAATTTCTTTGAATGCTTGAATAAACATATGGATAAAGGTGAGCTGGTTGATGTAGTGTATCTAGATTTTCAGAAAGCGTTTGACAAAGTCCCTCATGAAACTCCTGAGAAAATTCAAAACCTATGAGACAGGAGGCAATGTTTTGTTATGGATTAGGAATTGGTTGATGGATAGAAAAGCGGGTAGGATTAAATGACCAATTCTCTCAGGAGGGAAAATAATGGAGTGCCCCAGGGATCTGTATTGAGACTGGTACTAGTTAACATATTTATTAATTATCTGGAAATGGGAACGACGAGTGAGATGTTCTTAAAATACATACAAGTTGTGAAAAATTGCAGGAAGACCTTAGGAAGTTTGAAGATTGGGCATCCGAATGGCAGATGAGATTTAATGTGGACAAGGGCAAAGTGATGCACGTTGGGGAGAATAATCCATATCATAGTTATTTAATGCTAGGTGCTGTCATCATGGACAATACACTGAAATCTTTTGGGCAGTGTGTGGCACTGGCCAAAAGTGCAATCAGAATGGTAGGAATTATTAGAAAATAAGATAAAGAATATTATAATGCCTCTGTATTGCTCCATGGTGTGACCACATAAGTACATAAGTACATAAGTAATGCCATACTGGGAAAAGACCAAGGGTCCATCGAGCCCAGCATCCTGTCCACGACAGCGGCCAATCCAGGCCAAGGGCACCTGGCAAGCTTCCCAAACGTACAAACATTCTATACATGTTATTCCTGGAATTTTGGAGTTTTCCAAGTCCGTTTAGTAGCGGTTTATGGACTTGTCCTTTAGGAAACCGTCCAACCCACCTGGAGTATTGTGGGCAATTCTGGTTGCTATATCTTAAAGACATAGGAAAATTAGAAAAGGTTCAAAGAAGGGCAACCAAAATGATTAAGGGGATGGAACTCCTGTCATATGAAAAAAAGCTAAAGAGGTTAGGACTCTTCAGCTTGGAAAAGAGATGGCTAAGGAGGGATATGAAGAGGTCTATAAAATCCTGAGTGGTGTAGAATGAATAAACATAAATCAGTTTTTTTACCCTTGCAAAAAGTACAAAGACAAGGGGAGATGCAAGGAAATTACATGGTACTACTTTTAAAATAAACAGGAGGAAATATTTTTTCTCTCAATGACTAGTTAAGCTCTAGAACTTGTTGCCAGAGGATATGGTATCAGCTGTTAGTGTAGCTGGGTTTTAAAAAGTTTTGTACAGGTTCCTGGAGGAAAAGTCCATAGTCTGCTATAGAGAGAGAATGGGAAAAACCACAGCTTGTCCCAGGGATCAGTAGCATGAATCTTGATACTATTTTGGATTGGGTCAGGTCCTTTTGATCTGAATTGGCCACTATTGGAAGCGGAATACTGGTGTAGATGGACCACTGGTCTCGCCCAGTATGGTTATTCTTATTTTCTTAAGCAGAAATTGTTCTTTGGGTTTGCTCTGTGCAGAAATCAGCTGCCTCTATCCCTAGCAACAGATACTCCCCAGTAGAACTTTCATCCACGTCCCTGCATTTTTGACTTCAAAAATCCAGAGGCAGAGGAGCAGTGTTGGAAGTCTGTTCTGAAACTTATCATTGAGTGGGTGGTCAATGCCTGGAATGCCCTTCCGTGGGATGAACACAGAGAATTTCTACTTAGAAAATGGCGCCAAAACAGTGTGACAAGGTGGTCGCCATAGCCAGAAGGATGCTAGGCTGTGTAGAGAGAGGCCTAACCAAAAGTGTAGATATCTTCAGATGCTCATACAGGTCTAAGCTCATAGAATTAGGGCAGTAGTTCACTGCAATTTATTGTGCTATTAAAAGTAATTCTCTCCCCCCCCCCCCCCCACCCACCTCCCTCCCCCCTCCACCCTACTGCAGCTCCTCATGACTCTGGGCAAGTCATTTAACCCTCCATTGCCCAGAGTCACAAAGAGCTGCAGTGTGGAAAACAAAAACATACCTTTAATCACACAAGTAATTACAGTTACAAATTATAAAAATGTAGCCCTACAAAAATTAAAGAATAAAAAGTAATGAAAAGAAAGAAATGCCAAATACATATTGAAAAATTACAAATTAAAGAATCTAAAACGGCATTCAGAATAGCTATAAAGAACCTTACAGTTTTTACAGCCTGCTTCAGAAAAGCAAGCCTTCCTCTGTGACCCCCCTCAGAAGCACATTATGGTCATAGCCCATTCTGCGCTGAGACTTCCAAGTGCTGTGCTGTTTGTGCAGTTCTGGGCAATTCACTTTCTCCATGGCCACACAGGGACATTACCAACATAGAACTCCTTTTACTAAGTGGCAGTAAGACCAACACGGGCTTACCACTCGCTATACAGGAAGTACTGCTAGGCTACTGCAGCAGCCCGGCGATACTTCCCACCCCTAGGGTGCTGTCATTTCCGGCGCTACAAAAATGTATTCAATGAGTGATGGTAAGGGCTTCCCCTGAAATGGCCATGTGGCAAGTGCTTTACTTGCCACTCGGCCATTTCCTGTAGGAAAGCGAGACTTCCCTTTTACCAGCTGTGGGAAAAAGAGGGCCTCGGTACGCATGTAAAACACGCACCAGCGCCTGCCCCCTTTTGCCACAGCTTGGTAAAAGAGGTCCATAGATTGTAAGCCTACCATGGATACAGAAAGTACCTGTATATAATACATATGAACCACTTTGGTTGCACCACATAAAGGCAGTAGATTAAATGGCATTAGCCCATAATGTTTCCTTTGTCTCAGGGGCGTAGCCAGACAACAGATTTTTGGTGGGCCTAAGCAAGAATTGGGTGGGCACCAAGTGTTCTCCCCCCCCCCCCCCCCTCCTCCAAAAAAAAAAATCTCAGCTGGTGGGAAAACACTTCTTTTTACCTTGGCAGCAGTATTGCACTGAAAACTGAGAATGCGCAGGTGCCAGTGTCGTGGAGAGTAGCGTTTTTGTTACCATCAGGGGGAAATCTTCCGCTGGCAGAGCTTGGGATTCCCACCAGTTACCACTAAACATGTGCTACTGTTGGGTGGGCCTGAGCCATAGATGGTGGCCTCTTTGAGTGCAATCTTCCCTGTGGAGCATCAGTGCCGTTACTTTCTCTTCCTGCAGCCAAATGCAGGTTTCTGTTTCAGGTACTTCCTGATCGCCAAGATGACAGGATTATGCCTTATCCTGCATCTCAGGGACTTAATCCTTTGCCTCTATTTAGAAAAAAAAAGAAGAAGAAGAAGAAGTCAAAATGGACCATTCTTCCTTCCATTCTCCCTTACTTGCAAGAAGCAGACTAGTTATATAAATGTAGATCTAAAAGATGCATACACATGTTTTCTAATCTATCCACATTATTGTAGATACATATGATTTATTCCTCATTTGGCCCATTATCAAGTCATTGTCCTTACTTTTGGTCTCTCTTATGTGCCAAGAATGTTCTTCAAGTGTCTTGTAGTTATAACCCACATATGTGCACAAATTGGATTACCTGGTGTTTCTTGAACTAGATGATTGTTTTATTGCAGAATCTTCAGGTCCTTCACCCTTCTGGATGGGTCCATGACCCTGGATGGCTTAAGAGACCTAGTGTGTGTTGTAGCCTGTTGACTCTCTCCCAATCAGGGTGAACAAACAAATTCAATATCCAACCGTCAGCAAGACACTGTATACTTTAAGATTAGTTTGTAAGGTCCACAAACTAAGCTCCAAACCCTTGGATTCTTCCACTAGCAACTTATAAACCAAGGATTCTAACTTTCCACAAGCATGCAAATCTGGTCTGGAAAAATCCAGTACCACCTTTAGTTTCTTCCTTTGTTTGGGCTCTCCCAGCTTTATAGGAGACCCCTGACAGGTCCTCCCCTTGGGACAGTTTTCTTACATAAACAGGAACTATTCCATGCCCCATAGCTACCAACCAGAAGGTTGTAAATTGTAGCAGGTATCTGAGAATCCCCTTTTCTCACTCACATTTCCATACTTTGGGGTTCTACCCAATTGACTGTATCGGAGCAGTCCATAAACTCTGCTTTGGACATTTGATCCTCCCCTCAGGCCCCTCCACTTCCCTTTCCCTCATCTCCAACCATGTGCATCTTCTTCTTTTTACTTTCCTCCCCTCCATCCATGTCCAGCATTTCTCCTCTCTCTTCCCTCCCCTGTATCCATATAAAGCAATAATTCTCTCTCCCCTCTCCTCCATCCAAGTCCAGCGTTTCTCCTCTCTCCCTGCCAACTCCTCCATCCATCCATGTCCAGCAATTCTCCTTTATCTCCTGCTCTCCTCTCTATCCATTTCCAGCATTTCTTCTCTCTCCCCTGCCATCCCCTCCCATCCATGTGCATCTCCTTCCTGTCTTCTCTCCCCTCCATCCATGTCCAGCATGTCTCCTCTCTCCCCTGCCCTCCCCTCCCATGTCCAGCGATTCTCCTTTATCCCCTGTCCTCCCCTTCCATCCATATCCAGCAAATCTCTCTTTGCTGACGTTCCCCTCCCATCCATGCCCAGTATGTCTCCTCTCTCCCCTGCCCTCCCCTCTCATCCATGTGCAGCGATTCTCCTCTGCCCCATGTCCTCCCCTGCCATCCATGTCCAGCGATTCTCCTCTCCCCTGCCCTCCCCTCCATGTCCAGCGATTCTCCTCTCCCCTGCCCTCCCTTCCATGTCCAGCGATTCTCCTCTCTCTCCTGCCCTCCCCTCCATGACCTGCAATTCTCCTCTCTCCCCTGCCCTCCTCTCCCATCCATGTCCAGTGATTCTCCTCTGCCCCCTATCCTCCCCTGACATCCATGTCCAGTGATTCTCCTCTCCCCTGCCCTCCCCTCCCTTCCCCTCCCATCCATGTCCAGTGATTCTCTCTTCCCTACCCTCCTCTCCCATCCATGTCCAGCATGTCTCCTCTCTCCCCTGCCCTCCCCTCTCATCCATGTCCAGCGATTCTCCTCTGCCCCCTGTCCTCCCCTGCCATCCATGTCCAGCAAATCTCTCTCCTCTGACCTCCCCTCTCATCAATGTCCCGCGATTCTCCTCTGCCTCCTGCCCTCCCCTGCCATCCATGTCTAGCGATTCTCCTCTCCCCTGCACTGCCCTCCCCTCCCATCCATGTCCAGCGATTCTCCTCTCTCCCCTGCCCTCACCTCCCATCCATGTCCAGCATGTCTCCTCTCTCCTCTGCCCTCCCCTGCCCTCCCCTCCTATCCATGTCCAGCAATTCTCTCTTCCCTGCCTTCCCCTCAAATCCATGTCTAGCGATTCTCCTTTCTCCCCTCCCCTCCATGTCCAGCAATTCTCTTCTCTCCCCTGCCCTCCGTCCCCTCCATGTCCAGCGATTCGTTCAAACTCCAGACCCCCTCCCCACCCTCCCTCAGCTCCCCGACTTTCCTTGAAATCTTTAATTTACCCGAAGTCGCATTGAACCGGCAGTAAAAACAGCTGGCAGGCAGGCTTGCCTCCTCATCGCTTCCCTTCCCTCTCAGCGCATCCCACCCTCGTGGAAAGGAAATTACATCAGAGGAAGGCGGGACACGCTGAGAAGGAAGGGAAGTGACGAGGAGGCAAGCCTGCCTGCGTGCCAGCAGCAGTTTTTACTGCCGGTTTGCCGCAACTTCAGATAAATTAAAGATTTCAAGGAAAGTCGGGGAGCTGAGGGAGGGCGGGGGGAGCTGAGGGAGGGAGGGGGGGCAGCACGGGTGCACAAACGGAAGGGAGAGGGCAGGTGAGCCAGACCTCACAAAAAAGGTGCCGGTATGCTGTACTGGCGCATACCAGCACAAAAATAGAACTGGTTTCACCTGAACCAGTACAACTATTAGGCCTTTACCTAACTTGAGTAAGAATTTTGCTTTAAATTATCTTTAAGATTCTCTAAATGCTTCAGGGACCCTTTTACTAAGCCGCGTAGGCGTCTACGCGCACCCAATGCTCACCAAAATGTAGTTACCACCTGGCTACCACATGGCTCATGCGGTAATTTCATTTTTGGTGTGTGTCCGATACATAATTTTTGTTTTCGGACGCGCGCCAAGTGGCATTTGATGTGCATAGGTCATTTTCGTCAAAAATGTTTAAAAGGCATTTTTTGCAGGTATGCTTAAAAAATTGTTCTGCGTGCACTCAAAACACGCATCTACGCTACTGCAGGCCATTTTTTAGCGCGCCTTTGTAAAATGGCCCTTCAATACAGTATTTATAAATGACTGGGTATAACCATTTTAAAACAGTATAACGAGTTCACTTTTATATATTTTACCTTACTGGTATGTATTTATTCTGATGTCAATAACAATAAATATAGCATTACCCAGTTAGATACCATTCCATGTTAGGGCATTTGTGTCTCCCTTTGAAACACTACTACTGCTAAAGCCTTAAGTATTGCCTATGGCCGCTTAGGGAGGAGCCTAGATGAACAAAGATGCAGTGGCTAGACACACACTGGGTATGAGGAGTGAGAGAGAGCTGCAAGAGAAGGAAAGAGGAGGAACAAGCCCCAGTGGCGTTCCTTGGTCGATTGCCACCCGGGGTGAATCTCCACTCTGCCCCCCCCTGGGTGCAATGTCGTCTGTCCCTCCTGGGTGCAGCATCCCCCCCCCCGGTGTACCACTGCCCCCACAGCACATCACCTCCAAGCCCCCCCCCCCCGGGTGCATTCTTCTTACCTGCTGGAGTACTGGGAGCAGCCGCGCAGCTGTTGGGCCCTGCTACCTCTGCCCTGGAAGAGGAAGTAACAGCAGAGGGAGCAGGGAACCAGCGGAGCCAACAGCTCCGTGCAGTGGCGTAGCAAGGGCGGGGCGGTCCACCCCGGGTGTTAACGGGTGGGGGGGTGCATCCGTCCACCCTCCCCCCCCCGACACGGTCCTCACTTGCCTATGAGCTCCATCCATCTGCAGCGCTGCTGTAAAGAAGAAATCGCTTCGTCGGCCCTTCCCTCACTCATTGTGTCCCGCCCTTGAGGAAATAGGAAGTTAAGTCAGAGGGCGGGACACAGTGAGTGAGGGAAGGGCCGACGAAGCGATTTCTTCTTTACAGCAGCGCTGCAGATGGATGGCGCTCGTAGGTAGGTGGGGACCGTGTCGGGGTGGCGCTATGCCAGGGGGGGTCCACGCCGGTGGGGGGGTGTCGTGTTGGTCTGCACCCGGGGGGGTGCAGTGGTGATCCACCCCGGGTGGCAGCCGCCCCCGCTATGCCACTGGCTCCCTGCACCTCTCCTCAGCGTGTACCCGGGATAGACCGCCCCCACCTCCCCACCCTCGGTACGCCACTGACAAGCCCTGGTCTAGGTGGCAACTAGGAGGCCCAAAAAAATCAAGGGAGAAGGTAAAAGGGAGTGGAACTTGTTTCTGGCAGAGGAGTAAGGAAAAAGGGGATCAGGCTTATCCCCAGTGTCATTTTCTGCTTGCCTATAACAGTGCTTCCCAACTTATTTAATTTTAGGCTTGATCCTTAAGGCACACAGCAAACTAAGGGTTCCTTTTACAAAGCAGAACTACTGATTAGCATGCACTGAATGCAAAGAAGCCCATGCTGTACTGCTCAGTGTTGAGTGTTTGTTTCTGCCTAGGCATAAAATGTATTTTAAAAGTGAAAATCTGCCTTGTGCTATATTTCATGTGGTAATGGTAAGTGATCTTCAGACTTGATGTATTGATATAAGACTGGAAAAACTCAGACAGCATTAATAAAGAACTGGGTTATGTGGGGAGTTGTTTTTTGTTGTTGTTGTTGTTGGTTCAATTACATAAAAAACAGGGTTTATATCTGACATAAATCTTTCTGATATATGGTTACCAAATAAAAGGCCAGAGAGAGTAGAGGGTTTTTCCCCACAGTATGTGCCTGGAATGAGAGGCTTAGAACCTCTGGCCTAAAATTTCCTGGAAAAAAACATGTATATATGGAGTTCCCCAGATTTCACAAAAGTCTGTGCATGCAGGTTCAAGTTCAACTAAAATGGATTTTCCCTGTGTCTGGCCACAGAGGGTTTAAGCATGACATGAAGGAAACATTTCTTTGGCAAACTGAGAACAAAAAAGTTCAGACAAAAGGGAGAGGGTTAAGGTAAACACTGGAACTTGAAACTCCCCAGAAAGTGGCTTAAGAAACAAACCAACCCAACCCCCCAAAAAATCCTGTGATAAAAGAGAGCTAGAAGAATGCATACTTAAACAATTAGGAGGTAATCTTGTACATGTTTATGAATAACTCCAGATCTTAAAAATAACAGCATTCCCTGAACATGCTGCTATTGTGTGTACTGAATAAAATAATGCATAATATTGTCAGAGAAATTCCAGCACTGGGGCTTAAAAAACAAGCCACCCAGAAGCAATGAAAACTTTTGTTTTACGATCATTCCATTCAAGGTGCTCATCCCAACCTCAAACCTTTAAAGCAGTAGCTTATATCCACTAAATGACATTAAAAAATGGGGTGTTCTAGACAGACACTGAGGTACAGGAGGAAGGAAGATTTAGGATAGCTATTCAAATCCTTGGAGCTAAAAATCCTTGGAGTCACCATTGACCGACACCTAACACTTGAGAATCATGCAAAAAACATAACTAAAAAGATGTTCCATTCAATGTAGAAACTAAAACGAGTCAGACCATTTTTCCCAAGGAATGTCTTCCGATACCTGGTACAATCACTGGTACTTAGTCATCTGGACTATTGTAATTCACTCTACGCCGGCTGCAAAGAGCAAATACTCAAAAAACTCCAAACAGCCCAGAACACGGCAGCCAGACTTCTATTCGGCAAACCAAAATACGAAAGCGCAACACCCCTTCGTGAAAAACTACACTGGCTCCCACTCAAAGAATGCATCACGTTCAAACTCTGTACCTTGGTCCATAAAATCATCCATGGCGATGCCCCAGCCTACATGTCGGACCTAATAGAACTACCACCCAGAAATGCAAAAAAAATCCTCCTGCACATTTCTCAATCTTCATCCTTCCAAATGTAAAGGCTTGAAATACAAATCAATGCATGCATCAACCTTTTCCTATACAAGCACACAGCTCTGGAACTCACTGCCACGTAACCTGAAATCGGTCTACGAAATGACCAATTTCCACAAACTCCTGAATACTTATCTCTTCGACAAAATATATCATAAAGAACAACACGCGTAACTCTACTTTCTTTAAGATATCCAGAAATGTTCTTTAATGTTTTTTGCTTTCACACTATCATGCACCTAATGTCTATGGCCTTAACACTATCATGTATTTCACCATCATGTAACCAAAACTTGCTGTAAAACCAAATGTACATTCTTTTCTATTTCCAGTATCCACGATGAATTGTAAGCCACATTGAGCCTGCAAAAAGGTGGGATAATGTGGGATACAAATGTAATGTAATAATAATAATAAATACTGCAAGGGTGTAACTGACATCTAACAGATGAGTGCTTTTTTGTGGAAAAGATTGTCTAGAACAAAGAGCAAGGAGGGCTGGAGGACAGATTTCAAAGCCTTTCTTCACACATCTAACCATGCTGTTATTACATGTCAACTGCCATAGGCTTCATTGCTCAAAATGGGCCTTGCGATAGTGTGCGCTAACCTTTAGTAAATGACCCCTTCAGAATGCTAGATGCTTCTCTATGAAGATAGTATCAGAATTCAAGAAAGAATGGAACAAGCAGAGAAGGTTCTTAAAAGTGGGGAAGTGACCCTAGAGCCATACTTGGTGCTGAATTGCCCAGCAGGCTACAGGTTTATTTGGACATAAGCTTCTCCTGCTCCCACAGGTTGACTGTTGTATAAGCAGTATTACTAAAAGCAGAAAGAATAATTGTTGCAGTTTGTTTGGTCCATATACCAGATATTATTTTATTTATTTATCATATTTATACCCCACAATTTTCCCACGTTTGCAGGTTCAATGTGACTTACAATAAACCAAAAAGGCTATTGCCAATCCGGTAGTTATATAAATACAATAGATTGGTTTCTCTCTCCTACCTGATACTTATAATAAACAGTATTTTCTTTTACCTGCACCTGTTGTGTGGCTCTAGCTTGACTTCACCACAGGCCTGCCCTCGCTCATGTTACCATATTAGGCTATAACCTATTCAGGAAGGACATGATAGGAAGAAAGAGAGAAGAGGTACTATATGGATAATGCCACTGAAAATTAACTCTGACCGCCTCAGTGCTATTTGGACAGTTCCAGGACAGACCTGGGGTGGAGCTAAGGTAAAGCTGGCAGTTGCCCAGTTAGCTGTGATATTCAGTTGCTAATCAGGTAACTGTTCCCATAGGGCAGTGCAAAGACTGGGTTAGTTAGTCAAGTTCTGGTCCAAATATCGCTGGTATTCAGATTTGCCGATGCTCACTTTATATCCAGATATTCAATGCTAGTATCTGAGTATGGCCCAGTGCCAAATATCCAGCATTTAAAAAACTTCTGACAGTTGCGAGTGAATATTTGTTTTTTTTTTTGGGGGGGGGGGGGGAGGGGGAGGGCAGTGTATGATTCTCATAATAAGACAACCATTTATTAAGAAATTTGCTGCCTATCTGAAGACTTTTTTTCTTTCTTCTAAAAGAGTTTGTTCATTTATTTTTTGATGTTAATGATTACAAGTATAGAGTCCTCTATATTCTTATGTGATTTTGGAGGAAAAGACTTCAGTTGCTTGACTTTATTTGTGTATTGTTACACTTTATCTGCCGGGCGAGCTTCCGCATTAGTCAGAAAAACCTCCAATGGTATGGTCCCTGTCTATTACTTTTTACTGCTTATTATAATTATGTGAAGGAATACTATGGAAAATGGGCACTTATCTGTATTATGGCTTTTGCTCTGTGGTTCCCTCTACAGAGAGCCTCGATTTCTCAATAGCTTCGTCAGGAGACAAACCGCTAGCCAATTGGAAGATGCCCTAAAAAACAAGGAAAAAATTTTTTTTTTATTATAAAAGGACTCATCAGCACTTTGTGATTCTGAACCGCATAATTTTGACAGCGTATAGGAGCTCATGACCTACCCATTTCTTCCGAAGTTGATTCGTTCGTGACATAGCTCATTTAATTTAATAAGCAATTCACCACACATGACAGAACCAGAGTCAACAGAAGTGAACAATGACCCAGAGGCATATAAAGCAAAAGAACAAGAAAGATATGATCAATCTCCTTCATATAGAACTATTGACCTTAATAATAGTAATTACCAAGCAAGTTGCTCCCAGCCTTCCAATATTTATTCTATACCTTATTCCAGTGGTTCTCAAATCTGGTCCTGGAGGTACTCCAGCCAGTCAGGTTTTCAGTATATCCACAATTAATATTCATGAGAGAGATTTGCATGCACTGCCTTCTTGCTATGCAAATCTCTCTCATGAATATTTATTGTGGATATCCTGAAAACCTGACTGGCTGGAGTACCTCCAGGACCAGGTTTGGGAACCACTGCCTTATGCTAATCATCAGACTTCCCTCTGAAGGTATAAGATAGGGATAGATATTCAGTTGGTGGCACTGAATTTTTTTTAGTCACCGCTGCCATTATTCTGGATATTCAATGCTGGGTCATGTCCGGGCACTGACATTGAATATCTGGGTTTATGCAGCCGGCTATCTCTTTTGCGGTTAAGTACAATATTCAGCGCTTTTATGTGGTCCGATCTCACTGCTAAACTTAGGCAGTTGAGTGCTAAATAGTGGCACTTAACCATATAAGTGCTGACTCCGCCCCTGAACCACCCACAAAATAGCCAGCTTTGAGTTTAGTGGTCTGTAGTGATATTCAGCGGCACTAACCAGTTAAGTGTCACCAAATATCAGTTGATAGCTCAGAACAAGCAATTTAACCGGCTAAAAGCTGTTTCTGGCTGGTTAATAGGTTTGAATATTAACCTCATAGTTTTTCAATGAAGGTAATTTCTATACCTGAGCAAATTAATGAGGCAATAAAGAAGAGGTCTTCCAGAATGTAGCAGTTGTATGCCTCACTGCATGAATAAGATGACAACCAAGTTCACGATCCTCCCCACCTATCTCTACATCCTTCCAATACCCTAGTAAATAGATTAAGGGAGCTAGAGTGAAATGTTTTCCCCCAATTATTATAATATCCCTGTGAACCTGTTGCCAGAAAGATGCAACGATAGGGCAGGACCTCAACATATGAAAAATGTTTTGCCTTGTTCCTCTCTGCCCCCCCCCCCCCCCCCTTATCTCTGGAAATTTTGAAAGAATACATGATACTGGGGTGATTTAATATATTATACCAACAGGTGTCACTAATGAGACATTTATTGGACATAGAGAAATACATGTGTCTATATGTGATCGTCTTTGGGTAAAAGTGGCTAAAATCTCCAGAAACAAAAAATGAGGTTCTAATGAATTCTATTAGAGCAAACAGTTTGTTATACAACAGTCTAAATACCATCCTTTTAAGTGAAAAAAAGTTACGGAAGTTCAAACATGTGACCTGTGCAGACTACATATGAATCCATCATGATAGGAAAAATCAACTATTCTCAAATTTTGGATCTACAGCTTTAGTTACCTTTCCCCAGAGATGGTCATTTGTAAAGCATAGGCAGTTTCTGGAGGGGACATCCTTGCCTGGAGCTAATAGGCTAGAATCCTATGGATACTGGGTCCTGTTACTAATAAACGTGGAGGAGTGGCCTAGTGGTTAGGGTGGTGGACTTTGGTCCTGGGGAACTGAGGAACTGAGTTTGATTCCCACTTCAGGCACAGGCAGCTCCTTGTGACTCTGGGCAAGTCACTTAACCCTCCATTGCCCCATGTAAGCCGCATTGAGCCTGCCATGAGTGGGAAAGCGCGGGGTACAAATGTAACAAAACAAAAAAAAATACATACTGTAGGAGAGTCAGGATTTACTGCCTTTCTCTAAGGGACAAAGGCAAAGCCATAGTCTACCAATAATAACTGATGAGATATTAAATTACCCTTTCAACTAAATTAACCCTCAATCCACACTATGCTCACAACCCTGAGTGGATAAAACAACTAATACAAAACTGAGCTCTCAAACATCTTATGTAAAAGAAAGGGAAAAGCCTCAGAGGTCAGTGATAAATACAACATCCTAGCGGACCGGTCCATGGAACACTCCTTGAATACTTAATTAAAGCTTGCTCAGGGCTGTTCACACTGAACCTCAGTCTACCATTGGCAAAAAACTCTTTCATCTGTGCTCACTCATTCCACATCTTTATTTGACCAAAAAATGTTTTGTGATTCTTGTGTATATAGAACCTCATATAATATGCAGCGCATTAATTTGTATCAACGGGGCCCGTTTCACCCTCTGGCTTCATCAGGGATATAGTGCTGCAAAACAAAGACAGAAAATAAAATACCTCAACACAATACCTTTCTGCTTGTGCTCTGATATCCTACCTCCCTCTCTCCTCATCCACCTTCAGTGGTGTGCTGGAGCCGGCTCGCACCGGTTGTTACGTTTTTAAAGATTTTGTGAGACAGTTGTTAAATGCAGCAGAGCTGCTCCCTCCAGCACACCACTGAATGCAGGGCTCCCTCCTGCTCCCTGTTTGCTTCTCCTCCCCCGAGCCGCAGGGTCCTGGCACATACCTGGCTGAAGTCACCCTGGTGGTCTAGTGGATTCTTTGGGGCAGGAAAGATCCCCAGTGTTTCCTGCCCGCTGCCGGTGCTGACCATCTTGCTGTTGCCTCGCTATTTAAAAATGGCTGTCGAGACTTCCAGCGGTGGCCTCGTGAGACTTCCATTGAAGAGCTAGAGTTTGACGTGGATGGGCATAATCGAACGGCGCCGGCCATCTATATGGGCAGCCATCTATATGGCCGGCGCCGCAAAAGACGGTCCCAAACCGTATTATCGAAAAAGATGGTCGGCCATCTTTCGTTTTGATAATACAGTTGGGGCCGGCCAAATGTCAGAGATGGCTGGGTTTGAGATGGCCGACATCGGTTTTCGCTGATAATGGAAACCGAGGCCAGCCATCTCAAACCCGGCCAAATCCAAGGCATTTGGTCGTGGGAGGGGCTAGCATTTATAGTGCACTGGTCCCCCTGACATGCCAGGACACCAACTGGGCACCCTAGAGGACACTTCTAAAAATGAAAAACAAAAATAGCTCCCAGGTGCATAGCTCCCTTACCTTAAGGCTGAGCCCCCCAAATCCCCCCAAAACCCACTCCCCACAACTCTACACCATTACCATAGCCCTTATGGGTGAAGGGGGCACCTACATGTGGGTACAGTGGGTTTGGGGAGGTTGGAGGGCTCCCATTTACCACCACAAGTGGAACAGGTAGGGGGATGGGCCTGGGTCCACCTGCCTGAAGTCCACTGCACCCACTAAAAACTGCTCCAGGGACCTGCATACTGCGGTCATGGAGCTGGGTATGACATTTCAGGCTGGCATAGAAGCTGGCAAAAAAATGTTTTTTTACTTTTTGGGTGGGAAGGGGTTGGTGACCACTGGGGGGGTAAGGGGAGGTGATCCCCAATTCCCTCCAGTGGTCCTCTGGTCAATTGGGGCACTTTTCAGAGGCTTGGTCATAAAAATAAATGGACCAAGTGAAGCTGGCGAAATGCTCGTCAGAGCCGGCCATCTCTTTTCCATTATCGGCCAAAGCCGGCCATCTCATAAGCACGCCCCCGTCCCACCTCCCATACCCTTCCGAAACGCCCCCTTTAACTTTGGCCAGCTCTGCGACGGAAAGCAGTTGGAGCCGGCCAAAATCGGCTTTCCATTATACCGATTTTGCCAGCTTCAGGAGATGGCTGGCCATCCCGATTCGTGTCGGAAGATGGGCAGCGATCTCCTTCGAAAATAAGCTGGATAGAGTACAAGCCCACAAAACACCCGTTTCCCTGCCCACAACCACACCCCTTTTGCCTGCGCATGTTAGAATATGCTTAGCAACTTGTGCACCTAAATTCTAATCAGTGCCAATTAGTGCTCATTAGCTTGTTAAGCTTGTCTGTGCCAATTTCAGTACAGATCTCTAGGCATGCTATAGAGAATCTGGGGAATAGTGCTCGACACCATGTGATCAGTTCAATTCAATAAACAAAAGAAGCACTTATCTTCTAATGCGTCCGCATCATAAGCAATTCCTGACAGGGGTTCCCTATTTCACAAGAGATGCTGCTTCAGGGGAAAATTATAACTTGACTTATCAACTTGTCTGGAGCTCACAAGATGACTTTCCATCCATCGGGTTTCCAAGAAGGCTACGGGAAACAGAAAATGCCAACATTTAAAATCTTACCTGTTGACATACAACCCATGTAATAACATCAAAATAGGCATTCAAATCTGAGATTTAAAACCCCCCCATAAAGACTGATGCGTATAGGAATGCTTTCCATTCAATGGCCACATTTAATCCTTTAGGAACTGTAACATGAAAATCCATCTTTGTTCATGCTGATGAAGCAAACATCTGATGTCTCCCCGACATTCAGTAAAAAGTAGCTGCTCTAAAACCAGACACTGTAAAACATCAAAATCATGTTTATTTTTTTTTGTTACATTTGTACCCCGTGCTTTCCCACTCATGGCAGGCTCAATGCGGCTTACACGGGGCAATGGAGGGTTAAGTGACTTGCCCAGAGTCACAAGGAGCTGCCTGTGCCGAGAATCGAACTCAGTTCTTCAGTTCCCCAGGACCAAAGTCCACCACCCTAACTACTAGGCCACTCCTCCACTATTTGAGATTCTACATGGAATGTTGCTATTCCACTAGCAACATTCCATGTAGAAGTCGGCCCTTGCAGATCACCAATGTGGCCGCGCAGGCTTCTGCGAGTCTGACGTCCTGCACGTACGTGCAGGACGTCAGACTCACAGAAGCCTGCGCAGCCTTCTACATGGAATGTTGCTAGTGGAATAGCAACATTCCATGTAGAATCTCAAATAGTATCTATTTTATTTTTGTTACATTTATACCCCGCGCTTTCCCACTCATGGCAGGCTCAATGCGGCTTACATATTATATACAGGTACTTATTTGTACCTGGGGCAATGGAGGGTTAAGTGACTTGCCCAGAGTCACAAGGAGCTGCCTGTGCCTGAAGTGGGAATTGAACTCAGTTCCTCAGTTCCCCAGGACCAGAGTCCACCACCCTAACCACTAGGCCACTCCTCCACTCTTCTCAATGCAGTGAGCAACAATAGGCTCCAATAACTTCTGATTATGAATGCAATCTCTTTGCTCAATGAACCACGTCTTTAATTGTCTATACGTTTGACCAACATAATAAATGTGGCAGGTACATATTAATAGATATATCACATTGCAGGACATACAGGTAGTATGAGAACACACTGCTTGACAGTTTTCATGCTCTCTGTATCTTATCCTTTAAACCTTCTTTCTCCACACTTTGCTGAGTGGCTGTATTAACTGTCCTATCTATGACATGGCATTCCTTTTCTAAACTGTGTAGAGTTTTTTTTATGTAATTGTAAACTGCTTGGATCAGATTTTGGCAGGCGGTATATCAAATGCTTGAATAAACATAAACATGTACATGCATTAATTCAGACACTTCCAGCATTATGTGACATACAGAGCAGGAACCACAACTATGATGGTTACCAATAGCCTCCCTCCTCTTCCCATCTCTATTCCAAATTTCAGCACCACAAAGGATGTCATTCAAATCACTGTTTCTCACATAGGGAAAAACTACATTCATATTGTGCCTTGAAAACTACTGCCGAAATAACGAACTTTCGCAAATCTCCGAAGACACATCTCTTCAACAAGGCCTACAAAGAGAACCCATAACCCTCAAAATACCTACGAATCCACCAGCTTTGACAGTCCACCTTCTATGCTATCCTTCCTAAAACCTTCCTTATCTTTTCCCTTACTTAACCCTGACTTAACCTTTGTACACTACCAATTATATCTGACATCTTGTAATGACTATGACATACCAAAACTCTGTAAGCCACATTGAGCCTGCAAATAGGTGGGAAAAATGTGGGATACAAATGCAATAAACAAATAAATAAAACAAGGATGAATTGACAATATAGTTAAATGTATTTTAACAGTTGTTATCAGTTGTTGAGTGTGAAAATTATATTTATTAACAAAATGTTAGCACATCTGTAGAAGAGTACAAGATAATAACTGTTCCCAATGATCAAAAAGAGCACATTTAGATGCTTGCTTCACCACCCGTTTGGGATAACTTTGAGATTAAAATTTAGTGATTAATTTAGGCATGTTCTCCTTAAATTCCTCAGTAGAATTGCATATTTTATGGTACCTTAAAAACTGAGATACTGGTATATTTGATTTGCAATGAATCGGATGACTTCCAGAAAAATGTAAAAGAGTGTTACAGTCTGTTGGTTGTACAAAAACCGATATCCAAAATTTTCCATTCTGAACGTTCACCAACACATTCAAAAAAGAAATACTGGACAGACTCCAGTGGGCTTTGAACTTGGTTGTGGCATGCCATGTATTTAATTCATATAAAAATGTAATTGTGCACCTGAACCTTCCCAAATCAAAATAATATCATCAATATAATGCCACCAACAGGTAATGTATTGAAACCACGATAAAGAATAAATCCATTTTTCTTCGAACCATGACATAAACAGGTTTGCTATGGCAGGAGAAAAGGTGGCCCTCTTGGCCACACCAGATTTTTGCATGAAAAACTTGTGAACAAATGTAAAATAATTGTAAGATAAAGCCAACTTAGTTAAAGATAATAAAAAATCCACAGGGACTAAATGAGGGCAAGCAGTTCTTTCCAAAACCTCTCATAACACATCCATGGCTTCCTGCATGCTTTGTCCTGCATGCTCCTTTTAGTGATATTGAGCATGCTCAGTTTCACTAAAAGGAGCACACTAGATGTGAGGTGAAGAGCAAGTAGGGCAGGCACAGCGGCGCCGAGACCGGCGCTGGATGAAGACTTCAGCTGGTGGGGGTTGGGGACCCCCGCCAACCAAAGTTTTAAATTGCAATGGCGAGGTGGCAGGGAGTGGCGAGGCGGCGGTGGAGGGGAGGTGGTGAGTCAGAGGGGGCAGCAGTGGCGGCAGCAGGGCAGCAAAGCAAAATCAGGGGCCCAAAAGAAATTTTGGGGGCCTAGGTCCCCATGACCCCACATAGCTACGCCACTGGTGTGCGCTTACAATTTAAAAGGACTTAGAGCAGGTCACGCCGAGACGTCCTGCAGTAAAAGTCCAATGTGCACACGTAAATCGCATGCTAAAAATGTTTAATTTTTCTCTGAGAGGGCATGTCTGGGGGACAGAGGATGGGCGGCACAGTGTGAATCAGTTAACACAGTCACATTACTGCACGTTAACTGATTAGTGCAGGATTAGCATTTGGCAAAATGCTTTTTTAGTGACACATCACACAGTCTTGTCCACTTTTAAGGCCTTTTTATGGCCTGTATTTATTTAAATGCATGATTTTTAAAAATATATCTATGTCAGATTATTTATTGTATAATTTCTTCTCCTTGTTTTATATTTTGTTGTGAGTGTACACAATTCGATCTGGATACCTACACTCTGCGTGTTGTACATTTTCTCATTTAAGAATGCTTTTTATTTTAATATGTATTTTTATATATTTTAAGTTAATGTGATTTTATGAGGCATGAGGCTGAGGCAGCCCATGAGTGAACCACATTGAGTGATTTTTTTAAATAGAGGTATTTACATTGAGACCTTCTTGGACCTGCTTTGTGTTGCAGTTGGAAAGATATGGCCTCCAAAACTGAACACAATACTCCAGTGGGGCCTCACCAACTACTTGTACAGGGCATCAATACCTTCTTTCTTCTACTGGTTATACCTCTCTCTATGCAGCCTAGCATCCTTCTGGGTGAAAAGAATCAGTTCATTCTTTGTGCTAGGGAAAAGGCATACCTTGTGTTAAAGCAGAAGAATCTTACATGTACAGTTAGGATGTTCAGTGAATGCAAACATTTTACATTTGGTGTCAGGAAGTAGGTGACTTGAATTTGAAGAACACTGTGTAACTGGTATTCACAAAGACACTATCCCCTGAATTCAATAAATGGGGCTACAACTTGTGTGTGCATTTTAATTGAATAACAAACCAATTAGCGCCAATAATTGGGCCCTATCAATTATCAGTGCTTGTTGGCATAAATTTATGTGTGGATCCAAAAAGGGGGTGTGGCCATGGGAAGGTCATGGGAGATTGGGTGTGTTCCCACCATTTAGGCCCGGAAATTTACATCAGGTTTCCTAAATGCTCATGACTAAAAGTAGTCACGGTTCCTGGGGCTAAGGCCCAGATTCTATATATGGTGCCTAAAAAATCCACGCAGAAAACATTTCCGCCTAAGCGTATTCTATAAGCTGTGCCTAAATTTAGGTACAGTATATAGAATATGTGGAGGAGTGGCCTAGTGGTTAGGGTGGTGGACTTTGGTCCTGAGGAACTGAGTTCAATTCCCAGCACAGGCAGCTCCTTGTGACTCTGGGCAAGTCACTTAGCCCTCCATTGCCTGCTGCATTGAGCCTGCCATGGGTGGGAAAGTGTGGGGTACAAATGTAACAAAAATAAATAAATAAAATAAATATGCTTAGTTGATATCATAATGTCTAAAACTACACGTGTCCATTTACACCAATGAAAATATGATGTAAATCTCTGTGTGTAGATTTACATACACTGGGCCATATTCTATAACTGAATGCACAAATTTTGGAATGCCCATGAAACGCCCATTTCCATGCCCATAACCACCCCCCTTTTTGACTACGCACATTACAAGTTAGGCGCACTGCATTATAGAATGCGTTTAGCGAGTTGTGCCTGAAAATGTCCAATCATTGCCAATTAGTGCTCATTATTACTTGTTAAGTGCTGTTAAAAATGCTGATTAGCTTAAGCCAATTAAGTTACGTGCATATAGTATGCGCTGTTGTTTGGCGCCAATTTAGTCCTCTATCCCAGCGTTTCTTTTCACTCTTATTTCAGCAACCTAACTGCTGGACCCTGCCTCATATTCACACCTTTTCTGTAGCAGCTCACAATGAGCTAAATTCAGGTAGTAGCATTGGGTAGTTTTAAGAGATTGGAAGAAATGTAACACAAAACTTAAAGACAAAATACTCAAACTCAGCCAGTTTTGAAAGTCTTCATTTATTAATTTTCAGGTTAATCACATGCACACATTCCTTTATGAACAGCATGATTAGCAGAAACACAATACTGTAAATTAAAATGGCAATTAAATATACAAAAATATTGCTTAGCTAAAAAACAGATCCCCCAAAAGCACATCACCTCATCCCATCTGCTATTCAAAGCTATTTAACCAGCAGCGTACCAAGGGTGAAGCGATGGGGGCAGTCCATTCTGGGTGCATGCTGAAGGGGGGGTGCTGGGAGCAGTCGTGTGGCTGTTGGCTCCGCCTGTTCCCTGTTCCCTCTGATGTTACTTCCTGTTCCGGGGCAGAGGGAGCAGGGAACCGGCGGAGCCAACAGCCGAGTGGCTGCTCCCAGCACCCCAGGAGGTAAGAGCCAATGCACCCGGGTGTGTGTGTGTCTTGAAGTGATGCGCCAGGAGGGACGACGCTGCACCTGAGGGAGACAACGCTGCATGGGGGGGTGCACAGCAGCGATCCGCCCCAGGTGCCAGCCGACCAAAGAACACCTGTATTTAACCAGCCAGACACGGCTTCTGACTGGTTAAATAGCATATCGGTGCCTAACTGCTAATATTCAGCGGGAGATAACTGGTTATCTCTGTTGAATATTGCCAGTTAGTGCCTAGAACATAACTGACTATATCACGTGACTTATCCAGTTAGGTGCCAATATTCAGCACCTCGTCGGATAAGTTTAGCGGTCAAATAGGGCCGCTTAGATAGCCGTCCTATCTTTAACCACTACAAAGTTAACTGGTTAGCGCTTAACTGGTTAGGAGAGAATTTTATATATGGCACCTAAAACATCCACACGGAAAATATTTCCACCTAAGCATATTCTATAAGAGGCACCTAGATTTAGGCGCAGTATATAGAATATGCTTAGTTGATATCCCAGTGCCTAAAACTACGCACATCCATTTACACCAATGAAAACATGGCGTAAATCCCGGTGTGTAGATTTAGGCACACTGGGCCATATTCTATAACTATGTGCATAAATTTTAGAATGCGCATGAAATGCACATTTCCCCACCTATAACCACACCCCTTTTTGCATGCGTGTGTTAGAAGTTAGGCGCACTGAATTACAGAATGCACTTAGCAAGTTGTGCGTGTAAATTCTAATTAGTGCTCATTAGTGCTTGTTAAGTGCTGTTATCAACACTAATTAGCTTATTAAGCCAGTTATGTTACATGTGTTTTTATAGAATATGCCTGGATTTTGGGGCAGAGCTCTAGGCGTGCTAAATAGAATCTGGGGGTTAACTTTTTAGCAGTTAAAAAAACCCCGGATATTCCATGCCAATCACCAAAAACAACCTGGCATTGAATATCCGGGTTTAACATCGATGACTGAATCTGCCCAACAAGATAAACTCATATGTGCTATTTTTTGTGTATACCTTACCTTGATTTGTATCTGTCATTTTAGGGCACAGACTGTATAAGTGTGCCCAGCACTATCCCCGCCTCCCAACCACCATCCCCGCCTCCCACCACCGGCTCAGGACAAGAGTTGCCCGGTGTTTAAAGAAAAGCCCAACAGGCAAAATCTATCACTACCTGTAAATGTCATAGAGATATATATATAAAAAAAAAAGAACAAAAATTAAGACTGGAAGCATTTCCCTTCCTGGGAAAGAACCTAGCTCAGAATACTATCCTGCAATACTTACTGCCAGCCAGGCTAGAGGTATATGAAAATATCCTGGTTAGTGTTTTAATACCAGAATAAAACAGAACGATAAAATAATCATCTCTGTGCTACAGCTTTATTTCTCTGTTGCAAGGATAAACAGTCTGAAGTTCAACAATAAGTGTAAAAGTTTGCTCTATCAAGATACCAAGGCCAAATATCAAAGCCATTTGCCGGGATAAACAGCACCTTATGATTGAGCTTATGTGTAAACAGTATATGATACTCTTTAAAATGAAAGCTTGCACTTCTGCTTTGAAAATTATCCACTACAATTTATATGCTGACAGTTATACCAGTGTTTGAGCATGCACAGATTTGCCAGGTTAATCTAGGCATGTATGCCTGCATTTTCTGCTCCTCAGTTCTACCCCTATGATCATTCCTTCATTCCAGAAACAATTACACATATACAAGTTTATCTATATATTGTGAATGCAGTTTTGTGAAAGCTCATTTTTGCAGGTAAAAAACACAGTTCTACCCATAGAGATATCTTTCAAAATTAACATTTCCATTGCTAAACGTAGTCATATTTAGAGGGAGTGCTCTTGGGAACATTTTGAGGTCAGTAGAGGAAAATATTGCAGGCAGAATTCATTTTCAGCTCCATGAAAAAGTAACCTACATAAAAAGCAGGTATAAATGTCTGCAGGTACTTTGCAGTTACTGTAAGTTTCAAAGTGAACGTATGCATATATGTTTTCCTTGGAAAATTGTTACTAGGTCCCTGCAGCAAGAACTTTTTCGTAAGGTAGCCTGAAGGTTGTGAACTAGGCCAAACAGGGCTCTTTTCACTCTGTCCTTTTTCAGACTAAGTTCATAGGTATTTTTGACTTAATTTTGTATCAGGCTTCAAAAAGAAAACAATCACTTCTTATATGAAAGGATGACACCCTAGCTGTAGTACTGCAAGACTACCACTAGGGGTCATCAATGACATTTTGAAACCTAGAGCCAGAGAGGGCAGGTGACCTCTCTTGGTCAACAATGACCACCTGGGTGAATCCTTGGGGGGAGGGGTGTCAGGAGTTCTGATGCTAGGGAAGGAATCAGATAGTTGGGGGTTCTGATGTTGGGGGGGGGGGGGGGGGATGTGTGTGTTGGGAATGGAGATTGTGGCAATGGTGGAAAGGACAGAACTGATCTTCTGCCCCAGTGGCTTTACTTATTTTTGACCTTGGGGCAATAGTAACATAGTAAATGACAGCAGATAAAGACCTGTATGATCCATCCAGTCTGCCCAACAAGATAATCAATGCACTAAGCGGGTAATGCAAGTACACCTGCGCTGTCAGGGCAAGTAAGTGACCCTGTGCAGTAGGTGTCTACTATGTGTGCCAAATGCATGGAAGATGCTAGGCCTATCTCCTGTATTTACTGTACCTTATGTTTTGCAAAACTCTACTTCATTTTAGTAAAGAAGCTTCTAAATGAGGTGCTACCATTTCCATTTATAAAGAGGCAAGGCAAAAAGATCTGTTTATACATAATTTTGACTTATTACATGGTTGGTGTTCTGGAAGCAAAACACTGAAGAGGTAGCTGAGTAGAAAGGTCAGGAGGTTGAAAACCTGGGTTTAAACTACGCTGTTGCTCTAGGTATGGGGTCACCTTGAGTTTCACTCTACAGTCTAAAAGGCTGGGGCAGCTTTTCACCATCCATAGGTGCGTGGTACAAAAATGTAAAATAAAATTTGATAGCTGTCCTGCAAAACTGCAATTTCCTGAAGTGTTAAGTACCAACCAGTGAATTTCCAGTTAGCTAGCTGCATGTTCAGAGTAGGGACATAATACTTTAACCTTTGTCATAACATTATAATAGCACAAATGTCAAAATAGGGGCATCTATTTGAGAAACAATGCTTTGGTTTTTATTTTTGTTACATTTGTACCCTGTGCTTTCCCACTCATGGCAGGCTCAATGTGGCTTACATGGGGCAATGGAGGGTTAAGTGACTTGCCCAGAGTCACAAGGAGCTGCCTGTGCCTGAAGTGGGACTTGAACTCAGTTCCTCAGTTCTCCAGGACCAGAGTCCACCACCCTAACCACTAGGCCACTCCTCCACTTATGGTTATAGATTATTCAACCCAACCCATTCTACACCTCTAGAGTCAAAAGTGTTTTATTTGCCTAATTTTAAGAAGATGGATAGTGAAGGAGCAGCTCCTCAGCCTTTCCTGGAGGTTGAGGACAGTTCAACTGTGACCTTTTGACTAAAGGTTGGCACTCCTTCTATCCCTACTGGCTTCTTCAGCCTTGAAGCTGGACAGAGACTGGCTTTTAGAACTGTTTTTTAGGCACTGGTAACTTTAAAACAATACAGGAACGTAAGACATTTGAAGTCAAAATGATTAAATATTTTGACACCCACCAGACAGGACTTAACAAAGATCTGGGTTTTCTAGCCCATTATAAACCATAAAGTTGTATTGCTCTGTTTGTCACCCTCCTCTCACCTATCCACCCCCATCCTGTTAGACTGTCACTGAAATGCTTTGATGTCTCACTTATATATACTGTCATCTACCAACAGTTGCTTATATCCGATCTGATGAAGAAGGGCAACCTTCGAAAGCTAATCAAGAAATGTATTAAGTTATGTCCAATAAAAAAGGTATCATCTTATTTTCTTTTCCATGTTTAATTTTATTTCTATTGATTACCTTTAAAAGTGGACTGACATGGCTACCACACCTCTCTACTTCCCCCCCCCCACACTTACTTCTAAAAAAAAACCACAAAAAAAACTGACAATGCCTTAGTAAGTTGCAGGGTAAGAGGCACAGCTGGTATGCAAAGTGAGCATGTGTACAAATAAAAAACAAGAAAATGAACATGCGCGTAACCATCTATACAATTTTCTGCTTGTAAATGGAAGTGCAGGACAAGAAGCACTTTCTCTTCAACATTAAGTCAATCCCTGGACTGCTGTCACATCATAGCCTTTCATAACCTTGTAAACTCCCTTGCAAACAAGCCAGCAAGGCTAGAGCCACAATATCTTTTCATAAGGTGGGCAATTCTACAACTGGCTGCCTCCAATTAGGTGCTTGAAGGTCACATGGTAGGACCTTGTTCAATGACAGAATACTAGCATACTGACTAGCCATGCATCTAAAATTGGGGCATTTGCACTTACACTAGTCATAGAGGTGCTGTAATTGTGTGTACCTAAGTGCAGCAGGGATGCACATAACGTACAGTATTCAGTAAATTATGCAAGTAAGTGGGAGGCCTGTCTATGTCCCACCCATGCTCCTTCCGTGTGTGCACCTCCTTGCAGTTAGTTACTATGAAAGTTCAATTAATATTTGCAGAATAGTTTGTAGGCACCATAGTAGGTAAATGCTAGTACTAGTATTCTAAACATTTATATGTATACCCCTGGATTCTATAGAGAGTTGCATAGGGACAGAAATTTCACCTGACCTGTTGGGATATCCTCCATTCCCCCCTCATCCCTGCACGTAATCTCCTCCAACCCCCACCCATCTCATGTGCTAAAATAACCTGACTTGCACTAAATAACTCAACAGTAGCCCATGTTGATAACTTCCCCTCTCAGTGCTTATGGTGATTTCAATGCTATCAACCATATCCATTGATTTTTTTTTTTTTAGTGCTATAATTGCCATGGCACAAGGCAAGGATAGGTAGGCTGGCCTGGTACTACACCTCTGCGGGAACCCTGCAGGACCAGGATCTGCTTCCATCCCCATGGGAGTCCTGTGGAGCTGCAAGGGAGCCCCATGGGATTCCCACTAACCCCGTTCTCGTGCAGCTCTCTATTTCAAATATGGCACCAATCCAAGATGTGTGCTCAACTAAATTGGCTAACAAGCCAATTAGTGTCTATAATTGGGTGATAATTGGCAACAATTTGAATATGTATGCACACCTTGCTATGCGCTATTATATAAAAATGCGTGCCCAAATCCCATGGGCATTCCTAAAATTTGCACAGGTTTTATAGAATACTGTGTGCCCAAAACTGGGTGCTGGGAATTACATCTGGTTTCAGCAGGCCAAGTCCTGGTGCTCCAATGCGACTGTCTAGGTTATACAATTGCTCTTATAGTGGCTGTCTGGCATATTGGTGTGGTCTATCTTTGCATTCTTGTGTCTCAGTTCGTCCAATCCTAATAAAGTTCCTGCTCCTGCATACAGTTCCTCACTGTTATAGCTGTGTATGTGTGGTGTGGTGTGGTGTGGTGTGGTGTTTTATTGGGTTGTGGCTTTGCTAGTCCTTTCCTGCATGCAGTGGAAAGACAGGTATTGTTTCTCTTTTCCCCCGAGTGCTGACTGTTAAGTTCGATTTCTTGGTTGCAAATTAAACCATCTCTCGTCTGTGAATCTTGGTTGTGTTGTTTATGCTTCTTTTTGTAATTGTACCTTCTTGTATGAGTTTCTTCCCCCTTCTTTTCCTTTTCCCTAATTCAGAAAATACAGCCAGTACCCTGCAGACCAGATATAGCAGCATTGGATGCATGCTTTCCTTGGAATTTGTTCTGGAGATGAATACATGCCTCCCGTCATATATTTTGCCTTTTTTTCTTGCACTGCACCTGCTGATTATGATTTGTCTGGAAGGCTTCTGAATATACTTCTTTTTAACCTCATACATACACAATCATGTTCTGCCTTTCAGAAAATCAGAAGAGGGAACAAATGTAGACTGAGAAGAGCCTGCATCACAGTACGCAATCAGGATGCTGGCACCCTCTTTCCTACCAGCCTCGTGTGGAGATGAAATTTTTAATGCAAGTGTAATCTTTTTTTTGTGTGTGTGTGTTGTTTACTATGTCTAGTGGTATGGGTGTGCATGAGCAGTGTTACTGCTTACTTGTAAAAAAAAAATGTGGGTGGAGGGTTCTAGAATAGCATGTTGAGATTCTTGTACGGTAGGTAGGGAAGGCAACACTGCTATTCACCAGTGAACACACAGAGTGCGCAGTGGCCACTGCAGTACATCTCTTTCAAAGCACATTTTTTTTTTTGGATACCAGCCAGCTTATTTTCGAAAGAGAAAGACGCCCATATTTCGACCCAAATCGGGAGATGGGCGTCTTTCTCCCGTGGGTGAACAAATCAGTATAATCAAAAGCCAATTTTGACGTCTTCAACTGCACTCCATCGCAGGAACAAACAAAGTGGAAGGGGCATGTCGGAGGCGTGGTGAAGGCGGGACTGGGGCGTGGTTATCGGCCGAGAGATGGGCGTCTTTAGCTGATAATCGAAACAAGAAGGGCATTTTTGACGAGAATTTAGTCCGCTTTATTTGGACCCTTTTTTTTCAGGTCCAAGTCCCAAAAAAGTGCCCCAACTGACCAGATGACCACTGGAGGGAATCGGGGATCACCTCCCCTGACTCCCCCAGTGGTCACTAACCCCCTCCCACCAAAAAAGCCCCACTTTACAAACTTTTTTTGCCAGCTTGTATGCCAGCCTCAAATGCCGTACCCACCTCCATGACAACAGAATGTGTTCTATCCTCTGACAGCCTTTCCCTGGTTCTGATGTGGCTCTCGGGTGAGTGTGACACCTTTTCTGTTATGCGCACTGCAGAGTTACATCAGCAATGCATTGTGGTGGGTGTAGGGTATTGGGCTCCGTGATTCCACTAGCTTGTGTTAAATGCTCACGATGTTGGTAGGCTCTACTCCCATGGTGCTTTTCCCTCTGCTTACTGGGTCAGTGTGTGCCCTGTTTTGTTTCCGGTAGTCCATGAGGTAGTGGCCATTTTTGTAAGCCAGTTTTAGCTCCCTTTCATGTGTTACCCACGTTACTGAAAGTGGGCATTGTACAGCATTCTGCCAGCTCTGACCTACTGCTAATCTCAGTACCAGAGAGACTCTTTGCCAGTGGGGCACAACCTCTGATCTGCAGTTAACTGTGAGTAAACGTGCTTATTAAAATAAAGGACGTTTTCGGAGACATTAGTCTTCAGGTGTCAACTGGTGTGCCAAGGTTCTACAGCAGCAACAAGTCCTAGAGGCCTGGAACACTTTTAGTGGGTACCGCAGTGCACTTCAGGCAGGCGGAACCAGGCCCATCCCCCCTACCTGTAACACTTGTGCTGGTAAATGGGAGGCCTCCAAAATCCACTGTACCCACATGTAGGTGCCCCCTTCACCCCTAAGAGCTATGGTAGTGTTGTACATTTGTGGGTTTTGGGGGAGGGGGTTGGGGGTTCAGCACGCGTGGTAAGAGAGCTATGCATGTGGGAGCTGTTTCTGAAGTCCACTAAAGTGACTTGAATTTTCACTGTACCTACTCAATTCATAATGACTGCTATAGTTTTAGTAGTGGCATAAACGCTTAAAAATGAGGCCGATTTTGTCAGGTGTAGAACCCAGATATGAACTCTACAAGATTCTATTTTTGTTCTGTGTACATGGCCAAGACTTTCTACCTGCTGACCTATAACTCATAAATACCTGTTGCACAAACTAAGCCTTTCCGATAATCAAAGAAGGCGAATGTCATGCTTACACAAATGTGGGCTTGCCATCTGACTGAAGAAGTGTAATCTGAAAGGATCTGTTGGTGTTCTAATGAATTCTCAGCTGATCAGACATAGTTGCAGCTGTCATACTTCACAAGGGCTTACAGAGTTTTGTTGGACATTTCAAGGATTTATGCTGGGACACAGACAAACGAGACAAACGAGACTGAATCTCAATATCAAACATTTGTTTCTCCATGCTACCAAGTCCTAGACTCCAGGGGTATTTGAACACTCCAGTATAAACTTGTTCGGCAATCTACAGTGAAGAAAAATGTGCCTATGTTTGCAGCACCAAAATGGTTGCTTAATGCTTGTACGTGCCAGAAAGGACACAGGTCGTCGGGAAATGAACACACAATGCAAGCACAGTGGCATAACCATTTTTTTTAAACATTAAAAAAATATAAGAATTTAAAAATATATATATATATATATACAGCTCTTCTCCCCCTGTAACAGTACAACATGGTCTGCAAACCACGGACAGGCTCCATGTGTGAAACAGTCAGATTCTGGGTGCAAAACCTGGTTAGTACAAGTAACAAGAAGCTCACCACCCTTCAACATTACTTCTTTTAAGATGCCAAAATACTTTGAGTAATAGAAACCACTGCAAAGCTGGTACATTTTGCATACAAGGAAAGCAAACAAGATACCAATTTCCTTCTTTGTTGTTTACGTTCCATTAAGTTTATAAAACAAGAGTGTTGTTGGTATGTTGCTCCAGGTCTCAGTTTGGGGTAGTTCAGTAAGCTCTGGCTACAGATAAGCATAACCCAGACAATAACTTCTACCCTATCATATTTCATTGTAAATGAGCAGCTGCTAATATCAACAAAGAAAATGAACTCCAAGGAAATGACTCCAGTTTACAATGTTCCATAATACATCCATATTTTTCTTTTCTTTTTAATGCCAATAAGGTGTGTTGTAGAAATATTTTGGCTTCTAAACACAAAGGAAGTTTGATGGTGTCTGAACAAAATGCTCTCATGTAGCACAGGGCCAAGAAACAGAGCTGGGCCCAAACAAGGCTGCTGCCACCCCCTCCCCCACTTAGGCTGCCGCTACCCTCTTTACCTTTGGGTGTCTGCTCCTCCCTCAGTCTGTCCTGCTCCTGTGTGCTGGTGGGGAGGGGCAACGACCCAGGTTATCTCATTAATGCAATCACCCAGGTCCTGACACACAGGAGCTGGAAACAGGCAGACCGAGGGAACAGAACCTTTTGCCTACCTCAGGGACTCTTGCCCCCCCCCCCCCCCCCACACCCTTGGCAACCCTGATGTAGCATTGCCAAATTAACTTTTTAACAAAGTGGTGGCTTTTTGCTGCCATGTGGGCAAACATTGTACATGTGGAGAAAGAGCTATCACGGAGAGAATGCTGAGCATGACATGGATGTGCTAAGAGCAACAAAGTCTAAAATGTAAAAACATGTTGCTGTTTATCATTAAATTTAAGATAATGTCAATAGTGATCAGCTAAAGAAATAAATAGGACTAAACAGTTTCCTTGTGATCTACCGGTGTTGTGCGTTTTTATTCATTGACATTTTAGACAGGTTGCATAACCATGAAGACTATTTTGGGACACTGGAAACATGACCTTTTCAACCATATACCACTGGATGCTGGCTGCTTAACACTAGACAATGTGACCTCTTAAAACTGAACAAGCATAAAACAGACATATAGACAGCCATATCCACTACATTACATACTGCTTTGAAAGAATACCTTTACTGTGCTTTTAGGAAGAACAATTCTTAAAAATTATAATTTATTTTGCATCACATTGATATGGAGATACTTTCATGTATAAATACTGCACAGAATAAGACTCAAATTGTGGACTTGTCATTAATCTCTCTTTGTCAAATTCTAAATAAGGCAGACATGCAATAGACCACCTTTAATTTTTTTTTTTTTTTGCTATGTATATCATCATTTTTCATTGGGAAGAAGTGCTTTATGGATAATGAAGGCAAGTCAGCTCAAAATGGTGCAAGAAAATGTTAAGTGCTGCGATTCTTTAGAAAATGATGAGCTTGTTTCCAAGGGTAAACAGGAATTCTACAAATTTTGGGCTTGATTTTCTAAGCCCCCCCCCCCCCCCCATTACTCTCTATCTGAGGAAGAAAAAAAAACAAGCTTAGTAAATCTAGCCCAAATTTGTCTCACAACGCTATTGCTGTTTTCTTAACAGTAATCTGCCTCTCGTTCTGACTACTCCAGTAATGCAAAGAAATTGTTGTTGAACTGAAGACTAATAGCCTCTGCCAAACTTGCCATCATTCTACTTGAGCCATCAGATGCTTCCAAATCTGGGACTGTTAGAACGACTAAGCCACCACTAGATTATAACGTTCTTTTTTTTTTTTTTTGCAAGTTGAGAAGTGCACTGGTAAGAGAAGTTGTTTGCATAGTATCTTGAATTTGATCGAAAGGTCGGCACTTGATTTTTGGAGATACCTTGTTCTTCTCTCTCACTGTACTGCTAACATCATCGCCTATGCTCATTTCACGCTGAGCTCCATTTAAAAGACATTAATTATCTGAGCTCTCAACTAGTGTTCATGTATAATACTCCTGAAAAAGTCAACATTCATACTATCTTCTTGTTGCCCTTCTTGTTTCTGTGGTGCCATATACTTTGGTTGATCAAATCCCAAAACAGATGTGCTCAAGTGCATCCTGGGTGCTCTTTAAGAGCTGGAGGGAATCTCAAATTCTGCGTGTACACCAAGGAAGTAAGCAACAGATGTTGAAATCTGATTCTCTGCATAGGTGGACCGTTTGTTTCCCTTTCTTTGTATTTTGTCCTCCAAAAAGAAGGTTCCATGCAGTAAACTATACTATGTTTTCTGCTCCTGGTAGAGGCCCCTCTGGAGGTCTGTGGTCCTGTTTACTATGCAGCTGTGCCAGCTGAAGAACAGGCATGTTGCAAAGTGGACACACCTTCCGTACTTCCAACCACTTAATGAGGCACCTGAGGGGAACAAAAGAGAATTCAGTTTAAATATTCTGTTTTTATTTATTACAGCAGAAGTCTATCCCTGGTGACACATTTCCATTTCAGTTTTTTACTGGTTTATGAGAATTACAGCATACACAGTACATACTAGCGCACACTGATATGAACGTTCTTCATTTTTTTTGCCTCCCGTCTTGCTTTTTTTCCAAATCAAAAGTTAATGTGCACTATCACAAAAAAAAAAAAAAAGAATAATTTTCTCCATCAAGTGCTGAAAAGACTTACTGTGCCTTCCAGCACTTACTGTTACCCTTGGACAGCACATAGGAGTTACACAATTATCCCTTAATTCTATACTTTTGCGCACCCAACTTTACCCTTAGCATGCAAAGCTGTGCATGAAATTTATAGAATAAGATCAGTTGCGCATGCAACTTAATTCAATAACTGGCTGTTAATTGGAGTTAATACCTAAGTTGAAGGCCAAATTTGATGTGGGACAAACCAAATGTCAATGATTAATTCTCAATGTTCCCACTGGTGAATTCTATCAGAACCTGAAAACCTCAGCGTTGCACCTTGTGTAATCTTTATTTTTTACTACAAGGATTTAGGCACCTACCTCGTCATCGGTTCTTCTAAGGTTCAACTAAATGACTAACCTTATCCTTTTAATATATTAATCACTTGATATAAATACACACACTTCTGTTATTTCCACCCTTCAGTACCGATACGAAAACAACTATATCAAATGTTTTGTACTTTTTTGGGGATCTTGCCAGGTATTTGTGACCTGGATTGGCCACTGTTGCAAACAGGATGCTGGACTTGATGGACCATTGGTCTGTCCCAGTATGGCAATACTTATGTACTTATAAATGCTGACCTGTTAGTTCATAGATCCTTTGACCCATGAGGATAAGAAAGAGTTGGGTTTGTTTGATTCAGAAAACAGATAAGTAAGGCGTGACCTGATCGTCATCTTTGAGCCCACAAATGGAGGGAGTAACTGGTTGTTGCCAACCTCCACTGCTGAAAGGACACGTAATATTAGCCTTAAATTGCAGCAGGAGATATTTAGGTTAAACATAAAAAATGGTATCTAAATGTAAATATAGCTGGGCACAGGAACAAGCTGCCTATGGAAGTGTTGGAATCTGTATCATTAAAAGATTTTTAAGGACACCTTGACATAACCTAGATGGCCTGAAGGAAGGGTAGTGGACGGAACATTGTCTTCCAATTTGGTGCCTTATCCTTAACACCTCCATTTCTCAGGACAACTACCACATGTATATGCAAATGGAGGCAGACTTAGACATTGTTGCAATCACAGAGACATGGCTCAATGGTTCCCCATGAATGGGATGCAAACATACCAGGCTATAATTTATTTAGGAAGGATAGAGATGGTCATAAAGGTGGAGGAGTAACTCTGTATGTGAGAAATGATATCACAGCGACTGAAATGACAGGGACCTGGGGAAAGGAAGAAGCGATATGGATCACCTTAAAAAGAGATGATAGAACCTCTGTCCACGTGGGTGTTGTCTACAGACCCCCGACACAATTGGAGGAACTAGATAAAGATCTGATCACAGATATTCAAAAGTTGGGAAAGAAGAGAGAGGTGCTGTTGCTGGGAGATTTCAATCTGCTGGATGTAGATTGGAAGGTTCCATCTGCAGAATCGGAAAGAAGTAGAGAGATCGTGGATGCTTTTCAAAGTGCTCTGCTCAGACAAATGGTGACGGAACCCATGAGGGAGGGAGCGACGCTGGATCTGGTGCTCACTAATGGGGATAGTGTGTCAAATGTCTGAGCGGGTGCCCACCTGGGCAGCAGTGACCATCAAACGGTTTGGTTTGATATGACAGCTGAAGTGGAGGGCGGCTACTCAAAACTCAAAGTCCTGGATTTCAAGCATGCTGACTTTAGTAAAATGGTGGAATACCTGAGGAAGGAGCTGATGGGCTGGGAGGGCGAACGAGAAGTGGAAGGACAGTGGTCCAGGCTGAAAGAAGCTATAAATAGGGCCACAGGCTGAAAGAAGCTATAAATAGGGCCACAAACCTTTACGTAAGGAGAGTAAATAAAAGCAAGAGAAAAAGGAAACCGATATGGTTCTCCAAGCAAGTGGCTGAGAACATAAAGGCTAAAGATTTGGCATTCCTGAAATACAGAAAAACTCAAAAAGAGGAGCACAGAGAGGAATACCGGATGAAACTGAAAGAAGCCAAGAACAAATGGTTAGAAATGTAAGGACGGGTGACAAAAATTTCTTCAGTTATATTAGTGAAAGGAGGTAGACTAAAATGGGAATTGTGAGACTAAAAGATGCTGCGAACCGCTATGTAGATAATGATGAAGAAAAAGCAAATTTGCTAAATAGATACTTTTGTTCTGTTTTCACAAAAGAAAATCCTGGAGAAGGACCGTAATTGACTGGCAAAAGCACGAATGAAAATGGAGTGGATAAAGCACTGTTCACTGAAGCGAGTGTGTATGAACAACTTGAAAATCTAAAGGTGGACAAAGCCGTGGGACCGGACGGGATCCACCCCAGGATATTGAGGGAGCTCAGAGAGGTTCTGGCGGGTCCTCTTAAAGATTTGTTTAATAAATCCTTGGAGATGGGAGAGGTTCCGTGGGATTGGAGAACGGCGGACGTAGTCCCTCTTCACAAAAGTGGTGATAGGGAAGAAGCTGGAAACTACAGGCCGGTAAGCCTCACTTCGGTTATTGGAAAAGTAATGGAAGCGATGCTGAAGGAAAGGATAGTGAATTCCTGGAAGCCAATAAGTTGCAAGATCCAAGACAACATGGTTTTACCAAAGGTAAATTGTGCCAAATGAATCTCATTGAATTCTTTGACTGGGTGACCGGAGAATTGAATCAGGGACGTGCTATAGATGTAATCTACTTAGATTTCACCAAAGCTTTTGACACGGTTCCCCACAGGAGGCTCTTAAATAAACTTGACAGGCTGAAGATAGGACCCAAAGTGGTGAACTGGATTAGAAACTGGTTGATGGACAGACGCCAGAGGGTGGTGGTTAATGGAATTCGCTCGCATGAGGGAAAGGTGAGTAGTGGAGTGCCTCAGGGATCGGTGCTGGGGCCGATTCTGTTCAATATATTTGTGAAGTTTGCCTTTTTGCGGATGATACTAAGATTTGTAACAGAGTTGACACCCGGGAGGGAGTGGAAAACATGAAAAAGGATCTGCGGAAGCTAGAAGAATGGACTAAGGTTTGGCAATTAAAATTCAATGCGAAGAAATGCAAAATGATGCACTTTGGGAGTAGAAATCCACGGGAGACATATGTGTTAGGCGGTGAGAGTCTGATATGTACGGATGGGGAGAAGGATCTTGGGGTGATAGTATCTGAGGATCTGAAGGCGACGAAACAGTGTTGACAAGGCGGTGGCCGTAGCTAGAAGGCTGCTAGGCTGTATAGAGAGAGGTGTGACCAGCAGAAGAAAGGAGGTGTTGATGCCCCTGTATAAATCGTTGGTGAGGCCCCACCTGGAGTATTGTGTTCAGTTTTGGAGGCCATATCTTGCTAAGGATGTAAAAAGAATTGAAGTGGTGCAAAGAAAAGCTACGAGAATGGTATGGGATTTGCGTTACAAGACGTATGAGGAGAGACTTGCTGACCTGAACGTGTATACCCTGGAGGAAAGGAGAAACAGGGGTGATATGATACAGACGTTCAAAATTTGAAAGGTATTAACCCGCAAACAAACCTTTTCCGTAGATGGGAAGGCGGTAGAACTGGAGGACATGAAATGAGATCGAAGGGGGGAAGACTAAAGAAAAATGTCAGGAAGTATTTTTTCACGGAGAGAGTGGTGGATACTTGGAATGCCCTCCTGCGGGAGGTGGTGGAGATGAAAACGGTAACGGAATTCAAAAATGCGTGGGATAAACAAAGGAATGGATCCTCAGAAGCTTAGCGGAGATTGGGTGGCAGAGCCAGTGGTGGGAGGCGGGTCTAGTGGTTGGGAGGCGGGGCTAGTGCTGGGCCGACTTCTACAGTCTAGGCCCTGAAAATGGCAGATGCAAATCAAGGTCAGGTATACACATAAAATAGCACATATAAGTTTATCTTGTTGGGCAGACTGGATGGACCGTACAGGTCTTTCTCTGCCGTCATCTACTATGTTACTATGATGCATATTCATATGCAATATCCCAGTAAAACAAACCTGTTAGGTGTGGTTCCAGAAGTCCACTTGAGATTTTTTGTGCCTCCTTTTCTATGATCCCATAAACGTATGGCTAATAGAACAAGGTGCATCATCTAGCTCCCTATTTTCTGCCGTCATCTACTATGTTACTAAAGCAATCATTCTATAAAGTAGGTGCTAAAATGCACAAAGTGTACCTAAGCACTATTCTGTAACCAGGTGCATATCTTCCAGTGTGTAGCTTGCAGGTGGACACACACATGCCAATCAGGCACCCTCTAGGAATCTATATATAGGTGCAGTTGTATAATTATTCCTAAAACAGTGTTTCAAAAAGATGGACCCGGAGTAGCCCCTTGCCAGTCAGGTTTTCAGGATATATAAGTACATAAGCACCGCCATACTGGGAAAAGACCAGGGGTCCATCAAGCCCAGCATCCTGTCTCCGACAGCGGCCAATCCAGGCTTCAAGAACCGGCAAACACCCCCTCCCCCCCCCCAAAAAAAAAAAAAAAAAAAAAAAAATTAATAATGTTCAATGGACTTTTCCCTCAGGAATCTGTTCAAACCCCCTTTAAATTCCGTAAGGCCAGCTGCTGTCACTACATTCTCCAGCAATGAGTTCCAGAGTCTAACTACATGCTGAGTAAAGAAAAACTTTCTCCTATTTGTTTTAAATCTACCATATTCTATCATCTTGTGTCCCCTGGTTTTGTTGTTGTTTGAAAGTGTAAACAAACGCTTCACATCTGTCCGCTCTACTCCGCTCATTATCTTGTACACTTCTATCATATCACCCCTCAGCTGCCTTTCTCATAGGGAAGTCGTTCCATTCCCTTTATTATTTTCGTCGCCCTTCTCTGCACCTTTTCTAATTTGTTTATATCTTTTTTGAGACGCGGCGACCAGAATTGGACACAATACTCGAGGTGCGGTCGCACCATGGAGTGATACAACGGCATTATAACATCCTCGTGTTTGTCTTCCATCCCTTTCCTAATAATACTCAACATTCTGTGCGCTTTCTTAGCCACCGCAGCACACTGAGCAGAAGTTTTTAACATCTTATCTACGATGACTCCCAGATCCCTTTCTAATTCCGTAACTCCTAACGCGGAATCTTGCATGAAATAGCTGTAATTCGGGTTCTTCTTACCCACATGCATCACTTTGCATTTGTCAACATTGAACTTCATCTGCCACTTGCACACCCAATCCCCCAGTCTCGCGAGGTCCTCCTGTAATCTTTCACACTCCTCCTGTGACTTGACGACCCTGAATAATTTTGTGTCATCTGCGAATTTAATTACCTCACTAGTTACTCCCATCTCTAGGTCATTTATAAATATGTTAAAAAGCAGCGGTCCCAGCACAGACCCCTGCGGGACCCCACTAACTACCCTTCTCCACTGAGAATACTGACCATTCAACAATGAACATGCATGAAAGAGATTTGCATATGATGGAGGCAATGTATGTAAATCTGACTTGGGAAACAGTGTCCTAAAAGACTCAAACATATGGCACAGGTCATGGGAGTTGAATCCTTTCTCCAGTGAACTGCAAGCCAGATTCACATGATGTAGGCTGGCACAGAAGTCACTTTTCTGCACAATATCTGCAGGCCTTATTATATTCCTCTGTGTAAATAACTCCCATTCTGCACAGCAGCAACCTGACACAAAACATAGAGAACAGCATGCCCTTCTTTATTCTACTCATGCTAAATTCACATCAAGCATCTTAATTTTGAGGTGGAGAGAGCAGGAGACATACCAGTTTCTAAGTTTAGGCATTTATGTCTGGAATGTTCCGAGTCAGGTCTAAACCAGCTCCAGGCATCTGTGCAGCAGGATGGCTGAGCTGGCAGACGTAGGAGATGCACAGAACTCCGGCACTGTTCCCTACAGCACCGGAAAATACCAGCCATTACAACGAGAAACAAACAGCAACCGAAGCTCAATATTAACAGCATGAAAATTATGTGCACGCTGTTAATGTTGAACATTGGTTGGTAAAGAGGTCCAAAAACCTTCCTAGCACTGCTCTTGTGCACATGTCCATTGAACTGAAGGGGGGGTGGGGGGTAGGGGCTCCCAATGCACTTAATTCCCTGGTGGTCCAGTGGACCCATCCCAACTCCCACAAACTTTAAAAGATCTCCGGTGGTCTGGTCAACACTTTCCGATTTCCCACCCCCCAAAAAATAGCCTGGTGGATTAGCAGGCCCACCGACCCGACCCCCTAGTCGCCACTGGCCCTGGTGGTCTAGTGGAATCTCAACCCCCCCAGACCCATCCACTTACCTTTGGTAGGAGGCGGAAGGGATGCCTACTCCCTCCTGCCAGGGCCCACCCTCTTAAAATGAGGTGCCCTGTCCGGTGCATCATCGGATGCACTGGGAGAGGTCTAAGTACCATATACAGTGGTGGAAATAAGTATTTGATCCCTTGCTGATTTTGTAAGTTTGCCCACTGACAAAGACATGAGCAGCCCATAATTGAAGGGTAGGTTATTGGTAACAGTGAGAGATAGCACATCACAAATTAAATCCGGAAAATCACATTGTGGAAAGTATATGAATTTATTTGCATTCTGCAGAGGGAAATAAGTATTTAATCCCTCTGGCAAACAAGACCTAATACTTGGTGGCAAAACCCTTGTTGGCAAGCACAGCGGTCAGACGTCTTCTGTAGTTGATGATGAGGTTTGCACACATGTCAGGAGGAATTTTGGTCCACTCCTCTTTGCAGATCATCTCTAAATCATTAAGAGTTCTGGGCTGTCGCTTGGCAACTCGCAGCTTCAGCTCCCTCCATAAGTTTTCAATGGGATTAAGGTCTGGTGACTGGCTAGGCCACTCCATGACCCTAATGTGCTTCTTCCTGAGCCACTCCTTTGTTGCCTTGGCTGTATGTTTTGGGTCATTGTCGTGCTGGAAGACCCAGCCACGACCCATTTTTAAGGCCCTGGCGGAGGGAAGGAGGTTGTCACTCAGAATTGTACGGTACATGGCCCCATCCATTCTCCCACTGATGCGGTGAAGTAGTCCTGTGCCCTTAGCAGAGAAACACCCCCAAAACATAACATTTCCACCTCCATGCTTGACAGTGGGGACGGTGTTCTTTGGGTCATAGGCAGCATTTTTCTTCCTCCAAACACGGCGAGTTGAGTTCATGCCAAAGAGCTCAATTTTTGTCTCATCTGACCACAGCACCTTCTCCCAATCACTCTCGGCATCATCCAGGTGTTCACTGGCAAACTTCAGACGGGCCGTCACATGTGCCTTCCGGAGCAGGGGGACCTTGCGGGCACTGCAGGATTGCAATCCGTTATGTCGTAATGTGTTACCAATGGTTTTCAGTGGTGACAGTGGTCCCAGCTGCCTTGAGATCATTGACAAGTTCCCCCCTTGTAGTTGTAGGCTGATTTCTAACCTTCCTCATGATCAAGGATACCCCACGAGGTGAGATTTTGCGTGGAGCCCCAGATCTTTGTCAATTGACAGTCATTTTGTACTTCTTCCATTTTCTTACTATGGCACCAACAGTTGTCTCCTTCTCGCCCAGCGTCTTACTGATGGTTTTGTAGCCCATTCCAGCCTTGTGCAGGTGTATGATCTTGTCCCTGACATCCTTAGACAGCTCCTTGCTCTTGGCCATTTTGTAGAGGTTAGAGTCTGACTGATTCACTGAGTCTGTGGACAGGTGTCTTTCATACAGGTGACCATTGCCGACAGCTGTCTGTCATGCAGGTAACGAGTTGATTTGGAGCATCTACCTGGTCTGTAGGGGCCAGATCTCTTACTGGTTGGTGGGGGATCAAATACTTATTTCCCTCTGCAGAATGCAAATAAATTCATATACTTTCCACAATGTGATTTTCCGGATTTAATTTGTGATGTGCTATCTCTCACTGTTACCAATAACCTACCCTTCAATTATGGGCTGCTCATGTCTTTGTCAGTGGGCAAACTTACAAAATCAGCAAGGGATCAAATACTTATTTCCACCACTGTATAGGAAAAATACCTCCTTATATGGTACTTAGGCCCCTCCCAGTGCTCTGGGCAGGTGCAGGGTGCCACTGTTTTGAAGAGGGCAGGCCCAGAGGCAGAAGGGAGTAGGCATCACTCTTGCCTCCTACCAAAGGTATATGGGGGCGGGGGTTTGGAGGTGTGTGTGAGGGTGGGATTCCATTAGACTAACACGGCCAGTGATGACTAGGGTGTTAGACCCAGTCTGGCCTGGTGACTGCTGGGTTGGGTTGGTGGGCCCGCTGGACCACCAGGCTATTTTTTGTGTGTGTGTGGGGGGGGGGGGGGGTATCAGGAGGGGTCCACCAGAACACTAGGGATTTTTTATTTTTGGTTGGGGGGAGGCTCTGGGGTAAGGGGCCACAGCACGCTGCCACTGTGACTTCCCTATCAGTACCTCAGCCAATTAGCACTGAGGCACTGACAGAAAAGTTAGCATGGGACCCTAACAGCAGCTCAGAGCTGTTGGTAGTTTTCAGTCATTAGGGCACAGGGTTTTGTGAGCCGGTTTTCTGTGTATTAGAGGGAATCTGCTAATGAGCTCATTTTAATACAAGTGAGCTCATTAGCATAGAACTTTCGGTCACAATAAAGCAGTAGCCAAAAGCCTTTGTGTATTAGCCACAAAATAATATTTCATTTAGACTGGCTAAAACTAGTCTAAACGAAACGTTGAGAGTCCAATTTGCTTTCAGCATCTCCCCCTTAGGCTGCTCTGTATGATCTAGAGATCAGGAATTACTGTATTACTAGCACATACTACAAATCTTCTATTTCAAGCAAACATTTTACCAGGTTTCTGGTACCGATGAGGACGTGGAATCCTCATGCCTCCTTGGGGCAGGGTCCTACGAAGGTCGGTCCCGGGGGGCCTGCATAACAGGAGGACTCAATGCAGGTGGAGACCAACTCGATGCCTCACTGCTCCCAGCGTGAATAGGTCTTTCAGCAGCCATTACCTCTGCTTCCGACGTCGATGCTTCCCTCAAGGTCGATGTCGACGCTGCCGACCTCGGTACCGATGTCGAAGGACCGGACCGAGCCCCATAAAGCTTTTCTCGTTGGGCTTCTCGAGATGCTTGGGTCAGTTCTTCATACGAAGACACAGACTACAAGCGGCTGGGCTATGGGTTAGGCCCAAGGCACTGGATACACCAGGCATGGGTATCGGTACCTGAGATGGTCCAGTTGCACCGAGTACAACGTTTGAAGCTGCTGGGTGTCTTCGATGACATGGAAGGAAAAACGGCTTCGGCGAAATCAAAAGATACGATTGTGCCTGTTAAAAGAAAAAAGGGCACAAAAAGAAGGGAACAACCCGCCTGCAAGGCCGGGTCGAAAAGAAAGGAAACTTTAAAAGGGAAGTGTTTTTTTTTTTTTTTTAAACTGTAGAATTTGTGAAAAAAGAAAAGAAAAGAAGGCAAAAAGCCACAAAACGAACGAAGACTCTTTTCCGGGCCTGAGAGGAGCGCAGAAAAAAAAACTCTACCACACCTTAACGCGGAGAAAACTGAGGAACGCGTTTGCGCGATGGGCGGGAAATTGGTCCGCACGCGCGCCAGAAGACTCTGGCAAAACTTTTTAAAATATTTTCTTGCAAAATGCCGATTCCTGGGCCGACGCAGACATTGACCCACATGTGAGAACAAGCAGCCTGCCTGTCCTCAGAGAATTTCATTTACTAAAGGTACCTAGTGATGAGAAAAGATGATGTTGCACTTCCTTTTTCTGTAAGGGGAGGAGGGGAGAGTACACATGTAAGCTTTGAAAATGCAATCCTATGTACAGAGTACTCTCCCAACCTCTCCCTATTTCTCTCTGTTTTATTTATTCTAAATGGCTTAGCTGTCTGCACAGGAAAGGTGGTATGGAACGTACCATAACAAACAAACAAACAGATTCTCAGGAGTACGCCCTGTTTTTGCTGGCCCAGTAGCTTCCGCCTTTCAATTCCAGTTTAACTGGAATTAATACTGGGACAATTTACAGCCCTTGCCACTGAGCACACTGGTCAGCACACTTCTTTTAAAGCTGTGAAACTTGTGCACTATTTTAAATCTTTTTGAGCAGGGCAATCAGAAGAAAAGGCAGTTTACCCAACTAACTGGCTTTGAAAAATTGCCCTCATTATATATTTTCTTATTTTTATTATAGAAAAAGAAATCTGCTGAGAAGTGGAAGGTAGTATTTATAGGCGTAGCTGAAATCAGATAGCATTATGTACCTACTGAACCTGAATGTAACTTGCCTTGAGGTACCACTGAAAAAGGCGTGAACCAAATCCAAACAAATAAAAAAATTAATAAGTGTTTGTTTGTTATCAATTTCCCTTCGCTGTTCCGAACAGTGCTGTAAAATTAGCACCAGCAGGGAAATAACATCCCTATGATCAACGCTAATAGTATGCAAAATTATGCACGCTATTAGCGTTGATCATCGGGGTACTTCTGTGGGAAGATTGTGCCGATCCATGCTGTAAAACAAAAAAAGCCCGGACCTATCAAACATAGCCCGACAGAAGGGAATGGAGGTCCAGTGGACCTCCAGACCCCCCTACCCCCCAGCAATAAAGAGATTACCTGGTAGTCCAATGGGACCCTACTAGTTGCCCCCCACCCACCCTGGTGGGCTAGTGCTGTTCCCAAGCCCCCCTGTACCTGGAAGCAGGAGGAGGGAGTAGCTTCAAAATGATGGCTCCCTGCTCGCTGCATCCTGGGATGCACTGGCCAGGGGTTCACTACCATATAAGGGAGAAACTCCTTTACATGGTAGTGAAGCCCCGCCTAGGGCATCCTAGGATGTACCGAGCAGGGCAGGGCGCTGCCATTTTGAAGCAGAACTCGCAGCAGGAGGGAGTGCTACTCCTTCCTCCTGTTTCCAGGTATGGGATGGGGGGAGGGTAGGGGGGCACTAGCCCACCAGAGTGAGTAGGGGGACAGCTAGTAGGGTCTCACTGGACCACCAGGTATTTTTTTTACTGCTGCGGGGGGAGGGGGTTCTGGAGGTCCACCAGACCTCCAGCCCCTTGTGTCCAGTTGGGGGTGGGGAGCCTGTGAGCATGTAAATGCAGACTGGACAGGGTTTCCCCATTCCTCTCCAATGCCTTGGAAAACCCTAACGCCAGCTTCAAGCTGGAGTAGAGTTTGCTGTTGGAGCAGCGCCTTTGTTTGGCGTGCTGCCCGCTGAGCATTGGGGAGGAATAGGTGATGACTCATTTAGCATTGCGTTCAGAGCCGGTGAGCTAGTTGTTACACACGCTCACTGGCTCTGATCATTGGGCGGCAGCAAACGCACCGCTAGTATGGAGCTAATAGCCTCTAGTGCTCGTGTTTGCTTTTGATCTTTGGCCTGTGAGTGAGTGTCATTCAAAGACTAATGACAACACACTGCTCACAATCCCAAATATGCCTTCAGGTTTACTGAAAAGTAAAATAGACATAAAAATATTCTTAAAATATTAACACACAACAGAATGTTAGCATATGCGCGACACCTAGTGTGATAAATGTAAAATTTCTAAAACCCTATAGACAGGACTCCACTGTACATGTATAACAACACGTAGGGGCCCTTTCACTAAAGGATGCACAGCATTTAGCGAACACTAATGTCCGTTAGAGCGCAGTAAACTTTAGTAAAAGGGCCCCACAGTTAACATTCTGGATGAGGGAAAAGACCGATATGGTCCATCCAGTTTGCCCAGTAGGACTGCCAGGCAGTGTAGGTTAACTTTACCCATGTCTTTGTTTTTTGGGGGTTGGCGCTGTACTTACTTCCTGTGGAAGGCATGTTTGCACGGACAGATTCCCAGCTCATCCTTCGGCTTGAACTCCTCCAAACAAACTGCGCAGATCTGAAAGATAAAGAGACTTTGTGGCTTTACACCATGCTAACAACTGTCTCTGAATTATGTCCATGCAGAAGGAAGGACAGTTGTATACATGATCAAAAATGCTTAGCAGATAACACCTGACCTTAAAAATAAAAAAATAAAATAAAAGGTTCTGCAAAGTTGATATTCAAAACATGTAATACATTCAGACTTAACTGTAAAAATTGCTGGCTCCAAAATTTGGGCCTTCTGATGGTGTTTAACTTTTAGAGGGACAACTCAATTTCTGGTCAAATAGTTATGTGTTTTTTGAGGAGGCAAACTAGAAGACATTCCTGAGGCAGCGCTGAAAGTTAATCAGATGGTTTCAATATTCAGAGTTATCCGCTTAAGCAGAACTACTTAAATAACTGGATAACTTGTTTTTTTCGGGCCAAAGATAAAAGTAACTAGATGACTTAGGTTAAGTCAACTGAGGCCTCAACAAGTCTGCCCACATAAGGGTGGTACCTAAAGACATAATGATGAGGTCATTTCCTGTCTAATAACATGCATTTTCTTTTTGTAGATCTATAGGCAAATATAGTAGATCAAGGTTTGCATGTTTCTTTCAGTGGAAAATATAGCTGGAGTTAATTGTTTTGGCAGTTTGTAAAGCGGTAAGCAAACACACAGAAGAACATGCTTCAGTGTTTTTATATTTCAAGAAGTTTGAAGCATATAAAGCATCAGCCTCCTGTACAAACTCACAGATTCAAAATTTATAGATATCTCTGTTTTTCCACAATGTGAGGATACTTTTATAAAGGAGTTTTTGTGCATAAAGGCCTTTTTATGCGTATAAAAGACTTTTATAAAAATTATTCCTGGGGTTATGCAAGTCCTTCCTTCATTCCCTGCCACCCTTTCTTCCTTTTGTAACATCACTGAGGAGGAAACCGCTCATCATCTCTATTTCTCCAAACTCAAAACTTGTTCCTTTGATCTCATTCCCACCCAACAGTTCTCTCTCCCGCACTGCATCCCTTCCATCTGGCATGTCTCAGCCTATCACTACACAAGGTGGAGGAACACACTGTCCCTACGTGAATCAGCAAGAAAGAGTACAGGGAGTAGGGTAGATGACCCAGGGAGACGTGGGTTAAAAGGAGTGTCTTTATTGGAACAACACAATGGACTTGATACAGCTGCTGTTTTTCGGCGTTTTGCCGACAGAAGCTACTAGCGTCTTTACAGACTTTGGATCTGCTTTGTCCAAGTTGCATGTTATTTTGGAACAGTCATCTACCTTTGTACCACCGACATTACGAGACTCCTGAAGCAGGCATTTTCACATCGAAACACAGCAGCTGTGTCGAGTCCATTGTGTTGTTCCAATAAAGATCATCCTTTTAACCCACGTCTCCCTGGGTCCTTTGGAAGAGCCTATCTATCCTACTCCCTGGACTCTTTCAGCCTACCACTATCCACTGCAACTGGTTGATGCCTTCAAATATCAGTGTGGAGGAATAGCCTAATGGTTAGAGAAGTGGCCTGAGAACCTGGGGAACTGGATTCTATTCCCACTGCAGCTCCTTGTGGCTCTGGGCAAGTCATTTGACCCTCCATTACTCTAGGTACAAAATAAATACCTTTATATAATATGTAAACTGCTTTGATTGTAACCACAGAAAGGTGGTACATCAAATCCTATCCCTATCCTGCAATTACATCACTCCTCAAAAGATCTTCACTGGACCCTCTCCGCCCTTCTAATCATCATCCCTTCTCCCTCTTCCCATTTACATCCAAGCTACCTGAATGTGCTATTCACTATTACTGTCTTAACTTTCTTTCATCTCAAACTATTCTTGATTCACACATTCTACAGAAACAGCTTGCATCAAAGTCTCCAGTGACATGATCCTGGCTAGATCCATTAGCCTTTACTCAATCCTAACCCCTTCATAACCTGTTTCTTTAGACGCTGGCAATCACCATCTATTCCATGATAAAACTGTCCTCAGTTGGATTTTGGGGCTCTGTTCTGGCTTGGTTTTCTTATCACTCCCATTAAGCTTTTTAGCATATGGTCTGGTAGATCCTCCTCCATTGCTATCCTATTATCAGTTGATGTACCTCAGGGCTCAGTCTTGGGACCTTTTCTCTTCTCTGTATATATTTATTCCCTTGCTGCTCCGATCTCCTCCTATAGTTTTCAGTATCATCTTTATGCTGATGACTCCCAGTTCTATCTCTCTACTCCTGAAATTCCACCAAGAATCCAGGACCAAGTCTCAGCCTGTTGTCTGATCTTGCTGCCTAGATGTCCTACTGCCTTCTGAAACTTAACATGGCAAAAGACAGAGCGTCTTATATTTTCCTCTACACCTACCTCTCCCCTTCTCCCACTCTCTATTTCTCCTCGCTCATAACCTTGGGGGGGGGGGGGGGTCCCCTCTCTCTTTTTCTGCACATATCGAACAGACTACTAAATCTGCCATTTCTTTCTCTACCAAATATCGTCCTTTCCTTTCTGAATATTACTACCAAAACTCTTATCCACACTCTCTTCCACTCAAGGGCAGGATCCGTTCTAGCACCAGACATTTCAAGAAGGAAAAAACATGATTCAGACGTTTGCAGTGATATGACAATGGAACATGCTCTTTTTGCATCACGATCATACTTTTATGTTCCAGAATGCTGGTCTTCAGTGCCCACATTGTTTGTCTAACATAAACTACAAATGATGTATTACAGGTAGTATTTGATCTCAACTTGTATAATTTTCCCATCAACTAGGTTCTCGAACTCTGTAGCATTAACTGTAACATCACAGATAGCACATTTCATAGAGGCAGACTGCCTCGCCACTGATTCTTCCCTCATTTCTGTTTTTCTATAAATATCAGAGGGACATAAAATCTCTTTGAAGTTCTACTCCTAGCTAAGGGCCACTCTGAATCTACTGCCCTTAAATTCTGGTAATGTAGTTATAACACGCCAATGCCGCTTCATAATTTTCATAAATCACATTCACTGCAGTAGTATGTGTGATATTACAGTTAATGCTGAAGAGTTTGAGAACCCAGTTGATGGGAAAATATACAAGTTGAGAACAAATACTACCTGTAATACATCATTTGTAGTCTATTGCATCAAGTGTCCCTGTGACAAAGTATATGTTGGACAAACAATGCGGGCACTGAAGATCAGAATTCTGGAACAAAAAAATGAAGGCAGGGAAGAACCTCTACGTCAGGAAAACCAAGAAAGCAGGAGTAGAGGCTGACCAAAAGACAAATCCAACACTGGAAACAGTGTGAAGAAATACTTTTATTGTTGTTGATACAAAGGGTCCCAACACGGTCCGTGTTTCGGCGTCATAAAATGCCTACATCAGGAGTCTGGTAATAATTCCTCAGAGTACACTATGTACTTCAAAACAGTAAAAGGTAGCGGCTCGAAGAACTGTAGTGCAACCAAGGACAGCTGAAAGGCATGCGCTCAAACAAACAACAAACAATGTTATCCATGGTGGGGTCTGCTTGTTTTGTGAATTCTGGAACATAACAGTATGATCGTGATGCATAAAGAGCATATTCCATTGTGTCAGAGTTTTAGGAGGAAATATACACTGCAAATGTCTGAATCAATGTTTTTTCCTTCTTGAAATGCTTGGGACTAGAACGGATCGTGTCCTTGAGGAGAGGAGGTAATAGCAGGATGTGTTTATTGCAAGCAGAGCAATGCTGGATATTTCGTTTGAAGTCTCCTCAACCTATGGGCTTAAATGGAAAGACTGAGTGGCCATCACTTTTTTTGATCCTATTGGCTCAGATTGAAGAGGGAGTGAGTAGCTACTTACCGACTGGTCTTCTGACAGATTGGCATCTAGCTTAAAAGTCTGCACTACCACTTTGTGTGAGCAAGCCCACAGACAGTAGCGATGTATGTTGAGCTGAACTGAAGAGTGAGTGGAATAGCTGAACGTTAGCTAGAATATTGCAGTGTGAGTTTTTTGCTCTTTGGTAAAGAACTTTTCCTTTCTTCAAGGAGCCCTGTTAATCCCTGAAGCAGAGATGCGAAATGCTGGCCATCGCTGGATTGATGCAGTGTGTCAGAAAGTAAAGCTGCAGCAATTGTTGGGCAAAAACATGTGAAGATCTATGGAAGCTAAGGGGGTCTTTTACTAAAGCTTAGCTCAAGTTATCTGCAGCAGGGCCCATTTTATCCCTATGAGCCCTGCTGCAGGTAACTGAAGCTAAGCTTTAGTAAAAGACCCCCTAAGTGCTTTTCAGTTTTTGCATGAAAAGTAACATAAGCTTGCTGAAGATTTTGGATAAGCCTGTTTAAAACTATTTCCTCAGCCACTGAAGGTTTTTTTCAGACTATGATTATACTGAAGCAACATATAGACTGAATTTAGTACATCTGGGCTCAATGAGGCTTTTTCCTCCAAGTGATTTGGTTCTAACTATTTCTATCTAGTTTCACGAGTGTGGTGTGATTATGTTATATTTTGTTTAGAGTAATTTTATGAGGCATTATGCATGCAAAAAACTATTTTACAAAACAGCCGCTGTCACTAGTGGAGGGCCCCTTTTAAAGAAGGAATCAGGTTCTAGAAGTAAAATCCTACAAGGAAACTTTTATTCCACCTTTGATGGTGGTGCTCTCTAATTAGAGCCCTTTGGGATAATGTTCTACATAAAATAGAGAAGACTGTAGCTGCTTCGATCTGGGGCTAGTCCTATTCCTTAACTTCTCTGACTGAAAAGGCTATGAATTTTACTTGAGTGTAGCTGTCTGCCATCCACCTGAATACTATTATAGACTGATTTAGGACATTTCAAATTTCATTTTTATTTGATATACTGCCACATGACAGGCCTCTGCAGCGGTTTACAAAGTAGTGACAGCAGCTGTTTTTGCCATGTGCCAGGACCCCTTTTTACTGCAGCGGGTGAAAATAAAAAATGAAATGGCTGTGGGGTAAGTTCGTACTTGCTGCGCGGCTATTCCGGGGGGGAGGGGGGGAGCACTTACTGCCACGCATTGAGATGGCAGTAAGGGCTCCTGCGATAACCTGGTGGTAACCGGGCAGCGTACGATGCTGCCCTATTACTGATGGGTAACCCCCATGTGAAAATATTTTTTCAAATATTTCTGCTAGTGCCATATGCACTACCGCAAGCACCCACATTGGGCCGGCGGGTAGTTATGGGTTGCTGTACGGCAATCCTTTATAAAAAGGGCCCCTAAATTACATAACAAGGAATTTGAAAAAAAAAAATAGAGAAAAAAAAAACAGGTTTACATTCTTAGGGACAGAGTCAGATATATAGGCTGTATAATGGAGTGGAGGAGTGGCCAAGTGGTTAGCGCACCGGTCTTGCAATCCGGAGGTGGCCGGTTCAAATCCCACTGCTGCTCCTTCTGATCTTGGGCAAGTCACTTAACCCTCCATTGCCTCAGGTACAAACTTAGATTGTGAGCCCTCCAGGGACAGGAAATACCCAATGTACCTGAGTGTAACTCACCTTGAGCTACTACCGAAAAATGTGTGAGCAAAATGCAAATAAATAAATAAATAAATAAATAGTGTTAAGCACAATGCATGTGTATAGTGCTAGGCTGGGCTGTAAGTTCCCTGCTCCAGAACAGTATTCAATTGCCATTTCTAATTAGCCCTTAGTTTATTGCATTAGTCGCCAAAGGCATTCAGAAACAGAAAGTCTTAAGTGAGAAGGCAATGGAGTTTCAGCAGGAGGGACCTACTACATTAAACACTGAATTACAGATGGTATCCAAGAAAATATATCAAAAGGAAGGGATTACTAATTGGTTCTGATTAGTAGATTGTAGCAAATTAGTTGAAGAGTAGGGAATCAGTAATCGAGAGAGAACCTGTGGTTCTTCAGAGGAATGGATCATGTGCATGAGAAGCAATCTCTTATTCTATGTGGAATTGAGAGCCAATTTTCTCTCTTCAGGAGGGGTGTTATGTGATCCTATTTCTTGGCACTAAAGAGGAGCTTGATGGCAGTATTTTGAAACCGTTGCATACGCCAAATATCTAGTGTTCAAATTCCCTTAAATAGTAAATTACAGTAGTCCAAGTAACTGATGCCAGGGAACATATGGTTTTTAGTTTGAAAAAGCATTTGCTAGACAAGTTTAAGATGTGTGATTTGAAAGATAATTCAGAGTCAATAAAGATTCCTAATATTTTTAAGCAGGATAAAAGCTCACTCATGAGCCTGCCATGAAAACTGGGAGCATTAGAAACCGAGGATTCTCTCTTGAAAAGAATAAACCTTTATTTATTTATTTTTTTCTGGGTTAAGTTTCATTAATGTGTGGAGAGTCAGTGTGTAATGAGGCTTAATTTAAAGCAGAAGTTTCTAATATCTTGGACGGATTAACAGTAGTCAAAATCTGTTTGTCATCTGCATAGGCTACGAGTACCAGAGACTGAATAAGCCCCAGTAATGGGGCCAAAAAAATATTAAACAGAATTGAAGACAACAGAGAACCTTGTGGTACACCACAGATAAAAGGAGTAAGCAGCAGAACTTTGGCTGTTCCAAAGCATTTTAAGAGTTGTCATTTTATTTGTAGAATTTTGCTCATTAGTCCTAAATATTAAAATGCCATTTCAGGTTATATTGTGGCTATCACAAAAACGTGGTACAGCGAAATCCCAGGCCTGGGATATAGGCTTATAATATTTTTCAGGAAAGACAGAATAGGCAGAAAAGGGGGAGGATAGTACTTTTACATAAAAACACTTTACTAAAGCAACAGAAAAGAGAAGGTGGTACATCCATCTGTACTGAAGAGACCTACAGACAGAAGAACTGGACAGTAACATGCATAAGACTGCACTTGTGGGAAAGTGCTGCTGATGGGAGATTTTAATCTGAGGATATGGACTGGAGCATCTCATCATAACACTCAGAAGTAGAGAGATCATGAACTCCCCATTAAGTGATTATTCATAGAAAAATAGTAAGATGAAAGGCAATATTTGATCTGCTTCTTATAGAAAGCATCCCTAAAGTTCAGAGGGTGTTATTTAATACAAAAGCCATTAGCATGCTAGGATCATTCAAAATGAAAGTTCTGGAGTTCAAGGGTACTAGCACTGTTCAAATAAAGCAATGTTTCCTAACACCTAGACAGTCAGGCTTTCAGATTACCGCAATGAATATACATGTGGTAGATCTGCATACAACAGGTCTCCAAAACAAAACTCAAGGGGAAGAAAAAAAATTATGTTACCATAAAACCACACACAGCACCTACCGCAAAAATAGTTTTTAAAGCAATAGGTATCACATACAATATGACAAGGGCAGAATGATCTCCATACAAATTAAGCTCACCACCTTTTAGATAAAAATCATGTACCCATCCATACAAAAAAACAACAACAAAAAAAGCAATGTGCACGATAAGAAGACATGCTAACAGGTGGTAACATTTTTGTAAGCGACCATGTTTTTTTTTTTTTAATTGATAAGACAACTAACAATCTAAGCACCCTGTTTTGGCCATTATTTGGTCAGGGGATCTACTGCTAAGTATGAAAACTCATCTGTGGTGATGTGTCTCACCAGGCCTTGCAGGTCACCAGTGTTGACTTTGAAGCTAATAGAACGCCAGCGTCCAGCAAAACACATGCTGCACGGTTTGCCGACATTTCTGTTTCTACAATCTTTGAAGAAGATTTTGTTTCACCTTCCTAGAAGTTGCAGGAAAACCAAACCTCTGGGCCAAATGTAAGCAATTTTAAAACCATGCAACCAGACTGATGATATCAATTTGTAGCAGAAATAGACCTGGCAATAAAAAAGGCTGCAGTTAAGTGTTTAAAGCTCAAGACAACAAGAGGTTATACAGGTCCATCTACAGCCTGCCAGATGTAGTAAATCCAAAAACAGGACACAAAGTTGCAGAGTACTCGGCACTGGCTTCCAGCACTACAGCGCCTGAAATCCAGACAAGGATACCAAGCAAAAGTGTTGCAACACACTCACATTTGACCCACTAATATATACTGCTTCCAAAGGGAGAAGCTATTCAACACACACACATGCCATGTGCACTTGGCTCACCTTGTTCCAAGCTAAATGCTAAACTTTTCTTTAACTACTCAGAACTTTGAGCCAAAGTGAAATAAATATTTCTTGCCTCATAGGGGCTACGAATCTAACATGTTTAACACTTTGCCTGTGTAAACAGATCTTATGCAAGAAAGTGGCATCAGAAAAGGATGCGGAAGTTGAACATAAAAAAGCACTTTCTCCCTATAAAATGAATCTTTTTTTAAAATTTCTCTCATTTGTTCCCCCCCCCCCCCCGCAATCCCATGATTACAAAACATACATACATACAGTTTGCTAATATTTATGTTTTGTTTGTTATCTGGACTGCTCAGCTCTTCGATCTTACACTGAAGGTGTGCATTTATGAACACTTTATTAAGCACATGAGTGTTTTGCTTAATACATGAGAGATTAATGGGAGAAAGAAGCAATAACAGCATATTTCAGAGGTATGCATTTATTTACAAGGCAGGTGGCGGAGTCTGACCCAGAACAGTACTACCTCAGTATCAGGGTTAGCAGTAGAGAGCTAGATGTTGCTGCAAAATAGGACTGGATAAATTGAATCTCCCAATGTGACCAGCTCAAGAGAGTTCCAGTGAGGGAGGGAGCAGAGACAGGATGGTCTACTTCTGTGCGCTTCAACTCACCTCATGTAGGTTCAGTTCTTTTACCTTCTCCTTCAGTATAACCTGGAAAAAAAAACAAAAAAAACAAATCACACTGTTAGCAGACAGTCGCTCAAGACATCTCCAACAACCTGATTTATTAAATAAATGTAGATTTAATTAGCAGCTGTAGCACTTTGTAGCTTTATAACTAGAATGAGCCACCCTTCTTTAATGAAATACATTGTTAATGTATACAAAGTCCTAAGGAAAGTCTGAAAAATGGAAAGATGGAAACCCACAAACTAAAAAGTAAATGCAGTTTCATTTAAGGTCAGCAGTGAGGGGGCAGTTTTCAAAGGAACTGTTCAGTGGTACTTGGGTAAATCCCTATAATGAAAAACAGCTCTCCCATAGGTAAAGTTTGGTGGTGGGGGGGGGGGGGGGGGGGGGGGGGAGAAGACAGCGCTCCCACCAAATTATCCAGGTATTGGTGCTGAAGTGGCTCCCCACCATCAATATGACTTCCCTACTCCTTGGTCCCCCCCCACCAAACTAAGCAGGGTGACTACACCAATGTACACTCTCAAAGTGCAGGTGACTGGGATTTGGGGAAGAGGTACCCAAAATTTGTGGACTTGGCATCTTTGCACCTGTGGGGAGTTTTCTACTGAAACATCAGCCTGCATTAATAGAAGGTGTTAAGAACGGGAAATGAAAAGAACAGTGTAGAGGTAGTATGAAAATGTGAATTTCAAATTTAATGAAACCAATGAATGAATACATAAAGAGAGGTTCAGGAAATACATTTTGTGAGACCATGACAGAAGCACTGATTTCCTCCAGAAGAGCTAAGTGGCTGTGGAGACCCTTGAAGGAGAGGAAAGATCAGGAACAGGGGCCAAAAACAGAGTCAGTGAGTTTCAAAAACTGAAATCAAATAAGATTTAATGAGATAAAAGTTTGTGATGAACATTTGAGAGAGAGAGAGAGAGAGAGAGAGAGAGAGAGAGAGAGAGAGAGAGAGAGAGAGAGAGAAGCGAGACAGAATGATAACTAACAGGGGCAGAGGGATCAAGAGTCTATTTTTAGACTTGGTTAAATATGAAGAAGGCTTATGAAATCGTACCGATATCTATATGTTGCAGTTTCAGTGTTTGTCTGTGCCCCCGCTGTGACTTTGAACAGTGACACCTAGCAAACATCAAACCTGTCTAGTTTTCAAACTTGAGGAGTGCTGGGGGAGTTGTGGACAGTGAGTAAAACTGATTTTTGCCATTAAAAAATGCACTGGGCCTAGATATAACTAGATCCTTTTATCTGTTTTTTCCCTTTTTTTTCAGAAGCTCTATATAAAGGGTGAGAAAAATCTTCACAATGTAATCCATGACCAAGATGTAACAAATTGTATTTCCATCTTTCAGTGTAAGCCACACTGAACCCGCAAAAAGGTGGGAAAATGTGGGATACAAATGCAATAAATAAATAAATAAATAAAAATTTGAGGGAAAGGGAAATGGGACTTGATATACTGCCTTTCTGTGGTATTTTGCAACTACATTCAAAGCAGTTTACATATATTCAGGTACTTATTTTGTACCTGGGGCAATGGAGGGTTAAGTGACTTGCCCACAGTCACAAGGAGCTGCAGTGGGAATTGAACCCAGTTCCCCAGGATCAAAGTCCGCTGCACTAACCACTAGGCTACTCCTCCAGGGGTCATGTGTATATAGCAAATAAAATGGAGAAGAAACAGGGACAAGAAAGAACAGGTGAAAGAGGCAAGATACCAAGAAAGAGTAGTGCAAGGGAGATGAATATGAAGCAGGATAACAAGTGGGGAGAAAAGTGAGTGTAGGAAATAGGGAGACATACAGTGGGGGAAATAAGTATTTGATCCCTTGCTGATTTTGTAAGTTTGCCCACTGACAAAGACATGAGCAGCCCATAATTGAAGGGTAGGTTATTGGTAACAGTGAGAGATAGCACATCACAAATTAAATCCGGAAAATCACATTGTGGAAAGTATATGAATTTATTTGCATTCTGCAGAGGGAAATAAGTATTTAATCCCTCTGGCAAACAAGACCTAATACTTGGTGGCAAAACCCTTGTTGGCAAGCACAGCGGTCAGACGTCTTCTGTAGTTGATGATGAGGTTTGCACACATGTCAGGAGGAATTTTGGTCCACTCCTCTTTGCAGATCATCTCTAAATCATTAAGAGTTCTGGGCTGTCGCTTGGCAACTCGCAGCTTCAGCTCCCTCCATAAGTTTTCAATGGGATTAAGGTCTGGTGACTGGCTAGGCCACTCCATGACCCTAATGTGCTTCTTCCTGAGCCACTCCTTTGTTGCCTTGGCTGTATGTTTTGGGTCATTGTCGTGCTGGAAGACCCAGCCACGACCCATTTTTAAGGCCCTGGCGGAGGGAAGGAGGTTGTCACTCAGAATTGTACGGTACATGGCCCCATCCATTCTCCTATTGATGCGGTGAAGTAGTCCTGTGCCCTTAGCAGAGAAACACCCCCAAAACATAACATTTCCACCTCCATGCTTGACAGTGGGGACGGTGTTCTTTGGGTCATAGGCAGCATTTCTCTTCCTCCAAACACGGCGAGTTGAGTTCATGCCAAAGAGCTCAATTTTTGTCTCATCTGACCACAGCACCTTCTCCCAATCACTCTCGGCATCATCCAGGTGTTCACTGGCAAACTTCAGACGGGCCGTCACATGTGCCTTCCGGAGCAGGGGGACCTTGCGGGCACTGCAGGATTGCAATCCGTTATGTCGTAATGTGTTACCAATGGTTTTCGTGGTGACAGTGGTCCCAGCTGCCTTGAGATCATTGACAAGTTCCCCCCTTGTAGTTGTAGGCTGATTTCTAACCTTCCTCGTGATCAAGGATACCCACGAGGTGAGATTTTGCGTGGAGCCCCAGATCTTTGTCGCTTGACAGTCATTTTGTCCTTCTTCCATTTTCTTACTATGGCACCAACAGTTGTCTCCTTCTCGCCCAGCGTCTTACTGATGGTTTTGTAGCCCATTCCAGCCTTGTGCAGGTGTATGATCTTGTCCCTGACATCCTTAGACAGCTCCTTGCTCTTGGCCATTTTGTAGAGGTTAGAGTCTGACTGATTCACTGAGTCTGTGGACAGGTGTCTTTCATACAGGTGACCATTGCCGACAGCTGTCTGTCATGCAGGTAACGAGTTGATTTGGAGCATCTACCTGGTCTGTAGGGGCCAGATCTCTTACTGGTTGGTGGGGGATCAAATACTTATTTCCCTCTGCAGAATGCAAATAAATTCATATACTTTCCACAATGTGATTTTCCGGATTTAATTTGTGATGTGCTATCTCTCACTGTTACCAATAACCTACCCTTCAATTATGGGCTGCTCATGTCTTTGTCAGTGGGCAAACTTACAAAATCAGCAAGGGATCAAATACTTATTTCCCCCACTGTATGAGAGATGGTGAAGGAAAACAAATGAAGCAAGATATTTATCTAGGAGCTATAGAGACACCTAGGAAAAAAGGAGAAGGTTGTGCTAAAGAATATAAAACAGACCTAATCTCAAGATCTGTAGTAAGGAAGAGCTTATCTGTAACATAGGTTCTCTGAAGACAGTCACATAAATGGATAATATCACTGGTGCTCAAACGGGTGATATCACTCTTGCTTAATGATGACTGGACATTTTCCAGAGCTTTCTAAGAAATGCTTGAAATATCACCCAATAGCTTCAGATCTTTCTATGCAGCATGTCTCACGTTTATTAATCAGCTCAAGAGGGACCAACTTTGATTCAAATACACGTGCAAAGGAGCAAGCTTTGCTACTACTCATTGAGTCAATTAGATACTACAACTCTTACGACCCCTGAGGCAGGCACTGTGTGCCGAAACATGGCCCATGTAGGGTCATTTTTGGAAGACTGATGTCCAAGTTATGCGATTAAAGGAACTCTGTCCCAATTTTGAAGACCATCTTTGTTTACACCATCTACTATTAAAATGTTTTACTATGTATTGTGTTGACATTGTTATGTAGCATACTATTCCATACTTTGTATTGTTGTTTGAATATTTTTACTGCTGTAATTGTCTATTGCTTATGTTTTATTTATTTACTAGCAGTTGAGCCCGTTAAAACGGGCTAGTATGGGGGTTTTCCAAGGCCCCCTCCCCTCGCCGCTGCAGGTCCCCCCCCCAGAGTCGCCGCCGCCGCCGCCACCCCTCCACCCGGCCCGGGCCCTCTCTTCGCTATTGAACTTACGTCGCCGAAACGCAGCACGCAGATCAGCAGAGCTCCCGTCGGCCTTCCTTCTCTGCCTGTGTCCCACCCTCTTGTGACGTAACGTCGGCGAGGGCGGGACACAGGCAGGGAAGGAAGGCCGACGGGAGCTCAGCTGATCTGCCTGCTGCGTGTCGGCGATGTAAGTTCAATAGCGAAGAGAGTGCTCGGGCAGGTGGAGGGGGGGCGGCGGCGGCGACTCCGGGTGGGGGGAGCGGTAGCGGTGACCTCGGGGGGGGGGGAGTGGTAGCAACATTGGCGGTTCCCTCCTTCCCCTTCGCGCAGTTTCCCTCTCTGTCCCGCCCCCATCATCACATATTGACGCGGGGGCGGGACAGAGAGGGAAGTCTCTACTGCGCATTTGCGGGTGAGTACGGTCACTCGCCATTTATATGTTTGATTAGACATTCACTCAAGACGATGTACAGCAAGACTAAGTCAATCAGTAACACAGACCTTGTCACTAACCTTATGTTGCTTAAATGGTCTTGGATACACCTTTGAGAAGATGTTACAAAGCATCAAGGGGGTCTTTTACTAAAGGTTAGATTGAGTTATCTGCAGCAGTTCCCATTTTATTCCTATGGGACCTGCTGCAGATAACTCAATCTAACCTTTAGTAAAAGACCCCCCCCCCCCCCCAAGTGATGTTCCCTTCCCAAGTTGAAGCAAATTTGATGATGGTCTATGGGAATCTTCTGTTTCCATTTGGGACAAAACCTATGGCCAATAGCTTTCCTTGACATATTGTCAAAATAGCAGATGCAAAATTGAAAGAACACATTATTACTCAGAAAAAAAATGACTTGAGGAAGAAAAATTTGGTTGGTTTGTCACAGGGAGCCTCTGCCTAAAAAATAATCTTACTGGCATGATCAACATGGCATGAAAAAGCTGACTATGAGAAGAAAAATAAATTTTTTAATCATGTTAAAAAAAAAAAGCCTGAAAAGCAAGAATGGACAATTCACTTGGCTTCTGAGAAAAGACTGCTTAGCATGACAGTGCACAGAACATAAATAACAGGGTGTTGCAAAGCACCTTTTCCCAACCTTCTCAAGCCTAAGGCATGTATACATTAATATACTGTGTGGCACACCTACCACCAAAGAGCAGGCTATGTGAATATAGGGAGGACTGATTGAGCAAAAAAAAAAAACCCCAAAAACAACAAAAAACAAAACCCAACAACAAAAAAACCCCTGGCTAGAACTGAACGCTCCACCAAATATTAAAACAATGAGAAAGAGTGGGGAAGAGGCACACATGAAGTAGCATTCAGTAACTTTTGACATCAGTATAGAAACATAGAAAATGATGGCAGATAAAGACATCAGATCAATATTGAGTGAATGGTGGTCAACATTTTTGTAAACATTGATCGTCACCGGCTAATTTAGACTTGGATATTCAGTGCTGCACAATATCTGGGCACTGGCACTTAATGTGTGGGTCAGTGGTAACACCTGGAAGTTGTTGGTATAGACAATATTCAGTGTTGTACCCGCATAGTTAGCTGGGCAATGATAGACTTTTTAGCAGGCCTACTTGTCCGGTTATCTATGTGATATCAATACTGATTATCACCAGTGTGTACAAAAACTTAGATTGTGAGCTCTCTAGGGACAGAAAAAGTACCTGCATAGAATGTGTACTACTGCGTACATCTAGTAGTGCTATAGAAATGATTAGTAGTAGTAACCCCCAGCATCACCCAGACGCCACTCTTGCACTTCCCAGACAATGTCACAGCGGTCAGAGGGGATATTCAGTGGCAATGCCTGGTTAAGTGCCACTGAATATCCCTTATTAATCTGCTCCATGTGGTTAATTGGGCAGGAGGCCTACCTACCCAGTTAAATCACTTTGAATACTGAGCCCCACATGGCCTATCCAGTCTGCCCATGCATACGTATTTAGCTATACAATCCCTTCATCTCCCTCAGAAATTCTGCATCAGGGCAGGAGGCTCTGGCGATTTCCCCACACCTCAAGCTTTAGTGGGTGTAGTTACATCCTATATAGGTCTTTGAGCCTATTTACTACTCTGTGCTAAGGTTCTGCACATAACATGTGTTAACAGCCAACATTAAGATTTGTTAAATGCAAAACCTCTGTGTTAACAGTTTGAGGGCATTCCCAGAACTTTGGAGAAGTTGTCTGTGCGCTTAATGCAGAGCAATGATTGCTACTGTGCATTAACAGCATGGCCAATAATGTGGACTGCAATTGGCTACACCTCTGAAGCAGCAATTCCAGTTAACATGGCTAACAATCTCTGTGTTAATTGCAAGTCACAATTCCTACTAAGATCACACCGGAATTTCAATGCTAGTATTTAATGTGGCAATTAGTATGCGCTAACAGTTAGCACACAGGTTTTGTTCCTCTAGTTGTTACTCTTGAATTTGTCCCACCATCCCTATGGATCCTGTGGCACCTGTATTTATGGATTATCCACAGTCAGCGCATTTTTCGACACCACTTCCTTGGCTCTGTTGTACACAGAGTTGCCTTAGGGCTAAGGTTGCCAACTGGATCCAGATCACTTCACAGTGATGATCCAGTCCTGGATTTACCCCGTTGCATGCAGGGATTTGTAGTCTTGCATTTCTTAGAGAATACAATGGGGAAATCAGAACTACAAGTCCCTGCATGCAATGGGGTGAACCCAGGAATGGATCAACGCTGTTGGGCAAACCTGGATCCAGTTGGAAACTCTACTTAGGGCCACTTCCTTTTTCTTTTGGCTGCTCTCTACTTCATTTTCTCCATTCTTAGATGGGAAAGATGTCTTAACAGGGCACCTCACCCACCTGCCCCAGCTTTTCACCTTCCAGATGCTCCAGCTTCCCCTACTTGTGGCTTTCTGCTCCTTCCTCAAATGTTCACCACACATGAATGTCATGACCTCTCAGTTTCTAGCCACAAACAGACCTCTTCAGGCCTGGATTCCTGAAAACCATTCAGTATGTGGCTGACTGTTAGTTACCTTGGCAACCGCATATGACTGCCAGAGGTCCTGTATTGCAGCTGTTCCTAACACTCAAGAGTTGAGTCACACATGGCGCTCAATACACACGCTCCACATTTCACTCAGCCTGGGCCTAAGAGGCTAGAAGAAATCAGAAGAGGGAATAAAAGGGGCTGTATGTAATAGGTGCTGGTCTGGACCGCAGCATCAGGAAGTGGAGACATTTTTTGTGCAGTATACCTAATCAGGTCCCACAGCAGAAACACGATTACAAAGGACACCACACCAGGAAGTTGGTTAAATGCCACAACAAGTACACACAGGCGAATTACGGTAATCATCTTTGATTTCATTTGGAAGCTTTATATAGGAGTATGTTTACTTCTAATTTGTCATAGTGAATTGGGATTGCTGCATTCTAGTTTAATTTCTCCTCTGCCTTCAGCCCAGAAATGAGGTGTAAACAAACAATTAATAGTATCTGGTAGTTTCTCACCTGCTTGTATGCATACAACTCCTTGTGTGCTTGATGCCTGAGTCTGAAAGTTAAAAAGAGAAGGAAAATAAATGAATGGAACAGTCCATAACACTCAAACAGCCAGAATAAAAAAAATTTGGTTTCTTGTGCTTTGCTGCTCATTTAGGTGGGATAATACATCACATAAATAGTATTTATTTCACATAAACTATTTCCTCCTCCCTCAAATGCAACTAGCAGATCAGCAAATGCATGTACTTTTCCACAGGCTATTAAAAAAACAAAAGTAGTCTCTCTAATCCTAAATCTCTTTAAATCCTATTTTCGCAGGTCACGTCTAGGCCTAGATTTCTGCCAGCACAAAAGACAGATGCCACATTACTTTGAATTTTGAAAAGGCAGTACAAATTCAACTAGATAGAAGAAATTCACTTTGTAATAAGGGATGTGTGTGGGGGTGGGTCCCCTTCAATATATACTCTAATGGGCACTAATACACATTAGTGTGTGCTAAGTGTCATGCAGCCCATAGGTCTTAAATAGGCTGCGCAGCATTTAGTGAGCACTAAGCTTTAGTAATAGAGACCCTAAACATGGCTTCAACAATACAGGGAGTAATTTTCAAAAGTAATTTTCCTGAGTATGTGGCTGCATATGTGAGTGAGGGCCTTTTTACTAAAGCCTAGTGCGTGGTATGTGCCGCATGCCCCGTTTTATACCTATGGGCCGTGCAGCACTTGGTACGCACTAATGTCTGTTAGCACATGCTAGGCGTTAGTACAAGGGCTCCTAAATGTTATAAAAATTCTAACCAGCATAAAACTATATGCGCCATGATGCACATATTTTGCTGGTAGGCATGTACAGAGGTGAAGTCTGGGCAGAGCATAGGTGGAGTTTCACAAACATGCGCATAGATTATAGGATATGCTAAATTTATATGCATACTTAAAGTAACCTAGGTGCAGACATTTACAATGTAGGTAGTATTTCTTTCATTGACACTTGTATTTTGTAGAAGACGCAATGTATGTGTTTTTATAAAATATTGCTTAGTAGGTGCCTACTTGCTCCTCTTAAACTTAGTGGTCCCTTTATAAAACTAGCCTCCCAAGGTGTACTCTGCCAGATGTACATCCATGGCTCATCATTTGTTTGACGCGCTCATTAAAATATTTATTCCATTTGACCTGGATTATTCACCCAGTGTTCAAGCACACACTAGGCGGCTATGGTATCTGAATAATGCAAAAGCTCAGATGCATGGTATGCAAGTGATTCAATCACCTGTGATAATGAAAGCCCTTTCACAAAGATGCAGTGAATGCTGACATCAGTCACTACTCTGAATTTCTTAGAAAAGTGTTTCCAGTTATTAAAAAAAAAATTCTGCATAAAGATTTTCCATCATTATAACTGGAGGACCAAAGAACATGAATATCCTTTTTTTTTAAAGAAAGGCAAAGACACAGAATTTGTGGGGGGAGAGAAGATGGACCTTCACATGTTACAGCTATGATCACCTATGCCAGTAACAAGGTTGAAGAAGTCCCATTTTCATGGACAGCCAGGGTTTTGGAGATAATCATGGGAAGTATCAATGTTGTATGGAAAACTTTCTTTGCCCAAGTGCGTATGGCAATTGCTTTTCATTTTTTGTTCAGATTTAAATTTATCACAGTTCACCATTCACTGTCATTTCCTACAATTGTCCTTAAAGGTAATTCTATTCAAGCTAGGCACTTGGCACCAGTTTTAATACCAATAATTTTCAAGCCTCTGTTCCCTGTTGGGTTTCTCTACTTTAAAAAAGGGAAAATTGTACCTTTCTGGGAAATTGCTAAGGCTTCTGTCTACGTAAAATAAGGGAATGTTCACCAACTGTATGAACAAGTTAAGGCAGCGACAGTATTTCACAGGAAATAACAGTTTATATGGATTTACCTCCAAAATTAGTACCCTTAACCTCTCCGAGTTCAAAGAATAGAAATCTGTGAAACAGGCAGCACAGTCTAGAAGAAAAAATGTCATCAAAGTCTTATGTTTTTTGTAATGGAGTAGCACTTAAAGATGCAGTATCCTCACTGTTGCAGGGAGGCAATTCTGAGTTTATGGGACTTGCAGTGACACTCTGGAAGAGCACTAGAATAGGTCTTTAAAGAGATTTACACCTTTGGAGAGAAGGCTCATGGGTCTGGGAGTAATGGTTGGATCAGGGGTGTAGCTACGTGGGGCCACGGGGGCATGGGCCCCCATAGATTTGGCCCTGGCCCCCCCCGCTGCCAACCCCTTTGACCCCCCTCCCGCCGTCGCCGCCATCGGGTAACTTTGTTGGCAGGGGTCCCCAACCCCCGCCAGCCGAAGTCCTCTTCTTCAGCGCAGCCGCGTTGCTGATCTACAAGGCTTCTGTTTCTGTGAGTCTGACGTCGTGCATGTTGCGTGCAGGACGTCAGACTCACAGAAACAGAAGCCTTGCAGATCAGCAACGCGGCTGCACTGGAGAAGAGGACTTCGACTGGCGGGGGTTAGGGACCCCCACCAGCAAAGGTACCCGATGGCGGCGGGAAGGGGGGGGGTCGGCAGCGCTGGGGGGGGGGGGCTAAAATGTGCCCCCTCTCCTCGGGCTCTGGACCCCCTCCCGCTGAAGTCTGGCTATGCCCCTGGGTTGGATATTCACTAATTTCTTGCATAGTCAAAGTTTGAAGTCTCAAGATGGCTGACATTTCCTCAGCAGAGGTAGATCAAGGCACCGGAGAGGGTGAGTTAAATATATGCAGCTGTAGACAGCTAAGAAGCATTGTAAACATTAGTAGCCAGCCAGCCAACCTCTTCGATACAAGCTCCCCTCCCTACTCTGAGCCACTAGGTCCTTCTCCATCCTGGTGTATCTCAACTTTGTAGAGACACCAAATTCAGCTCTTTCATTCACTATATCTAGGGCTGCAGTAAATTGTATTGGTGCTCTCTGCAACAGGCTACTTTGATATTAATTTATCATACCAACAACAGTATTAGAATTATTAGAATGCTTCAGTTCAGCAACAGCAGTGGAAACAATTCTAGTTTGTTCTGTATGAAGTACTTTTTCTTTGGCATCTCAGTATGCAGTAGTGGAGGAGAACAGGTCCCTCTTGATAACCTAGGAGTCCTCTGGTAATTTTTGGCAGTTTTTATATTAAAAACACAGATCTGACCCTGCATAGTGATGGCCAAATATATTAAAATTTTCTTTAAAACTGCCCATACACTACACATTACTTAAGAACTCAGTTCTTTATCAGATAATCCATTTGCATTGCCTACGTTACCCTCTGTCCACTGGGTTTTTCACTGCAGTATAAAAGCAGTCCAATTTTAAAAATAAACATGTTAATAATCCTTCCCCTACCCTTAAGAGGGCAAAAAAGTTAAGTCACTTCAAGAAAATCCCCACTAGATTTAAAACGACTGGCATGGAGTAATGACAGACCTTTCACAATGCAGTGAAAAGGGCAGGTATTTCCACATAACTTGATATAAAGAGATATTGCATCTTCAGCTTTCCGAAAAGATGAGACAATAACTGACTGGTTTAATATGAGCCTGTTGTTAATATGAAGGGGTAAAAGAAACAAACAGGATTTTCAATGATCACTAAGGAATGCAAATGATCTCTCTCTGAAATGACAACTTTGTTTAACCACCGTGTCAACAGCATAAGAACACTGTCAAGCATGACAGACACCAAGAATAGTAGCCAAAGTCTGATGATATAGATTAGAATATGGAATGTTAGCGTCGGCCAATCAGCAGCCATATTCAGCAGTCAGCAACCCATTAAAATGAACCATGCAAAAAAACATTTCAAACATATATTTTTTTTAAATACAGTTTTTATAAATAACATTTTCTTTAAAAAATCTTGTTATACAAAACTAGTAAAAAAGGCCCGTTTCTAACACAAATGAAACGGGCGCTAGCAAGGTTTGCCTCAGAGTGTGTATGTTTGAGAGAGTGTGTGTGAGAGTGACTGTGAGAGAGAGAGAGAGAGAGTGAATGTGCGAGTGTGTTTTGTGACAGAGAGTGAGACAGGGTGCGAGTATGTCTGTAAGAGAGAGAGAGAGAGTGTGTGTGTGAGCATGAGACTGTGTGCCAGGGCCCCCCCTCCCTCCCAGTTCCAGGGTCCCCCCTCCCTCCCGCCCTCAGAGTTCCAGGCTTGTTGTCCCTCTCCCTCCCTCCGAGTTCCAGGGTCGTCCCCTCCCTCCCTCCCTGCCTCCGAGTTCCAGGGTCATCCCCTCCCTGCCTCTGAGTTCCAGGGTTGTCCCCTCCCTGCCTCCCTTCGAGTTTCAGGGTCCCCTCCCTCCCCTGCATTATGCTCTCTCCCCTGCATTCATCCATATGCAGGCAACGTCCTCTGTGCCCTGCCCCCTCCATCCATCTATGTGCAGCAATTCTCCCCTGCCCCCTCCACCTCCCTCCGAGTTCCAGGCCCCCCTCCCTCCCTCCCCCCCTTCCAAGTTCCAGGGTCCCCCCTCCCTCTGTCCCTCCCTCCCATTTCCAGGGTCCCATGGAACTGGGAGGGTGGGGGGACGGAGAACGTTGGAGGAGTGACGTCAGCAGGTGGTTGCAATCCCAGTGACACACATTGGAACGTTGGAGAACGTTGGAGGAGTGATGTCAGCAGGTGGTTACGAACCCAGTGAGACACACTGGAATGTTGGAGGAGCAAATTATTATATTAGATTTTTCCTGTGAACTTACAGCTAGGGTTACTAATGTGCAGTACAGCATTAGCACTTGCTAACACTGTGAACTTGTGTTATTACCAAGTAGCACCCACTGCATAAATGATATCTGCAGTACAATAATGTGCACAAAAGGTGTTGAGCACACTAAAGCTATAGTTACTGTACTTTAATAACTGTTAGTGCTTGCAAAAGATGTTGGCTTAACCAAAGACCTCTATTCATTCTCCTAAAAGCGGAGTGGAGGAGTGGCCTAGTGGTGGTTAAAGAACTGGTCTTGACATCCTGAGGAAGCCAGTTCAAATCCCACTGCTGCTCCTTGTGACCTTGGGCAAGTCACTTAACTCTCCATTGCCTCAGGTACAAGCTTAGATTGTGAGCCCTCTAGGGACAGGGAAATACCCAGTGTACCTGAATGTAACTCACCTTGAGCTACTACTGAAAAAGGTGTGAGCAAAATCAAAATCTACAATCTATATATATGTTTAAATCTTTTTTATTAATCAGTCAAAGCAACAAGAACCAGGAACATACATTGTGTAAACAAAGCTGCTGTAACAGTGGCTCTGAACGGTCAACAATCTATATATATAAAACTCACCCTCAACGTTCTATTGTCTGCTGACGTCACTGAAGCCAAGGTTCGTATGTTCGAAGCTCTGAAGCCACGAAAATCACAATCTCTGGGCCCCGCCCTCGCGTCAAACGTTATGACGTTGAGGGCGGAGCAGAGTCTCACCTTCAATGATCTACTCAGGCCACAAACTCCGGATTTCCACACTGTAGCTCTGCTCCGCCCTCGCGTCAAAACGTGATGACATCTAGGGCGGGGCACGAAAACCGCCACCCACACAGAGCTACAACGGAAACAGCAGCGGTGCACGCCACGAACCAGGTAAAACAGCGACGAGCCACGCAGCCATGAAACCCTTGCTAGCGCCCGTTTCATTGCGCTTAGAAACGGGCCTTTGTTTACTAGTAAATAAATAAAAGGCCCAGCATGGGTTATGGACTTCATTATACCACAGTGCCAATGAACTCGAGTGTGGGAGTCAAACTCAGTCTCCCATCTTTGGCCTCTCCACTGATTCTGAAGGCAATGTGGCAAATATTATGGCATTTGTCACGATGTGGGCACCTATCCATTGGTAGCATGACTGAGCCCACTGACGCATTATCACACAACCTTCTAATGGCTTTCAGGTGGCACTGAATTTCCTGAATCTAGATTCAGGCTGGTAAGTTAATGGTGAAAAGATTGGAACTTTGCACATTATGAACTGGTACAGGCAAGTATCATCTGACAATACTTGCTGCCATGGGTACCACCGTTCATGCGGTAATTAGGCAGCATGTGGCAATGTGGCTGCGCTGCCGATCACCGCCGGGAATTCCCCCCACCGTGAGAAATGGCGTGTGCCAGCTTCGGAATTACCCCGGCGGCGATGTCGATTTCGCACATGCTACCTGCACATTAGTCCTACCGCGGATTAGTAAAAGGGCCCCTTTGTAAGCCAAATCATAGTCAAAAATACTAAGGCAATTTTATAACTGAGCACTTCTAATTGGCTCCCAGAGAGTGTGTGGTAAGAGCCTAAGTTCTGTTATAGAATACTAGTGCAACCGAGTATGTCCACGCCTAACATTTAGGCACTTGCACTTAAGCCAGCCATAGGGCTGGTGTAAGTGTGCACACCGAAGTGTTAACAGGGACAGGTGTAACTTAGTATTCTGTAAGTTATGCACATAAGTGAAAGCCCTGCCTAAGTCCCACCCATGCTCCTCCCCTTGCAAATCTGTTCTATAGAAGTTGAGTTTTTGCAGAAGAGCACTTAGGTACTAGGACATACACATGTAAATTCTAGCATTCTAAACATTTACTAGCATAATGCATGCAAAAATATGAGCACCTAGGTTACAGAGTTGCCCCTTTTCTTACAAGACCAGGGAGAAAATACAGGCTCCTTTTACTAAGCGGCGGTAAGCCCAATGCAGGCTTACCACTCGCTATAACGGAAGTACCGCTAGGCTACCGCAGCAGCCGGCGGTACTTCCCACCCCTACTGCGTCGTCATTTCCTGCGCCGGACTGTAGCATCATTTGTAGCGCCGGACTGTACCTGGTGATAATTGGGCAGTGCCATGCACTGCACGGTTACTGCCGGTTTAGCGCGGGAGCCCTTACTGCCACCTCAATGGGTGGCAGTAAGGGCTTCCCCCTCCCCCGAAATGGCCGCACGGCAAGTGCTTTACTTGCCACCCAGCCATTTCCTGCAGGAAAGCGAGACCTTCCCTTTTACCAGCTGCAGTAAAAGGGGGCCTCGGCGCGCCTGTAAAACATGCGCCGACGCCAGTGCCGGCCCCCTTTTGCCGCAGCTTGGTAAAAGGGGCCCTGTGTGCCTAAAGCAAACACCCTCACAGAACACTCTGGTAAGCTGTGCCAGGAAATTCTTTACTTTGAGTGCAATATATTTTAAAGAATATGCTTTAAAAAAAAAATCCTTTTTTTCAGAAGGTTATAGGTAGTGCTCAATAGCTGCATACCCTTTAAGGATGAGAGTACTCCGTACAACTTCATTTTTGTAAATGCGGTAACCCAGTCACACTGGAAAGATTCCTTCATTATAGACTCTAGCTTTACTTGGATTCTTGCTGGCTATTTGAGACTGTACTCTTGATGGCAAAGATGGATATATTGTATGGAATCTATTACAGAGAAATTCCTGCCCCATCGGAGAGTCATTACATGCAGCATTTCTTTGAGGTTTGCATTTTACTTATACAATCTGTGGTCTAGAATCTAAGCACAAGCCCTACAGTTCTAAGGTCTTCCATTCTGACTTCTCACATTATACAGGTGGGCAAAAGAAGTGACAGAAGAACACCAGGTTGTCACCAAAGGCCTTATTGTGTAAAAGACCCAACATGGCCGGGTTTCAGCAATAATGCCTGCATCGAGGTGTCACAGTCTTTCACAATATTTCATTGAAGTACTGTTAACACAGTATACAGGTTCTTTTTCCACTTACTCATCATTTAAGTCTGTAAAATGTGATCACAGTGTCCTGGATCCAGTTTTTTTCTGAAAGTGAAAGCTGGCTCCAGGACGAATCGTATTTTACAGACCTTTTTCTCAATCACTTCTGGTTCCTTTGGTGATAAGGACTCTTCAAAATCTATACTTGAGTTTTGGCATTACACTGAAGCAAAGGTGACTGATATCCAAATTGTCACATGCAAAAATTACAAATCAGTTATAACAAGATGTCATCAGCTGATGTTTTTGACAGCTCTCTTGACTTGACTGCTCCCACCTTTCTTACCCTTAGCATACAAGTTTCGGCTGTTATGATCCTCCACCAGAGCTCTTCACAGTCATCACACTGCCACATGCACAGTGTGACTACAGCATGCGCAGCTGTACAGGGAAAAGCTTGGTAAAAACAGGGAGCAGAACTACAATGAAAGGCCACATCTTTCATTAGTGAAAAAAAGTGTTAAGATGAGCAAGTAGTAAAGACACCTAGGAAACTTACCCAAGAGCCATATTCAAATCTTTTCCCCCTACCTCCACAGTGCACAAAGAGATGAAATGTTTGATCAACCTAATTCCAGAAATGAGAATATTACTGCCAAGAGGCGATAAAACTGTCATTTTGAGCACTGCAGCATTAATTCTCTTTATGATGCCAAACTAATCATCATGTGGAAATTTCAAAGTCAGCAGCAGAGTGGCTACAAGTTTATACGGCTAATTTTACAAGGCCTTTAATCTAAAACATACAAACAGTAACTGTACAAACTCAGTTGGTTTATATCTGATTTGTGTTTGAAATGTATGGTACCCACATGCAGAGTGACACAACAGTTCCCAACCAGCAAAACATTCACACACAAAGCGCTTTAATCTTGCCCAATGAGGCCTTTTTGTATTTTCACAGGAGTCTAAACCCTCTTGCTTTGGCTGTGCTTCAAATGATTTCATATGTCCATCAGCAGGATATTAACAAGCTCTCAATCTCAACCAAAACGTCAAGGGTGTGGTGTGGTGTGTGTGTATGTAGGGGAGGGAGGAGGTCCTTCTTTGACTTCAAATTGGAGCCCTACACTATCATCTTAGCCGAAAAGGCTGAAGAAACGATGAGCAGAGCCAAAGAAAGGGCCTGAGATTAATTAGGCCATCATGGTAAACTGTTGGTAGCCTGCATTTTAAATGTACATAATCTTTGTCTTGTTCATGATGGCATGGCAACCACTGTTCTTATTTTGCTTTCCACACATCCCACACCGCTTTCCTTTCTCCAGGGAAATGTGTTTTTTTTCCACATTTTCCAGCAACAGTTTCAAAACACTGAAAACTTTATTGAATACCTTTATAACTGAAATAACTGAATTAACAAGCCCACTTTGCATGGTTACCTTCCAAATTGTGCTGGTGGAAGAGCACCTTGCACACAACAAACAGAAACCTTGCAAGACTATAAATTCAATTAATTTGATATCCATCCTCAATTAAGTCCAGAGGGACTACTAATGTACTTTTCGTAATGCCTGCACATGCAGAGATCACTTAGTTATCTGTCTCTGCCTGCAGCTATATGAAATGGGGAATGTTTTGCTTCATTACATTTTACTTTCATGGTTAGTCGCTTTATTGGTTTATAAAACAGGCACGCCTCCCAATAAACTCTGCAGGATGCTGCAGAAATATTGCAAATGCAGACAACCTAACTTTCTTAAATTCTAAGCAGCCCTGGCCCAACCATACCTATATCTTATGCTACAAGATACTGGCTCCCTTCACATCCTCTCAATAGATTTTTATACAAGAGAGCAAGCAACACACATACACACACAAGAGACAGAGAGAGAGAGCATAAACATTCAGAGTATTTCACAAATTCAGGGTAAGTGAAGTCTAGAAGTTTTATTTCCTGAGAAATTATATACACAGAGGCAGATTTTTGACTGCTATAATTAGCAGGAACTGTAGGAGTATTTACTTGAGATCTCACCTTTGCTGGTCTTGGCCTATACAGCCATTCTGTTATAACAATATGGATTTTACAGCCTGTGGCCTGTATGCATCAGTAATCATCAGAAACCAGCTTGGTTACAAAGGAAAATTACTGCTGAGCATACCATGATGACTTCATCTAAGGCCATATTCTTTGTTGCAAACTAGCCCAGTTATCTCCTGGGAAGATTGGAGGAGAGAGACACACATGGCTCCAGGAGTATGGGATCAGACAGGGGGGTTTGCATGCCATCGATAACAGTTTCATGGCTACAACAAAGGCTCTCTTCATGACCATGAAGCTGGCTGGACATTATTACATTGTCTGTGATTGGTCCACAGGTATCATCTGACCCATGGATGCCAAAAAGTTGGACCGAAGAAGAGGAAGAGAGAAGGGAGGACAGGAAGACTGGCAGGAGGATAGAAGGCTTGGAAAGAACAAGAGACCGATTTCCTAAACACCAATGAACTGCATACCTTGTAACAAACTCACAAGGTTAGCTCAGCTACAATATACGGCCTTACCTAATGACTGTCATCTGTATCCAGAATACAGATCTCAGACTTATTCCTGGACTGAGAGACTCGCTGAGGATTCAGCTTGAGTGTCAGAGGAGGAATCCGCTTCTTTACCACTGGAAGTCTGCCACAGACGGCAAGGTGAGATAACAGGATATACTACCTATGGTCATGGGGATAATTAGTCCTTGGCTTTTGTCCGAGACAGATGGGTTTTATGTCATGACTTATGGTCTGTGAATTTAACTGCTAACTGTGTATTTTGCATAAGACGTGTGGTGTAAGTTCTCATAATAATCATCAGGATATCAGTATTGTAATTGGTTGTGTAATCACTCATTTAGTTAGTCCGTTAGGATAATCATATTTCATTATCTATATTTTGGTGATAATCTATTTTTATAGCAAGTTATTTTGTATTTTGCTTGGCATTTTGCTTCAGAACTATTTATATATATATATATTTCTTTACCTAATAAATAATATATATTCCATCTGTGGCATTGTTCCTTTTTCCAGCACAGCTAGCTAGCCATTGGGCCAAAGAGGTACGCTTCCCCTAGACATGAGTCCACAATAATTGCTATTTAGTAGTGTTCTGTCAGCTAACTACCTCAGGATATATATATTAGGAGTTGTCCTCCTGGATATATGTTCCCTACAGAACTCCCCACATAGAAAAAAAGCCTGGAAAAAAATATAAAACCAGTCTTTAAGCATGGGATATCCACCAGCCATATCAGTGTGAACTCTAACTTACTAAGATTCTATAGATACACACTTCGACAGACACACAGAAGTGTATAGTTTTAAAGAAAACGCCAGAAGGGCAGTATCAGGGAGGAGTGAAAGAGCACTTACCTGATCAAGTAGCAACAGAAGAGCAAACTGAGGATAAAAACGAATATGGCAGTGCCGAAGACCACAATGTATATGTTCAGGGGCAAGTTCTGGAATCCAATGTTTGGCATCCTGAAACTGTACTTCTGCAAATCTGTGCACATGGATGGGCTGTGGGAAAACAAAGAGAAAAGAGGCAATTGCTACAAAGCACAAAACAGACTTCTTCCCATGGGGTCCGATATTCAGCAGGACTTATCCAAGTTAAGTTATGCTCACCAGGGCCAGCTGCTGATTTTCAGCAACATTACGGGGCCCTTTTACTAAAGGGTTGTCGCACGGCAACCAGGAACTACCGTTTTCCCAATGCGGGCTCTGGCGGTAGTTTCACCTTGAGCGCACGCCATTTCAAGCACAATGAAAAATATTCTTCTAACATTTACAGTGGCGCTAACCCAGCGGTAATCAGGCAGCGCCATGCGCTGTCTGGTTACTGCCGGGTTACCGTGGGAGTCCTTACCATCACCTCAATGAGTAGCGGTAAGTGCTCCCCACTGAATGGCCATGCGGTAAAAGTAATCTTATCGCATGGCCATTTTTACTGTAGCTTGGGAAAAGGATCCCTATGTGAATAATACTGTGGAAAATCTTTACTGACTGCACTGGCACTGTTTAGGGCTCTCTATGCATGTAAAATGGAGACACACAGAAAAGATGCCCCAATTCAGCACAATAGGAGCTCATTCTGTAACAACATCCGGGTGCCTAGGTATTATTATAGAATACTAACGTAACCTGGTATCAGTGCGCGCAACATTTACATGCTCACGGTTGCACTAGCCAGAAATTTGGTGTTATTTGGAGAGTCTAAATGCAATATTCAGTAAGTTTGGAAGGTCAAGAATGATTTACCAAGAGATTTGAGCGTTATTATTCATTACTATACTTTTCATAAATACTTGAAAACTTTTCTGTTTTGTAAATTTCTCTTAGCAATAACTTCTTGATTTACTGAGTTATTAGGTGGTAATACTGTATGAAATATTAATTGGAAGATCTGACGAGTTTTTATTTGAATATGTAATTCACTAGCATTGAACTAGTTTTTATTCTTATTGTAATCCGATTAGAACTTTTTTGGTTTTAGCAGGATATAAATTATTATGTTATGTTATGTGTGCAAGTGGGAGCCCTGCCCATGTGGACACCCCCCAATTTAGCTGCATGCTATAGCACAAATCAAGGACGTGCTATGGACGTCATCTACTTAGATTTCAGCAAGGCTTTTGACACGGTTCCCCACAGGAGGCTCTTGAATAAACTAGAAGGGCTGAAGATAGGACCCGAAGTGGTGAACTGGATTAGGAACTGGTTGACGGGCAGACACCAGAGGGTGGTAGTGAATGGAGTTCGCTCGGAAGAGGGAAAGGTGAGTAGTGGAGTGCCTCAGGGATCGGTGCTGGGGCCCATTCTGTTCAATATATTTGTGAGTGACATTGCCGAAGGGTTACAAGGTAAAGTTTGCCTTTTTGCGGATGACACCAAGATTTGCAACAGAGTGGACACCCCGGAGGGAGTGGAAAACATGAAAAAAGATCTGAAGAAGCTGGAAAAATGGTCTAACATTCAATGCAAAGAAATGCAAAGTGATGCACTTAGGGAGTAGAAATCCAAGGGAGGCGTATGTGTTAGGTGGGGAGAGCCTGATAGACACGGACGGTGAGAGGGATCTTGGGGTGATAGTATCTGAGGACCTAAAGGCGATGAAACAGTGCGACAAGGCAGTGGCCGTAGCGAGAAGGTTGCTAGGCTGTATAGAGAGAGGTGTGACCAGCAGAAAAAAGGAGGTTTTAATGCCCCTGTATAAGACGTTGGTGAGGCCCCACCTGGAGTATTGTGTTCAGTTTTGGAGGCCGTACCTTGCGAAGGATGTTAAAAAAATGGAAGCGGTACAAAGAAAAGCTACGAGGATGGTATGGGAGTTGCGTTCCAAGACGTATGAAGAGAGACTTGCTGACCTGAACATGTATACTCTGGAGGAAAGGAGGAACGGGGTGATATGATACAGACGTTCAAATATTTGAAAGGTATTAATCCGCAAACGAATCTTTTCCGGAGAGGGGAAGGCGGTAGAACGAGAGGACATGAAATGAGATTGAAGGGGGGCAGACTCAGGAAAGATGTCAGGAAGTATTTCTTCACGGAGAGGGTGGTGAACGCTTGGAATGCCCTCCCGCGGGAGGTGGTGGAGATGAAAACGGTAATGGAATTCAAGCATGCGTGGGACAGGCATAAAGGAATCCTGTGCAGAAGGAATGGATCCACAGAAGCTTAGCTGAAATTGGGTGGCGGGGGGAAGAGGGGTTGGTGGTTGAGAGGCTAGGATGGGGGAGGGCAGACTTATACGGGGTCTGTGCCGGAGCCGGTGATGGGAGGCGGGACTGGTGGTTGGGAGGCGGGAAATACTGCTGCACAGACTTATACGGTCTGTGCCCTGAAAAAGACAGGTACAAATCAAGGTAAGGTATACACATGAGTTTATCGTGGGCAGACTAGATGGACCGTGCAGGTCTTTTTCTGCCGTCATCTACTATGTTACTATGTACACAGCTATAGCACAGTGCTTCTTCTGCCCCCCCCCCCCCCCGGCAGGCTTCTTGCTGGCCTCCCACTTAGTCACCTCTCCCCCCTCCAGTCGGTTCAAAACTCTGCTGCCTGTCTCGTCTTCCGCCAGGGTCGCTTTACTCATACTACCCCTCTCCTCAAGACCCTTCACTGGCTCCCTATCCATTTTCGCATCCTGTTCAAACTTCTTCTACTAACCTATAAATGTACTCACTCTGCTGCTCCCCCGTATCTCTCCACACTCGTCCTTCCCTACACCCCTTCCCGTGCACTCCGCTCCATGGATAAATCCTTCTTATCTGTTCCCTTCTCCACTACTGCCAACTCCAGACTTCGCGCCTTCTGTCTCGCTGCACCCTACGCCTGGAATAAACTTCCTGAGCCCCTACGTCTTGCCCCATCCTTGGCCACCTTTACATCTAGACTGAAAGCCCACCTCTTTAACATTGCTTTTGACTCGTAACCACTCGCCTCCACCTACCCTCCTCTCTTCCTTCCCGTTCACATTAATTGATTTGCTTTGCTTACTTCCTTTAGATTGTAAGCTCTCTTGAGCAGGGACTGTCCTTCCCCATGTTTAAACTTGTACAGCGCTGCGTAACCCTGGCAGCGCTATAGAAATGCTAAGTAGTAGTAGTATTTATTTTTTGTCTATTAGATTGTAAGCTCTTTGAGCAGGGACTGTCTTTCTTCTATGTTTGTGCAGCGCTGCGTACGCCTTGTAGCGCTATAGAAATGCTAAATAGTAGTAGTAGTAGTAGCCTTATGCTATTTTTTATAGTGTAGCCCTAAAATGCGTTTACTGTCTTTACTGTTTTATTCTTACTTCTAGAATTTTTACTGCTGCAGTCACTCACTGCAAAGATATATGAGCAATGCATTATGCGTAATGTAGTCTCACATGTACTGCAGCCACCCCTGCAAAGGCTTCCTCCTTTTCTCAGCCAAGCTTGGCTCTTTTGTTTACCTACAGTCATTTCCTGATTATTCCTACTATCTTTGACCTGATGGGTCAAGCTAGGGTTTGACCCCTCTCTCCAATCAAAAGCCCCTCTATGACCACCTCTGCTACCCGATCTCAGGTTCTATCCTTATTGATCCCTTTACCGCCCCCTCCCTGGGCTTGTGTGTGCCTTTTCTTGACTTCTGTCTCCACGAGGCAGACACTCTCTATCTTGCTTCAGATAGAACATGTCCTTTTGCTCCCCTGTAGAGAGCTTGTCTTTTAACCTCTACTCATTCATCCTCACATGATATTGCACAAATCAGCATCATATCTCTGAATCATCTTCATCTACCTAACAACTCTCACCTCTGCCATAAAGCTTCCTTCTCTTCAATTTTCATCTCCACCCACTGATACAGCTCTCAGAACTTCGAAGTTTCTTGCCTTGGCGATGTAACTTCTGAGAATCTACTAACTGTCAGTAAATTAGCTACATTTATTCAATAAAAGTAAATTTCAGAAAAAAAATAAGAGACTTCTAGTGTTTGCTGCCATGCCAAGGTCTGGTTATTTTAGTACACATCTGCTTTAGGAAGATATTACACTTTAAGAGACCAGAAACAGTGCTTAGCATGCTTACATCCTAATTTTTGCACACAAGTGGTATGTAACCATGGATGCCTAGTAATAGAATTGCCCTTATATGAGGTAATGCTACAACTTGGTGGCCTTGAATTAGCAGCCACCATGGGATGTAATGAGTGCCAATTCTGTAATGGAATTTAAGCGTATCTAAGTTGCTATAGAATGCTGGTGTAAACCCACTACGGTGCACCAAAAGTTAGGCATGATCACTTACACCAGGTCAATGGCTGGATATCCTATAACTTGCACATATTGCTTGGCACCATGCCCAAGGCATGCCCATGTGTACACCCTCTTTGCCGTTATGCACCAAAGCACTAATGTGATTTTACATGTAACCGCATGAGCTCACTTATAGAATTGCTTCCACGGTATCTTCTTTCATGTGATATATGCATAGGTATTCCTGAGGGCGAAGAATAGAGAAGGAGCGGGACTGGCCCTTAAGTGTCTACTTTTACTGAAACAATGTACATGCACACGATTACTCCTACCTCAGAGGTGGTTAAATGTGCAGTCCTACCCAGTTAATTTTAATCAGCTACAGTCAGTGGTGTTGACTAAGGGCCATAGTTATTAAACTATGCTATAGGTTGTGCATGCATAAATATGGGTAATGCACATTACTAATGTTGATACATCCTGGACTGGTTGGATGGATAAAGCTTTTGGTAAATGGAAGACATTTATCATTTCTGCAGCCACCACCATTATCATAGTGGTTGCCATTTTTGTATTGGTAGGATGCTGCATAATCCCATGTGCTAGAGGCTTAGTAGAACGCTTAATTGAAACTGCCATAACCAAGAAAGCAGCAACAGGACAACATGTCCTGTACGAAAATCTCCTTCCCAACACCACAGGAGACAATACACTGGACTATCTCCCTATGAGATGGACCAATCGCTATGCAAATGCTAGAGAAACTACAGAGGTACCTGCAACTATATAGTAGATTAAGAGCACACAGGAACGCAAAATAATGAATAATGCTTTATACAATGATGTGATCAATAATCGATATAACTATGTAATCAATGCAAACGTATAATCAGCATATAACTGAGGAATTAATTAGTTTGATGATTGTTAACAATATATATATACATATGTAAGAGTATGATTAAACCTGCATATTAATAGGTTAAAAGATATTGCCTTTGTAAATGTAGTTTGTTGCTCAATCGCAGATATGGGTTAGCCCCAAGATGGGTTAGAATAAGACAGAGATGGTATCTATGTTGTGATCAGGATTCCAAAATCTTTGCCATACCAGCTTCCAATCAGACTCTCTAAACAGATAGCTTTACAAGATACCTTCTGGAATGGATGGTACCATGCTAGACAACCCTAGTGTCACCCTATGAGATAGGGTGAAGAGGGGAATGTTAATATGTGTCACAACTTGAGACCCATCCACTGGAATAGTGGTGGGCCGAGTTCTATAGCCTAAGCTGCTGAAAAGCACTGACTAGGCCTGAAAATCTGATGATGGCCTTGTAGCTGAGTGCCTGCGGAAGCAGGACCGCTTGGCAAGCCTTATTAGGATCTAGTGTGACATTCAAATACAGTGTAAGAGCCAAGATGGAGGAATTAATGGCTAAAATAGTAAGAAGTTTGGTTCATAAGATGGAGTCTGCTTTTGTAAAGATGGCATCCTGGTTCATGAGATATGAATACTAATCTCTGTATATTAGGAAAGATGTTTACAACTCAGGAAATGACAGTTATGAAGAAATAGGTGAAAGGAGGGGGAAGGTGGGCACCTGATCTGCAGTTAAGCAAACTGTCAGAAAGTATGATTCACATATGAAAAAAAATGTGCGCCCATTGAATTGAATGGACAGCAGATGGTTTGTAAGTCCTGCAAATCTAGGCAGAGTTTGGATTTTTCCCCAACTCTACCCAGAGGGCAGAACTACGGTCGGTCCACCTGAGAATCTGACTGATGAGTGTGCCAGATTGAAGTTCCAATTGGTGAGAATAAAGATTATTTCTAACACTACTCTCCTAATCTGTGTCTATATTTCTTGAATGCCTATCTGTTTCTCTGAATACCCCTACACAAATAGTGTTCACTTAAGTAAGGAAGCTCTTACTCCTTAGTGCATTATGTGGGAGAATAGATGCCCTAAGATACATTTAGACACCAGGAGTCAGAAAGCCGAGGTCCTGGGTCACAGACTTAGAATGAGCCTTCTGAAACCCACTCTTCCTCTCCGTGGGCATGGGTCCCCCGGAGGTCTAGAGAGGGGTAATTAAAGCAGTCCACTGGGACTTGCTGTAAAAAAAAAAGTGCATTAACTTTGTTAACGTATGTTGATCTGCAATGTAAGCTAATAACTATCTTTTTAAGTATCCAGTTAACTTTCACCAGGTGATATCTATTGTTGGACTCTGATTACATTTGGGGTAGTTGAAGACTAATCCTAGCAGAAAGAGTATCTAAATGGTACTGGGCACAGATTTGTCTGCCCCCAATTGAGATGTATTCTTGATCAATAAATTATCCACACAGGAAAACAGATGAAATCTCAGTCTGTGTAGAAATGCTGTGATGACAACTGTACATTTCATAAAAACTTGGAGCCAGATGCACTAAACCTAACGAGCCAGCAATGTGTTTTTTAAACCAGTTCTAGCCGGTCTAGCGAGCAAGTAGTAACATGCACAAAAGGCTTCCCTAAGCCATTCTCCTTTCATGGTAGCAGCTAACGAAAACAGAATGCAAATGATCTAAAAGCTATTATAATGAGCTAATTAGTATTATAATGTGCAAGCAAGGTGATGCATAGCCGTTTTCTGACCCCAAACACAAAAGCAGCCCCTACCTTTACCGTGGAAACCCTTAACGGGAGGTCTGCACCTCTTGTTAATTCCTGGCTGGGGCTGCTGTGAGCTGTTGCAAGAAGTGTAATAGGTACTTCTGTGGCAATTTATTGGAGGCTGTAGACGGCTATTATACACGCAGCATTGTCTGCGTGTATGAAGCCGTCTTTGGCATTGCGCAGCACAGGGAGAAACAGCGGGATCCTGGAAAGAGAGAGAACTTTCTCCCTTACGCACATGTAGAGAGCAAAGATCCGAGGGAGACCCAGGTCTCTCTCAGCCAATCACAGCGCATTTAGCTGACACCAGTGACAGTTAGACACGCTGTGTTTGGCAGGCACTTCTGCTTTTTTTTTTTAAATACAAGAAGCATAACATTTCTGTGGCAATTTATTGGCGGCTGTAGATGGCTATTATACACGTAGCTTGTCTGTGTGTATGAAACCGTCTTTGGCATGCGCAGAGAAACCATGCTTAATGCTTGGCTGCGCTGCGCATGCTCAGCTGACTGGCTTCCCCCCCAGGAAGGAAATTGCATGAAAATGAGCTAACAGCGGGCAGCTCATTTGCATGCGATTTCCTTCATGCATGTCTATTGTTTTCTGAATCGCCAAACAGCAACCGGGGATCGGTAAAGGAAGGGCTTTTTCCGTGGAGTTAGTACATCTGGGCCTTGCAGTTGAGTATGCTAAAAAGTAGCATGTGGTGCTAGGGGTGGTGTTTCTCTACAACAAGAGATATTTACTGTTACTAGGATGTATTTGTATGTATAGGCTTCCTTCAAATTCAGACGACATAATCATTAGACCACAGATTCTATATATGGCGCTTCGAGTTGCATGCACAAATTTGGGTGTGCACCCAATTTGCATGCAGAACTTAAATAAATAACAAGCAAATTAGCGCTAATTGGCATCCTAATTATTAGTGCTAATTGGATTTCATTAACTGTTAAATACACACATTTAAGTGCCAGATCCATGTCTAAAATTTTACAAGCAAGTCCGAAAAGGAGGCACAGAAAAGGGAGGGTCATGGGCAGACTGGGAACATTCCTAGGATTTACACATGTAGTTACAGAATAAGGGGGATCTGTGCCTAATTTCTGAGGATTTATACCACATTGGTGCGGATGGACACGCCGATTCCCGGGCATAAGTGCTGTTCTATACATGGCGCCTAACTTTAAGCACAGTTTATAAAATAGCACTGAGCATTATTTTTTCCGGTGCTTGTAGAAAATCTAGCTCTAGGTGTCTAAAGAAACCATTTTACATTTTTCTCTCATGAGGTGTTTGTTCAGATACAGGATAGGATGAATTCTTCAATTTTCATTAGGAAGTAATGGGAGTATAATCCACATGCTCTCTACTGCAGTAGTGTCTATATTTCTTGATCTTCAAATGTGGTAAAGAATCTTTAAAAGAAGCAATTCTGAATTAACCCATTACGTTGTTTCTCATATTCATCAAGAGGTTCACTGTCCTTTAATTGAATTTCTAAATGATTAGTGCTGACCTTTAGTTCTTCTACTTTAGTGGTAATCTCAATAATAATCAACATCATTAAATTATGGCTGCACTTACTTAGAATAGAATTCCATTTTTCTAGAAAAATCTTATCAAAAATACTTTAGGTTCTTTAGTCATTCTCAAGCCTCTAGGAATCATATGAATTTTTACATATTGAACTAGAAGCATTTCCATGTAGCTCTGTGCTTGTCAAACACTTAAAACTGCAGAAGGGCAAACTGACCACTTTGGCCAAGGTTTGATGTGTGGTGAGCTGCTCCTGCATACTTCCAAAACCACCTGAATTTCTTTAATTTGAGAACTCCAAGATGGGGGAAGAGAAGGGGGAAGTGGAAGAACCCTAAAATCGGCCAAAATGGTGAAGACTCAATTTGCGATTGTTCAGCAACAGGGAAGTATAGCTAGAGGCTTTCTTATTGAGCAGAGTGGAGGAAGACATTCTTATTGATGAAGCAGTTTATCTCAGCCCACCTGGAAGTATTCCACCTCAACTGAAGGTGACTAGCTCACTAATGGGTGGTGTGTACGTCCAAGGTCTAGAGAAGAGCTAATCCCACTGAAGATATATTTAAAGCAGTGGTGGACAGACGCTATGTAGCCCACTGGAGTTGGGAGGAGGAACAGCTAAGGTGACGGCCCCAACCAACACAGTGGATAAGGCGTGGGATGGTTTTCTCAGAGCAGCTAGAATACAAGATTCTTTGACACCCATGGTGACACTGGACACATTCTGACAGGACATTTTAAGACTGGATGCAAATATGAGTAAGAACTTAAGACAAATAGAGTCTGACCTTGTAATGCTATCTAATAAGGTGACAATGAGGAGACTTCAGTAGAAAGGATGCAAAAATGGAGTCAGTGCAAAAGAAAGTTCAGGAAAACACAGATTATTCAAGGTACTATTTTTCGAGACTGAGGCTTCATCGGAAAGTGGAACAGGTGAAGAATGAGGTGAGGAAACATAACTTGAGGTTCCTGAACTTCCCAAAGATTCTTGTAATGCCACTTTCAGAAATATCTAGAGATCCTTAACATTCCATCTGAGGCAATGTTACCAATTGAGTCGAATATATTATTTGCCATCTAAAAAACAGACTGCCACTGAACAAGCTCCTTGTGAGGAACAACCATTAGTATCACCAGATAGCTTAAATGTATCAAAATTTGTAGCAACATCCTTGGCGTATGTGAAACAGCAGGCAACATTGCTTGTAACTTTTGCCTTTGAATTGGATAGAAACCATAATTTTAACTATCTTTTCATCACAGAACTGAATTGTTTTTGGGCAAGCTATGGTGTTTTCCTGATGTTAAGATCCAAAAAAACAAGACAGGAAGATCCTCTATGACAGGAAAGCACAGCAGGCAAAAGTAGAGGCTGTCAAAGGACGAAGCACCACTAATCAACAGTCTTTATTGAAATATTCAAAAAAAAGGACCCCTTTATTGAAATATAAAAAAAAGGATATTTCAATAAAGACTGTTGATTCATATCACCGGTGGTGCTTCGTCCTTTGACAGCCTCTACTTTTGCCTGCTGTGTTTTCCTGATGTTTGAAGAAAAAACCAGGTGCACAGGAAGCAGTTCCTGGTCCCGTGGAATAGGGTTATACAAAATGGGGGCTACTTTTTTTTTCTTTGTTTTCCCAATAAATGCTCAGTAAGATTTAATAATGTGTGATATGTTTTCTTTGATCCCAAACAGATACAGTCATTTCTTGATGTTAAATTTCCAATCCAGTCTCTGACAATGGGAGTCATTTTGTTTAAGTGCACCGATTTAGTGCAGATTGTATAGTTTTCATGCCTGTCACCATTTGCTCTATTACTTTTCCTTTCTCTTTTTTGGAATGTATTCCTCCTGATTTTCTAGCTCTTCCCTCTTTTCATGAAGAATAAGGGAATACTGCTTCTTTTGCAATTTATAGATACGTAAATTGTGATATTTTCTTTAATACCTTTATTTTATTCTGTTTCTTTATTCAAGTGAAATTACTTGAATTGTATTTTGAAATGTTAATATAAACAAAAAATCCCTTTGTTCTCTTTCAAGAAGGCAGCTCAGTGACTTTACTTATCATTTCCAAAAAGGTATGCAAATAGTGGACCATGTATATCTTGCACAGGCCTGAAGCTTGGCATTCTAAAAATATGTCTACCAAATGGTCCAAGATCCCAAGACTCATATTCTGGAGGGACTGACTTGCATCTCAAGCACCTTGGCCCTTGTCAGGGTGAATTCAACCAAAGACTGATGTAGCATCTGGAACTAATCAAAACCATCAGCTGCTTGGACATAATATGCAGTGTCTGCCTTCTTCCAAACTAAGAGTAATATATGGGAGTTTCACACGTCTTTCTGTGAACATCCTTGTATAATGGGTACACAGATACTGCTACCAACTCTTTAAAGGCATCTTAGTACTTAAGAAGATAAAAAGTGATACTCGGAGATCTTATTCGACCTACAACTCAATGGGGTAAGCCTTAGCCATTACTCACACAAAATAAGAAAAGGAAAAGTTCTTATGTGGGCACCTATTCCTTAGCTATAAAGGTAAAGGTTCAAAATAAAGGTTTAAATGAGCATTCCTCTTCAGAGCCTAATGCCTATGACCGATATAGGAAACCTAATGACTCTTCAGCCTTACTTAAATAAAAAACTTGAGGTGAAGTCTAAGCAGGCACAAACTCCTGATTGTCTCAACATGGAATGTTGAATCAAGACCCACTGGTGCTTAAGAGCTAGTGAAATATCCCTCTCTGAGCCTCTCCCGGATGTGGTCTAGGTGCTCAGTGATGATGCAGAGTCCTGGCAATGAAAGCCCAGTGCTGATGCCAAAAAGGAGGAAGCTCCAGGTGAGTTATGCAATGCTCCAAGCAAAGTGAAACTGGTTGATGTATGCAGTTCTGTACTTTCCTCATTCTATGCTACCACCTCCGCGATTCTTTAGCATTCTACCTCAAAAGGGAAAGATGTGGAGTCATTCAGGAGGCATACAGACTTTCTAAGAGGGCATTTGAGTGGTCTTGAAAGCTCGAAGCTAAACCTAAGACTGTTCTGGCATATTTCCTGAACAGAATGCAAAATTAATCTCCAAATACAACAGCTTTGAGGAGTGAAGGGATTTTCATGCTTGAGAACTCATGTGGTAATTCTATAATTGTTCACCTAAAAACATCACGCAGAAGGCAACTGGTAACAGACTATTTTACAAAGGAACATAGGTGACTACTTTTCTTTATAGAATAAATAGTGTAACAGGAAAATATGCACCTTTAAATTTAGTTGTGAGCACTTATGCCAACCATTCTGCTAGAGTACACACTTCTGCCTAAAAGCCAGAGATACACACATAACGAAAAGGAGAAAGTGACGTACAATCAAAATGAAGAATCCAAGATGTAAAAGCAGAACAGTTTATTAAGATGACTCAACATGGCTGTGTTTTGGTGATGAAGTCTGAATCAGGAGTCTATCAGCCTCTTAATGTAAAGCGCTTTGAGCTATATCCAATCTATTTTGGTCAGGAAAATATTGTAACTTGCCTTGAGCTTAGACTTGTAATTAAATCTATGTACCGGCAGCCTCTCTCTCTCCCCGCTGGCATGTAAATGTTAGCACGTAACTTTTTTATAAATTACCCCTTCAGAGCCCAATGCTTAACGTGAACTAAGACAGCAATACTGCTCTTTAGCTATATATACAATAGCTGATTATTATCCTGCTGATATGGTGTGACATTCTTTTCCTCACATATCAATACAAGATCTGGATAAACTAACCAATTTTTTTCAAAATCACACTGCACACTTGACAATTGTCCTATACCAGTGATGGCAAACCTTTCAGAAACCGAGTGCCCAAACAGCAACCCAAAATCGAATTATTTATCGCAAAGTGCCAACAGGGTAATTTAACCTGAATACCAGAACTTTAAAAGCATTTGGCATGCTTTTGAATAATTAATGCGATTTTTGCTGTTGCATGCATGCTGAAAACTCTCTTCCCCTCCATCCATGTGCATCTCCTTCCTGTCTTCCCTTCCCTCCATCCGTCCAACAATTGCCCTCCCCTCCATCCATCCATGTCCAGCAACCCTCCTCTCTCCTGCCCTCCCCTCCATCCATGTCCAGCAACCCTCCTCTCCCCTCCAGCCACCTATGTCCAGCAACTCTCCTCTCCCCTGCCCTCCCCTCCATCCACCCATGTCCAGCAACCCTCCTGTCTCCCCTGCCCTCCCCTCCATCCACCCATGTCCAGCAACCCTCCTGTCTCCCCTGCCCTCCTCTCCTCTGCCCTTCATCCATCCATCCATGCCCAGCAATTCTCTTCTCTCCCTTGTCCTGCCCCCCTGCATCCATCCATACCCAGCAATTCTCTTCTCGCCCTTGTCCTGCCCCCCCTGCATCCATCCATACTCAGCAATTCTCTTCTCTCCCCTGCCCCCTCCATCCATCTATAACCAGTGATTCTCTTCTCTCCCCTGCCCTCCCCTCCCGCTCCCATCCATGCCCTGCATGTAAATCTTTTTTATTACCTCCATCGAAGCGGCCGTGTTTTTGAAAGCCCTGCCCATCTCTAGCCTTCCCTTCGTGAGTTTGTTCCCTCAGAGTCAGTCCTGCCCTCGCGGAAATGATGTCAGAAGGTGGGACTGACTCTGAGGGAACAAACTCACGAAGGGAAGGCTAGAGATGGGCAGGGCTTTCAAAGACACGGCCGCTTCGACGGAGATAATCAGCGCCGGCAGGGAGGACATGAGGGGATGTTGGGTGGGTGGGCCTGGAGGGAAAGTGGCTGGGCCTGGGCTCGTCCAGGCCCGCCCATGACTACGCCCCTGGTGATGGCGTGCGTGCCCTCTCTGGCACGCGTGCCATAGGTTCGCCATCACTGTCCTATACATTGAATGAAATTCAAACAAGTTTTAGGCATATACTTCTATTATGGCTTGAATTCCATTTTACATCTGGTGAATTTCTGAAAGATTTGGGTAAAATTATTCTTGCTCTTACTCCAATTAGGAAAAATCTATACTATATTTTATTAAAATTATGGAGGGTTTGGTAACTAAATATTTGGGATGCTACCTAGATCAATTTCATCTTTTGTACTTCTCTCAGTTGGGTTTTTTTGAGTACTACATAGTACAGAAACACTACCTATGTACACTGATTGCTCAAGTTAAACAGATTACGAGTAATAGTAATAAAAATATTGATATACAACTAGACCTTTCAAGTGCCTTTGATGTAGTCCATCATAGTATACTTTTGATGAAACTGGATACTATTGGAAAATCCACACAGTGATGAAATGGTTTAGGGGTTTTCTTTCAGAAAGGTCTTATATGGTTAAGATGAAGGGGGTGCTCTCGAGCTGTTGGGTCACTCAGATGCGGGCTCCCTCTTGGGTTCCCGCTATTGCCAATTCTGGTTAACGTACTCTTATCTTTAGGCAACCTATTTTAAAGAACCGTACATAAATGTGGATGACATCTCTGTTACGTTTACAATTGATTCTGATGTAGAAAATGCACTCACTTGAGTAGCTCAATGTATCTCTCATCAGTAATTGGATAAGCAATAACTGCTTAAAACTTAATAAGGAGAACATTTTTGATGATTGGTAATAACATTGCATTTTTTTTCTAATTGCATTTCAAGATTTTACGTAGTAATACAAGCAAAAATGCTTGATAAAGAAAAGCACATCACAGAAATACAACATAATAAAGTAATCAAAACACAAAGAAAAATTAGTGCTCAACAGTCCACCAAAAAGAGAAGATCCAAGAGAAAGAAAAATCCCTGAAGCTAGGGTAATTAAGGCAAATACAATAATAAAATACTTAAAAGATACCAAACATAATAATTAAAGAAGAAACTAAATGACACAACCAACTATCGCCCAGTAGCATCCATCCTCCTGATAATAAAACTAATGGAAAGTATGGTAACCAAACAACTCACCGACTACCTAAACAAATTCACAATACTACATGAATCACAGTCAGGATTTCGATCCAACCATAGCACTGAAACAGTGCTAACTACTCTCATAACCAAATTTAAGCAATTAATTGCAACTGGGAACAATGTGCTACTCCTACAATTCAATATGTCCAGCGCGTTTGACATGGTCAGCCACCAAATACTCTCGAACATCCTAGACTACTTCGGGATTGGAGAAAACAAACTAAGATGGTTTAGGCTTCTTAACAACAAGGACTTATCAAGAGACTTCCAAATCAAAAACATCAACACCATGGAAACCTGAATGCGGAGTACCACAAAGATCACCGCTCTCACCAACCCTTTTTAACTTAATGATGACACCATTAGCCAAATCGCTATCCGACCAAGGACTCAACCCATACATATATGCAGACGATGTCACGATATATATATATATATATATATTTTTTGTTACATTTGTACCCCGCGCTTTCCCACTCATGGCAGGCTCAATGCGGCTTACATGGGGCAATGGAGGGTTAAGTGACTTGCCCAGAGTCACAAGGAGCTGCCTGTGCCTGAAGTGGGAATTGAACTCAGTTCCTCAGTTCCCCAGGACCAAAGTCCACCACCCTAACCACTAGGCCACTCCTCCACTATTCCATATATGTTATGGTCCATGTGTGTTACCATGTATGTATGCACCTTAACGCAATACCATTTGTAATTCTGTTACCCAGAAATGGCAACCGCCATTACGGCAAATGTAAGCCACATTGAGCCTGCAAAGTGGTGGGAAAATGTGGGATACAAATGCTACAAACAAACAAATAATATACAAGCAAGAAAACTACACTTTTCCACTACTAGGCAAAGGAGATTCCATCTTCTTTGCATCCAAGAACAACTTCAACTAACCTGGGTCAAAAAAAAGTATATTTATATGTGGGATAGGTCATACAACATTTACAAGGAAATTTTTAACATAAATTTAGCTCCAAGTGAAACCACTTGTTGCCTCATTTGAAGGAACTTCTTTCTAAGTTCTTGTGTACACTTAGCTAAATCAGGAAATATCCATATTTTTTTACCCTTGAAAAGTTTTTATGATGAAAGTAAAGTTTCAAAATATGATCTCTATCTTCCGAAAATACAAAAGTAACCAAAAGAGTTTCATGAGTCACAGTTTCTGTATCTGATTTTTTTTCAAATGCAGTCAAATCTAAACTGTCTTGAGGTATCTCCTCTAGGTCATAAGTACATAAGTATTGCCATACTGGTAAAGACCAAAGGTCCATCAAGCATCCTGTTTCCAACAGTGGCCAATCCAGGTCACAAATATCTGGCAAGATCCCCGAAAAGTGCAAAACATTTTATAATGCTTTTCCCAGAAACAGTGGATTTTCCCCAAGTCCAATTTAATAATGGTCTATGGACTTTTCCTTTAGGAAGTTGTCCAAACCTTTTTTAAACTCTGCTAAAGTATCCACCTTTACCACATTCTCTGGCAACAAATTCCAAAGGTTAATTACACGTTGAGTGAAGAAATATTTTCTCCAATTTGTTTTAAATTTACTACTTTGTAGCTTCATCGCATACCCCCTAGTCCTAGTATTTTTGGAAAGCGTAAACAGACGCTTCACGTCTACCCGTTCAACTCCACTAATTATTTTATAGACCTCTATCATATCTCCTCTCAGCCGCCTTTTCTCCAAGCTAAACAGCCCTAGCCGCTTTAGCTTTTCCTCATAGGGAAGTTATCCCATCCCCTTTATAATTTTTGTCACCCTTCTCTGTACCTTTTTTAATTCCACTATATTTTTTTGAGATGCAGTGGCGTACCAAGGGGGGGGGGAGGCGGTAGGCGCGGTCCACCCCGGGTGCACGCCGCTGGGGGGTGCCGCGGCGCGTGCCTGCCGGCTCCGAGTTTGCTAACTTCGTTTGTTTGCTGCAGCTCCCTCTGCCCCTGAACAGTTCCTGTTCCGGGGCAGAGGGAGCTGCAGCGAACGAGTGAAGTTAGCGAACTCGGAGCCGACAGGCGAGCGCCGCGGCACCCCCCCCAGCGGCGTGCACCCGGGGGGGGGGTGTCATTTCGGCGGGGGGGGGAGGTGTCACTTCGCAGGGGGGGTGGGTGCTGCACCCCGGGGGGGGGGGGGGCGCATCGGCGTTCCGCCCCGGGTGTCATCCAGGCTAGGAATGCCACTGTTGAGATGCGGCGACCAGAATTGAACACAACATTCGAGGTGCGGTCGCACCATGGAGCGATATAAAGGCATTATAACATCCTCATTTTTGTATTCCATTCCTTTCCTAATAATACCTAACATTCTATTTGCTTTCTTAGATGCAGCATTACACTGAGAAGAAGGTTTCAATGTATCATCAACGACACTAGGTCCAGAATTTGAGCAGCTCCAAGAGGTTTTCCAGGGTAGATGAAGCTTTAGATCTAATGGAAATATAATATGCCTTAGTAATTGGTGGACAAGATTCTTTAGGCAGTAGAAAAGTTCTCTCAGAGTAGCTCTTCAAGAGCTGACCAGGGGCAAAACATTGGATGTTTAGGAATTTTTTTTTTTAAACTGTAGGTTTAAAAACCCCATGGCATTCTCCAAATTCTCTATATTCTCTTGGTAACCATCTTATCCTTCACCAAGGCAGTTTGCACTTTCTGTAATTCACAAAACTCAGAGTAACCTTTTTGGAAAATAATTTTGCAGTTGTTAAAGTATTATTAGTTTTCACCACCACTGAACTAAAATTTACCACTACCTTAGTCAAGGCCGGTCTTAGCAAATGCAGGGCCCTATGCAGACCAATTTGATGGGGCCCCACCCTAGTTCTGCCCCACCCTAACTCCGCCCCCACCCTAGCTCCACCCCCATCCTAGCTCCAGGGCCGGCCATCCCTACCTCCGAGCTCCAAGGCCCCCAGCTCCATGGCTTGTCGATCCTGCACAGTCAATGCCAACTGAAAGCCATGTCTTTTTCACAAACACAGATACACCCTAATCCACTATAGAATAAGTAGAAATATTTAAACTTTCTATTTAGACAAAAATTAAACTGAACCCCCAAGATGCCAGACTCTGCATACAATGCAACACCACAGAAACAGAAAATGTCCCCTGGTACTGAAGCAAAATATGAAGACAGCAGATGTAAATTTGAAAAAAAACTATCAAATACCAATCACCACTTTACAAATTTTCAACAATTATTCAAGCACAAGCAAGACCACAATATATCCTGTACTCCTGCTACTCTGAGTAAGATGCATAATAACATATTAATTTGTATTTGTTCTATAAGCAAGCATAAACAGGGAAATTTTAAGCTATCTTTTAAAAGAGGTGGTGTTATCCCATGCTCTTATGTAGGAAGATAGTCTGCTTCACTCCCTTGGCCCTGCTATAGAAATGTACTTCTTCTTGTTTATTCAAAATGAAGGGATTACATTTCAAAGGAAGGGACTGAAAGAAGAAATGCACCATTTGAGTGCAGTGATCTAGTGAGTTTGTAAATCTGTAATGCATTGTAAACAAGTAAAACTATCTTAAATCCACAATTTGACAGGAAACTGGTATAACTTTATAAGGCATGGGGGTAATGTGTTGATACTGGGAAACACTCATAAGCAACTGTGCAGCAGAGTTCTGAAAACTGCAAAATAGTAGAAACTATTAAAAAGAATAAGCCTACTGAACACAGAGACGAGCATGGTTAAGTGAGATAGTCAGTATGGATTCGGGAAGTCTTGAAGGCATGAATAAACGTGGAGCCAGTTGATGTAGTTTATTTAGATTTTCAGATAGTAGGAATCCCCCCCCCCCGACCCACCTACCTACCAGCTCCATTCTCCTGCTACCACCCTCACTGCCTTTAAAAAAAATTTTGCGAAGCGCTGGAGTGGCAAGCAGCGCCTCTGCCCTGCAGTGCTAGTAAAAATCTCCTCGACGTCATCGGGCCTTCCCATGCGGTAATAGGAAGTTACCTCAGAGGACGGCGGGACTCAATGTGGGAAGGCCCGACAACGTCGAGGAGATTTTTACTAGCACTACAAGGCAGACATGAGGCGCTGCCTGCCACTCCGGCGCTTGACAACATTGCGCCGGAGCACCCCCCCCCCCAGGAGCACCCCCCCAACCACTGACAGACACCCCGGGCGGACCGCCCCGGCCTTCTTGCTACGCCGTCGCCACTGTTCACTTCAGAGGGAGCGGGGACTGGAGCTCGGGCGGTCGGGGCGGGGCCCCCTTGAGCGCGGGGCCCTATGCGGTCGCCTCGCCCTAAGACCGGCCCTGACCTTAGTTAATGAGGAAACTGCAGCATGCAGGGAGGACAAACCTTCCCATACCAAATCTAGTGTAACATCTGGTCTTACCAAAGGCAACGGGGTATTCAGAGATTCAAGTAATGATTCATAAAGCAAAGTTTGAGGCAAGCCGCCAGAGCATGGCAAAATATCTACAGAGACCTGTGGCCATTAGTCCGGAGTTACTCCCCCCCTGCAAAGTTGTTCCGGGTGCTCCTGATTGCCAAAGGCTCTCTTCACCAGCAGGGATGCCATCTTGTGATGTTAACTGCTGCAGCCCTGGTCTGGCAGAAGGCTTCAATGCTGGAAGAAGAGGTGCTGGTCACTGATCGAGAGCTGGCTTTGGCGTCTCTCATAGTCGCTGTTTCATGCGGCTGTGCAGGAGAGATCAGAATTTTAGCTCTGAGAAGGCTTCAGTAATGGAAACCTGCTGGTAAGGAGTAGCTAGCTGGGACCCAGGGGGAAAGTCTCTGCTTCCCCTTATGCTTCTTCCCCATTCCCCTAAATGGGAGAGCGCAGAGCATGACCTTTGCATGGCTTCTCTCAAGTGGCCATCTTGGATTTCAATAACCTTGAATTTGATAAGAATTTTACTTTTGTAGTGGAAAACAGAAAAACTGATAAAAGTAATAGGCATAATCATCAATTTCAAATTAACTATGGAAGATCAAATTATTTGACTAAAAGTTGATTTTGGAATGAAAATATCTTTATTGGGATCAATTTAGGTACAACTGCTCAATCAACGTAAATTAGATAATTGCAACACAGTTTACCTTGGGCATATCAAAACATTTCCCACCGCCCCCCCCCCCCCTAAAAAAAAGGATGAAGACACATGGCTGTTCACTTAATTATTGCTTTAAAAACTCCTGACCATATTACCCCCTTTTGTGTGTCTTTACATTGGTTCTCGATGGAGGCTTGAATTATGTTCAAACTTGGCTGCTTGATATTTAAGATCTTACATGGTCTCTTTTCATCATACATGATATCCCTTATATGCAGGTCTATATCTAATACAGTGTTTTCCAAGTCCAGCCCCGGAGCACCCCTTGCCAGTCAGGCTTTCAGGATATCCACAAATATGCATGAATTTGATTTGCATATACTGCCTCCATTATATGGAAATTTCTTTCATGCATATTCATTGTGGATATCCTGAAAACCTGACTGACAAGGGGTACTCCAGGACAGGACTTGGGAACCACTGATCTAATAGATATCACATCTTACATCATTCTATGTTTTTTATCATTTCTAAGCCCTAAAGGCATAAGCTATCAGAAACTATTTCAAACTCGGTTTTCCCACCAAGCAGTTATACAAAAAGGTACTAGATCTTTATTTAGTTTTGACTTTTATTTTAAGAAGCCATCAAAACCCAATTGTTTCAGAAATATGTTTTGTAGAAACGTCAACGTTATTTTTTATTCTTTGATTGTTGGCATGTAATTCCTAGATAGCTGATCTAGTTCTGTTTTATTGTTATCCACTTAATAATCTCAGGTATAAGTGGAATATAAATACCACAACTGTAACTGCTCTTGATTCTTGAGCCTCTAAGGCTTTAGAGTCAAAGAAATGGATGCTCCTTTTGGCACTTACATGCCATCAGTGGTCAGTGTAGCAAATTGGTTGCTTGCCATTAGTACTTGTTTGGTGAATCTGATAGTCTTCAGTCAGTAAGACAGGCCTTCAGCCTAACCTTATGTTGCTTAATTGCTTTTGGTCACACCTTGGAGTAGATGTTACCAAGTATGAAGTCATGCTTCATTCCCAAGTATTTGAAGCACATGTGATGATGGACATCTGTTTTCTTTTGGGACAAAGCTATGGCCAATAACTGACAAAAATAGATGCAAAATTAAGAGAAGACATTTTCACTCAGAAAATGTGACCCAAGGAAGGAAAAAAAAAAAAAAAAAAAAAGCAATTAACTGGCCTTTCTCTTCCTAAAAAATGGTCTTACTAACATGATTATCATAAACATGAGAAAACTTTAAAAGCGCTGAAAAAACTGACTATAAGGAGAAAAATAATTCTCTACAGCATACTAATAAAAGAGCCTGAAAAACAAGAATAGCCAATTAAAAGCCCAAGATTAGATGGCAGCAGCTCTTGGAAAAAAGCACAATTCTGCTGTATGCAAAGTAAAATGATGTGAAGGATGCTGTGCAACTGCGGCAGCACAGAATCTATCATGTATACTCAGAAGTGTTTTCAAACATTTCCTAGAAAGCTCTGATCTACTTTCAGTAATGATATTTTCACTTATTTTTGTTGAACACAATTCATCTGGTCTTAGCATCTTTTACTGAAAAAAAAAAAATTCAGTTCCCCTTCACCAAATACACTGTTCAGTACTTTATGCATCAGTGTCATGACCGCTGAAGGTTATGATTATGGATATTACAGCATCGTTTCTGAAATTTAGGACTGTGGTAGTCACAAGGTGCAGCACAGTTCGCATTTCCTATTGAATGGGTCAGCCTGAAAACTCAATGGCATCACTCCCAGGGAGTTCACAGGCATCACAGAACAGCAAAAACCACATGGGTTGCAAAACGAACTGCAGTTTTTTTTCTCTCTCTTGAGGGCTAGCACTGATGCCTGGGGTATTTAAAGAACTGCAAGTGCAAAATAAAGGCAAGCCAGGTCAGAATGAAAACGTGATACAGTTAATATTGTGCAGCTGAAAGGAAGAATGGATTCAATTAATATCAATATACCCTAAGAAGCTGATACTCCACAGTCAGTGAAGAAACTGAAGTTAAAAGATTTTTTTTTTTTTTTGGATATTTCATCAAGACAGCAATCTGGACATACTTCAAAATTAACCATGAAGTACTGACGGATAAGAAAGATGAAGTTTCTGGAATGGTCTTCACAGTGCCCCGATTTTATTAGTTACTACTACTACTTATCATTTCTCTAGCGCTACTAGATGCACGCAGCGCTTGAACATGAATAAAAATTAGTTAAAATCTGTGGAAAGATCTCAAAACATGCACTACATGGAAACGTACTTCTGAGCTAGCAGTGCTCTAGAAGGAACAACGGGAAAAAATTTCACAAGCAAAAATAGAAAGACGCTTAAATGCTACAGAAAACATTTGGAAGCACTTATTTTGGCCAAAGGAGATGTCACCAAGAACCGACTGAAAGCGTTTCCAAATGTGTGCACCTGGCATATTCACTGTTTTCCTATAATGAATCTAAACAAAATTGCAAATAGATATCAATTATGAATTAAAAAGTACAAAAAAGTGTTGTGTCCCTTTGCACCATATAGAAGCTGTATCAGCTTGTGTTCACTTAGGGATTCATTGAACTATATATATGCACACATACACACTATTTGCTAACTTTTTACAAGAAAATTTAATGACAGAAAACCCCACACAAACATACTTGCACTTGCTGTATTCAGTGAGGTGCACTATCATGCATTAATGCACCTCATTCTCTGCAGGTCCCATTTGAAGTATGGTGAAGTATTTACTTGACGGTGTTAGCATGCATTAATGTGACAGCACACGTTAGTACATCTAGACTTATGTCGCCAGTATTTTTTATTTAACATTTTTATTTACATAATTCAAGGTGAATCTCTTGAAATAGAAAACAAGTTATCAACAAAAGAAATTAAACTACTAACAGGCTTATTTTTGAAAGAGAAAGACGCCCATATTTTGACCCAAATTGGGAGATGGGCGCCTTTCTCTCATGGGTGCCCAAATCGGTATAATCGAAAGCCGATTTTGGGCGCCTCCAACTGCAGTCTGTCGCGGGAACGGACAAAGCTGACAGGAGTGTGTCAGAGGCGTGGTGAAGGCGGGACTGGGGCGTGTTTATCGGCCGAGGACAGATGGGTGCGCTCGGCCGATAATGGAAAAAAGAAGGGCGCCAGAAGTGAGAATTTGGGTCACTTTTTTTGGACCCTTTTTTTCACAAACAAGTCCCCAAAAAGTGCCCCAACTGCCCAGATGAGCACCGGAGGGAATCAGGGATGACCTCCCCTGACTCCCCCAGTGGTCACTAACTCCCTCCCACCAAAAAAAAAGAACTTTAAAAACTTTTTTTGCCAGCCTGTATGCCAGCCTCAAATGTCATACCCAGCTCCATCACAGCAGTATGCAGGTCCCTGAAGCAGTTGTTAGTGGGTGCAGTGGACCTCAGGCAGGTGGACCCAGGCCCATCCCCCCCACCTGTTACACTTGTGGTGGTAAATGGGAGCCCTCCAAATCGCCCCCAAAACCCACTGTACCCACATCTAGGTGCCCCCCTTCACCCATAAGTGCTATGGTAATGGTGCAGAGTTGTGGGCAGTGGGTTTTTGGGGGGGTGGGATTTGGGAGGTATTTAAATTTTTTTTTTTTAATTGTTACAAGTGCCCCCTAGGGTGCCCGGTTGGTGTCCTGGCATGTGAGGGGGGACCAGTGCACTACGAATCCTGGCCCCTCTCACGACCAAATGCCTTGGATTTGTTCGTTTTTGAACTGGGCGTCTTCGGTTTCCATTATCGCTGAAAACCGATACCGCCCAGCTCAAATCCGCCCAAATCCGATGCATTTGCCCGGCACAAACCGTATTATCGAAACAAAAGATGGATGTCACATCAGAAGAACTTGCTTACATCTGCTATGAGTAGATTTTGCCACATCAAGAAAAACTCTCACATTGAGGGAAAGAAAAGAAGGACATTTATGTTTAACGTCTCAAAAGCCAGTCCCAGTCAGGATCCAATGCTAATATCACTAAAAAGTTAGAACAAACAGCTATTTCCAGATTATTCCAAAAGAGCAGTCAAATTCAAACTGTCTTCAGAAATAAGGGACAAAACATATATCCATCTTCTGCTTTTTTTCATTTTAAATGATGGTCCAAAAAAAACAACCCAAAAAACAATGCTCTCACCACCGGCAGAATAGATTGAGAAGGAACAGTCTCCAGTTTTATATTAGTCAAAAATAGAGATGATGATACATCCATGAAACTGGATCTTTGGTGAACTCTTGAAGACTAGACAAACGAATGGCTGCTCCCCTTAAGTGCTCTGTGGGTTCCTTCAAAATCAGTTTTTCATAAGCCGTGCTTCTGCATAAAAACCCTGCAGTTTAATATTATAACCAAAAAAAAAAAAAAAGTGATGCTGAGGGAGAAGAGGCACAGGAGAACAGTGAAAGACTGAATGGAAAGTTTTCAACTACATAAGCTCAACTATTTCATACTATCATTTCAGAATGAATATGCGCCCATTCCATTATCTAGTCTAAACATCTCCAGGTTATAACTAATCTTAATTTTCTAGTAAAAAAAATACATTTTTTTCCATTTACCATCACCAAGGCTTGATCCAAATTGCATAATCAAATATTTAAAAAAGTGGAACCTCAACTGCCCATGGGGGGGAGGGGGGGAACTACACTAATCCTGAACCCGGTAAACGGTTACTATCATGGGTTTCCTTACATATCAAAAAAAAAAAAGAGTGGTAAAAAAATTCTTTAAAGTGGAAAAAGTTATCATTCCAAAAAAAATCTAGTAATCAAGATCTATAATGCATCAAAATCAAGACTCACTGAACCAAAACTGAATTTTTCTAGCAAAAGGATTTCAAACAGTTAAAATAACAAAAAATATCTGAATATTTGAGTTCCAAACAAGCCGTGAAGAGCAATCAAAAAAATAACTTAGCTTTAGCTTGACTTCACTAGCCTTCTGAGACATGATATTTTCTTCCGGTTCTGTACTCCAACCAAAGGATATGTATCAAGTTGAAACACAGCCAGAAAAATATTCCCCCCCCCCACCACACCGACAAGGAATTCCTCATTTCATGTTGCTGCATCAGGAGGCAAAACTCACATTGTAGAAATTCAAAAATGGCGTCCACAGATAGCCCAATGTCCTACTAAGCAACACCCCTCAAACAAACACTGATTGGATAAAAATTGTTTTTTTCAAAATAATCTGTCAAGAGATCCAAGAACAGAAAACCCCCCATGAAAAGAAAGCCTCCCACTTCATCGGACTATTAAGTCCCCCTGGGCTAATAGTATTTAACTTGTAAATCCAGCACTGATCACGCTAATGCAAAGCTTTAGAAATACCTAGTCTTCCATTATCATACAAAATGGTCAGTCACTAAACAACGCAAATCTTCAAATATATGATTCAATTGTTGGCAATGCAGCACCAAAGGTGCCTCAATTTGGTTGATTACAATACAACTTATTTGTCCTATGTATTTGAGTCCACACAGGCACATAATCATATGACTGCCTTAGATGTACGTGTTGTAGAATGACTTTTGTAAAAAAAATAGTTTGTTTAGAATTTTCATCCTGAATTTCACTTGTTTCAATTGTCACTGCACAAATACTGCAAAGGCTACACTTATGATGGTCTGGTGCCATCAAAGAATGTTGTGTCCAAAAGTAAGAACGAAACAAGTATCGGATAAACTGGTATTACAAGAGTAAGATCTCATGCATCGCGATTGAGCAAAAACCTCATGGACTGAAAGAATATTCCAATGATTTTTGTCAATTTATCAATCTTAGGCAAGAGATATAAGTATATTTCAAAATACATGAAACGGCAGGTTCTTCTGATATCTGCCGTTTCTCTGATAAGAGTAGATCCCTATCGTTATAAAGTGCTCTTTTATAAGATTGCCAAACAATTTTTATTTAGGGTAACCGTGATCAATCAATTTGGTTTGCAGAACTTTAGCAGCACGTTTATAACTTGTGGAAGTATCACAGACTCTCCTAAATATTAAGAAATGAGCAAGGGGGAGACTGATCTTGGTGTGGCATGGATGCATACTATCAAATGCTAACAAAGTGTTTCAATCGGTAGGCTTAGTAACTTCCATTTCAAATTTCCCTTGCTGTAATGAAATTTTGATGTCTAAAAATGGATTTCCTGTTTTTAACAACCTGGACTCGGGGAACGGTACTTATTTTTCATTGCAATGGTACTTATTTTTTCATTGCAATCCTGTATCTAGCATATGCCTCGTATTGCTTTTATTAACAGCACAGGCAGATCTCAGTTAAATTCTTACTACCTGTTTCTGCCTGCTAGGTTTATAATTTATTTACACTTTGAATCTTTGGTGATGGATGAAACAGGTTAAAGGCAAAGATAAGAGTTTTCTGCGTTCCAGGAGACAGATGACATGGGCAGCACACTAAATGGACAAATTCCTTTCTTCTCTATTAAATATAACCTATCGCTTGGAAATCCTGCCTCGTGTTTCAAGTGCTGCCTTCAATTTCCTTGTGATCAGAAGGCAGATGGACCAGTCACATGAAAGGACTTGGGAACTATTCTCAAATACAAATCAGGTCATTAAATGCAAAATTGACTGGAACTAAAAAAAACAGAGGCAGCCAACCGTGCATCCTTTCTAAAAGGAAAACAGTTAATATGTCTCTTCCTTCATAGCTGTACGGTACAGTCTGAATATTAATTCCTGTTTTCTGACTGCTTCTGCAATCAACAGACAATATAGCACTGCAAACAGACTCCTTTCACTTAAAATTATATTTACACTGCCATCTTGTCATATGACCTGCGATTTGCTTCCATTACTATCCCCTTTCCTGTTTCAAAAATGAAGACCAAAGGTTGTACAGGAAGACGTAATACTATTCTCCGGAAGCTGGATTCTCACCTAGTGACAGACTCAGTCTGAGGTAGGTCTTAAGCCAGATCTAGCAGATGGGTCTAGGTTAATGCACAACAGGTGCCTCCCTCTGCCAATGAGCATAATCCATGTCTCAAGCACCTGCCCTCCCATCAAGGTAAATGCATCAACAAAGTGAAGAGAGAAAACTGGAAAACACCCTGCTGGTGGACCTAACTGCATGAAAAGTGATTTCATACTGCTTTGGGTTTGCTCCTCTCTAGTCCCTTGGCACTGCCGCTCCCCTCCAACAGCATAAATCACAGCTCTCCAGGGCAGGTGTGTCAGCATTACCTCTGACATTTGTGCTTTCAACTCCTTTCATAGTGTGTTGGTAAATATGAGCTCATTCTAAAACCAACAGGCTGCTTGAGAAAGAACATCCTGTCCGATGCCCACTTCTCAACTCCTACCACAGGAGAAGGAGTAGAAGTGTCTTGCCTGTTGCAGTATCAGCTCTTCTTCAAGAACCATGTGTACAGTGACATATCACGGCTGCTGTAAAAACAGTGAAAGGTGCTCGAGCTAAAGAAGCGAGCAGGGCTAACAAGTGACCTGGATTCTGGTTGAGGGCTTCTAACCAGCCTCGGCCTTTATTTATTGCCTTATACCCCAGTGCTTCTTCCACCTGAAGTACAGGCACCAAAAATGGATCAGAAGAGGGACATTAGAAAGCCAAGGCTGGTCTAAATCTCTTTCATGAACTTCTAGCAATATTTAGCCTACCAGTAAAGGCTTGGTTGAAGAGCCAAGATTTCACCTGCTTCCTGAAATAGAGACAGTCTTGTGTCAAGCGCAGCCTTTCAGGCAATGAATAATAAGTCTTTGCACATGGTCCTGAATCCCTGCACTTCCTCCATGGGCTGTCCCTAAAAGTGGGTTCAGGTAACTGCGTGTACTTTACATCTGCATCAAGTTTTTGTGCAAAAGTATGCATGGTCTTTACCACAATACAGACAGTTTTCAAAACAAAACTGCCCCCTAAAAACTTGTTTGCAACTGTGCCGTCACAATAAAAACAACAAATAAATGCCAGAGGCAGGCATCTCTATGTTTTCACACGAAAAGAGAGAGAGAGAGAAACAATTTATGTACAATCTACATCTATAAAAGTCATCAAGGCTGGATGAAATTCCGATGTATATAAAAACTTGTACCGATGCAGGATGTTCTGCATGAGAAAAAAAAATCTGCTGGTTTTTAAAAAGGTAAAACTAATACACTACTGCAGCTCTATATAGCACAAGAACGACTGTTTTGTTTTAAAGAAAACAAATAAGGCCAGAAAATAGTGCAATGTTGGCATGGTTGAATCAGTTGGCCTAATAATTCTTGTTCAAATTATCTTACTCCACTGAACAATATTCAGCAGTGACAGTACGGAAACCAACTAGCTTTATTTACAACTCAGTATTAAAAAAGCCTTCCCCGTCACTACCTTAGTTTCCCACGCAGGCATCTGCATTCAACACAGATTTTTGCTTAGAATGATTCCTACGGAAAAAAAAAAAAATCCCAAGGCAGAACTGGTTGTTCTGAATGGTTTGTGTGCAGCACAGCTGGAGCAGGAGGATGTAAAGTGTGATCATTTTGCTGACTACTGGGAAAGACAGAGCCCAAGCCAGCTTCATGGCTGCATTAAAGAAGCTGTGTAACACTGCCAAAAAAATAAAATGAAAAAAAAAAAAAAAAAAAAGATTATATATATATATATATACCGTGTTTCTCCGAAAATAAGACAGTCTTATATTAATTTTTGCCCCCCAAAATGCGTTAGGTCTTATTTTCAGGGGCTGTCTTATTTTTCGGGGAAACATCGGGGTTGGATCGGGGTTGGCCCACCTGCCCGCCCTCCGTCGCTCCCGGAACTAACCTTAAACACCTCCTTTCACCTTCGCAGCAAGCAGCAGCAGGGCAGGCCACTCCTTCCTTCCGTGTCCCACCCTCGCCTGACATAACGTTCGCGAGGGCGGGGCACAGAAGGAAGGAGAGGTCTGCCCTTCTGCTGCTTGCTGCGAAGGTGAAAGGAGGCGTTTAAGGTTAGTTCCGGGAGTGACGGATGGTGGGTGGAGGGGGCGGCCCGGCGACCTCGGGTGGGGGGGGGCGGCCCGGGGGTGGCCTTGTCTGGCTCTCGGCGGCCCTGCTTTCAAACAAAAATTTGCTAGGTCTTACTTTCGGGGGAGGCCTTATATCTACCAATTCAGGAAAACCTCTACTAGGTTTTATTTTCGGGGGATGGCTTACTTTCGGGGAAACAGGGTATATATATATATATATCCAGAAAAAGGAGGACAGATTGAGCCAGTCTGGGTTTTACTTTCATTGCTTTCAATGTCCTAGTTCTGAAGGCCCAGAGTTGCTTTTTTTCTTTTGGTTTGTCTGACTGTATACTGTATTGCCCTCTCTGTCTGTATTGCTCCTTTTTCTGGAGCCATATGGTAACTATATATATATATATACATACACACACACATACATACATATAGTTCCAAAAATATTAGAATATCTCAATCTCTTGTAGAAATCCAATAACAAAGTTTAAAATAAAACAGAATAAAAATCAACTCCTCTGATGCTATTACTTGCTTAAAATCAAATGAAATTCTATTGTAGCCCACAGGAACTCCCATTAAGACTGGCATCCAACTTTCCTTCTAGGATTCAGAGAGCTAGGATCACAGAGTGGCTGTGAAGGAGAAAAGGAGAGAGAGGACTAAATGAAAAAAAATTGAATCTGGAAATAAAAATCAAAAAGATGCACAATCAATATAGGTAGAATCTCTGAGCTGTTAAGAAGCCTGCAAGACGACTAAGGAGAGATGCAGAGACATTCAAGAACAGGCCCAGTTGTCATGACAACGAAGCTGCTCGGAGGCCTCCTACTGGAGGGAACAGCAGCTGTGCCTAAAACTGTCTTTTCCAGGTCTCCTGTCCCCCCCCCCCCTCACCGATCACCTGTAAAGGTAGCTGTTACTTCAGCTATGTCCCAATCCAAGGCCTCTTCCCCTGGATCACTGCTGTCAAGCTGCAGGGGCCACTAGATTATACATGCTTTATTCATGAGCCTGAGCATATATACTCTGAGAAAGATAACAAAGAGAAAGCCACACACTCCTGCTGCCTATTTGCACTGCCCATGAGTGAACAGAACTGCTGCCTTTTGTTAATACAATATATCCTAACCCAGTTTGACTTGTCTGATTTTCTCCACAGTTATAGTAAATTGCATACATTGGAAACTCTGGGGCTGATGCAGAAAGGCTGTGCATGGGTGTCCGCGCACCTGACTTCTATCGCAAGCATATTACCATGCCGTGCAAAAAGTTAAATGTAATCTAATGTTTTGTGCCGGAAACTTGTGGCTAATAGGGGAGGGGCATGGTAAGCGCAAGTTCTTGTATGCATGTCAAAAAGAAAATGGAAGTGCCAGTCCACATCAGCACCTGTTCTTTTGCACCTAAATCTGAGCCTTGAATACATTTATATGCAAGTAATTTTTCTGAGGCTCATATTTAGGCAAAGAAGAACAGGCCCCAATGTGTGCTTTCCTTTTCTGTTTTGTTCAGACACGAGCATATGTCTATAACCTCCTGTCTGCCTTTGAACCCTGCAGTGGCTTCCTTCAGGTTTCAAAGGGAGACAACACTGGTGGTTAAATATCAAAAATCGGGATGCAATCCTCTATGTGAACCTTTGTACACATCTCCAACCTGGCAAAAAAAATTCTCATGGTATCCACGCTTCAAAAAGCATTGCCAGAAATAATACTTAATGGCCTCATTAGAATTCATTTTAATGCAATGTGTGGTCATGTATTCTGCATGTACTCAATCCCTCTCTGCATTGCTCACCACATACTACCCTCAGTAAAGGAGTGGTTAGGCCTGCAGTAGCTCCTGCGTCAGCCCCTCAGTGTATGCAAACCTCTTTCATGCATATTGCAAAGCCTGAAAATCAATCCAGAGTACCACCTCTAAGTCTGGGATGGGAACTATTGAATTAACACATCTTCTTGAGGCAGGTGATACTGTATCTCTAAATGGGACTTTTCAGTGAAAGAAAAAAAATAACAATACTCCTTTTACTTCCAATCATCTGGCCAGATCACATTTTAGGTGAATAGGTGAGATTTATCATTAATGTCACAAAAACTCAGGAATTTCCGGAGAGCAGATAAGTCAGACAATTTACACAATAGCCGTGCTAGCAGCTGCTGCGCAGCAGTGAAGGCACAGCCTTTGGGAGGGTAGGCATCCCCGTTTGGCGGGATGAGTATTGTGGGGGGCTCCTGAGAGGGGGGTAGAGCGGTGCCCAATATTGAGTGGTCCTCGGATCCGATGGAACCAACTGGCAGGGTCCAGAACAGGAATGAACTGCCAAGACAGCCCATAGCGGGAAAGAGAAGTATGCCTCCCTGAGATCGAGAGCGGAGAGAAACTTTCTCTCCCAAACGGAGGTGATCAGAGACCTCAGGGACGCCATCCGAAAACGGATACCTGTGGATCCCTTGAGATCCAGAATAGGTTGCACTGTTTCCATCTTCTTGGGAACCCTGAAAAGGTTGGAGTACCGACCCACACAGCGCTTGGCAGGAAGGACAGGAACAATGGCCCAAAAGGATAGCAGCACCTCCATTCATAAGTACATAAGTAATGCCACACTGGGAAAAGACCAAGGGTCCATCGAGCCCAGCATCCTGTCCATGACAGCGGCCAATCCAGGCCAAGGGCACCTGGCAAGCTTCCCAAACATACAAACATTCTATACGTTATTCCTGGAATTGTGGATTTTTCCCAAGTCCATTTAGTAGCGGTTTATGGACTTGTCCTTTAGGAAACCGTCTAACACCTTTTTAAACTCTGCCAAGCTAACCGCGTTCACCACGTTCCCCGGCAAAGAATTCCAGAGTTTAATTACGCGTTGGGTGAAGAAAACTTTTCTCCGATTTGTTTTAAATTTACTACACTGTAGTTTCATCGCATGTCCCCTAGTCCTAGTATTTTTGGAAAGCGTGAACAGACGCTTCACAACCACCTGTTCCATTCCACTCATTATTTTATATACCACTATCATGTCTCCCCTCAGCCATCTCTTCTCCAAGCTGAAAAGCCCTAGCCTCCTTAGTCTTTCTTCATAGGGAAGTCGTCCCATCCCCGCTATCATTTTAGTCGCCCTTCACTGCACCTTTTCCAATTCCACTATATCTTTCTTGAGATGCGGCGACCAGAATTGAACACAACACTCAAGGTGCGGTCGCACCATGGAGCGATATAACGCATTATAACATCCTCACACCTGTTTTCCTAATAATACCCAACATTCTATTCGCTTTCCGAGCCGCAGCAGCACACTGAGCAGAAGGTTTCAGTGTATTATCAACGACGACACCCAGATCCCTTTCTTGGTCTGTAAGTCCTAACGTGGAACCTTGCATGACGTAGCTATAATTCAGGTTCTTTTTTTCCCACGTGCATCACCTTGCACTTGTTCACATTAAACGTCATCTGCCATTTAGCCGCCCAGTCTCCCAGTCTCATAAGGTCCTTCTGTAATTTTTCACAATCCTGTCGCGAGTTTACAACTTTGAATAACTTTGTGTCATCAGCAAATTTAATTACCTCGCTAGTTACTCCCATCTCTAAATCATTTATAAATATATTAAAAAGCAGCAGTCCTAGCACAGACCCCTGATGAACCCCACTGACTACCCTTCTCCATTGTGAATACTGCCCATTTAACCCCACTCTCTGTTTCCTATCCTTCAACCAGTTTTTAATCCACAATAGGACTTTTCCTCCTATCCCATGACCCTCCAATTTCCTCTGTAGCCTTTCATGAGGTACCTTGTCAAACGCCTTTTGAAAATCCAGATACACAATATCAACCGGCTCCCCTTTGCCCACATGTTTGTTTACTCCTTCAAAGAATTGAAGTAAATTGGTCAGGCAAGATTTCCCCAAACAAAAGCTGTGCTGACTCGGTCTCTGTAATCCATGTCCTTGGATGTACTCTGTAATTTTTTTTTTAATAATAGCCTCTACCATTTTCCCCGGCACCGACATCAGACTCACCGGTCTATAATTTCCCGGATCTCTCCTGGAACCTTTTTTAAAAATGGGCGTTACATTGGCCACCCTCCAATCTTCCGGTACCACGCTCGATTTTAAGGATAAATTGCATATCACTAGCAGTAGCTCTGCAAGCTCATTTTTCAGTTCTATCAGTACTCTAGGATGAATACCATCTGGTCCAGGAGATTTGCTACTCTTCAGTTTGCTGAACTGCCCCATTACGTCCTCCAGGTTTACCGTGAAGTCAGTAAGTTTCTCCAACTCGTCTGCTTGAAATATCATTTCCGACACCGGTATTCCACCCAAATCTTCCTCGGTGAAGACTGAAGCAAAGAATTCATTCAATCTCTCCGCTACGTCTTTGTCTTCCTTGATCGCTCCTTTTACTCCTCTTCTGCTCTGAGCAGACAGAGGCCCCCCTCTGACAAGGAGACTGCACGAAGAGAGGGGCTACCAGAGGGGAGAACGCCAGCCAGACACCAGCACCCCAAAATCCAGCACCTAAGCTGAGAAGGTAGTCCACACATCCCTAAATGCCCAAAAGTGGTTCCATGTCGGCCCAGACGGGCCAGCCAGCCAGGTTACCCAAGGATGGCCGGGAGACAGCAGCCACTCACCCCGAGTGCCCTGCTGGTTTCTGGTTCCCCGTTCCCCAGAAGGAAGAATGCCAGGCTCGAAACCGAGCCCTGTGGCCAAAGTTTTGAGGACCAGGCCTACCCTTAGTGCTGACACGAAACAGGGCACTTGCCAAGCCCACAGGGCGGTCCAAGAACGAGGAACGTCACCTGGCAAATGCTGGAGCCCGACTCACCGAGCTCCTGAACCAAATAGCTGAGGGTGTACCCAAAGAGAAAGGTGCCCCAAAGTGGAAACCTGACCACGCAGGCCTTGGAGGTGGCAACCACCGCCTCTGGCCGCAGGCAGAACTGACAGCTTGTGGTGAATGCCAAAAGACATACCCTAGGCCGAAGCCTGAAGAATGTCATACACAGCGTCCATCAGACAGACAAAACGTGCCTCCAACTAGGAAGCTCGGGGACGGCCCTGGGAAACAGACTGCTGCTGCTACTGCAAACAGGCCCACGCCGTAGCCCTTGACCCAAGACAGCCTGCAGCGGGAAAGACAAAGGGCTACCAATAGAAGCCTGCAGCTCCTACTGCAAACACCTCCAAGACTGGCTACAAGGTCTGATTCTGCTTCCCATCTAGCAGATTCCGCGAGGCAATGCCATCAGCAACCAGGAAGGGAAAATTCAAGGTGACTGCAGACACTGAGTCCAATGTAGGGAATGGAGCTTCTCCTTCTCCCTGTACTAGAGAAACGAAGTGGGCCATGGTTCTCCCAACCTGCAGGCCTGAGTCAAGTGCACTGTACATTGTGGTAAACAGGCCCTGAATGACCATTACATGGGGAATACCTTGGACAAGCTCCTGAGGCCCTACGCAAGGTTGCCGCCCGACTCTCCTCCAGACAACTCCAAGGGTTTTGCTATGGGAAGCACTGCTAGCGCCATCGAAAACAGGGAGCCGAACTCCCCCCACTGAAACAGACCGAGCACCCGAGGGTCATCCCCCTCCCCCAGAGGAAGCTCACCCTCCACCAACGGCTCTGACAGAGGAGACCCCATAGAGCAGCCCAACTGTAGCAAAACAAAATGAAGACTTCACGTGTTATCCGCTGAGAACTGGGAGCCGGCAGGGAAAACCCCGCCCCCTGTCCCCCAGGAGATGCTAGGGCCGCTGGAGAAGGGACTACTTGCACCAACCCAAAGTCTGGCAGAGCAAGAGAACAAGCCCAGAAGGGCAGGCTCTGACTCAGGGGGGCCTTCCGAAGAGATCCTCACTGCTACAGCTTTTCTGCACAGGCCCTCGCGCCGGCAGAGAACAAAATGGCTACCATTCCCGCCTCCCTCTGAGGCGAATTGCCGAGATGCTGCACTGGAGACCAGAGCTGCAAGAAACGCATTGCTGTGACTAGGGCGCTCTGTGTGCGTGAGCCCTGACTCAACCCCTCTACTCAGGAACCGGACTGCGCACTGTGCAGCAGCTCAAGTAGGAACCCCGCCCACCACGAGACGGGCAGCTCATCGCACTCCCAGTGGGGGCTGCCATGAACGAAGATTGTTGCAGCACGGGAAAGCATGTGGCGCACTGCGCTACACACTCGCTTGTCTTTCGTGCGCTTTTTTTTAAAACTGGAGCGCAGCACAACTCGACCATAAAGCTCTTTTTTTTTTGTGAGCACAGACACAAATTGTTCCCAAGGACGTCCTGAGGCCCAACGCACAGCCGAGAACACACTACCCCGGGTCCATGCTCCCAGGGGACACAGCCACCCCCTGTCACAGCAGGGCACAGCACCACCGGCCCACCAAACTCACCGCGCTGCCTGCACTGTTCCTTATCGTCTGAAGCAGACTGGTTGCTGAGCAGGCTCCCATAAGAACGCAGAACACTCCAGGGGGGAAGCATGAAAGGGACCCAGCACCACCAGGTATGTCTGCCCACTATGCTCAACCGGGAACCAGTTGACCAACTGGACCAGGAGCAAGGCCTCAGAACAAGAGTCAGAGGAAGTCTGTCCATCCACCTGCTGGAGATAGAAGATACTGAGGAGCGGAGCTGCTAGCAGGGAGCTATGTAGTGGTGCTCAGTTCTGTATTTTCTATCTCCACCTGCTGGTCGATGGACATAACTACCCACTTGTCCTGGAATAGTAGGAATGAACGTAATGGAAGGGGTCATTAACCATCCAGGCTGTCTCCACTCAGCAGTCAAGTTCACACTACTTCTTTTCTATCAATACCTTGTTAAAACAAAATGATCCACGGCTTTCGACAGTGAATTCCTTTTCAATTTGCTCTAGTTAAATCCAGCCAACTCTTAATACTTAATTTGTTAGGTTAGAAAGCAAAGGTTGTAGTGTGCACCCATAAGTATTTTTTCTTTTCAGATTTCTTCAGCTTATGCCTCACTGCACTGAAAGAAATCTAAAAATAAACAATAATGGAAATTAGGCCAGACCTACTACTGCAAAGGCAAGGCGTCTGTTTACAGCAGTGCTAGCCATGGGGGAGGGGGGAGGAGGGGGAGACAAAGACAAGTAATTTTTCTTGTCTTTACATTCATACCCTGCATTATTGTACAACGAACAAGCACAGGCCTCATTGAAGGGGCCACTAAAATTGTTAACTCCTCTTTCAAGGAAGGGCAACTGCCAACAATATTAAAAAGAGCTGTGGTGTGTCCCCTACTGAAAAAAAGCTCACTGGATCAGGACAAGCTTGAAAACTACCGACCAGTCTCTAACATTCCTTTCCTGGCAAAACTTATAGAACGGACAGTCTGCAGTCGACTCAATGACTGGCTAACTGAAAGTTATTGGCTGGACCCATGTCAATCTGGCTTCAGACCTGGGTACGGAACAGAGACAGATCTTGTGTCCCTTCTTGATGATCTGCACAGAAACCGTGACAGGGGATCTGCCTCGATACTTGTGTTGCTCGATTTCTCGGCAGCCTTCGACACTGTGGATCATAATGTCATGCTCACAAGCCTGACAAAAAACAGGTATCAGTGGCACAGTATTTACTTGGTTCAAATCCTATCTGTCAAGACAGACAACAATCAGTTCTGTTCAGCAACAGCACATATTACCTTGGGCACTGGACAGTGGGGTGCCACAGGGATCCATACTGTCTCCCATTTTATTTAATATCTACCTCAAGCTGCTGGCTGAGCTGCTTCTGTCAATGGACACAAAATTCTACATCTATGCTGATGTGCAACTACTCATACCCACTGAACCAGATCTACCCACAGATCTGAGTAAACTGACTGCCTGTCTAACTGCAACTCAGGAATGGGCAAACAACAAACTTTGTCTGAACCGAAATAAAACACAGATTCTTTGGGTACCAAACACAAGTGGACAAATACCCAACTTTACCTTTTGGGAAGTATGAACTCCCCCTAAATTAACACATCAGAAATCTTGGGATACTGCTAGACTCATCACCCACTCTGATCCCAAAAATTCAACCTTCAAAAATTGTCTCTATCACCTACGGCAGCTATGAAATTTCTTTCTATATATTAAAAAGACTAGTCTGACCACAGTGGTCCATGCCATGATAACATCACAACTAGACTACTGTAATGCCCTGTACACTGGCCAAACCAAAAAGAGTTTGTATCAACTCAACTAATTCAGAATGCTGCAGCACGACTGATAGAAGGCTGCAAGTAGCATGAGCACACCACACCCTTCCTGCAAAAGCTATACTGGCTACCAGTACCCTGGGCTAAATTTAAAACTATGTTAGTTGACATGTTCTAATGCACGCTTATTAGGTGTATCATTAGAATTATGCTAACATTGTATTATATCTCTGGTATTTGAATTCCAGTGCTGTTATGTGTATATTTTTAATACTGACAGTGTTATTCCCAGATATTCAAAGCCGAAACCTGTGCAGCTTTGAATATCTGGTTATTTTTAACCTAGTTAAAACATAGCTGTTTAAGTCGATGTTCAGCACTTAAGCGGCCATGAATGACTATATAAAAATAGGACAGACTTTTATACAGTTCCATTAATGCGGTAAACCTGGCCGCTTACCCTGGGATTCTATATATCATGCCAAGATTTCCTCACGGAAATCAAAGCGTATTCCATAACAATGTGCATAAGTTAATCGGTTAACAAGCAACTCAGTACTGAGAATTAAAAGTTATTATCAGCACTAATTGGCATTAATTAGAATTTAAATTGCATAGTTGAAAAAGTGGGCATGGCCATAGGTGTGGAATGGGCATTTCTAAAATCTATGTGCACTGCTATACAATATACCCGGTTCGCGCGTAATTTAGACATTGGGATTTACACCAAGTGTTACTTGGTATAAATGTCCGTGATTAAATTTTGTTGCGCAGAGCGGCACTCGGTGTATTCTATATACTGTGCAGAAATTTAGGTTTATTCTGTAAAGTACACCTAAATTAAGGTGTACTTTATAGAATATGCTTAGGTGAATTTCATTTCGGCACCTGATTTTCTTTTTAGATGTGATATATATATATCAGCACTTAAGCATCCAAATGTTGACTCCACCCCTGAAATGCCCCCAATATAACTAGCTTTGCGTTCAGCGCTAACCATGATATTCACTGGCACTTAGCCAGTTAAGGGTCTCTTTTACCAAACCATGCTGGGAATCACTAGCAAGGTTTGGTAAGATAGGCCCTAAGTGTAGCAGAATACTAGCAGCTAGCCTCGACCAAGAGATTTAACCAGTCAGCGGCAGGCTAAATCTCTTTCAATATCAGGCCCATAAATCCATAAACAAACACAAAATACAGATTACCAACCCTTCCAGCTCAAGGGAAATACCTTCATTTTCTGTAACTTTTATTGTTCTATGATCATTTTATATCAAAAATAAAACTTAAGTGTCATTTTATCTTCATTTGGGGGGGGGGGGGGAAGGACATCTAAATTTACACAGAACCTATGTGCATCTTATGTATTTTCTATGGTACTTACTCTTAACGATAAAGGTGATGGATCACTATTCAACAGGAATAAATTGGTACTGACCGCAAAAGGCTTAAAATATCGTGGCTAGTGCTTAATTTTGCCTGTACAAAAAGTTAAATGTTTTAATTTGGGTGGAATTTGAAGAAGGCTAGGTGATGAGGGAAAAAGGTTATTTGGAAAGTGATGGCTCTAGCCATTCTCTGCATTAATTTTTATACTTGTTTAAAGGCATTAATAGCAGGTACAACTTTAAAATGAAAAAGAAATACATTTAAATGGAATTTTAATGCTGCTGCAGAAGAATTATCCATCTAATAGCAAGCTGCCTGTGGCTCAATGAAAATCGACCCAATAGATTTCATTCCTGACAAGTACTAATTTGGGCAGTCTCTTTTCTCGGTTTATAAGAGAAAGGTTACACATTACACTGTTTTAAGACAGTAGTTGGTAAAAATAAATAAATAAATAAAAACCCAACAACAAATACAATTAAAATATGCATAGAGAGTCTTCGGGTCACTTTAAATGTCTGCCTTTACTTTAAGAGGCCCACGTTCTAAACGTGGTCGAAACGGAAGTCCATATGCTCTTTGTTTAGTATTTATTCTTTACAAAAGAAATTTAGGAGGGTAGTTACGAACATAGGCTACCGCTAAGATGAACTGTTTCACCACAACTCATGCTGTTTTAACACAGGCACTGTTTTAAGCAATGAGACCTAATTACTAATAACAGGGTTAACAGTAAAATGCCTCATCTTAATGATAGCCCACATTGGCGGCTTCCTCCCCCCCACCCCCCCTCCGCTATTGCAAAACCGCTAACAATGAAATCTACCCTTGTGGCCTAATAGGTAGTTTCATAGGAGGCAATGAAATGTAGATTTTTATTTTCTAAGGTGCTGAATTCTTAAGGGCCCTTTTACTATGGCGCGTAGGTGCCTAAGCACGGCCAATGCGTACCAAATTGGCCCAGCTACCGCGTGCCCTGGTTGGTAATTCCATTTTGTACGCACGTCCAAAAGACGTGGTAGAAAATTTTATATTTTCTACCATGTGGCGCTTACCTGGCGGTAATCTGCAGTTTACACATGCTAGCCGCTTACCGCCCGGATAGCACGAGACCTTACTGCTAAGTCAATTGGTGATGGTAAGGTCTTAGGCAAAAAATGGACGTGTGCTGGTTTTAAATTTTACTGTACGTCCATTTTTGGCCACAAAAAAAATAAATTTTTTTTTTTAAAAGCCTTTTTTCCATGTGCTCTGAAAAAATGATATGTGCGCAAACAAAACATGCGCCTACACCAGCGCAGGCTACTTTTCGGCACACCTTAGTAAAAGGATCCCTTAATTTTTTAAGAAGAAAATGCACTCAAAACAGTTATTTACAAATGTCATGCACAGTGTGTCTGTGATTTACAGTTCATTAACAGAATTTTCAACAGCTCCAAGGCAGACAGAATAGCTTTGCTCCTTTAGCTGGCCTTGTGATCCTCATGCAATCTGTATAAGTGACTATCACCAAAATTAACCCCTGTAGATAAGGATCTTACATATGACTGAACCTGAACTTATTATCTTAAAGTCTCTGGACCATCAGATAGCAAATATGGTAGCCCACTTTTCAAACAGCTCCAAAATAACTTCCAGACTTCACCGTTCCTTTCAAAAAAATGTTTTCAATCACTCTGTGGCCCCCTTGATTTCTGTCTCTGTTTGGTAATTTGCACGGGCGTGGGGGGGGGGGGCGGTAAATAATCCCCCCGGCTTTGTTGACTACGACTATCTCCATCATCCCCGCTAGATCTGGAGTCAGAGTGGAGATGATAGAGATGGCTGTCGCCCTTGTCAACAAAACTGGTGGGGGGGATTTTTTACCCCCCCCCCCCCCCCCCGTGCAAACCACCAAACAGAGGCAGAAAGTTTTTGAAAACAATAAAGGACCAATGAAGACTGGAAGCTATATAGAGTCATTTGAAAAGTGGGCTGCCATATTTGCTATCTGATGGTCCTGAAGCCTAAAATAATATGTTTAGGTCCCAGCTATATGCAAGATCTTTATCTCCAGGGGTTAATTTTGATGTTTATATATATATATATATATATATATATATATATATATATATATATATAAACTGCCAATTGGAGTGATAATTTTATATATTAGCATATATCTCATCTGTATAAGTGAAGCAGTGCACTACACTCTTTCCCTACACACTAATGCCTACAACTATGTAAATACATTTGACGCTGAGCAAAGGAGTGTGGGTAGTAGGCTATGATATGTGTGACACAATTCTAGGAGTCCTCACTGCTTTGAAAATAGGGAATGTGAGCCAAGATGGTACAGCAGCTTGCCAATAAGTAGCAGCAAAAGCCACAAGCCTGGCCCCCTCTCCCAGCAAGACTTTCCTCTGTCATGCATGGTGCACATGTGGATGAGTATTTCAATACTCCTGTATTTTGACTACTCTGACATGCTACTTTAAAGCAACATGATTGCTTGTTTGTTGAAAATAACTGGTAATCCTATGCTTCAACTCATTCTGGCAACTCTAAGCAGCAAGTGTACCCTTTATGTTCAGTATCTTGTTAAAGGTCATAGTATGAAACAGATTTATAGTAACACAACCGTTCAATGGCTTAAGATAGTTTCAACAGGGCTATTAATCAAGCCATTGTCAATTTCACTGGTTAGCCAACACACATCACTATTCCAACGTATGCCTGTAAGAGTAAAAAAAAAAAAATACAGAGAAAGGATAGCAATGTTCTTTGTCTAATGTTTTAATGCTTTCCCAAAACCACGGACAACTCCCCCCCCCCCCCCCCCCCCACAAAGTAGCATGAAATGTGACCCAATTTCTTTCTTCCTCATTTTCCCTTGATCTCTTATCATGTCTGCTTCTGTTCTTCCTATCTTCTCTGTACATAGCTAAAACTGAGGTCTAGTAGATTCACTACTTCTACACTGTTACAGGTGTCTACATGTAGGCTGCCCCCTAAGCCAGATCTTCTGCTCTCCTGTTCCCACAGGGCTGACAATTCAATATTCCCTGTATACATTCCTTTCACGCAAAACTCACCCATGAATTGCCTCCGATCCTTTCAATGTACAGAAGTCACAATCCTAAGTCCTTATGTACAAAAATTCATGCTTGTATTGAAAAAGTAATGCTCACATATCTCACTAAGATCTAGTAAGCCTCTGGAGAGAACCAAAGCTAACTGCACCTCAATTCTTATTCCCATGACTGGACATGTTCAGTACTCTTTGTTTTTGACATATAACATGTTTATATGCACTAAATATGTTTATTTAATAATGCTAATACTCCAGTCAAGATGCTGTGATTTGAAAAGTCAGGGCCTTTTTTGAGGGGGTACTTGGGGATACTGAGTACCGGCACCTTTTCCACTGTCTGCTAAAATTGACCCATAGTCCCCAAGTTTTAATGAAAGAGCTCAGGCTCTACACACCAATTCTGCCTTGCCATAGGTTCTGTGACTGATTGCAGGAGGCCTGGCTATTGTGGGGTGGGTCCCTCAGTAATCACTCCACCCCTGAAGGGTGGCCTAGCATTTGAGTACCGGCACCTTTTTTGCTAGACAAAGCACGCTGTGTAAAATTATATCACAAGTCACAGTTTTCCTGAATTCAACAGAAATATCAATTAAAATTGTTAACCACCTGTGACTCTGAATGTCTGATTTATTCTATTAGATGCCCATGTGAGGGCAAACTGAGAAAATTCAGAGTAAGTGAACGAGCAATCGCAACTGTTTGAATAAATTGAGAACAGAGACTCTTATAGTAGCAAATCATTCTTTTAAAGACCTGTGATGTTTTGTTTTGGATCATATTCTCTTTCCGTATGAGGAGGCTATCACGAAAAGAAGCTGTTGCAACCAGAATAAATATGGATATACCATTTGAATGTTTTAGAACCACAGGGTCTCAATGGGCTAATAGAATGGCACCATTTTTTAAAACTTATTGAGAGGTACGATATCCAATTGGTTTGAAGAATAGGAAGAGTTTCGATTGGTTGGTTACTCTTGTAAATGTTTTAATGCTGGGAAGCCATTTTTTTTCTTTGTCACTGTGAAGAATGAGTCCGAAGTTTAAAGGTATGCACATTGAAGTTAAGAATTTTTTTATAATTTAACACAATATTTTTAGGTATGTTTTGGTTCTAATTCCCTGAAGCAGCGAACCAAGTTCGTGTGTGGATCGAATAAGATTGGAGATGTCGATACATGAATATGTGTGATAAACAGGTGAATAATACGTATAATCCTTAGTCACTGGGTGCTGATGTTGCCACAATTCCACCAGCTCCAGTGAGCAACGAAATGCCTAAATTTTTTCTGGTCTCAAGCAGCAAAATCTACATTACTAGCTGTATTATCTAAATTGGGTGCTGGTGTTGCCACAATTCCACCATCACCCAGTGAACAACATAGAACCCTTAGCTCAGATCATTTGTACACAGGAGGGGATTGTCGATATTCCTTGGGGGCCTGTCAGAGTCAAAAATCTTGCTTTTTCTGGATCATATTGTCCTTACTCTGGCAGAGCCTCGGGAATCTTTAACTTGGCTAGCCATCATACTAGCTGCATACGGGAGGGTCTCTGGCTTTAAAGTAAATATGTCTAAGTTGTAGATTTTGAATTTTACAGTAGATCTGGGGGAAGTACATTATCTGCAACAGCAACTCCCTTATAGGTGTCAATATCACATAGTTGGGTGTCAATCTCATACAAACCCTTAATGGATTATTTAAAGCTAACTTCCCCTCTAAAATTACCAAACTTTTTGCAGATCTTGACAGATAGGAGGGCCTTAATCTTTTGTGGATGGGCAGAGTTCAGGCTTTAAAAATGATGGTTTTACTGAAATTACTTCATTTATTTATGGTTCTGCTCTTGCCCATCCTACAAGTCTTATTTTATTTTTTTGATAAATTATTGAAGAAGATGTTGCATACACCTGGAGGAAGCACTTGCTAAGAGTCTGAAGAGAGGTTCTTTATCAAACCAAACAGCGGGGAGGGATGGTGGTTCCCAATTGTGCTCTTTACCAATCAGGCAACACAGTGTTATCTTGGCAGAATGGCTTACTTATTCACCAAAGATCTGGGTGTGATTGGAACAGACATGGATGGGTTCCACCTGATTTTGTGCGAACCTTTGGCTCCCTAAATGTCTTCTTCTTGAAAACAGCAAAGCGGACTCCTTTTAGGGTAGGTTGCCTTTGTATTCGGGCGAGATTCTTTCCAGACAGGCAGTATTCTCTACAAAGAGCGATACAATATGCCCCAGGTTTTAGCTTGGGCACATTTGATATCACTTCACAAAACTGGGTGGCCCAGGGGCCTTGGACATTAGGTCAAATCTGGGAGAAGGGGGAGATATTGCCTTACTCGGAACTGCAGGAAGAGTATGGTCTTTCAACATCTCAGGTCTTTCAATATGGCAAAATACGGGACTACATGTTTTGCAGGGGGAGGGGGGAGCAGCAGCAATACAGATTGCATCTCTAGGATATATCTTGCCCTTTTATCCTTTAATACACCAATCACACACTATATTAAGCGGTGGGAAGCAGATTTAGTGGCCTCTTTTGAGAAGAAGCAATGGGAGAAGAGCTTTCAATATTTGTTTAGGGTGTCCATAGCCAGTAATATGATAGAAAATGGGTAAAACACTCTCTGCTGTTGGTACTACACTTCTCAGAGACTATTTAAAAGTGTTCCATCACAGTAATGGGCAATGCTAGTGAAACTGTGGGGCCTTGAGTGATATGTATCGCATAAATATGTCAGATGTGTCCTAAAGTACAATATTTTTAGACAACTGTTTTAACTTTACTGCAACAAGCTACCCAGGCACAATATCCTGCTAAAGATGTGCTTGCTACACTTCAAACCTTTTCCGTAAAGCCTGAGATGCATAAGTTGGTTACCAGTTTCTTCATGGCTGGTAAACTGTCCTAGGCGTGGAAATGTCCCATTGCCCCCCTCTATTGCAGTAGTTCCTAGCAAACTGGAGTATGTTTACCTTATGTGAAAGCTAACTGCTATATGAACTGGCCAACTCACTGTTGGATTATTTGTAGTAAATAATTAGCAGATTTTAGTACACACAGCTTCAGCTTTAGAAATGTTAATTTCTTTCTTCATCTCTCTCTCATTCACCCCTGAATAATTCACTGCTGAGTCACTTTAAAGTTGAAGTAACAAAACATCTGTTTACTCACAGTTTGTAGTTAGATTATAATCAGACAGGCTTATATATACATATTACTATACATTTGTATTATCAGCTCCTTCCATGTGCTTAGATGGTAATGGATGCTCACACCACCATAGATCCTCTCAGGTTAGGAGAGATCATGAGCTCCATGTGCTCCATGTGCTGCATGTGCTGTGTCTAATCCCCACAGGAAGTTGCATAGCTGTGTGACCTCTCTAAGTAATTCACATCAGAGGTCACAGAGTAATCACAGAGAAATAATAGGTGACAGTCAATGCATGTAAAATACAATTACATTCCAACAAACCCCTTCTCATGCATAACTGTCATGCAATTATTTATTCATACAAAGTCCAAGCTTTATACGCAGATTCACAAAATGTTCTCTGGGTAACGGTTTGGTCATGATGTCAGCTGTCATCTCACTGGTGTGACAATAGTGTAGACTGATGACCCCTTCTTTCGCCAACTCTCGCACGTTGTGGTATTTCGTTGCGATGTGCTTGGTGCGTGACTGAACCTTGTCATTCTGTGACAGTCGGATGCAGCTCTGATTATCTTCCATTATCTGGATTGGTCTCTTTTCAGCTATTCCGAAATCCAGCAAAAGTTTTTCAATCCACATCAGTTCTCTGCACGCTTCCGATACGGCCACATATTCAGCTTCTGTAGAAGACAAACTCACAATACTTTGTTTATGACTGGCCCATGAAATTTGTACATTTCCATACATAAACACATATCCACTTGTGGATTTATAATCAGAATGATCCCCTGCCCAATCTGAATCACAGTAACATATTAGTTTTGGATTACTATTGGCTGAAATCTTTAATTTACAATCAATGGTACCTTTTAAATACCTTACCATCCTTTTAACTGCAGTCCAATCTGATTTGGTAGGTGAGCTGACCCTTCTGCTCAAAATTCCTACTGCATTTGCTATATCAGCCCTGTATGTGGTAGCTAGATATAAAAGCTTACCTATGGCTGATCTATATTGGATGTTATCTGGTAAAGGTTCTCTTACTGTTTCATCCTTCAGAAAATCAGTGATCATGGGAGTGCTTACAACTTGGGCATCTTGCATACCTAAACTTTCAATAAGCTCATTTATTTTCTGCTTCTGGCTTAGAAGATAAGAACCATCATTTTGTTTCTCAATTTCTATACCAAGATAGTATGACACATTACCAAGTTCTTTTATCTCAACATTCTGGTTTAAACACTTTACAATGTCCTTGTACTCTTGCTCACTTTTGCTTGCAATGAGCAGATCATCAACAAAAGCTAAAATGTATGCATATTGTCCATTTGTGCACCTAGTGTACAAGCATTTATCTGCTTCACCTTGCTTAAATCCTAAATTGGTCAATATTTCATGCAATTTTTCATTCCAACATTTTGCACTTTGCTTTAATCCATAAAGACCTTTGTTTAATTTACACACTAGCTGTCTTTGTTTTGTATTTATGAAACCTGTTGGTTGTTCCATGTACAAGTCTTCAGTTATTTCTCCATGAAGAAACGCTGTTTTCACATCAATGTGGTTGACTTGCATGCCTTTTGAGACTGCAATGCTCAGAAGTGTTCTTATTGTCGTGTGTTTCACTACAGGTGCAAACACTTCATCAAAATCTTCTCCATATTTTTGAAGATATCCCTTTGCCACTAATCTGGCTTTATACCTTTCCACTTTTCCTTGTGCATTCCTTTTTAACTTGAATACCCATTTGCATCCTATAGCTTTCTTGCCAGGAGGTAATTTTGTAAGAATCCAAGTATTATTTTTATCCAATGCATCAATTTCTTCTTGTGCAGCTTTATGCCATTCAGCAGCTTCTTCTGCTGGCATTTTCTCAATCTCATCCCATGTTAAGGGCTCTTGAGCTTCTGCTGACTTTGTTAGGTAAGACAGTCTTGGGGGTGGAACACCTTTGTTTTCCCTGGATGAGCGTCTGACAACAGGTTGGTCTGACCTTTCCGCATCCTCTAAATCTGAGAGTCCTTCTCCAATTGATTCCCCTTCTCCAACTGTACTGTCTTCTTCAATGATCCTTTCTGTGTCTGCTTCCTCTGCCTGTTCCTCGTTAGATACAGGTGAGTTGCTTTCAGACATCTGCCTTGGTATGGCATTTATATACACTGGCATGTCTATTATGGTTCTAGTTTCATATTCTGGATGATCAGGCTCATCTGGGATAATCCAGCCTTTATCAACCCTTTTGTTTTCATCAAAATATGTAACATGTCTTATGCCAACAATGCCAGTTTTCAGATTCAAAATTCTATATCCCTTGTGTCCTGGAGCATAGCCAACTAAAATGCCCCTTTCTGTTGTGGAATCCAGCTTATGCCTTCTTTGCTTTGGTACATGAGCATATGCTGTACTTCCAAATGTTCTTATGTGTGACAGGTTTGGCTTCCTACCATGCCATGTCTCATGTGGTGTGCGCTCAGCGCCTTTAGTTGGCATTCTGTTTTGTAGGTACACTGCTGTGAGAATGGCTTCCCCCCATAGTCTTTTAGGGAGATTGCTATCTGACAGCATACATCTGGTCATTTCCACAAGTGACCTAAATTTTCTCTCTGCAACAGAATTTTGCTCTGGTGTATAAGCTACTGTTGTGATATGTTGAATGCCTTCTTGTTCTAGAAATGTGCGCATGCTTTGTGAAATGAACTCACCACCATTGTCGGTCTGAAGAACCTTTGGTTTTCTTTCAAATTTATTGTTCACCATGGCTACGTATTTCTTCAGCATGTCTGTGACTTGACTTTTTTCTTTCAGCAAATAGGCCACACAGTATCTAGAGAAATCATCCAAGAATATTAGCACAAATCTGTTATTTCCCAATGATGGGATATTAAACGGTCCACATAAGTCACTGTGTATTATGTCCAGTACTTTATTACTCCTATTTCCTGTGTATGCAGGAAATGAGGGTCTCACACCTTTTTGAGTAACACAGTCTATGCATTTCTCCATTTTATCAGCATCTGCACTTATCTGAATGCCGGTGGCCAGTTGCTTACTGTAAAGATCCTGGATCACCTTAGAATCACGATGTCCCAGGCGGCGGTGCCAGATTTCCAGACTACATTTACCATCATTCTTCCTTACTTGCGCCAGATGTGAGGCTTCACCTGAAATGCTCAGTTTATAAACATCATTATGCATAAAAGCTTCAGCATACACTTCATCATTTTTAGAGATTGTGCACTTACTGTTTTCAAAATGAATCGCAAATCCCTTCTTATCTAATGTAGATACACTAAGCATATTGCAAACTGCTTGGGGAATATACAAGACATCACTTACAGGAATTTCTTTAACTTCATTAGACACTTTGCATTTTAAGAATCCAATACCTTTTGCTTGGATCTTAGCAGTCCCTGCGTTTGCAGTTTTAAGAATACCTTCCTCTGGACACATTTCCTGAAAGAAATCTTTACAATTGGTTAAATGGCATGTGCTCCCTGAATCCAAAATCCAAGTACTTTCATTTGAATTATTATTTACCATAGTCAAAGATTTTTCTGCCATTAGAAAACCCTTGTGTTTATCTTTGTCCTTCATACATTTCCTGGTTTGAAAATTCTTTAGTTCCATTGGCTTAGGTGAGCTAGAGGGAGTGTTTTGTGTTTCCTTACACCATTTAGATACATGTCCCTCCTTTCCACATGAGTAGCAAATCAGCTTGCCCTTGGGTGGAGTTTTCCCATAGCTCCGCCTTCCTCTGTTCTTTGCCAAGAAATTTGTTTCATTTCTCTCTGACTTGCTTTGAGAACACATCTCCTCAGAATCATTTATTATGCATTCCTGCCTTAGTTTTGATGTTGCCTGCTCAAAAGATTGCCCTTCAATGGCCTCATTTACAGACCTAAAAACATCAAACTTCTTTGATAGTGAGGTAAAAAGAAATGCTCTTTTCAATGCATCACACATGGGAATTCCAGAAAGTTCTAGCTTTTGAAATGAAGACATAAGATGCATAATGTGATCATTACATTTACTTTTATCCCTTAATTTGGTTTCATTCAACTCTGCCAACCAAATTGGTTGCTGCTTTGCATATGTAGTTGCATACATAGTTCTCAGTTTATATAAAATGTCCTTTGGTGTATCTTTTCCCTCCACTAATATGGCTTGTTTCTCTGAGAGAGCTTCCAAAAGCATGCACTTCACATAATAGTTTGCATTGTCCCATTCAGCCATATTTTCAGCTGTTCTGTCTTGATCTAAGCATATATAATCCTTTTGCTCGAAGGAGACATATGAATCTTAGTTCCCACTGCTGATAATTAAACTCAGTTAATTTAGGCACCTTGAGAGAATAGAACAATGGTGAATTTCTTCCCTCAGCCATTTTCTTAGCCTTCTGTCTGCTGTGTGGGGGGAGAGAGAGACAGACTGAATCTTTCCTTTAAAACTTAAGAGAAAAATGTGGCCTTTTTTTTTTCTGCCTGGTAATATTTCTCTTCTTTTTCAATTCCTGGACCCTGGGCCCATAACCCTTTTTGTTGGATTATTTGTAGTAAATAATTAGCAGATTTTAGTACACACAGCTTCAGCTTTAGAAATGTTAATTTCTTTCTTCATCTCTCTCTCATTCACCCCTGAATAATTCACTGCTGAGTCACTTTAAAGTTGAAGTAACAAAACATCTGTTTACTCACAGTTTGTAGTTAGATTATAATCAGACAGGCTTATATATACATATTACTATACATTTGTATTATCAGCTCCTTCCATGTGCTTAGATGGTAATGGATGCTCACACCACCATAGATCCTCTCAGGTTAGGAGAGATCATGAGCTCCATGTGCTCCATGTGCTGCATGTGCTGTGTCTAATCCCCACAGGAAGTTGCATAGCTGTGTGACCTCTCTAAGTAATTCACATCAGAGGTCACAGAGTAATCACAGAGAAATAATAGGTGACAGTCAATGCATGTAAAATACAATTACATTCCAACACTCACTGCCTTTCATAAAGTGTGGGATGTTTATCAATCTTGGAAAGAGTGGAATTGGGGAGGGGGCAATGGGAGCTTTCTACCTTGAGAGGTTATTGTGCTGCTTGTGACCTTAGTTTTATGGTATTTTTAAAAATTTTTGACAGTGGATACTACTACTACTTATCATTTCTATAGCGCTATTAGATGTAAGCAGCATTGCACACTTGAACATGAAGAGACAGTCCCTGCGCAACAGAGATTACAATCTAATTAGGACAGACAAACAGGACAAATAAGGGATAACGGAATTACTAAGGAGGGACCTGCTGGGAGGAGGGGTGTAGTTTACGGATAGGGTGAGAATGGGATTCTTATTGGATTGTTCTGTGCTTCAACTGGCTCATGATTTTTATGTTATAATGTTTACTGCACATATTTTCAATTAACCCCCCCCCCCCCCACAAACATACAGAACAAATATGAATCTATGGGAAATGCAGTTATTAGAAGGGATGGATTTTAATTTAAAAAACAGCCTCCAAAAGGTACATTTTTAGACTAGATTTGAATATGGCCAGAAAGGGGGCATAATGCGCTAATTCATTCCAGGCATATGGCACAGCAGGGCAGAAAGCACAGGTGCTGGCGATAGAGAAGGGCATGGATAAGAATAATTTACTCTGATGGAGATTACAAGGAAAGGATGATGCATAAAGTTATTAACCAGCTGTGATGAAATGAATAGGAAATTGCCAGTTCTCCTTAAGCACATTCCCTCACAGGCCAACCTTAAGAGGAGTGCTCAGCAGGGAGGGCATGGTTTAGTCAGAGTAGACTCAAGCCAGGGAAGCCCAGGGAACACAGGAACAGCCCTGAAATGTTTGAACACTAGTTAAGGAAGGAAAATATTTTCCTTTGAAAATTGGCGAGACTGATGACCTCTTTTTGGTCAGACCAGAGCCAAGCCTTTGTTTAATACTGAATTTAAGCTAGCGTACACTCAGATTCTGAGGCCTGGCAGAAGCCAGTCTCCTTGTAAAGATTATAACTTGCAAGAGGTTTTATTTTCACTGTTAAGGTACCATGGCTATGAAGAGAACAGGTTTCAGCATATATTGATTGAACAAGTTTTATTTTACTTTTATACTGTTGTTGGCTGTGCTTGTGGAGGTTCCATTCTCAGTCCTTGCTCACTATCACACCAACCTTAAAGATAATCTGTAAATGACATGGGTCTGCATTAAGAGAGTAAAATTAAAATTTCTAATTTCATATCAAAAACTAACTGGAGGCCAGCAAAAGCCACATAATACTGGCATGTGATCATGGAGGTGCAAGTCAAAAGCAATTGAATGGTGGTGTTCTTGATTAATTATAGACAATTTAAGAATCCTAAATACAAAACATTACAGTAATCATGCCTTGATGCCATTAAAGCTTGATTGGATTGGGTTGGGTTGCATCGGACAGGACCGTACCAAGCAGGAATTGTGCCCTGTGCGACACATCCCCTGGTGCCTCCATCCTGCACAATGCATTGTGACCATAAAAAGGACAAAAGACAGGGAGCAATTTTGGGCTCCCACTTCCTTTTGCAACCTGTGAATCCACACTGCTGACATAGCCCTCATATGGCCATAGGATTGAATAAAGTTCTGTGACAATATCTTTTTCGGTGTGATAAGGATGGAACCTGCAAAGCATATTTAACAAGCACTGAAGCCAAGTATAAATCTTAAAGCAGGAGAATAATGATGCTTGGGGACCTCCCTAGTCCAATTCCTAATCATATGTAAATTTCTCTCGTAACATTATCTTCTGGTTTCTCTCCTTTAAGAATAAATGGAAGCAGTTCAATATACGGCTTTGTATTCTTAAGTTCTGTATATGCTTTGATAAAATGAGATGACTGATAGTGTCAAAAGTGGACAATAGACTGAGGACAGCAACAACTGAATGTAACCTCTGTGCAAGGCTCAGTATGAAGTCATCCAAGAGATTTGGTGGTGATCAGGAAAAGATATCGGGGTCATGTTAGATAATATAATTTTGCTATAATTGAGGTTGTTTCTTCAATCTTAAAGTAATATTTATTTAAAAAAAAATCAGTTGAGTGGGGTTTTTTGATTTTTTTATAAATATTACTTTAAGACAGAAAAACAACCTCAATTATAGCAAAATTATATTATCTAACATGACCCTGATATCCTTTCCTGATCGCTACCAGCTGAATATCAGGCCAATGTGTATAACAAATGCAAAAAAGAGTCCAAAAATCTGAAACAAAGTGAAAATATTTTTCTACTATCAATCACTGTAAGTTCAATGTGTGCCATGAACCTTTACTCTTGCAGAACATAATTTTTACAGAAATTTCCTCGCTACCTGTTCACTAGTTGTGTACAGATCAAGTGAAGTCATGCAGTGTGGGAGAATGGGCACCTTTAATCCTTAAGGAGTTTTAGCCATGTTAAGACCCACTAATCTTCTCATCTCAAGTGACTCCAATTACTCTACGACCTGAAAATCCAATTAATCTCCTAAATAGGAGAGTGGGGCTAATTGTCAAGGAAGAAAATGAACATTCAAGCATACAGTAAGCCACATCCAAGCAGGGCCGGTCTTAGGGGTAACAGGAGCGGTCGCACAGAGCCCCGCGCCGCTCCCTCCCGTTCCCCGCCATTGCCGTGATCTGACTCCTTGCCTCCCCCCCCCGAGCCACAGGGTGACATCCCGGCACCTACCTGAAGCCACCCTGGTGGTCTAGTGGAGTCTATGGGGAAGGTAAGATCCCTAGTCTTTCCTGCCAGATGCCGGAGTATCGCTCTTTAAAAATGGCTGCTGAGACTTCCGCTGAAGTGGGAGATGGTGCATAGAGAGGGAGAAATGTTGGACAAACGGGTGAAGGGAGAGATGGTGAATGGGGGAAAGAGGAATATTGGACATGATGTGTGCCGAGGGGGTAGATAGAGACCAGTGTGGCCGGGGTGTGGAGGAGGCGCCGTGATAAAATTGCTCAGAGAATACGGGTGCCGTGAACCAAAAATATTTGGGGACCACTTGCTTAGAGGGAACAGTGGGCCTTAGTCATCTCCATGTGTGCACTTGAATTATTTGGCTTCACTAGGAGACAAGAGACAACTGACCTCAACCGCCTCCCTAGGGCATACAACTGAATCAATAGTTTTAAGTATAAAGGAGTCTCTTCATGAAGAATCTTATACACAAATTTAAAAATTGTATAAGAAGTTCTATACCAGAGGTGTCCAACCTCGGCCTTCACCAGGTGGGGTTTTCAGGATTTCCCCAATGAATATGCATGAAATCTATTTGCAAATAATGGAGGCAGTGCATGCCAATAGATCTCACACATTTTCATTGGGGAAAACCCGACTGCATAGCTCTAAATTCATCCAGCAACCAATGAACTTGCTTGTATAATGGCGTCACATGTTCTCGAGCCCCAACACCACCCAGCAAATGAATTGCACAATTTTGTAGAGTTCTCAACCATCTCACATAAATAGGGGGAAGTCCCAGGTATACCACATTTCCATAATCCAATTTGGATATTACAAATGCATGTAAGAAAACATGCAAAGTGAATGTATTAAAAAAAATGCTCTATCTGACCTCAACATTCATAAGGCAGCAAAACCAGCCTGCATATTTGTAATTCAAAATGCGGCTCCCAGTCCAATATCACCCCTAAATATTGAAAATAATCACAAACAGAAACTTTCCCCTCTAAAAACTCTGGAACCAAGTTGGGACAAATGCCCTGTTAACCAACATACCTTAGTTTTTTCCACATTCAAAATCAACTTGTGCTTTTGAATCCAGATGCCGATCATTAAAAGGCAGTTGTTCATAGATGACAAATCAGGATCCTTCGACATCATCTCAGAATCCCCCTTCCTCAAACTACCCTCCCAAACCCCTACTGAAAATGGTACCTGCCATATGACCTGATCAATTCAGTGAAACAGGCTTGGCGACTGCAGCTAAGATATGTAACCAAACTTTGCACTTCTACAAGTCTCAGAACTGTCAGAAAGTTAAATCTAAGAATAATTTTCAAGGGTCCAATTTAAATATATCAGAACAGATTCTTCAGGTTACTAATTTGCCGTCCCATCTAGAGCTCCTATTATTTTCCTGGTGATTTTAAGGCCCAGGGATTTTGCAGAAGCCCTGGACAGGAGTACATTGGAAAAGATGGCAACCCCACATTCCAGCAGCAGAAACCAAAAAAACAAACATGATTTAAAATTAGAGGCATTTAAAAAGTTAAAAAGAAGTACTAAAAAACTTTCTGGGGCAAAGAAGTATATCGTCACAGTGCTGCAGGAGGACTGTCTAGGGACACTTTTGAAATACATACAGGGGCATTTTCGATACGACATCTAAATCCGACTTTGGACGTTTTGCATAAAATGTCTAAAATCTGAATAGGAAAAAGGCAATTGTCGAAAAAAGGAAAACATCTTTTTTTTTTCAAAAATACCATTTCAAACAAGGTTTTATGCTTTGTGTGGTTCTTTTTGACTATTTTCAAAAAACAAAAAAGCCATTGGGATGTAGGAGGCACCAGCATTATTAGTAGACTGGTCCCACCAGACTGCCCAGGAGAGCAATGGAGCACCTTAGGGGCACTGCAGTGGACTTCAAATACATGCTCCCAGGCACACATCTCACTGTTGCTCCATTGCCTGCTGAGCCCCCCAAAACCCACTGCCTCAACTGTACACCATTATAATAGCTCATATGAGTGAAAGGGGAACGATCACGTTTTCCACCACAAGTGTAACAGGTAGGGGGAGGTATGGGCCTGGGTCCACATTCTACAGTGCACTGTACCTACTACTACACTACTGCAGGGACCTGCATGCTTCTCTAATGGACCAGAGTATAACATCTGAGACTGGTCAGTAATGTTTTTAATCACATTCTTTGGGGGTAGGAGGTGGGTCAGTGACCACTGGGGGAGTAAAGGGAGGTAATCCCCGTTTCTCTCCAGTGGTCATCTGTTCATTTAAGGCACCATTTTGTGCCTTTTTCATTATAAAAACAGGTCTAGCTCAAAAAAAGTGTCCAGGACTAAAACCAAGACGTTTTGAGCTAGACTACTACTACTACTATTACTACTATTTAGCATTTCTATAGCGCTACAAGGCATACGCAGCGCTGCACAAACATAGAAGTAAGACAGTCCCTGCTCAGAGAGCTTACAATCTAACAGCTAGACCTGTTTTTATAATGAAAAAGGCACAAAATGGTGCCTTAAATGAACAGATGACCACTGGAGAGAAACAGGGATTACCTCCCTTTACTCCCCCAGTGGTCACTGACCCACCTCCTACCCCCAAAGAATGTGATTAAAAACAATGTTCTGTTATGGTTGAAAAATGTCCGTCTTAGGAATGCCCAAATCCCGCCCTTAACCCCTGACACGCCGCCTTGAGACTTGGGACACAGAATACAAAGCTAAAAATAGGTTGTGAAAGAATTTGGAGGACCAAGCATGCTGCACTATCTAGGATCTTGAAACATATGCTGAGAACACACAGAGCCTCTCTCTCTCTTCTACCTCATGCTGGAAACACTGGCATGGTGCCTCTAAAGAAGATATCATAAGAAGAAGTGAAAAAAAAAAAAAAAGGCCAGAGATGTCATATTTGACTTTGCCAGTCAAGCACATCTTCACCTGGAACATGCCCGGTCATTCTCAAAGAATGTTCCTCTGAAACTCTTCCCTGCCTTCATTCAGACAGTTGCCTTAGAGCAGTGGTTCCCAAACCTGGCCCTGGAGGCACCTCAGCCAGTCAGATTTTTAGGATATCCACAATGAATATTCATGAAAGAGATTTGCATGCAGTGGAGGCAGCGCATGCAAATTTATCTCATGAATATTCATTGTGGATATCCTAAAATCCTGACTGGCTGGGGTGCCTCCAGGACTAGGTTTAGGAACCAGTGTCTTAGAGGACTATTTATGTAAACTCAGTAAAGCAGCTTTAAACAAATTCCATCCAAGCCTCCAGAAGTAGAACACATTGCTTCCATTGTATATGTATATTGAAAAGTGGAAGAATAACATAGTAAAATGCTATTTAATGTTTTGTGCAGAATGTAACTTCTTGTTCTGAGCTATTTTATAGATTGTTCAGTGAACAATACTTTTCTTTCATGAAATTATTTTAGACCACTCTGCTTTCATACACATTCTCAAGCAAGCCTGTCATGGCCAGAGGGGACAGAGTAGAATAATACAGTTCATGTTCAGATCAGCAGGCTGTTAGCTGGATCCTTCAAACTAGCATTTTTAAATGTTACTTAATATTGCTGCTTTCTGGTTTGCTCATTCATTTCTTTTTGATCTTCTTTGAATATTTTTTTTTGCATTTTTACATATTTTTGTTACCCAATGTCTTTGTATAATTTTAGTAACCCAAAGCCAATATTTCATTTCTGCTGCAGAGTCTTCATCAGGGATCACAACATTGGTTTTTTTTCATGATATAGGGGTTGATTTTCGAAGCACTTGGACACACAGAGCACCATAGTAACCTATGATGCTTAGTGTGTCTGGGTACTTTGTGTTACATTTGAAACATATTTTTGCTCACATTCGTGAGCATCTTGGTTCTTTATTCACTTTAGCTTGTTCTCTGGAACTTCAGTGTTCATTATTGTCAAGCTCTATTGCAGTTAAAGATGCCTTGTTTTAATCTATTTCCCTTCATCTTCTCACTGGTTTATGCTTTATCTTTATAGTTTGCCTCCATCAGGTCGCTTAGCTGGTCCCTCATTTGTATTGAGGGCTTTAGAATTGAAGAGTTTTTATGCTTTATTAGTCACTAGTGGAACCATGCCCGTTTCCTCAACAATGAAACGGGCCCTAGGAAGGCTGTCATGTAAGCTTTTTTTTTTCTCTCCCCCCTGCCTTCCCCTCCATGTCCAGCGATTGTCCTCTTCTCTTCCCTGCCCTCCCATTCGTGTCCCGTGATTCTCTCCTCTACTGTCCTCCCATCCCATTCATCAATCCATCCCATGTCCATCAATTCTCCTCTACCCTGCCCTCCCCTCCCCTTCCTCCCCTCGATGTCCCGTGATTCTCTCCGCCCCTCGATTTGTACCTGAACGTTCTCTGGCTGGCTGGCATTGGCTTCCGTTCGTAACATCCCTCCTGACGTCAGCTTGCCTCCAGCATTCCCTTCCCTCTCACTGTTCGCCCTCTGATGTCATTACGTCTTACGCGAGGGCGGGACAGTGAGGGGGAATGGAACGCTGGAGGCTGACTGACGTCAGGAGATGTTACAAACCCAGGCAGCCAGACAAGGAACGTTGGAGGTGCAAATTATTATAAAGGATGTCTTATGTATTGTATAGGATTTATTGTGTGTGTGTTTTTGGAAACCACCTAGGTTGGGCCTGCGGTAGTTCTGGGTTGCCACACAGCAACCCTTTGGTAAAAATGCCCCTAAGGATTGAGCAGACATATCCAATATGGCTATATATGTTAAAAACTGCTTTCCAGTCTTGAGAAGAGATTGTGCATGTTTGACAGTTTGAAATTTTCAAAACTTTCCAACCTTTTCATTTAAGATGGGCATTCTTCTAAAAGTCTAAAACCATGCAAACATTATGCACTGTTCTCTAATTTGTTTATTTCTAAAAACAAAACAAAAATCATATATGTTCACTTGTCATAGATTGTTCACTTGTCTTTAGATTGTTTTCTTGTCTTTTAGATTGTAAGCTCTTTGAGCAGGGACTGTCCTATGTTTAAATTGTACAGCGCTGCGTAACCCTAGTAGCGCTTTAGAAATGCTAGTTAGTAGTAGTAGTAGTAATGTTACAATTGGTGTTCTTTCTCCAGTTACTATACAATCTTACGACATAGGTTCTCTCTCTTCCTATTACTCTACTGGAAGCAACCTCATACATAAGCACTGGCCAGACAGGTGTAGCCTGATTCTACGTCTATTCCCAGATTAGCTCATACTGCCATTCCATCCAGCCACTAAAATGAGATCTCAATATTAGGGCTAGTCACTAAAACATGATAATCTACGCCAACATTAGAGTGGATCACAGTAGTTTTACTGTAAATTAACACACAAATCAACCAGCAGTAAATGAGCACCAAACTAGTACAATCTACACTATCTCCCTAATTCTATAAAAGTTGCGCGTGCACCCAATTTAACTGAATAATGAACTAATTAGTGCTAATTGGATTTTTAACAAGCAATTATTGGCACTAATTAGAACTGAAATTTTACACACAAGTAAAAAAAAAAATGGGGGCACGGGAATGGGAGGGTCATGGTTGAAAAACAGGGGCATTCCTAGCATTTACATGCATTACTAAAGAGTAAGGAGAAATATGCATCTAATTTAAGCACGTACATTTGCACCACGTTTCAGTTGGTGCAAATGGTCATGCCAAAAGTTAGGCATGATCCCCGGGCGTAAGCACTATTCTATAAACCACGACTTAACTTTAAGCACGACTTCTAGAATAGTGTTTTTTGGGTGCCATATGTAGAATTCACCCCTATAGGCTCTATGAGGTGAACAATTAAGGGAATTGGGGGAGGGGGAAGTTATCAACATGGGCTACTGCTAAGATTTGCTGACTCCAGTTATTAGGAGCTGGTCTCACTGCATAAAATGAGCCCTGTGCTAAAACAGTACGAGTAGTGGTAAAAAAGCCAAGAAACAAAACAAAAAAGTACCAAGGGCCTTCAAAAAAAGGGAAATAAAAGTCTTTAATCATATATATTGATGAAACACTGCTTGAATGGACCCAGTGTTTCATCAATATATATGATTAAAGACTTTTATTTCCCTTTTTTTTGAAGGCCCTTGGTACTTTTTGTTTTGTTTCTTGGCTTTTTTGTGCTTTGCTGCCTCTCTCTGTTATACTAGTGGTAAAATAGCACACGCCGATAAAAAGCATTCAAGCACCTCAAATATACCATAATGCACATGAAGCAGGCATATTTCTAAAACAAAAGCAAGCTCATGTCACATCAGTGATTTGTTCAGATGACTCCAACTGGGAATGTCTCTAGCAATGAGAAATCATCAAGCCAGAATAATGTATTTTATCGATCATGCTTGATCTCAAAATTAGTTCTTATTCAAACAGTTTTTGTTTCAGCTTGTGTTTAACCTTGTGTGCCTGTATTTCAAGTTCTCTTTATAAAAGTAACAGTCCGAAAGTGGTGCCCAGTCTGAATTACACATGCTCAAAGGATAAACGGCTACAAAAATGCCACTAAACAGAATGCAAAGCAGTGAATACCAGCTGCCAGTCTGGCTAGAAAACAAACAGTGGCTAGAAAAAGTCTCATAGGAGCAGAAAAGTTTTCCAGATGCTATAAAAGTAGGAACATTTTGGCTGTACAAAGACAGAAATATATATACAGTAAACCAACAAAGGTAAAACTGTTTTACATGATCTGCCCTGCCCTATTACATCAGCAGTCAGAGTCTCTGATTTCTGCTTCAGTACTTCACAGAGGCTGCTTTCCTTTTATCCAGCCCATCCCGAGCACGGCACTGCCTCCGGGGAAATTTCAGACAGCCTCTTGTAAATGGTCCTCCTTGTGAGAGGAGTCTTTTATGCACTTTTTCGTACCATATACAACCCAGAGCTGGAAAAATTAAGAAAAATCATAAAAGATCTTCAGCCTCTACTCCAAGAGGATGAATTACTGAGATATTCCCAGCCCCACCAATGCTGGCCTTCTGACAGCCACCCAACTTGAAACACAAGCTAATCAAAAGTAAACTCCCAACATAGACTGAAAAAGAAGAGAAGGGCACACATCTTTGCAATACAGCCAGCTGCAAGCTATGCCAAAACATCTCACAGGACCCCCCAGTCATTCACAAAGGAAAAATATTCAGCATAAAGGAATATTTCACATGCTCATCTTCCAATGTGGTATATATCATTCAGTGTAAAAAATGTAACGAAGGATGCTATACTGGAGAAACAGGCCAGATGCTAAAGACAAGATTTAATCTACATAGACATCACATGAAGAATGCTGGTGCAAGCCTGGTTCCCACTCCTGTGGGTCAGCACTTTAGAAAACCAGATCACTGTATCAGTGACTTCACAGTAAGAATCCTGAAAGGTAACTTTAAAACAATACAGAAACACAAGACCTTTCAAGTCAGAATGATTGAATATTTTGACACCCAACAGACAGGACTTAACAAAGATCTGGGTTTTCTAGCCCATTATAAACCATTAAGTTGTATTGCTATGTTTATCACCCTCCTCTCACCTATCCACCCCCATCCTGTTAGACTATCTCTGAAATGCTTTGATGTTCCCATGCATACTTCCTACCCACCCCCATCTTTAGACTGTCAATGAAATGTCATCTACCACATTCACTTATTTCCGATCTGACGAAGAAGGGCAACCTTCGAAAGCTAATCAAGAAATGTATTATGTCCAATAAAAGGTATCATCTTATTTTCTTTTCCATGTTTTCTTTTCTTTTTTTATTTTATTGCATTTGTATCCCACATTTCCCCACCTATTTGCAGGCTCAATGTGGCTTACAGAGTTTGGTTATGACATATCATTCATTGATATCAGTTATATTAGTAATGTTCAAAGATTAGGTAAGGGAAGAGAGAAGGAAGGTGTTAGGCAGGGTAGAAGGTGGACTGTAATAACTGTGTGGATTGGTGAGGTAGTTTTGTAAGGCTATGGGTTCTCTTTGTAGGCCTTGTGGAAGAGATGTGTCTTCAGGGATTTGCGGAAGTTAGTTATTTTGTCAATAGCTTTCAGTGCTGTAGGTAGTGCATTCCACAATTGTGTGCTCATGTAAGAGAGGGTGGTGGCGTGTATCAGCTTGTATTTTAGTCCTTTACAGCTGGGGAAGTGCAGATTGAGAAATTGGCGGGATGATCTTATGGCGTTTCTGGGAGGCAAATCCACAAGGTTTCGCATGTAGATTGGGGCGTGTACATGAATGACTTTGTGTATTATCATGCAGATCTTGAACGCAACGCGTTCCTTGAGAGGGAGCCAGTGAAGTTTCTCTCTTAGGGGTTTTGCACTTTCATATTTAGTTTTTCCAATTATGAGTCTGGCGGCAGTATTCTGGGCTGTGTGGAGTTTTTTGATAGTCTGTTCTTTGCAGCCAGCGTACAATGCATTACAGTAGTCCAGATGGCTTATTACCATTGACTGTACCAGGGTACGGAAGATATATCTCGGGAAGAAAGGTTTTACTCTTTTGAGTTTCCACATGGAGTGGAACATCTTTTTCGTTGTGTTCTTCACGTGAGTATCGAGTGTGAGGTTTCGGTCGATGGTAACTCCAAGAATTTTTAGATTTTGTGCGATGGGGAGAGAACAGTATGGTGTGGTTATTGTGGAGTAGTTGTTTTTGTTGTGAGGTGAGGACATTGAGTTTTCTCTGCGTTGAGTTTCAGCTGGAATGCATCCGCCCAGGAGTGCATGATTTGGAGGCTTTGGTTGATCTCGTTGGTGATTTCGTTTAGATCATGTTTGAATGGGATGTAAATCGTGACGTCGTCTGCATATATGTAGGGATTGAGGTTTTGACTGGCTAGAAGTCTGGCTAAAGGTATCATCGTTAGGTTGAAGAGAGTTGATTACCTTTCATACCACAGTAACCTAAATTTCCATTTGTCCCCCTTCCCTATTTCTCTCTGCTCCTCTACATTTCCCAGCACATGGAGCACAATTTTAAAGCATTGATTTATGTACTGCAATGGTTTTTGTGTGCAGAAAACAGATGTCCATACAATACAATTGCACAACTGAGGTATGCGTAAAGTTACAAGCATACAGCCTGTATACACATAACTTTAACCAGCCTGAGTGGAAGAGTTCCTAGGCCAGGTAATGGGGACTGTATTTTACACCAATAGTTTCTAAAAAAAATACATGCTTATGCATACAAATTAACTCAGGACATGTGTCTGTGCTAAAAGCAGGTGTCAATATAAGTGCTTGAACTCCCTAAGGTAATTTTCGAAATGGAGGTATTCACATGCTTTTATTTGGAAAACTGACTGGTACCCGCACATAGGGTTACCATATTTTGTCCCCCAAAAAGGAGGACACATGCCCCGCCCCCTTTCACGCCCTCGCTCTGTCCCCTTTCACATTTTTCCCCTCCCCCGTCACACACCCTGTCACTTCCCCTCCCCTTACCTTACTATTGTCCTGGTGGTCTAGTGACCTCTTTGGGGCAGGAAAGAGCACACTCTTTCCTGACCGGAGCACTGCCCTGAATGCATCCTTCCATCCTGTTGTTGATCTCGGCGCCGATTCAAAATGGCCGCCGAGAGTTGAAGTCACGCGAGTTAACTTCAACTCTCGGCGGCCATTTTGAATCACTGCCGAGATCAGCAACAGGAAGGATGCATGCAGGGCAGCGCTCCGGGCAGGAAAGGGGGGGGCTCTTTCCTGCCCTGAAGGCGTAAGAGGTCACTAGACCACCAGGACAGTAGTAAGTAAGGGGAGGGGAGGCTAGCAATCTGCCTGTTTGTCCAGATTTCCAGATGCTATAAAAGTAGGAACATTTTCTGGACAAACGGGTGGGCTGTAGGACGCCCACCAGCCTGACCGTTTGTCCAGAAATCCGGACAAACGGGCAGATTGGCAAAACCCACCCAGTTGCCTGGACATGTCCTCAAAAAGAGGACGTGTCCGGGTAAATCCGGACATATGGTAACCCTACCCGACAAGGAAAATGTACACATGCATGGTTTAGTGCACTCATCTTTAAATTACCTCCATAATCTGTCTGCAAATAGAGGGAGACTGTTATTGATGTAGCGTCTGCTGGTAACGAGTTTTTCACATCACCAATAACTTTCCTGCTCAAGCCGTGACTTTCCTCAAGTTCAACTTAATAGTTTATGGACTATTCTTCCAGGAATTTCTCCAAACCTTTTTCGAAACCCAGCTAAGCATTTGCCACATTTTCTGGCAACATGTTCCAGAGCTTAACTATGTACTGAGTGAAAAAAATTTTGATTTGTTTTAGATGCACTACTTAGTAACTTCATGGTGTATTCCCGAACCTTTGTACTTTTTGAAAAAGTAAACAATCAATTTGCATTTTCCCATTCCACACCACTCAGGATTTTACAGACCTCTATCATATTTCCTCTCGGCCATCTCTTCTCCAAGCTGAAGAGCCTTAACCTCTCCAACCCTTCTTCAAATGAGTCATTCCATCCCCTTAATCCAGTGGTTGCCATACCTGGTCCTGGAGGCACCCCAGCCGGTCAGGTTTTCAGGATATCCACAATGAATATTCAAAAGAGAGATCTGTATGCTTTGCCTGCCTCCACTGCATGCAAATCTCTCATGAATATTTATTATGAATATCCTGAAAACCTGACCAGTTGCCTCCAAGACCAAATTTGGGAATCACTGCTTTAATCATTTTGACTGCCCTTCTCTGTACCTTTTCTAATTCTGCTACATCTTTTTTGAGCTTTGGTGACGAGGGTGTGGTCATACCATGGAGCGATACAGAAACACTGTGATATTTTTTGTTTTATTCTCTGTTACTTTCCTAATAATACTTCAGATTCTGTTTGCATTATGCCTTCCCATACCCTGTTTCCCCGAAAATAAGACAGTGTCTTATATTAATTTTTGCTCCCAAAGATGCACTAGGTCTTATTTTCAGGGGATGTCTTATATTCGGGGAAACACGGTAACATGATTGGATTATTGCAGTTCTTTACTCCAAGGCTTACCTCAATATCAGCTGCAGAGGCTACAAGCTGTTCAAAATACCGTACTACAGTAAAATTGCAGCTTCTTAGAGAAAATGGCCACTGCAGCTTTTAGCAGTAGTTTCCTAGAATTTCAGCAGCCTTTTTAATTTCACAGCAGCAGGACAACAAGTCAGCACTAAGTAAATTAAGGGGAAGTCTTAATACAGCTTGGCGAAACATGAGTCGGCACAACAATCCCCCTGCAACGAAAAAGGAGGCTGAGCAATACAGTGCACAGAATCTCCATTTACCTACCGTAAGATAAGTACAGCATTCTAAGTAAGCTTAGTCCTTAGGGTTCCTAATACCCCCTTCTCCCCCATGTACCTTCTGTTGGGACACTCACCCAGTTTTAAAGATGTCAGGAGGCAGCCGAATGTCTGTGGGGAAGGGCAGCGGCGGCTTGACTTCAGCCTTTCCCTTCAATGTCCCGCCTTCGCGGAAACAGGAAATACCTCATCAGAGGAAGGCGGGACACTGACGGGAGAGACTGGACTCGAGCTGCTGCAGCAACTTAAAATAACAGCTGAGTTTTAAACGCAGGGCGGCGTGTCCGGAACGGAATGGAAGGTAATATGTCGGGGAGTTCAGGGCGGGCTCAGCCGGGGGGCGAGAGGCGGAAGATACAATTTGGAGCTAGGTCTTACTTTCGGGGGAGGCCTTATATTTAGCAATTCAGCAAAACCTCTACTAGGTCTTATTTTCAGGGGATGTCTTTATTTTCGGGGAAACAGGGTATTAAAAAGAGTTGCAATGAATCTGCCTAAACGCAATTTGCTTTCAAAAATATGAAAGACTCACTTGTATCTAAAAAATGCTAATGTTGGCTTTCCAGGTCTATTTTTCAAAATGTTCACACACAGTGTCATGAGCACAAAGCAGGATGAATGCATGCACCTACAGAGCAGTCTGGCCTGAGTACAATTAGCACCAAGGTATTACTAATCTACAAGTATAAAAAAAAGATACAGATCTAAAATAAAGTTATTTTACAGGGATATGGTTTGTCTAGGATTACTGATCTAAAAGTGTTCAAACTATGGAACAGTAGTCATAGGTTTTACATAGGATATCACATTTTTTTTCACATCGTTGTACAATTGCACCACATAACATTTCAGGCTTCCTCACTCCAACTGCCCCAAACCTCCCTTCAATGGCTTATTTGCTGATCTTTACAGCCAAGCATTTACAAGATTGATTGGAAGGAAATCTAGAATGCCCCAATTTGATGACCCCTACTTGACTAACTGTACATTTGTCCTTTAGATTGTAAGCTCTTTAAGCAGGGACAGTCTTTCTATGTAAATTGTACAGCACTGCGTAACCCTAGTAGCGCTTGAGAAATGTTAAATAGTAGTAGTAAATAGTAGTAGTAGGGTAACTTTATCTTGCGGTTTGTATTTTTGCTAGCCTACACTGATTAGAAATGCAGAGATGAAAAAAAAAAAAAAAAAAGAAACTAAGTAAACAATACATTTTAAAGTGACAGAGAATGATAGAGCAAACCATGATAAACCTTCTCTGGATTCAGCAGTTGAAAGCTCTCTCAACCTCTCACTCCTTCCCATTACTCTCTCTCTCACTCTAACCCCCCTCCACCTTATTCCCAGAGTTATCTCTTACAGTGCTTCACCAATAGGAAGCAGCCCCCCCCCCCCCAATGATAGAGATCCCTTCAGCTCATGCAGCCAGCTGATGCCACAGTCTAGTTTCATGCAAGTGAAGACATCACCATTTCTTCCTCCTCCCATTGGCCTGTCTGTACTGCTGCTGACTGCTCCTTCTCTTCTTCCCTGGCCTGCATAGATCACTGACAACATCTCCTCCTACCACTGGCCTATTTGGGCTGCAACCCCCAAGGCCTTGGACACTACATTTAAATTTGTGGTTGCTCTGGCAACCTGGAGTTTGTTGAGCCTTTTTGGAAGAGTCTTCAAGATACCAAATTATCTTACTCTGGCTCTGTTTCTTCACAGCTCTCACTTTTGAAATGCTGTGTGGAAAGAGGACGTTTTAAAGACACACTTCTTGTTTTTATGCATCTCTTTTGAATGAGTCCATGCTTCAGCTGTTCATGTATCAGTGCAATGCTGCATAAGATCAATAATATCTACGATGGAGTAGCCAAGTAGGACATGTTTTCAAAACCTGTAAAACATCAGTATCGCCTTCACAGCTGAACACAAAATAACTGGAGCAACATGCAAAAAAAAAAAAAAAAAATGTAAGAGTTCTTTGTCTAACTGCCATGTGAATGATGCAAAATTTGCTTTCCGATAAATCAAGTTTGTGATTGGAGCATACATCAATTCTAGTTCACCATGTGCAAACACTCCCATAACAGCAGTAACGATGGAAAGATCATTCTTTCCTGCTTATGTTCAAAAAGGAGGCAGAACTCAAAAGATGAACATTAGAGGCAGCAAACGTCATATAGTCTTAGGATGCTCCAATGTCCCAGGAGAAGTCAAAGGCTGTGTGCTGATGTATGGAAGTCTCAGGTTTGGTTGCTGAATTTGTTCCTGCTGCTTGACTTAGGTGGTATAAGGACCAGAGGGAACTGCAGTCTCTCAGCTTTGCTTAACTAGTCAATTACTGCTGCCATGGCCTGGCTACATTGGCAAGGGAACTGAAATGGAAAAAAATCTGTGGTAGTTGTGAATGAGGGCTGCTGGACAGGTCCTGAACAAGGAAACCCAAGGAGGAGGAATGTATCAGGAAAACAGGAAATCAAGATGCTGTACAACATACAACCAACATTCAATAAAATGGCACAAAATTATACCGCCATATACTTATTTTTCAAACTCTTCCTAAAATGCAAAGGGCTTTCTTTTTAATATATCTCTCAGCTGCTCTAATTCTAGATGGCATTCTCTGTGTTAAAATAAACACTTTGGCATCATAAGCGGGCTCTGCCCCCCTTCTTGTAACATTACTATATTTAGTAACTCCCAACTAGATGTGAACACATGTCAGTTCAGAAATAGATCATCTGTGCCTGCCTGTCTTCATGGATTAATGTATATTTTCACAGGTATTGGCAGACTGGACAACAGAATACATTTTGGATGGTTTTTACTGATAAAATTCGTTGTGTAAAGCCTCAAGATAAAGATAGTGGTTGCCAGATTACGCAAGCAGTTCCTTTAGTATGGTCTCAAGTTCACAAAACAGAAATTTCGGAGAGCAGAGCTCATGACCTTCGGAGCCCAAAGCAAGGACTCTACTACATAGCAAAGAGCAGAGTTCCTACTGCACACTGGCATTCCTCCAGAAACACGAGCACTCAGCTCCTGATGAAACCTCAGTATCCTGTCACACACACAGTGTGTGGACTGTGCCAAGAATCTGGCTGCCAAGTTTACAGATTTAGACTTTCTGCAGTTGCACTCACAGGCTTTCAAGACTCCAGTCAGGTTTCAACCAGTCACCAGGAAAGAGTAAACCTACTTTCATAAATAACAACAGCAGAAAAAAAAAACCGACCTGTGTCTAATGGGTAAAAAGCTGGGTGAAATTTTGACTGTGTGAGTGGGATGTCTGACAATGATTGCTATGTGCTGAGCAACTGAGGGTGTTATGTAGAGAGTAACTGGGAGGGTATATTAATGAGAGGGGAGTAAGAATGAGGGAGGGGACTTGAGCGCAGGAATGGTTGTGAATGAGATGATTGCCTACATTTTTCTCTGTTTCTATAGTACCTGAATTCAAGACAGCTTGAGACAAGTACATAGGATCACTAAGGGAGGGCAGATGGCACGGATGATCAGACTAGATAAAAAAATTTAGGTAGATAAAAACCATGTGGCCTATCTTTCTATAATCACTACTCTCTTTGCCCTTTTTCTTGCTTCCCTCCCTTCTCTTCTCTGTTGCCTTACTGGCATTCCTACAGGTCTGGGTCCTCTTACTTTTTGGATGATAGTAGTTGGGAACCCTGCTGACATGCCTCTAAAGTCTTACTGTAACAAATATACACAAAACTAGTGCATATAGATGGATGAATCACAAGCATAGCTTTGATAACAGGTATTATTACGTTTTTGCGAAACATGCCTAAAAAGATAAAAAGATAAAAAGTGAACCTTTCAATTACAGATGATCATGGAATACTATTACATATCCTTGAGTACTTCGGAATTGGAGGCAACGTTCGCAACTGGTTCAAGGGATTCCTAACCACACGATCATACCAAGTGACATCTAACTCGACTACTTCAGCCACATGGATACCTGAATGCGGAGCTCCACAAGGATCCCCCTCTCGCCGACTCTATTCAATTTAATGATGATACCCTTGGCCAAACTACTATCAAACCAAAACCTCAACCCATACATATACGCAGATGACGTTAACGATCTACATCCCATTTAAACAAGATTTAAAGGAAATCTCCAATGAAATCAACCAAAGTCTCCATATCATGCACTCATGGGCGGATGCATTTCAACTGAAACTTAATGCAGAAAAAACCCAATGTCTAATACTCACCTCACAACACAACACGAACAAATTCACCACCATCAACACACCAAATCTGAACCTTCCAATTTCAGACACCCTAAAAATTCTTGGAGTTACCATCGATCGACACCTAACACTTGAGAACCACGCGATAAACACAACCAAGAAGATGTTCCACTCTATGTGGAAATTAAAAAGAATAAGACCTTTCTTCCCAAGAACCATTTTCCGTAACCTGGTACAATCAATGGTGACCAGTCATCTAGACTACTGCAATGCACTCTACGCAGGATGTAAAGAGCAAATAATCAAGAAACTTCAGACAGCCCAGAACACTGCAGCTAGACTTATATTCGGTAAAACAAAATATGAAAGTGCTAAACCCCTATGAGAAAAGCTACACTGGCTACCATTTAAAGAGCGCATCACATTCAAAATATGCTCCCTAGTTCACAAAATCATTCACGGAGATGCACCAGCCTACATGTCAGACCTGATAGACTTACCACCCAGGAATGCTAAAAGATCATCTCGCACATTCCTTAACCTCCACTTCCCCAACTGCAAAGGTCTAAAATACAAACAAATGCATGCATCAAACTTTACCTACTTGAGCACACAGTTATGGAACACATTGCCGCGCAACCTAAAAACGATATACGAACTAATGAACTTCCGCAAACTACTGAAGACCATCTCTTTAATAAGGCATACCACAAAGATTAACAAATATGAACATACACAACTCCTCCACATATATTCAGAACTGTCTTACAATATCTGCGTGTTATATTACTATCATGTTACCTAAGATCCTTCTGTAACACTAAATGTATATTTTCTAATTATATTTCCACCATTCATGATGTATTGTAAGCCACATTGAGCCTGCAAAGAGGTGGGAAAATGTGGGATACAAATGCAATAAATAAATAATTTTATAAAAGCATTAACACACATTTCTTTCCTATGTCAAATTACATGCCGTCTGAAAACTAAGTCAGAGATGAAAAAGATGGCTTTCTATGGCACTTTATGAGTGACACTAGGCAGGTTTAAGGTTACTTTATTTGATAACATGCTTGAGGAAATCCATTAAGCTATAGAAAATGCTCTCTCTTTTTTTTTTCTCTGTTTTTCTATGGTGTGTTTTGTTTTTTGCTTTCTGAATTTTAGGAATCAAGTGCTAGATTTTAGATACCCGTTTAACGGGTAACGGAATTCAAACATGCGTGGGATAAACATAAAGGAATCCTGTTCAGAAGGAATTGATCTTCAGAAGCTTAGCCGAGATTGGGTGGTAGAGCCGGTGGTGGAGGCAGGGCTAGGGCTGGGCAGACTTCTACGGTCTGTGCCCTGAAAATGGCAGATACAAATCAAGGTAAGGTAAAAACAAAAAGTAGCACATATGAGTTTATCTTGTTGGGCAGACTGGATGGACTGTGCAGGTCTTTTTCTGCCGTCATCTACTATGTTACTATCCTGCTTATTTTAAGAGGAGAAGGGCGCCCATCTTCCGACACAAATCGGGAGATGGGCATCCTTCTTCTAAGGTCTCCCAAATCGTCATAATCGAAAGCCGATTTTGGGCGTCCTCAACTGCTTTCCGTTGCAGGGATGACCAAAGTTCAAGGGGGCGTGTTGGCAGTGTACCGAAGGTGGGACAGGGGCGTGGTTAACAGATGGGCGTCCTTGGCCGATAATGGAAAAAAAGAAGGGCATCCCTGACGAGCATTTGGCCGACTTTACTTGGTCCCTTTGTTTTCACGACCAAGACTTGAAAAGATGCCCGAACTGACCAGATGACCACCGGAGGGATTCAGGGATGATCTCCCCTTACTCCCCCAGTGGTCACCAACCCCCTCCCACATTTTTTCCAGCCTCTATGCCAGCCTCAAATGTCATACCCAGCTCCATGACAGCAGTATGCAGGTCCCTGGAGCAGTTTTTAGTGGGTGCAATGCACTTCAGACAGGCGGACTCAGGCCCAACCCCCCTCCACCTGTTACACTTGTGGTGGTAAATGGGAGCCCTCCAAAATCCACCCGAAACCCACTGTAGGTGCCCCCCTTCATCCCTAAGGGCTATAGTAGTGGTGTATAGTTGTGGGTAGTGGGTTTGGGGGGGGGGTTGGGGGTTCAGCACACAAGGTAAGGGAGCTATGTACCTGGAAGCAATTTATAAGAAGTCTACTGCAGTGCCCCCTAGGGTGCCCGGTTGGTGTCCTGGCATGTCAGGGGGACCAGTGTACTACAAATGCTGGCTCCTCCCATGACCAAATGCCTTGGATTTGGTTGTTTTTGAGATGGGCGTCCTCGGTTTCCATTCTCGGCGAAAACCGAGGTCGCCCATCTCTAAGGCCGACCTAAATGTCAAGATGGTCGACCTAAATGCCAAGATTTGTGCGTCCCCGACCGTATTATCGAAACAAAAGATGTACTCCCATCTTGTTTTGATAATACAGGATGCCCCGCCCCTTCACCGGTGCGTCCTTAGAGATGGGCGCCCAGTTCGATTATGCCCCTCTATGTTACAATAAATATTAAAAATACAGCTCTAAGTAATCCAACAAGAAACTCCATCCAATTAAAAGAAGTGACAAACACACATGTAATAAAAACAAATTTGTGCTAAGTTGCTAATATTCCAGGCCCCAGCACGTACCTCCAACATTCTGCTAAGACAAAAGTAAATACTGATGCATCTGATGTACAAAGTGACCTGCCACATACATTGTACATGTTACACACTGTGGGACTGATGTAGCAAACCTTGCAGTGGAACCAAGTGCTAAAGCTCACTACACAAAGAAAAAAAAAAAAAAAAAAAGAGTGCCACAAATGCAGTAACCAAATAATATGCAAAGTTACACACACAAAGAAAATGTGCAAACATGGAACAGTTCACAAGAAGAATGTGCACACAGGTGTGTGTGCCAGCAGCTACATTCTGCACACAAAATAGCTCTATCAGCACATGTGCCGAAATTCTTTCCTGTGCATAAATGTGCACATCCACTGCTTTAACAATCATAGCCACAGTACCTTTCCCTTAGCTCATTCCTTGATTTTTTCATCCATACCGCTGATCAAATTAAGAAAACACTTGCAGCTCCATCATGATCTCAGAAAGAAGAAGAAACAGGTCATCAAATCACCCTCAACACCAACCACAAAAAAAATGAGCTAACTTTTACCTAACCTCAGACATGGCGTAACAGCCCCGGAATTAGAAAACCATGCACTCAGCCTTCAGATCTTTTGCCCACTTCTTTGCATCTGGATTTCATAGCTAATACCTTCATTAGCATCAGATTTAAATGAGCTGTGTGAGGACATCAGCACAAATGTTTGTGCAATTTGCTCATGTGTAAAACTCCTTTTAGCACTGGGTGGTTGCAGTAGTGAGGAAAATTGTGTGCAGAAGCTGTACATAAAGCATCCTCCCACTTTATTTATTAGGATTCATTTACCGCCTTTTTGAAGGAATTCACTCAAGGCGGTGTTACACTGGCTCCTTTGTCTCCAAACCAAACCATCACTCCCTCTTCCCATCACCCCTTCCAACTGTTAGTTCTTCCTATCTTCTTCTCCCCATAGCTCTGCAGACATTTTAATTCAGTGGGGGCAAAAGCAAATCTATGGACAACAAAGACAATCTAGAGAGGTGACTCCCTGTAAGAAAGGCGAATCAAACAAACAGCAGTGGGACAAAAGAGGTAAGCAGCTAAATGGCCCTTAAAATACTAGCGGGCTCATTTTCGAAAGAGAAGGACGTCCATCTTTCAACACAAATTGGAAGATGGACGTCCTTCTCACAGAAACATCCAAATTGGTATAATCGAAAGCCGGTTTTGGACATCCCCAACTGCACTCCGTCGCAGGGATGGCCAAAATTCAAGGGGGTGTGTCGGAGGCATAGCAAAGGCGGGACTTGGGCGTGCCTAACACTTGGATGTCCTTACTACTACTAAACATTTCTAAAGCGCTACTAGGGTTACGCAGCGCTGTACAGTTTAACAAAGAAGGACGGTCCCTGCTCAAAGGAGCTTACAATCTAATGGACAACATGTGCAGACAGTCAAATTGGGGCAGTCCAGATATTTCCTGGATAGAGGTGAAATGGTTAGGTGCTGAAGGTGCCATTGAAGAGATGGGCTTTGAGCAAGGATTTGAAGATGGGCAGGGAGGGGGCTTGGCGTATGGGCTCAGGAAGTTTGTTCCAAGCATAGGGAGAGGCAAGGCAGAAACGGCAGAGCCTGGAGTTGGCGATGGTGGAGAAGGGGACAGAGAGGAGGGATTTGTCCTGTGAGCGGAGGTTTCGGGTACGAGCGTACGAGGAGATAAGGGTAGAGAGGTATTGAGGGGCTGCAGATTGAGTGCATTTTTGGTTAGTAGGAGAAGCTTGAACTGTATGCGGTACCTGATCGGAAGCCAGTGAAGTGACTTGAGGAGAGGGGTGATATGAGCATATCGGTCCAGGCGGAAGATAAGACCTGCAGCAGAGTTCTGAATGGATTGAAGGGGGGATAGATGGCTAAGTGGGAGGCCAGTGAGGAGTAGGTTGCAATAGTCAAGGCGAGAGGTAATGACCCATAATCGAAAAAAAGAAGGACGTCCCTGACGAGCACTTGGATGTTTTCACCTGGATCTGTTTTTCTTATGACTGGGCACAAAAAGGTGCTGGAAATGACCAGGTGACCACCGGAGAGAATTGGAGATGACCTCCTGTTACTTCCCCAGTGGTCACTAACACCCTCCCACCCTCAAAAAACATCTTTCAAAATATTTTGTGCCAACCTGTAGTCGTGACAGCAGTATGCAGGTCCCTGGAGCAGTTTTAGTGGGTGCAGTGTACTTCAAACAGGCAGACCTAGCCCCCCCCCCCCACCTAGCCCTCCAAAACCCACCACAAACCCACATCTGGGTGCCCCCCTTCACCTGTAAGGGCTATGGTAGTGCTGTATGGTAGTGGGTTTTGGAGGGGTTTTGGGGGGGGGGCTCAGCACACAAGGCAAGGGAGCTATGTACCTGGGAGCAATTTCTGAAGTCCACTGCAGTGCCCCCTAGGGTGCCTGGTTGGTGTCTTGGCATAATATTAAATAGTAGTAGTAGTGAGGGGGACCAGTGCACTACAAATGCTGGCTCCTCCCATGACCAAAGGGCTTGCATTTGGTCATTTCTGAGATGGGCGTCCTTGGTTTCGAATATCACCGGAAATCAGAAACGTCCATGTCTAGGGAAGACCAAATTTAAGGATTTGGACATCCCTGACGGTATTTTCGAAACTAAAGATGGGTGTTCATCTTGTTTCGAAAATACGGGTTTCCCCGCCCCTGGATCGGGATGTTTTGCGAGGACGTCCAAATAAAAACTTGGACGCCCCTTTTGAAAATGCCCCTCTATGAGAGGCATTTTAGAAAGGATGTTCATTTCTCCTGTATTTTAGAACAGGATAAAATAGACGACCAAGTGTTGGCTACATCCAGCATGAACATCCATTTTACGAACTGAAATATCTAAACTATAAACAGGGCAAAACTAGAGTCTGTGTAGCAGCAGAGGAACATCCATATTATAAAATGGCCACGCACACATCAATGCTACAGCAATGGTTAGAGCAGCCTGCTTCAAGCCCCACCAACTCCTACTGCAGCTTTTTACTAATTTTTTTTTTAAATGAGCCCTCCAGGAATACAAAAATATCTACTGTAACTTCCCTTACTCCATTCAGTGGAGAACTGCTCAACTGGAAAACCTTTCTGTAAACTGGATGTGCCAAGTACCAGCAGGCTTATTTTCGAAAGAGAAGGGCACTCATCTTTCGACACAAAATCAGGAGATGGGTGTCCTTCTCTCAGGGTCGCCCAAATCGGCATAATCGAAAGCAGATTTTTCGTGTCCCCAACTGCTTCCCATCATGGGAATGACCAAAGTTCCCGGGCGGGGGGGAGGGGGTCATGTCTGAGGTGTAGCGAAGGCGGGACTAGGGCGTGCCTAACAGATGGGCGTCCTCAAGCAACAATGGAAAAAAGAAGGGTATCCCTGATGAGCATTTGGTCCATTTTTTCTTTCGACCATGCCTCAAAAAGGTGCCCGAACTGACCAGATAACCACCAGAGGGAATTGGGGATGACCTCCCCTGACTACCCCAGTGGTGACTAACCCCCTCCCACCCTGAAAAAAAACAACTTTAAAAACTTTTTTTGCCATCCTCAAATATCATATTCAGGTCCATTGCAACAGTATGCAAGTCCCTGGGAAGGGGGGCGGTGTGTGTGTGTCAGCAGAGGCATAGCGAAGGCGTGGAGTTTGGATGATTGAGCCTTGTATAAAGTTTGGTATTGTTCTTGAAGATATTTTCATTGATACTACAGCTCTTGAATATTATTTTGATGCATATTGGCTCTTATATCCATTGCTTTGTAAGTGAGATCTGAGTTCTCTTTGGCAACTGATTTGAAGGATTTGGGCATTTTTTGTTTAGATTATTAATGTAAAAAAAAAATAATAATAAAAATCGGTATTTATCTTAAGACCGGTGATGTGATTGGTGAAGCCTATGGTGAATGTGTTGGGCCCAGGTTTTAAGCTGAGATCATTTTTTGTTATTAGTGTCAGTTAATTCATATGATTGTTGTCATTAGGGAAGTGTACTCACTATTTGGCAGACGTTCCAATTATTTGTGTTTTTTGGGAAAATTGTCCACAGTATATAAATATATAGAAAATGCAAGTATGATGTTCATTTTATACAGGATTCATCTGGGAAGACTGCAAAGAAATTATTAGTGTTGGGTTTAATTAACACATTCTTCAGAGGAAAAGGGCTAGGGACTTAATAGTTAATTTGGGGAGAGATCAAAGCTGAAGGTTTGCCTAGGGCACCTAATACCCTTGTACAAGTCCTAATAATAAGACAGAAAACTATAACACAAAACAGATAAATGACAAATTCTACATATACAGTACATAAAAGCTACTTCAAAAATCTGCAAAGTCTTGAGAAAGCAAATATTTTTTTTAATAACTTACAAACCCAAGTAAGTACAGATCAAAGTGAAGTATCATAGTGAGAGTGTTTCATTAAATCAGGACCAGCCACAGAAAAAGCACAAGCATGCAACTTTTTCACAGAGACCTCAAAGGATGAGCAGAAAGAAGCGTTTGCTGCCAGGAACCTCAAGGTTTGAAGAAGGATTGCCCAGCCACAAGACTTCAAATAAGCAGGAGCTGGACCATGAAGAGGCTTAAACACCAATAAAAATCTTAATGCAAATATGTGCAGATACAGGGAGCCAGTGAAGTATATATTTGCATACCTTGGGCAGCCCACCAACAAGGCAAGATGCAGCATTCTGCAGACTACAGTGTCTTGGGGGAAGGCCTGATGGTTAGAGCAGTGGGATGAGAGCCAAGTTCAAATCCAACTGGCACTCCTTGAGGTCATGGACTAGTCACTTAATCCTCCATTGCCTCAGGTATGATAAACTTGGATTATAAACCCTCCGTGGACAGGAAAATACTCACTATACCTGACTAACTCGCCTTGAGTTGAGTTAAAGCTGAAAAAAAAAGACACAAACTACATAGGAGTGGAGGAGTGGCCTAGTGGTTAGGGTGGTGGACTTTGGTCCTGGGGAACTGAGGAACTGAGTTTGATTCCTGGCACAGGCAGCTCCTTGTGACTCTGGGCAAGTCACTCAACCCTCCATTGCTCCATGTAAGCCGCATTGAGCCTGCCATGAGTGGGAAAGCGCGGGGTACAAATGTAACAAAAATAAAATAGATACTATTGGAGATTCTACATGGAATGTTGCTATTCCACTAGCAACATTCCATGTAGAAGGCTGCACAGGCTTCTGTTTCTGTGAGTCTGACGTCCTGCACGTACGTGCAGGACGTCAGACTCACAGAAGCAGAAGCCTGCGCGGCCACATTGGTGATCTGCAAGGGCTGACCTCTACATGGAATGTTGCTAGTGGAATAGCAACATTCCATGGAGGAGTGGCCTAGTGGTTAGGGTGGTGGACTTTGGTCCTGGGGAACTGAGGAACTGAGTTTGATTCCTGGCACAGGCAGCTCCTTGTGACTCTGGGCAAGTCACTCAACCCTCCATTGCTCCATGTAAGCCGCATTGAGCCTGCCATGAGTGGGAAAGTGCGGGGTACAAATGTAACAAAAATAAAAACATAAATCTAGATAGACAGAGGTTGCAGATAACCAATCCTCACGTCATGAAAGAGAGCAGTTCATCTCATCAGTTCTATAATGTCTAGTAACTCTACAGCAACCAGCATAAAAAGCACACCCCAGATGCATCACAGCAAGTCAGACTACTCTCCATTGAACTCAGCATCCTGTTTCTGACATTGGTCAGTCCAAATCAAAAATACCCAGCAGATCAAGCTTTTTCTTAGCTTCATAATTAAACAAGCTGAAACAGCTTCTGCACTTGCACTTTTCCACCCCCACACCTCCAAACCAGTAAATCCAGTGGCAGCCGTACCATTAAGCCAACTGAGGTGGGAGCCTCAGGTGGCACTCTTCTGAAGCAGTATTGCCCCTGCCTTTCCTTCCTCAACCTCCTTCCCTGAATTTACCTTTTCTTTTTTTTTCAAAAGGTGGTGGCAGCGATTCCCATGGGCTGCCCTGCCGCCATTCTTGGCTCCTTTTCTCTACTGTAGCCTGCCTCTGATGTAATTTCCTGTTTCCTCAGAGGTGGGCTGCAGCAGAGAAGGGGCTGAGACCGGCAGCGCATGGGAATCGCTGAAATCACCTTATGAAAAACAAGAAAAGAAAAGGTAAATCTAGGGGAAGGGGTTGGTTGGGGGGGGGGAGGGGTGGCATCAGAGGAGAAGCCGGGGCAGCAGCTCATTCCTCGCCTCCGGCGGCAGTTTGTCTTGAGCTGCCCCTGAGTACATCTCTATGCCAGTTCACCTGAACTGCTGAAGCTCCCTGTCCTATTGTCCTGAGCCACAAGCAGGAGGCACAGCCCATGGGCTCTTGCCAGTGGGACCCGAGATCCCACTAACTGCATGCCACTCACTGTTGCCAGAACTAGGCAGCAGGTCCACCGCTTTGTTCTTCTGGGTGGCCACATACTGCAGGAGGAGACAGCATATGACATGATGCTCACACACAAATTTGCTACTATACATGCAGGGATGATGGTAATTTGTAGAAGTATTCTTTCTTTTGAGGTAATATTCAGCAAGAATTGATCAGCATTTCTATAAGCTCTGACCGTCACTGGCTAAATTAGACCTGACACTGAATATCTGAGTTTGTGGCAGCAGCTTAAAATTATGCATATATGACAAATGTTCAGTACCAGCTAACTGAGCAAAGTTATGACTCTTATTTACGCAGTTAATCTTGCCTGGTTAACTATGCAGGCACCAGTACTATCACCAGTGCTTGCCTAACTCTGCTCCTCAAGTGGCCAGTTTCAAAATGGCCAGATAGAACTCATATTCAGCAGCCCTGCCCAGTTAAGTGTCGCTGAATATTGATGGATGGCCAGCTTATTGGGGTATAACTGAGCAGGAGCCTCTCCTGCACAAATCAACCCTTTTGAATATCAGGCCTCTTGTTTCTAGTATTTCAAATCAACAGGCTTAGATGTCACTCAAACTGAAACCAAAGAAAGAATCAGTATATTATCTCTTGGGTGCTCTGTCCAACAGCTGTCATATTTCACCAATAATTCTGGGAAGGGGGGGGGGGGGGGGAAGAAAGTGGAAAAGAGAGGGAGATATTGGAGTGTGGTGGGGAGGCGGCACACTCCTGAATGTGTGTGAAGAGGGATGCTCAGTGTGTGAGGCCAGCTAAATATGTGTGTCACATACCTAATGCATGTGACTTGGTATCTCTGCCATAGAAGAAATTCCAGTCAGTGGCGTACCTACGTGGGGCCACGGGGGCCTGGGCCCCCATAGATTTGGCCCTGGACCTCCCTGCTGATGACCCTCTCGACCCCCCCTCCCGCCGCCAACCCGCCGTCGCCTACTTTTGCTGGCGGGGGACCCTGACCCCTGCCAGCCGAGGTCCTCTTCTTCTGAGGCAAGGCTTTGTTCTGTTTCTGTGAGTCTGACGTCCTGCACATATGTGCAGGACGTCAGACTCACAGAAACAGAACGAAGCCTTGTGCCGGAAGAAGAGAACCTCGGCTGGCAGGGGTTGGGGGTCCTCCGCCAGCAAAAGTAGGCGACGGCGGGGGAGGGCTGGCAGCGGGAGGGAGGTCAAAGTTGTTGGTGGTGGTGGCGGCGGCGGTGGTGGTGCTAAAATGTGCCCCCTCACCTCGGGCTCTGGACCCCCCTCCTGCCGAAGACTGGCTACGCCCCTGATTCCAGTACTGCAGGCTACATACAGCTCCATATCAAAAGTGTAGTAACTTAGGAGGCCCAAGATGCAAGGTTTTCTCTCATTTTACGTATGAGAAATATACTTAATACACGGTACAGCACACTGTTCTGAGGCACTAATCTAGGAAGTTACAGTACTGATGGTAAATTGGTCTTTAAAGAGTGCACCTACCATGAAAGCAAATGCCTAATAGTAACAAACAGTATGGGTTCTAACTAGCTTAAGATGAAAATGTATTTTAATCATAAATAGTGAAAATAAACAAAATTAGCAAACTGCTTGGCGATTTTACATGTACAGCGGTATATAGACTTTGAAATATACCTAAAATGGGAGCGTCACAAGAATCTGTACCAAGTCACCTGCTCACTGTGTTTATTAAAAATCTGCATAGAAAGTGAAGGATAATGACGGCATATGCGGCTCTGAAAATAAACAGCAGAACAAATTTAGGTCAGTTAGGGGAAAATAAGTAACAAATGTGATTCAATGTGAAGAAAGTTGTAAGACCATGCATTTGGGGGGGACAAAAATCTATATCCGTGTTATTTATAAATTAAGAGAGCATATTTAGAGAAGAAGAGAATCAGAAAATAAAATATGACAAGCATTCAGATATAATACCGGGTTATCTTTAATTCTTCTGAACCAGCGGTTGGCAAATCACCAAGAGACCTGGCATGCCTGAAAAGGACACGGATACTGTGGAAAGAGGAGCTACAACTAAGCAGGCTAGAGATTTCCAATGAGGCCTACTACAGCCTCAGCTATGGCTGCCTTGCTGGAAGGCCTCTGATGAAACTGAGGTAGTCTACAACAAAGGAGTTATGGTCATCAGGACAACTGAAGTTGCATGTTCTCTGTGGGGGAATGCAGTAATACTGTTTATAGGAGTGCTTCTCAAACTTTGGTCCAGTCTGACCTCATTTTAAACAACTGAATATTCATGTCACCCCTAAAACCAAAACAGGCCTCCACTACCCCCTTCTGAAGCAGGAAGGTAGTAGTAGCAACAGTGGGGGAGGGGGAGTGCAGGGCCTGTGAGTCAGTGTGCATTGACAGATCCCATGCTGGCCACCACAGACATCCAGAAAGAGGGTGAAAAGTCCCTTTTCTGTGACTCCACCCCAAAATCTACAGTTTGGGAACCACTGGTTTAGAGGGACTTTACACAAATCTATAGCAAAGTGTATTACAGCTACCTTAGGAATGGTAAGACTAGAGACAGGGTGAAAATTATGGGATCAATATTTAGCTGGTGGTAGTCTTTTTTTTTTTTAAACACTGACCACTGCCAACAAAAGTGTGCCCATATTCAATTCTGGGTGATATCCGGGTACCAGCGTTAAATATTCAAGTTCATGTGGATGGCCGACACTTATGGATAAGCAGTGGCGTACCAAGGGGGGGGGGCGGTGGGGGCGGTCCGCCCCGGGTGCCAGTGGGTGGGGGGTGCTCCGCATGCATCCCGTGGCCGTTCCCGCGGCGCCGCACATTAAAAAAAACGGCGAAGCAGCGTCGCAGGCAGCGCCTCGTGCCCTGCTTGAAAAAAAAAATCAAATCTCCTTCCTTCTCCTCCTCGTCTTGACGTTGACTCGGGCCTTCCAATCAATTTGATTGGAAGGCCCGAGTCGACGTCAAGACGAGAAGAAGGAAGGAGATTTGATTTTTTTTTTACAAGCAGGGCACGAGGCGCTGCCTGCGACGCTGCTTCGCCGGTTTTAACGGGACTGAGGTGGGGAAGGAGAGGGGCGAAAGGGACTCGGGTGGGGGTGTTCAGAGGGGAGAAGGGGACTGGGGTGGGGGTCTCAGACAGGGGAGTGGAGAAGGGGACTGGGGTGGGGGTGTTCAGAGGAGAGAAGGGGACTGTGGTGGGGGTCTCAGACAGGAGAAGGGGAGGGGAGAAGGGGACTGGAACTGGGGGCTGAAAAAAGGGGCAGAGAGAGAGAGGGGACAGATCCTAGATGGAAGGGGGAGCGAGAGGGAGGGCAGACCCTGGATGGATGGGAGGGCAAATGGTGGATTGAAGGGGCAGAGAGAAAGGGCAGGCAGTGGATGGAAGGGACGGCAGAAAGGGCAGACACTGGATGGCAGAGAGAGAGAGAGAGAGAGAGTGAAGACAGATGCTGGATGGAAGGAAGACGGTGAAAAGAAGATGAGGAAAGCAGAAACCAGAGACAACAAACTGTAAATAAAATATATTTTTTTTATTTTTTTTGCTTTAGGATAAAGTATTGTAGATGTGTTAAATGTTTATAATAGAACATGTAAATAAGGTAATCTTTTTATTGGACTAATTTTAATACATTTTGACTAACTTTCGGAGAACAAAACCCCCTTCCTCAGGTCAGGATAGGATACTGTAACAGCACTATACTGTACTGACCCGAGGACGGAGGTTTTGGCCTCTGAAAGCTAAATGTATTAGTCCAATAAAATGGTATTATTTTACTTTCTATATTTGTTTTATTTCTATTTGTTAATTTGTAAAGTGGTGATTGGTACTTGTTAGTTTTTTTCAAATTTACATCTGCTGTCTTTATATTTTGCACGGTACTAGGGGACAGTTTCTGTTTCTGTGGTGTTGCATTGTATGCAGAGTCTGGCATCTTGGGGGTTCAGTTTAATTTTTGTCTAAATAGAAAGTTTATGATTACTTATTCTATAGTGGATTAGGGTGTATCTGTGTTTGTGAAAAAGACATGGCCTCCCACTTAGTCACCTCTCCCCTCTCCAGTCGGTTCAAAACTCTGCTGCCCGTCTCATCTTCCGCCAGGGTCGCTTTACTCATACTACCCCTCTCCTCAAGACCCTTCACTGGCTCCCTATCCGTTTTCGCATCCTGTTCAAACTTCTTCTACTAACCTATAAATGTACTTACTCTGCTGCTCCCCAGTATCTCTCCACACTCGTCCTTCCCTACACCCCTTCCCGTGCACTCCGCTCCATGGATAAATCCTTCTTATCTATTCCCTTCTCCACTACTGCCAACTCCAGACTTCGCGCCTTCTGTCTCGCTGCACCCTACGCCTGGAATAAACTTCCTGAGCCCCTACGTCTTGCCCCATCCTTGGCCACCTTTAAATCTAGACTGAAAGCCCACCTCTTTAACATTGCTTTTGACTCGTAACCACTCGCCTCCACCTACCCTCCTCTCTTCCTTCCCGATCACATTAATTGATTTGATTTGCTTACTTTATTTATTTTTTGTCTATTAGATTGTAAGCTCTTTGAGCAGGGACTGTCTTTCTTCTATGTTTGTGCAGCGCTGCGTATGCCTTGTAGCGCTATAGAAATGCTAAATAGTAGTAGTAGTAGTAGGCTTTCAGTTGGCATTGACTGTGCAGGATCTACGATCTGTACTATTCTGTCTGGTTTCGTTTTACAATAGGTGAATTGATGTACTAGTGCTCACTGTAGTGTTTAAGATGCTTTCCTTTTCCTTATGTGACTCGTAGAAATGACTGCTTATGGTATGGTAGAATTGCTCTATAGGTCCTGAGTGTTTTGTATTCTCAGCATGCCTAGTACTGGATTTTGGGGGGGGGGGGTGGTGGTAAAAAATGACCGGCCCCGGGTGTCAACTACCCTAGGTACGCCACTGTGGATAAGTACTGATATTCAGACCTTAAGCAGTTAAGTTAAACCAGCTAAAGACAGGCTCGGCTCCCTGGTCATGGCATCTGTAGGTGCAACACTGTAGTTGAATGGAATAAGCACATATTTTATTTATAGGGGGAGGGAAAGGGGATAGAAACAACACAAGATGGGCAACCTCCCACCCCTTGAACTTGTGTACACACCAGTAGTGCAAATCTTTTGTCTTATTACCCTCTCCATATAAAACTACAGGGAATTCTGTAGGAATGTAATGAGAAGGAGCCCCTTCCTTCTACTGCTCACTGCCATAATTATGTGCCCAACAGCAGTGTGCATCCACACACACCTACAACAACAGAACGGAGCGCTGGTGGCAGATTCCCGGGGCACCTGTTAGACCTTAACTAAAATATTCAACAAGATCAAGATCAATACTTTGCAATGTGACAAATTCCCCTCATGTGCAGAATTGTGCACGACCACCATGTGGAAGTAGGAAATCACATTGCTTCCCTCCCCTCTGCAGCACACAGCCCAAGCTTGCCCCTTCTCCTCCTCCACCACTGATGCTGACTGAAGCATGGGGGGAGAGGGGGAAGGTGAAAGAGTACAGTGGCACTTTAGGCCATGTCCTCCTCCTCTGCTGCCCAGGGTCAGCTGCTGATAGGGCCGCCGAGAGGGGGGGGCCCGGCACTGCAGTCCCACCCGCCCTCCGTCTTCGACTGTCTGCCACCAGGCTGGGCCCCCTGCATTGAAATCACAACACCTCTCACCTCCGTGTGAAAGCGCTGCACAGAGCAGCAGATTGCCTCCCTTCGGGCCTCCTTCCCTCCCTGTGTCCGGCCCTCGTCTAACGTTACGTCAGACGAGGGCAAGACACAGGGCGGGAAGGAGGCCCGAAGGGAGGTGATCTGCTGCTGTCTGCAGCGCTTTCACACGGAGGTGAGAGGCGTTGTGATTTCAATGCCCGGCCCAGTCCCTCGGCGGCCCTGGCTGCTGAATTTGAACCACGAGTCTCTATAGTGTCCCGCACAGTTCAATTTCAGTAGACAGGGGACACAACCCAACATACAGCCCCTCTCCTCCACTTATAGCAATCGGTGAAGAGGAGAGGGTGTTCTAAGTGTGTGCCGGGGGGGGGGGGGGGGGGGGGGGATTGTGTCATGAAAGAAGATTCATGAAGAGGGATTCTATATTCAGATAACATTACTGGCATGTGTTGACAATGTAATACATTTTGCAGTAAAAGGTAAAACAGAGCTATGGCAAAGTGTGTCCTGGAGAGGGAACTGGGGGTTCTGGTGGCGAACAGGGAAGCACATAGAACATTATAAATCATTAGGAAAGGAATGGAATGGAAGGTTATGCTACCTTTAAGAAAAAATGAAGACTGCTGTTTTATAAAGTTGTTTTAGGGAAGTCATTATAGTGCAATGTAAGTTGTTAGGTTGCAACTATCAGACTGAATTATTGTTACATCCTAGATTTTTTTTTCTTTAATCTAGTATCTTTGTTGTAACCCGCTGTGAACTATTTTATTGGTATCAAATGAGCTAACTGTAACTGTAGATTATAATGCATTTGTATTGCTGCATGTTGCGATCACACCTTTAGTGCGTGCAGTTCTGGTCACTGTATCTCAAAAGAGATATAGTAAAATTAGAAAAGGTACAGAGAAAAGCGATGAAAATGATAAAGGGGATGGAAGGACTCCTCTGGGAGGAAAGGTTAGAGAGGAAGGGTTAAAAAAAAAAAAAAAAAAAAAAGAAAGAGGTTTGAACAAGTTCCTAAAAGAAAAAAAATCCATAAACCATTATTAAGGTAGTGTGATACAAAATATACAATGACTCTAGGAAGCAGAGCTTCAAAGAAAGTGCATGAAAGTGGAGAAAAACCCTCAGAAACCTGGGACAAACTGTCGCAGGTTTAGGGCGAGGTTACTGATAGCAGAAGTAAAACACACCCAGATGGAGTTTTTTATACCCAGTGATAGAATCTGGGCGTGTGTTACTTCTGCTATCAGTAACCTCGCTCTAAACCTGCGACAGTTTGTCCCAGGTTTCCGAGGGTTTTTCTCCACTTTCATGCACTTTCTTTGAAGCTCTGCTTCCTAGAGTCATTGTATATTTTGTATCACACTACGAGCCTTTCGACTCTAGTCGATACTGCAACCTTTGCTGTCTTTTCGCATTATTAAGGTAGACATGGTGAAAATTCACTGATTATTACTGTGATAAGCAGCATGAAATCTATTTTAGAGGCCCTTTTCCAAAGTGGCGGTAAACCCAAGGGCCAATACAAAGCTACCACTGGCCCAACGCGGGCGCCGGCGGTTGTTCCAGCTCTAGCGCGCCATTTCACATGAAAGGGAAAATAGGCTGCTATTTCTAGCTCAGCGGTTACCTGGCGGTAATCAGGTTAGCGCGGGAGCCATTACCGCCACCTCAGTGGGTAGCGGTAAATGCTCCACCTCACATGGCCACACGGTAAGAGCAACCTTACCACATGGCCATGGCTATTTTCAGCCTTTTCTACCCGCTGCAGTAAAAAGGGCCACAGCGCCTGGCAAAAATGGCTTCCGTCACTAGCACAAGGGCCCTTTTTACTGCAGCTTAGTAAAAAGTACCCCTTACTCTTTTGAGATCCTGCCAGGTACTTGTGATCTGGATTAGGCACTGTAGGAAACAGAATACTTGGCATGATGGATCTTTAGTCTGCCCAGAACGGTGATGTCATGTACCTTAAGTACTTAAGAAAGCCACCGGGGAGCAACTTTAAAGGGGATCAGTGCTTAGCAAAAAAAGATTCCCCCTACCCCCCAGTCTCTTAAAATAGACCCTTCCAGAGATCACTTCCCTTCCCTTACTGGAGGTGTTTGCCCTAGTGGGAAATGGGAGGCAGGATGGATCTTTGGCCTCTCCCAGAATGGTGATGCTTATGTATTTTAAGTACTTTAGAAAGCCACCAGGTGTCCTCCCCTGGAGTGGGGCAGAGAAAGCTTAAGACTGAACCTGCTGGGGGAGGGGAGGGAAGGGTTCAAAATAACTTGGAGAGTTGGGTGGGAGGCAGGAGCAATCCCTAAGCTCTCCTGCCCCAGCATCATCTTTAGATTTATTTATAATCCACCCTTATCGAGGGCGGAGAACAATAAACCTTACATAAAATACATTTAAAAAATATCATAATTTCTAATATAGTACCAACAGACATAACAATTAGCAGAATCAGCAAGCACAGTTCAATGCTCAGAGCACAATCTGGCACTTTCAACCTACTCGTGATAATCTTGTGGTACCACCTCTAGAGGATCGAACTGCCAAGTAAGGGAGCATGCCAATTGGCAGCCTAACCTGGCAAACATACATTTGAATTTACCTCTGGATTCAGTCATCTGCAGTATGTGGTACTGAAGTACCACAGGTTAGTTAGCAAACAGTAAATGTTTCTGTAGTTAATTAGCATGTAAACCACTGGGTTTTTTTTTTTTTTTACCATGGATTAGCTAATAGGCCTCTAATATATGTGTGTGTGTATATACTATGTAGGTAAATACATATCCCAGCCTCTGTGAAGGTAAAATAAGCATACTAACAGCACATAAAGCTACCACAGCTGAGAAAAGAAAGTGGGAGAGACATTTCCAAGGGTGGGGGAGTCACTGTACACCCATGAATGTATCCCCCCCCCCCGCCATTTTTGAAAGACCCTTATCCTGGTACCTCTCATTAACATTCTTCACATCTATCTCTCATGAGACAGCCCGAGAGATGCTACATCTGTAATTGCTCTCCAGAACAATTTCTCTGTAAGTAGCAAAGTCAAGTGTTTGACTTAAAAAGAAATGACACTGAATTAACTTCCAACAGGAGAGGCATCACAGATGACAGACAACACCCAAGCAGTCAGACTCTATCTGGTCCCACCCTACCATCTCCAGGCTATGTCCACACCAAGTGCTCTGCTTACCTTTGCCCCCCCCCCCCCCCCCCCCCCCCGGTCTCCTGTTTTCCCCACTACTGACCGCCGGATCCCAAGGAGAAGAATGGTCCCTAGCAGCCTCCACTCAGGAAAACAGGCAACACAGAAGATTTCTGGTTCTGGAGACTCTCGTACAATTTTTAAGGCTGAGGTCCCGATCACCTTCCAACACCGAAGGCTGCACGTTTTGGCATCTACCAGTGCCCGATCACAGCACAGGATTTGACAGGTATTGCAAAACTGCAGTGACTGGGCTACTGTAAAATATCTTCAGAAGGGAAAATCCCTTAGTGTGTTTCCCTGTTGCATCATCATTAGTAAAATTAACGCTTTGCATTTTCAAAGAGAAACCATCCTCCCAGTGATCGTGAGAAGCTGCCGTCTAGATAAGATCAAAATGTAAAACAGCAGCAAATTAATCTTGCAGGTTTTGCATTGAATTGTGGAGGAATCAGACTTTCTTGCAACCTTTACAAACCTAAACACTGCTAATTATAACTGTTGTAATTTTGAAATAAAAGCACAACGTCTGAGCCTAAAGCCAAAGCTTTGAAAATCAGATGAGGGGCTGCCCGATTGTTTTGGGCCCTTTAAAACTTTATCTTCTGGGCCTGCCATGTATGCCGACATGACAGGCACTGATTTCACCCTTCTCATTTGCAGACCTCGGCACAATTCGAGCTTTCTGGAATTTGCTTTTTACTCCACTAGTTGCAGAACGGGTCACAAAGGTTTTTTGGTTCGTTGCAGTCAGAGAAAATTACACCTCTGCCATGAGCAAAGAAGAGACACACAAGTTTCTTCTTCTACAGCTTATTAATTCTAAAGCAGAGTTACAGCCCATCTTAAATTCAGAGACATCAGAGGAGGGGTTTGATAGCTATTCTTTACTGTTTTACAGTCCCTTACTGTGACTCTCACAAGGACAATTAGTTTATTTATTTAGATTTTGCTCACACCTTTTTCAGTAGTAGCTCAAGGTGAGTTACATTCAGGTACACTGGATATTTCTCTGTCCCAGGAGGGCTCACAATCTAAGTTTGTACCTGAGGCAATAGAGGGTTAAGTGACTTGCCCAAGATCACAAGGAGCAGCAGTGGGATTTGAACCGGCCACCTCTGGATTGCAAGACTGGTACTCTAACCACTAGGCCACTCCTCCATACAGATCGCAGTCAGGAAAGGTTGCAGGAGCAGGAACAGGGTTTATGGAAGGGGGTTAGTTTAGTCTCTGTAAAGCTCCCTGGGGCATTTGCACCTTCAGAAGGGCCACAAAGATGAGAAACAGGATGAACACCTCCCTTATGGAGAAAGGAAGCAGAGCAGGGGTTCTAAACCTTTTTTTGTTCCCGCACCCCTTTTTCAACATGCACAAAGAACAATAAAACAGCAAACCAAAGACATAAATGCAAATAACTATCGAAGGATACTGCCATCAATTATTTGAGTCCTCAAATTTCCATTAACTTCATCCTCCTGCTTCCCTCTCCCAGCTTCAAAGATCACAGCGTGCCTGCCCCAGGCCCAATGGGGTTCCTTACACCAAACCCACACCCCTTTAACTGCTCAGTGAAACTCCCGTACCCCCTTCCTAAACCACGTATCCATCAGTTGAGTATTAACAGCTACATATGTTAGCCGCTAACTATCCAAACAAGTCATTAAAATTACAGTACTACACAGTAATACAACTACCCTTAAAGCTCCAATGCTGTTGTTGAATAAAATGACCATTTACAAATGATACAAACTAGAACATTTATAAGCAACAACAATTCAGTAATTTCAGTCATTAGGTCACGGCTTTTGTCACAAAGACATGATTGTGGAACCTAGAGAAGACATGTGCAAATGTAAAACCTCTGTTTCATCGCCATTAGCGAGAGCAGCCTTGACTAATGTTCAAAACGTGTACTGCCACTTTATTATTGTTACTGGAACTGGAGGTCTTGCTGGGGGACAGGGGAGAGGGACAAAGCTGGAAAGGGTATTCACCCTGGAGAGGGAGCACAGAAAGCTGGGGGAGGGGTGAAATCTTGTGACAAATCAGTGCTGGCGGGAGGAAGGGAATGAGAGAGAGCTATGGGTACATAGGCTGGGGTGCAGTTGAGAAGGAGAGGGATGGAAATGCAACTGGATGTCTTGCTGTGGGGACAGGGGAGAGGGATTCACCTTAGAAAGGGGAAAATTCAGGCATCATGTGGCTCAAACTCAACTGAGAGCCATGCTAGTGCAGGAAAAGGTATTTGCCAGCTGAGGCAATACAGGAAAATCCGAGTTATGCATTACTTGCCATAACAAATACAAAAGGTCTCCTACCTTGTACTGAATTTGGATAAAAAGAACATTTTTCTTAGATTCTTCCAAAAGAGGAGCTAGTTTAAATGATTTCTCAGTTCTGTGGGGCAATAAGTTCTAGAGAAAAAAAAATACTTTGAGGCTCATTTTCAAAGCACATAGACTTACAAAGTTCCATAGTAACATATGTGTAAATCTCTGTGCTTTGAAAATGAGCACCTTAATCTTTCTACAATTACCAGACCCATTTTCTTGAGAAAGGGACTACTTAAATGCAAGGAAGCCAATGTAAACAAATAAGTATGAGTGGCCCTGTCCCAGCTACAGCCTCTGGTAAATAACTCTGGCCACCATGTTTTGCAGAACCTGAAGCTCCGCTAGCTAATGTGTGAAAGGCCAGGGTACAAAGTTATATTATCCCAGATGGCTCATGGACACTACTATCTACTATGTTACTATGACACAGCCTGCACTACTAGCATCAATTCAGAGGGTCTGAGCTCTCTTAGGAGACAAATAATTTACACTTGTAGAGCTACCATTGCACAGGAGTTAAACCATGACCACTAAAAACTGACGATGCCCAATTGTGCTTCCTATCTCCTCTACCTACCCACAGCAAATCTTTTACATGTCTCGGCGTCAACCTTTTTGTTTACATATTTTTATTAAGAGATTTATCAATTACAAAGAAAGGGGAAAGGGAAATGGGACTTGATATACCGCCTTTCTGTGGTTTTGCAACTACATTCAAAGCGGTTTACATAGTATATTCAGGTACTTATTTGTACCAGGGGCAATGGAGGGTTAAGTGACTTGCCCAGAGTCACAAGGAGCTGCAGTGGGAATTAAACTCAGCTCCCCAGGATCAAAGTCCACTGTGTTAACCACTAGGCTACTCCTCCACTAGCAACATTCCATGTAGAAGCCTGCCCTTGCAGATCAGCAATGTGGCCGCGCAGGCTTCTGTTTCTGTGAGTCTGACGTCGTGCACGCTAGTGGAATAGCAACATTCCATGTAGAATCTCAAATAGGGAAAGGGAAATGGGACTTGATATACTGCCTTTCTGAGGTTTTTGCAACTACGTTCAAAGCAGTTTACATATATTCAGGTACTTATTTTTGTACCAGGGGCAATGGAGGGTTAAATGACTTGCCCAGAGTCACAAGGAGCTGCAGTGGGAATTGAACTCAGTTTCCCAGGATCAAAGTCCACTGCACTAACCACTAGGCTACTCCGCCACCAAAACTTAAAATACAACAAAATGAATATAACTTACTTTATTGTTCTTCTCAACTGACTTTAAAATTGAAAAATTAACAATATCCTGCTTTTTTCCTAAGGTTTATTGTCTTGTAGCACATCTTAATAAAAGGGGCCCTAAATGCTTTGGATCCTGATCTAAAAAAAACAAACAAAAAAACCCCAACCTTTCCAGTTCTATATTTTATGTTGTAGTTCATTTTTTGAAAATGGTGGTTCAGTTTAGCCTATGGTAGCAATTCTGTCAATTGGTATGTCATTTTAGGTGCTACAAAGCAGCACGCTTACAGGTCCTTTTACTAAAGTACGCTAATGGTTTAGTGAATGCTAACTGATTAGCGTAAATGATACGACAGCCATTATACTCCTGTGGGCATCTTATTTAGGGGCCCTTTCGCTAAAGGGTTGGCACGTGGCCGTGGGCTTGCCACATGCCAATCCGGAACTACTGCAGGAGCCCAGCGGTAGTTCTCACCCCAAGTGTGCGCCATTTCCAGCGCTACAAAAATATTTCCAATGTTGTGGCACCGGGCAGCACTGTGCTCTGCCCGTTTACCGCCAGGTTAGTGCGGGAGCCCTTAACGCCACCTCAATGGGTGGCGGTAAGTGCTTCCCTCCTGAAATGTCCATGTAGCAAGTGGTTCACTTATCGCAAGGCCATTTCTTTAATTTAAAAAAAACAAAAACACACCCCGGACTTTTAGCCGCTGCGGTAAAAGGGGGCCTCAGCGCAAATCAAAAACATGCGCAGACGCTAGTGCAGACCCCCTTTTACCGCATTATAGTAAAAGGACCCCTCAGTGTCAATTCTATAACAGCTTAAGAGCGCACTTAAGCCACACTGGTTCGCCAAAAGTTAGGTATGTCCACTTAGAACAGATCAATGGGTGGTGTACGTGGATACATCCAAGTATGCTATGTAATGCACATGCCAATCAAACATATAAATGACAAGTGACTGACTCACCCGCAAGTGAGCAGTAGAGACTTCCCTCTCTGTCCTGCCCTCGCGTCAAGACGTGATGACGTCAGAGGGCGGAACAGAGAAGGAAATGGACGCTGCCGCTGGAGCCTGCCTGGAGATGAAGCAACATCGCCGGCGCACCAATCTCCACCCCCCCCATCCTCGACATCGTCGCCACTCCCGCCCCCCTCCGTTATCGGGCCCCATGCACTAACATGATAGCGCCTCTCACCTCCGTGTGGAAGCGCTGCAGGCAGCAGCAGAACGATCTGCTGCTGCCTGCAGCACTTTCACACGGAGGTGAGAGGAATTCTCATGTCAGTGCAAGGGGCCTGGCATGGAGGGGGGGGCGGGAGGGGAGAGAGGATGGTTGGTGGACAGGGGGAGGCCAGGGGATACAGGAGGGCTGCTGGACATCGATCAGGGGAGGGGAGGGCAGGGGAGAGAGGAGGTTTGCTGAACATGGATGGATGGAGGTAAGAATTATTACATTTTGCAAAACACAAATCTCGCCCGTTTTAACAGGCTTAAACGGCTAGTAGTATTCTATAAGCCGCACGTGTTCCTTGGCAACAGGCCCATGATCTGCCCAAGTGTACGCCCCCGACATTCTGCACTTACCCCTGAATTCTATACACTGCATCCAGATTTGCGCACCCAAGATGTACACGGATTTGTCAGATGCGTGTTTGGTGTAGGGGCTAGGGCTGTGTGCCCTGAATGTAGCAGACGCAGGTTTGATTCCCACTGTGGGTGTTGGTTAGCGTATCTGCATTAAAAAAAAAAAGGTTTGGATAAGTTCCTGGAGGAAAAGTTCATAGTCTGCAATTGAGACAGACATGGGGAAGCCACTGCTTGTCCCTGGGATTGGTAGAATGAATCTTGCTACTATCTGATAGGTTTCTGTCAGGTATGTGTGACCCAGATTGGCCACTGTTGGAAGCAGGACACTGGGCTAGATAGACCACTGGTCTGACCCAGTATAGCTATTCGTATGTTCTTATGTAATTGAGTAATAAGCCCTTAAACTATCAATAAGTAGATAGTAACAGCCAATATTGAAGTTAATTGGCACTCATTAGCATCTCACATAAATCTGGCTGTGTGCTATTTTATAAGGCATAGTGCCTAACTCTAGAAGCACATAAGTCAAAAGGGGACGTGGTCGTGGGCACGTCAGGGGTGTTATGTAAAGCTGTGCATATAGTTTTGGAATACAACCTCAGAGTGCCTAACTCACACTAGGTTTCAGCAGGGGGAAGTCTGGCGCCTAAAGTTAGGCATGGGAATCAGCACTAAGCATGATTCTTTAAAGGGCATATGCCCTTTAATTTTTTTGTTACATTTGTACCCCGCGCTTTCCCACTCATGGCAGGCTCAATGCGGCTTACATATTGTATACAGGTACTTATTTGTACCTGGGGCAATGGAGGGTTAAGTGATTTGCCCAGAGTCACAAGGAGCTGCCTGTGCCTGAAGTGGGAATTGAACTCAGCTCCTCAGGACCAAAGTCCACCACCCTAACCACTAGGCCACTTAGCATCGATTTTTTCTGGTGCCAAATTTTGAGTGCCATTTACCAAATCTACCCCTAAGCAATTTAGGGGCACCATTTATAAAATAGTGCCAAGCACTAAGGCGCATAACTGCCAGTTACTGGTGCCAATCATGCACATAGGCACTATTCACAATGAAATTATATAGCTCGCTTCCTGCGTGTCTGTGGGCCAGCTGTCAGCCCAATCGCGTTGTCTCTGCTCGTGTTGCTCTTGAGGACCCTCGGGAAATCCGTCGGCATTTGGCAGTCGATCGCCTGCTCATCGCCGGGCCTGAGCCTGTTTTGGACGGCCCGCCGTGGTTTACTGTGTTTGCTGTGGCTGTCTCTCCCCCGTTCATCTTTTCCGACGGGGAGTGTGCTGCCTCTGCTGCCCTGGCCCAGGCGATCTTCTGGCCATTGTGTTGGAGTTGTTCCCCCCCTGACACCGCCGGCTCTTCCTCTTCTGCCGGTTTGATGGAGCAGTGGCGGAAGTCCCTGGTTTGGAGGGCCCTGACGGATGGAGCTGTGGAGGAGGACCGTTTGAACCACCATCTTGGATCCTGCTCTGTTGACTCCGTTGCAGGTGTTGCCTGCCTCCAGCTTTTGTCAGCCTCTGGTGATCGTTGCCTCTCTCCTGGCCGCATGCTGCTGCTGTTTCCTCAGTGCTTCATCTGTGCTATCTGGGTACTGCTGCAGTTCCCGTTTGATGACTGCCTTGCCTGGACCTGTTCGAGCCGCCCTGTTTTGCCTGGATCTCCATCATCCCTCTTGGCTCACCTGGATTTCTGCCGTCCATCTTAGTCTTTCTTCCCTTTCCCTTCTTACCCTGTTCTTTCGCCCCTAACTAATGTAATGTAATTGTAACTGACTTAACTGTGCATTGTAAGCCACTTTGAGTCTGCTTCAAGTGGAAAAAAGTGGGGTATAAATGTTCATAAATAAATAAATAAAATACTTTTAACACAAATAGTAGGAAATATTCTTTTCTACTCAACAGAATAGTTAATCTCTGGAACTCTTTGCTGGAGGATGTGGTAACCGTGGTTAGCGTATCTGGGTTAAAAAAAAGTTTGGACAAGTTCCTGGAGGAAAAGTCCATAGTCTGTTATTGAGATAGACATGGGGAAGTTACTACTTGCCTTGGGATTGGTAGAATGGAATGTTGCTACTATCTGGGTTTCTGCCAGGTACTTGTGACCTGGATTGGCCAATGTTAGAAGCAGGATACTGGGCTAGATGGACCATTGGTCTGACCCGGTATGGATATTCTTATGTTCTGACCCAGTATGGATATTCTCATGTTATGATGTCATAACATCTGATCTTATATCCTGCTTACTCCTTGAAGTTACAAGAGCCAGAACAATCCTCTAGGACAACAGTTAAAAAAAAAAAAGAGCAACAGTTATAATTATGGTTAAAAATCGTTTTGGTAGTATAAATTTCTGAAAGAGCACATTCTTAATACTGTTCCTAAATGACAGATAAGAATGAGATTAACAGAAATGTCCCGGCAAACTCCCTCCAATGACTGGTGGCTAGAAATGCCATTGTCATTTCAAACATTTTTTTAGTCTTTTCCTTCCTCTGGACGAAGGAAAGGACAACACAGTTGGACAATTTAGCATTCTGTCTCTTAGGGACAGAGCAAATTGGAAATGGGAGTATAAATACTTTTGGTGCCAGTCCATATAATACCTTATATTTATTAAAAAAAAACAGGCCAATTTAAAAAGAACTCTAGCCTCAATTGGCAACCAATGAAGTTTAACATAAAATCAAGAAATTCTGTATTTAGCTAAACCAAAAATCAGACATACTGCTGTGTTCTGTACAGTCTGTAGTTTTTTCGGTAGACCAGATGAATTTATTATATATGCCAGCTTACAGAATTGCTTTTATTGTTTGTTTGTTTTTTAAGGCTGTCCCCATGTTACCCTTGGGAGAAACTATTTGTGAGAAACATATTGGTACTACATATTGAATTTCAAAGGAAAAGACCCAACAGCCCAGCCCTGGTAGACCTTCCAATTACATTATCCAGTATGTTTTAAATCCAGCTAGACTTCCTCCCTTCTGACTTCCAGTAAATGCTAAGAGCAGAGCTGCACCAGTCTCTGGCCACTTCTCTTCCAGCGAGTATCAATTTCTTCACTAATTAAAAGGCATAGAACTATATTTATTAAGCGGGATATATCAGGCTTTTTTTTTTTTTACATAACACAAATAGCAACAACTGTGCTTTCTTTTCTCCTGAGTATCAACGATAAGGCCACTTTCATCATGAAAATCTCAACTACCAGGATGCCAAGCACACAAGAGCTTTTCAGTAGCCACAAACAAATTGTAGGGGATATATTTGACTAGTCCCAATACAAAGGTATCTACCGTTTGTCTCTAGACTTTTCTATTTATGCACAAGGACTAACCCAGCAGTCACAATTCCTCACTATCACAATGTGACTTCTCAAAACTTTCACAGTACAGGAAACAAACCAGCTCAAGATGGAGGAATTCACATTTAGGATACTTTGAAGTTTATATGCAAGGTACACTGGGCATTTACTCACCAGTGGGCCAATGCTCAAAACCTAACGCCGGCGCTAGAGGTGATCAGCGCCGGTGTTAGTGAGAGCAGAATGCTCAGAGGGCTTTAGTGCGGGAGACAATGTGTGAGCCAAAGATTAGCAAAAATGGCATTTGCAAATATAGTCAAATTAATGTTAATGAGATAATTTCTTATTCCCTCCCAATGCTCAAAGAACAATGCAGAAAACAAGACTGTCCTTACCACCAAAAACCTAATGCCAGCTCAGACCATGCTTTGGACAGTTTCGAAGAGATGATTTCCCCCAATTTTTCTCTTTAAAAGCTGCGATTGTGATGCGATTCTTATAACCCACCAACTCCCAACTGGTAGTTCAAAGCGGGATAAAATAAACAAAAAAAATGAAAATTGAATAAAACTAATAAATGAAAAAATAAAAATGGAATAAAACAAAATTTACAGAATTTCTGAAACAAATAAGTTTTTAAATGTTTACGAAAGCGTAAATATATTGCTCATATGCTAAAGAACACCAAAACATAACCGCTTGATAAGGGAAAGAAAGCTCTAATGGCAACTTATATTTAACACCAACTAATGAAGGAAAATAGAAAAGACTGGTTATTCCTGATCTAGAATCAAATGAAGCAGATGGAAAAGCAAACAATCTTACTAAATAGTCAGGACTATAGCATCAAGTATTTTATAGATTAGACAAGCCAGCTTACAAAATACTCTGGCCTTTCCTGGTAGCCACTGCAAATGAACCAGGAAAGGAGTCACATAATCATCTCTCTCTTTTTTTTTTTTTTTTAACTAAAGATCAATCTGGTTGTGGTATTCTGCAGAAACCTGTAAACAGGACAGCAAGGTAGACAAAGCAAAACAATACAAACTATTGCAGTAGTGTAAATGGGCCAGAATCAGGGCTATACCAATACTGCAAAATGTGTCTACTGAAAAAATTAGATCAAATAGATCTCAACAAGTTAAATTTGAAGAAGACTGATTTTGCCCTTGAATTAACTTGTGAGACCAAGGATAGAGTGGAATTCAAGTAAGCCCTTTTCAAAACTTTTTCGATATCAAGATAATACGCTGACATCTTCTGCTCAGTGTGTGGCGGTGGCCAAAAAAAAAAGCAAATAGGATGCTAGGAATTATTTGGAAAGGGATGGTGAATATGACCGAAAACACTATAATGCCTTTGTATCGCTCCGTGGCGCATCCACACTTTGAGTACTGAATTCAGTTCTGGTCACCGTATCTCAAAAAAAAGATATAGTGGAATCAGAAAAGGTTCAAAGAAGAGCGACTAAAATGATAAAGGGGATAGAACTCCTCTCGTATGAGGAAAGGCTAAAGAGGTTAGGGCTCTACAGCTTGGAAAAGAGACAGATGAGAGGAGATAAAGATTGAGGTCTACAAAATCTTAACTGGTGTAGAACGAGTAGAAGTAAATTAATTTTTTACTCATTCCAATAGTACAAAGACTAGGGGACACTCGATGAAATTACATGGAAATACTTTTAAAACAAATAGGAGGAAATATTTTTTCACTCAACAAATAGTTAAGCTCTGGAACTCTATGCTGGAGGATGTGGTAACAGCGGTTAGCGTATCTGGGTTTTAAAAGTCCATAGTCTGCTATTGAGGCAAACATGAGAAGCAACTGCTTGCCCTGGTATTTGTAGTATGGAGTGTTGCCACGATTTGGGTTGTGACCTGGCTTGGCCACTATTTGGAAAATAGGATACAGGGCTAGATAGCTACTCTTATGTTCTAGAAACAGGAAGTGTATCAACTCTGCTAAGCCATAATAATTTTGTCTTGTCTCTGTTACGTTTAAAGCCGCAAGTAGTGCTTAATTTTAAAATTCTATACATGATGTGATATTAGGTAGGATAGAGAACATCTGTATCAATAGGTAGTAACAAAAAAATGATCATCCACATAGGAAAAAAATTCACAACAAATATAAGAAAACTATAACAGAACGAGATCATATAGATATTAAAACAGTGTCAGGGAAAGTGGGGATCTTTGGGGAACTCCACAAGGTGAATAGCAGTAGGAAGAAAGTGTTCTTCATGTTAACTTAATAACGCCTATGTGACAAAAAAAACTTATTAATCCAGGACAGCACATTATCTGCAAGACCCAACAGGCTCAATTTATATAGCAAAATATCATGATCTACTGTGTTGAAGGCCGCAATAAGATCGAACTGCAGTAATAATGCGGCCTTACCATGTGCAAACAATGATTTAGCTTCTGATGTAATAACTAACAGTACTGCCTCAGCTGAATGGAATGGACGAAATCCAAACTGTACAGGATGCAAACAATCAAAACTAGATAAAAAAAATCTGATAATAGTTCTACTACGAAGGACTCCAGGAACTTTGCCAGGAAAAGGAATACTGGCAACAGGTTGATAATTTGCCAGATGACCAGAGTCTGACCTCACATTTTTTTCAAAAGAGAAGTCAGAATGATACCACCTAACATAAACGGAACGATTCCATTTTCTAAATAATCATTTAGGAAAGAAGTGAGCCAATCCAGTAACCGAGATAGCATATCTACCATTAAATATGAAGGTCAGTGACTGATAAATTATTCAACAAAGTTTTGGTTTTACAAACCGAAAGTTCAGGAGAAGTTGACCAGAGTCTGTCTGCTGGACAGCTGTCATCATCTTGATAATATGAAAAAGTAATAACTGCCCCCATGTCCATGGGAAAGGACTTCTAATTGTCCTAATTTTATCTGAACAATAAAGTGCTAAATTATCAGCAGTAGGACAGGACTGTACATTGCCAATATCTTTGTTAACAGTGGTCGATTTATGAAACAGGCCAAAACGTTTTTTTCTAGTCTCAAAGATTATCTTTGATTTGAGCAGCAAAATAAGTATGTTTAGCAGACTGTAAAGCAGATTTATATTGATTAAAAGACTTTTCCCATTTTTGTCTAGCAGTTACATCTTTAGTTTTTCTCCATCGATTTTCTAATTTACGACATAACATTTTTTAAAAATCAGTAAGTTCTCTAGTGTACCATGGAACCTGATGTTTAACTGGCTTTAATTTAGTAATTAAAGGTGAAATTGCATGGGTAGTGGAAGAAAGACCACCATAGGGTTCATTTTCAAAAAACTTAGACTTACAAAGTTCCATAGGTTCCTATGTAATTTTGTAAGTCTAAGTGCTTTGGAAATAAGCCTCTATGCCAAGTATTCAAATGATCCGAGATGGTGAACAGATCCAGCTGAGAAAGAACATTGGCCCAAAACTCTGATGGACCTATCCTGCGTCTAGTAGTAATAAGACTAGATGCCGATAAAGAATTAGAAATAGGTAAAATAAAAGCAAATTCTGGCAAAAAATGGTCAGACCTAGGAATTGGCTTCTAAATGAGAAACAGAACCCAAGAAGCCCAAGATCCAGTGCAGTGTATGGCATTTTTCATCAGGGATCTGTGAGGCAAAAATCAATGAGGCCCCGATATTCAAAACAGAGGGAAAATCTTGCATATCAGAATTTTCAACTTTCTCCAAGTGAAGATTAATATTGTCCAATAGGAGCAAAGAATCAACACAGAATTTGTTGAGAAATAAAATCAATAAACAGCTGTCTAATAATATTCCACGGCCCAGGAGGGCGACAGATTACCATTAAGCCTACTGATCCCTGTTGTGAAGAATCCTGAAACCTACAGGAACAAATCTCCAGGCCAGGAATTCTGTATTTTTAGGAATGGGAGTAAGAGCAATCGAAGCAATTTCATTAGGGTAAACACCCTCCAGCAACACACTGTTTATAAATGCAGTAAGCCATATTAGTATTTGAGAAGGAATTTTCCTTTAAATAAAAAGATGGACAAATAACCAAAGGACTTCTTTTCTTGGACACCCTTCCCAGAATTTTTCCTATCATAGTAGAAGAAACAGGAGAAAGGAAAAATTATGTTCTTACCTGATAATTTTCTTTCCTTTAATCATACCAGACCAGTCCAGACTAATGGGTTGTGGCCATCTACCAGCGGAAGGAGACAGAGAAAATAGTTCCAAGTAAACCGCCCCTTAAGGGTATCGTGCAGCCTGGAATGTTCAGTATTTTCTCTGTCTCCTAAGCGGATGGTGGACAGATCGTGCAACTGCTCTGGATTGCTGGCTGGTAGCCCTGTCCCAGATTCTTCTGGTCACAGTGGAGCCAGGGGTGTGCTGGTAGCTGTGTTGGGGCTAGTTTTAGATGATACTCAGTGGTCCTGAGTTCCTCATCTGCCAGCTGGGGTGATATCCAGTGACCCTGGTTCCCTACCCTGGCTATCTTTCTAGCAGGGTGATGGTTGATTGTGGCATGGAGTAACTTGTCTCCCCTGTGGGATTCTTCTCTTCTGTGGTGGTAGGTATATCTGAATTTCTGCTTCTGAGGTAAGCCTTTATTTATTCCTGTCACGAGTGAAGAAGATTTTATTCTTCCAGCCATTCTCAATAAAATTACCAGATTTTCAGGAATTCTTGGATAGAAAGTAGAGAGATAATGATCAGTCCATCAAGGGCGTAGCTACGGGTGGGCCTGGGCGCACCCAGTTTTGATTCAGGCCCACCCAGAAGCGCAACACCCCAGGCAAGCAAAATTCAACATCCTTTCTTTCTTGTTTCTCTAGTGTTGTACTACATACAAGGTCTGGCTTCTTGAGGTTTCAGTTTAATTTATATTTATAGAGTTTGTGGTCACTCATTCTGTATTTGGCATTTGTGTTGTGTGTGTGTGTGACCGAGGTATTCTGTCACCATGAAGTTTCTATGTAGCATTCTGTAGTAATTTGGCTTGTTCAGGTTTATCAATAGATGTATCAATATTTTAGGGCCCCACTGTAATATTTAAGGCACTACCTTTTCATATGTAGGATCTTTGTTTTGGAAATTAGTGCTGGCATGGTAGATTTGTTCTAGATTCTGAGTGACTTTTTGTTTACAGATTTTTAAAAATTATTTTCCAATATGTCTACTATTGAGATTACACTAGAAACCAAAATTTCTCTATATGGTGAGTTTTATGAGGATATGTACTTGCTCTTTTCTACATCCATTGTTGGTGGAGGGCCAAGAGGTTCTCTGGATGCGGGAATGTATTTGGCTTCAATATCATATGTGTGTTGGGGGACTGTGGCTCAATGGGGGCTGAAGAGTGCAGTCTCTTGTACTTCCCTTAGCTCTCAATTGGCCTGCAACCACTGAATTCTGCACTGCTACCCTCATTGAAGTTATTGGGAATGAGGTAGAGGTGGAGCATGGGGTGGGGTACGGACAGAGCAGGGGTGGGGTAGGTGGCTGGGTTTTTTTCTCTTTCAAAAATTTGGCAACTCTAGTGCCCACCCATTGAACCTGTTGGCCCACTCAAAAACTGCCTTTTGGCTACGTCACTGTAGTCCTATAACAGGTTCCCAAAATATATTTCCTACCAATGACTCTAGACCATTATCTCTAGAGTAAGCTATAAGATCCGGCATATGACCTCTATTATGTGTTATATTTATAGGATAGAGCTGCAAGTTTAGCAACAATAGGAAATCTTTAAAGAAACGTACCATCTGATCAGCATAGTTTTCCAACAATAGGAAATCTTTAAAGAAACGTACCATCTGATCAGCATCGTTTTCCAGATAAAGATTTATGGGGCCCTTTCACTAAGGCTCGAAGGCACCTACGCACGTCCAACGCATGTCAACTTGGTACTACCTACTGGCTACCACATGTCCCAGGTGGTAATTCCATTTTTGGTGTACGCCCCAAAAATGCGGCAGAAAATATTTTCTGTTTTCTACCGTGGGGCGTTTACCCAGCAGTAATCGGCACTTGGCGTGTGCTGGACACTTACCGCCCGGTTAGCGCGTGAGACCTTGTCACTAAGTCAATAGGTGGCGTTGAGGTCTCAGGCCGAAAATGGACGCACGCTGATTTTAATTTTGCCGCACATCCATTTTCCAGCACAAAAAAACAACAATCCAGCATGCATCCAAAACACGCACCTACACTATCGCAGGCCACCTTTTACTGCAGCTTAGTAAAAGGACTTCTATATCGCCTAGTAGAACTGGTTTATCAAACAGCACAGAGTTAATGACTAATTCTTATAAACTAAATTCCAGCAACCAGGTGGTCTATAAAATAACAGAAATCCAATAGTGTTTCTACTACCGTTGTCTAAAAATTGTCAAACCATATATTCCAACATCTGTTCTCCTGATTTTTCTATAAGTTTAAAATTATAAAAATTCTTACATAACAATGCTACACCTCCTCCTCCTCTTTTATCCAGTCTATTACAATTACAAAAAAATTGAATCAAAGGACAGTTCAAGTCAGGGAGCCATGTTTCAGTAATAAAAATCAACCCAGGTTGTCTATCTCTAATTAAATCCCCTATCAAATGTTTTATTACACATAGAATGGGCATTAAAATAGATACATTCAGTAACCACAAAAGTTTGTAAATTCCTACCTCTGTTCTTGCTTTCCACACTTCTACTTCTTTGCACAACTTCTGGAATGCATTGTGGCAATGAAAAACAATCACATTGCAGATTACAGGCAAAGAGGTAATTTTAAGATTACTTTTTCTCAACTAGTACAATTACATAACATAGGTATGAAGGAAGAATCTGAAATCCCAGCTTAAACCTTCTCCTCCCAACAAACCAAATCCCAAATACAAAAGACCTAAAAACCTTAGGGCCCTGTTTACTAAGCTGCCCTAAGAGCGCGCTAGCATTTTTAGCATGTGCTAAACATTAGCACTTGCTAAATGCCAAAAGACACCCATATATTCCTAAGGGCGTCTCTAGCGTTTAGCTTGCACTAACTTTAGCGTGCTAAAAAAGCTACTGCACCTTAGTAAACAGGGCCCTTAACCAATGCATCCTGAAATACATTTATCCTGAGATTCTATATATGGCAATTTCTGCGTGGAAATCAAAGCATATTCTATAACAATGCATGTAACTTAATTGGCTAACTAGCTAAACAGCACTGTCAATTGGATGTTAACAAGCAATTATTAGCACTAACTGGCATTAAATAAGATTTACGTGCACAACTCAAGAAGCGTATTCTGTAACGTGGTGTGCCTAAATTATAAGTCACACACGGATCCTTTTACGAAGCTGTGGCAAAAGGTGGCCTGTGCTGGCGTCTGCATCTGTTTCTGACATGCGCTGATGCCCCTTTTTACCACAGCGGGTAAAAGGCAAGATTTTTTTTTAAATTTATGGATGCGCAGCAAGTGAAGCACTCACCGCATGTCCATTTGGGTGGGAGCACTTACCGCCACCCACTGAGGTGGCGGTCAGGCCTCCTGCGCTACCCCAGCAGTAACCGGGCAGCACGCGGTACAGGTTGTCTCAAGGCAGGAAATGGCGCTTGCTGGGGTGGGAACTACCGCTGAGCTGCTGCGATAGGCCGTCAGTACTTCCTTTTTAGCGAGCGGTAAGCCCGCATTGGGCTTACTGCCGCTTTGCAAAAGAGCACCAATAGTTGAAAAGGGGTGGGGCTATGGCTTGCGCATGGGTGCTTCTAAAATCTATGCACATTGTTATAGGATACACCTGCCCTGCGCCTAATTTAGTAAAACAAGGTGTACATGGTTGTGACTACATTTGGTCACATGGATAGGCAGGCGCTTTGCGTTATTCTATATACCACACAGAAATTTAAGCCTATTCTATAAAATTTAGATGTAATTTACAAAATACGCCTAGGCATTTTTTTTCAGGCACCATATATAGAATCTAATCCCTAGTGCTTATATTAAGATCACTTAAATTATCAAGGCTACTACTTAGTTCGTAAAGTCAGTGGCGTAGCAAGGGCGGGGCAGTGAGGGCGGTCCGCGTCCGGTGCATGCTGCTGGAGTGTGCAGAGAGCAGCCACGCGCCTGTCGGCTCCGCTGGTTCTCTGCTCCCTCTGCCCCAGAACAGGCTACTTCCTGTTCCGGGGCAGAGGGAGCAGGGAGCCAGTGGAGCCGACAGGCGCGCAGCTGCTCTCTGCACCCTCCAACAGCCAAAAATGCACCGGGGGGGGGGGGGGGGTTGATGCGCTGGGGAGGGGGGGTGTGCAGAGGCGATCCGCCCCAGGTGGCAGCCGACCTAGGATCGCCACTGCATAAAGAGGAACTGAGTTTGATTCTCGGCACAGGCAGCTCCTTGTGACTGGCCAAGTCACTTAACCCTCCATTGCCCGCCGCATTGAGCCTGCCATGAGAGGGAAAGCGCGGGGTACAAATGTAACAAAAAAAAAAAGTAAAGTATTTAAATGCTTTGAAGAAACACCCCAATCTTAAAAATTCCTATCACCAATATAATAGAAACTACATTAAAAGACCAGCTTTAGCCACTGCGCAAAAGCGCAGAGACGCTGAGTGAAACATCCAAATTAAAAGACCAGCTTTAGTCCCTGCGCAAAAGCGCAGAGACGTTGAGCAGAGTTGGCAGTGCTTTAAGATCTCTCTCATTAGTAAATTACTGCTTCTGACTTCCACATACAGGGTGGAGCAACCTCCCACACCCTAAAGGAAATGGAACAGCTGAGACAGATTCACCTTAAAAAACTTTTATAAATAATCGCTAAACCTCCTCCTTTTTTATCTGATCTTGGGAAGCTTAAATTTTGTATCCAGGAAACAAACTGTTCAGTTTCAGCAAGCCGGTTTTTATTTATGGCCCTGACTACTAACCCACGATAGAGTTTTAGTGTGCACTAAATGCTAGAATCGAACATATGTTCTATGAGTGACAGAGTTTAGTGTGTCCTAATTATTAGCATGCCTAAAAATGCTAACGTGCCCTTAGCGCTGCTTAGTAAGCAGGGCCCTTAATTTGCAACTGAAGGAAGCCCGTGTAAGCCCCTAAGCGCCGGTAGTGAGATTGGCACCTGTTTTCTGCACTTAAATATAGGCTTTTCAGGTGAGGAGTGGCCTAGTGGTTAGCGTGGTGGACTTTGGTCCTGGGTTCAATTCCCACTGCGGGCACAGGTAGCTCCTTGTGCCTCTGGGCAAGTCACCTAACCCTCCATTGCCCCAGGTACAAATAAGTACCTGTATATAATACGTAAGCCGCATTGAACCTGCTATGAGTGGGAAAGCGCGGGGTACAAATGTAATAAAAATAAAAAAATATTGAAAAGCTTATATTTAAAGGCGCAGAGTGCTGCCGATGTGTGCTTTCCTTCCGGGTTTGCCTGGCACATGCGTACAAGAGCTGTGCTTATCACAAAACTCTTGGGCACATGCACCAGGCATTTTCCTCCCCTTGCTTTCAGTCAAACAGCGCGCATATCATTTGCATTTTTTTACACTTGAGCACTGCGGAGCTATTTTTCGGCACAGTTCCAAATAGTAGTACCAAGTTCTGAGCATCAGCCCATAGAAGATCCCTTCCTACCAAATTATTTTTAACTAATCTGATGCAATTTCTTGAGTCTCTCCTCTTTATGTCCTCAGTTATCAGACATTCACTCAACGAATTCCTTCTACATCTGGGAGAACTGCAAAAGAACGCTGTCCCTTTTCTGGGGGGGGGGGGGGGGGGCGTGCAGGCTAACTGGTAATCACTTTATAATAAATGATTCTGGCAGCCAACAGGGTCAGAGCTTAGTTTCAGGGGCAGCTCAGTGTGAGTGGCAGAAGCATCTAAGCAGTCTGTCATCCTCCCCCTTCTTTGGAGCCACTTTTGCTGGACAGAGCCTTAGTCACTTCCCCCCTCCCTTTGCACTTCCTCTGCTCTGCTCTGGTGTCTCAAGGCCACGGGTCATTGCTATCTGGGCTTGGTGCAATGGTCTGCATGATTCATCTCCTCTCCATCACATGGTGCAATGTTTACAAGCACAGGCATAGCTCAGCGTGATACAAAAAGATTTCGAGAAAGAGGAAAAAATTAAAAAAAAGATGCACTCCCATAAACAAATAGGTACTTTCCAAAAGTCCAGAAGGGTGACTGGAGAAAGCTAATACGTGTTTAAAGATAGAAGCAGAGCCGAGAGGCTACACATCTGGCAGCCACCTCCCTCGCCTGTTTTCTTTTAACTCATTTTACAAGGTGCTGGCTCTCCTCCGGCCCTGTTGGTCCACATGGCCACGTAGACATTCACGCTGCCAGAGTCTGCATGGACCGTCCACTGCAGGACGTGGGGGGGAGGGGGAGGGAGCTTCAACGCCTCCCCCAACCCCAAAACAATAAGTAAAAACGGGTCTTCGCCCTTCCTTCTCCCCTCATTTGCCTACCTCACAGTTCGCAGGGGTAAAGATCACTAGCGGGGGCTACCCATATACATACATATAAAAGGGAGAGGAAGATGGAGATATGAGGTGTCCGCCCCCCCCCCCCCATATACATACATACATAAAGGGGGAAGGGAAGATGGAGGTATGAGGTGCCCGCCCACCATATACATACAGAAAGGGGGAGGGGAAGATAGAGGCATGAGGTGCCCGCCCCCCCCCCCCAAAAAAAAACATACATAAAGGGTGAGGGGAGATGGAGGTATGAGGTGCCCGCCCCACCCCCACATACATAAAGAGGAGGGAAGGATGAAAGAATAAGGTGCCCGCTCCCTCCCCACCCACCCCGCGGCTAAAGACAGTGGGGGAGAGAGACTGCAGTGTGTCACTGAAAGGCACCAAATCCTCCTTCGGCGATGTCTGTGTTTCTTTAAACGCATTTCTAATACTAACAGTAAAGGTAATGATCCAAGGGCCCCTCCCCCGCCAATACCCCGGGTCAGCCCCCCTCCCCCGCCAGTACCCCGGGTCAGCCCCCCCCCCCCCCAAATACTGAGAGGAAGTCAGTAAAGAAGCAGACCAGCTTTGACAGAAGCTCTACTGAAATTTCCTTAATTGGCTAACCTCCCCCCCCTCCCAGGAAAGCTGAATACACTCACCCGGCGAGCTCGCAGTAAATGCCAACAACTGGCCGTCCCTCCGTCCAAACGTGTAAAGTCCCCGAGTTGCCGCTGTTTCACCCGCTTCTTCGTTAATTACCAAAGGGACAAAAAAAAGGGGGCTGATTCCGACTCGATCCTGCAGACAGCGTGGAAAAATACCAGCGAGAAATAAATAAAGGAGCCTGTCAGTCACATGTGACAGGAGAGGAACTGCGGGAGGCTGGGCTGGAGAGGGAAATATATTGGCTGCTGGTGAGTTGCTTTCGCTTTTTTTTTTTCCCCCTAAAATTCCTCTTTTTTCGCAGCACGTAGCACACGATCAGCTCCCTCCTCTTCCTGCTGCCAGTACAGAAAGAGAAGGGGAGGGGACAGAGACGGGGAGGAGAGATTAGACAAGGGCTGGCAGTGGTAGTCATCGCCTAGGCATTCTCTCCTTCTCGTCTTCCCTCTCTCCTCCCCCTCATCCGCTCTTCTCTTCCCTCCCCTCTGTCTGCTCTGTTTTAAATCTATCCCCTCCCTCCCTGCTTCATCCACGCGTCAGACATGTCATGCACCAGTAGTACGGTGTTAGTGTTATATACATATCTTCTTGTTTCAGGAAAAAGCACCCTGCAACCCAGCTGGCAGCCCTGATCACGTCGAAAATGAGCTATTGCAAACGCGCAGATCGTCATTTTTGCTTCTAGGCGGTGACAGAATGGTTGTGCCTTCCTTTTAGTTTTATAAATGTCAACAATTACACAGTTATAATCAACTTTTTATTAATTCTATATACTTTGTACCAATCAATATTTCACAATATAAAATTTACAAAAACCTACATTCATACCACTCATTCCATTCACATCCATACCATCTCCGCCGTAGAAACTGCTGACTAATACAACTTATTAACTATCTACCCCACCGCAAACCTCATATAAACCTCCATGTGCTCCTGCCCAAAAACAATGGGCAACTCCACCAGTCAATTATGTCCACATGGTTAACATGTAACCGAGCAGGGTAACTCAAATGGTCCACTCACAACAGGGTTTAACCCAATCCAGGATCCAAGTTCTCAAACTGCTGTTCTTTAAGTTAATTGCATCTGCCCGCTGGTGTCATTCCACCGTGTTGTGATTCAGGGCTTGATGATAGAATCACAACCACCAACTTTAAGCCAATCTCCTTTTAGTTTTGAGAGCTATTAACTGAAAACTTCTAGAACTACAAACCTAGAAGTTTTTCTTTCTTTTTTCTTTCTTTCTTTCTAGAAACACAGTATTCTTTAAAGAGAGAGCTATTTCCAAAGGTGTGGCTTTTTAAAATAGAAATGTACTAACTGGGGGAAGTCTGTACACCCAGTTTTCCACACTTCTGCAGTCCTTGAGAGTTTCCATTCTGCTCTTTTTAGAAATATTTCTATTGATCCCCATTTGACTGAGGAAAGATAATTGAGAAAATAATTGAGCTTCATGTTCAAAGCAATTTATGTAGTGAACTTTAGAGTTAACTACATAAATTGCTTATGCTGAAAAACTGGGGCTGGCTGCCATATTAATTTTAGCTAGACTTCTCATTGGTAAAAACTGATGCATTTAGGTAGATGAGGGCTAGGTGACATCCAGAGGAATATGTCCAGAAATTATTTTGATAGCTCTGATATTCATGGTTATCCAGATAGGACCAAATTCTATAAACAGCGCTGAAAAAAAATAACACGATGCTCACAAGCAAATGCAGGCGCTAGAGGCCATTAGTGCCCAACTAGTTCCCGCATTTGCTCCCGCAGGATGTTCAGAGCCGGCGAGCGTGTGAAACAACAAGCTCGCCTTCTTTCTCTGGATCATAACCACTCCTGACTTTTACCACATACTTAATGATTTCACGAGTACCCTGGCCCGGCGGTTTCTTCCCCATTGATAGCTTGTTGTAACATAGTAACATAGTAGATGACGGCAGAAAAAGACCTGCACGGTCCATCCAGTCTGCCCAACAAGACAACTCATGTGTGCTACTTTTGTGTATACCCTACTTTGATTTGTACCTGTGCTCTTCAGGGCACAGACCGTATAAGTCTGCCCAGCACTAGCCCCGCCTCCCAACCACCGGCTCTGGCATAGACCGTATAAGTCTGCCCAGCACTATCCCCGCCTCCCACCACCGGCTCTGGCACAGACCGTATAAGTCTGCCCAGCGCTATCCCTGCCTCCCAACCTCCAGTCCCGCCTCCCACCACTGGCTCTGGCACAGACCGTATAAGTCTGCCCCGCACTATCCCCGCCTCCCAACCTCCAGCCCCGCCTCCCACTACCGGCTCTGCTATCCAATCTCGGTTAAGCTCCTGAGCATCATAGCTCTCTAGGAGGGAAGTGAGCTCTTGTGCTATCATCAGCTGTCAGTGGCAGGCGGACGATGAGCCCTGGGGTCTTCACCTGAACCAACCACCATTCCCCTTGGGTTGAGCCCTTGTGTGCAGGTGGCTAGCAGAACTTGGAGGGCTCTGATGAGCACTCGGAGATGCCAAGAAATAGAGTAGGGCTAGGTCTAGCAGAGTGGAGCGAGGACTAGGAGCGACTCTAGACAGAGGTCAGAACAGATTACAACTCATATTCCAGTCAGGTTAGACCATAATTCAAGCAGAGTCAGAATCCAGGCTGGGGTCAGGTCAGGCGGCAATCCAGGCAGAGGTCAGAATCCAGGCTGTGGTCAGGTTTGGTGCCAATCCAAGGAACGTGAGCGCTAGCAGAACAAATGTAAACAGGACCTGTTGCTGAGGTCCCGTTTGTAGGATGCGGGTTGCTGATAAGGAGTGGAGGGCACCTGATGTCAGGGCTTGCCCCAACGTTCCTGGCATTCAGGGCTGTGAAGTGGAAGTGTGTGCCTCCCAGCGTGGATGCTACAATGACCAGAAGAGGATGCACTTAAGGGAGATGAGCAGCAGCGAGACACGTTGTGAGGAGGGAGCTGGTAGAGACAGGGAACATAACCACGGTAGGGCGATGTGACAGTACCCTCTCCCTCAGGGCCCCACCTGTGTGTCATCGGGCCAGGCTTGGAAGGGTGATGGGCATGGAAATCATGGAGTAAGGCAGGGGCATGGAAATGCGTTGCGGGTCCTCACGTGTTGTCCAGACCAAACCCCTTCCAAGAGAGCAAATAGTATAAATGCCCTCTCCAACGTTTGGAATCTAAGATCTCTTCCACCTCCAGATGGCCGCTCAGTCCACATGCCATCTGGAGACAATGTAGGGTTTAAGGAGAGACACATGAAAGGCATTGTGGATTCTCATGGTTGAGGGGAGGTGGAGATGATAAGTCACCATTCTGATGTGTTCTTGGACTCTAAAGGGCCTGATGAATTGTGGGGTGAACTTCTGAGATGGCAACAGAAGCTGTGGATACTTGGTTCTGAGCTTTCCCCTGGATGGAATATGGGTGCTGGGTTCCTGAGTTGATCTACCTGACGTTTGTAGGCTATGGTTGCCCATAGTAGTTGATCTCGTACTTGATTCCAAAGTTTGCGAATGTCAATAGTGGTTTGTTGGGCTGCTGTAGTGTCAGCCTTTACAGGAACTTAGGTAGACACGAGTGCCGACCATACATGGCAAAGAACGGAGACATGTATGATGAACATGATTATTGTAGGTGAACTCAGCCCATGGAAGAAGAAAAGACCAGTTATCATGGTGCTTGTTGACATATAGACGGAGGAAGGTCTTCAACGTTTGGTTGACTCACTCGGCCTGTCCATTCATTTGTGGATGATAGGTGGAAGAGAAGTCTAGGTTGACCCCCCCAGATAGGAATAAAGTCACCACCAGAAACAAGAGGTAAATTGCACTCAGTATCCATGCAGGGAGCCCATGTAGTCAGAAGATGTGTCAGAAGAAGGCATGCACTAGATTGATGGCTGATGATAGTCTTGGCATAGGACTAAAGTGAGCCATCTTAATAAGGCAATCCACCAGGACCCAGATGACTGTATGTCTGTTGGACGGTGGGAGATGAATGATAAAATCCATGGAGATTTCATGCCAAGGTTCTCTAAGTATGGGTGGCAGTTCAAGAAGGCCCCAAGGGCGCACATGAGGAACCTTGTATTTAGCACAGTCGGGACACGAGAAAACAAACTGTCAGATGTCCCTTATCATTTGGGGCCACCAAAAATAATGGGAAATTTGGTGGATGATTTTTTGGAGCCCGGGATGTCCTGCCAGACAGCTAGAATGGACCCACTGCATGACTTTCTTATGAGCTCGGTGTGTTTCCTAGAGGAATAGAGACTTGAGAGAGGGCCAGAATCTTGGCAGGGTCCAGAATGAATTGCGGCTCTTCAGGCTGTTCCCCCAGATCAAATTATCTGGAGAGGTTATCTGCATGGATATTCTTCTCTGCTGGCTGGAACATCAAGTGGAGTTTGAACTTGGCAAAGAAGAGAGACCATCTGACCTGCTGGGGGTTTAAGTGCTTAGCCTCTTGTAGGCACAGAAGGTTCTTATGGTCAGTAATGAACGTAAAATGGATGTAACACTCCCTCCATTCTTCTAGAGCCAGTTTTAAGGCTAGGAGATCACGGTCTCCAATCGTGTAATTCTTTTCAGTAGATGTGAATTTTTTTGAGAAGAAAAAGCAGAGCAGATGTGGAGACATCCTCCTGCATGGGTCTGAGAAAGAACCGCTCCGGCCCCCACCGAGAAGGCATCCACTTCAAGGATGTACGGATGAGAGGGATCGGGATGCTGCAATACTGAAGCAGAGAGGAAGGTGTTTTTCAGTTTCTCAAAAGCCTGACAAGCTTCAAGGGGGGGCCTATGCTTGGGGTCATCTCATTTTTTCATAAGGGCCGTGAGAGATGCTTCAATTACTGAGCATGGTCAATGAATTACCTGTAGTAATTAGCAAATCCTAGGAAGTGCTGGAGGACTTGGAGACCTGACGGTTGAGGCCAGTTTTGAATAGCTTGGATTTTGTAGGGATCCATCTGTTATCCGGATGCTGAAATTAGATACCCTAAGAAGGGTATGGTCTCTTGATGGCAAGAGCATTTCTGCAATTTAGTATACAACTGGTTATCCTAAAGGTGTTGGAGAACCAAACGGACATGCTTCGGATGTTCAGCAAAGGAGGCCAAGAATTTCAGGTTATTGTCTAGATACACGATGACATGGGAATAAAGTAGATCTCTGAATAAGTACATAAGTAATGCCATACTGTGGAGGAGTGGCCTAGTGGTTAGGGTGGTGGACTTTGGTCCTGGGGAACTGAGGAACTGAGTTCAATTCCCAGCACAGGCAGCTCCTTGTGACTCTGGGCAAGTCACTTAACCCTCCATTGCCTGCCGCATAGAGCCTGCCATGAGTGGGAAAGCGCGGGGTACAAATGTAACAAAAAAAAAAAAGACCAAAGGTCCATCGAACCCAGCATCCTGTCCCCGACAGTGGCCAATCCAGGTCAAGGGCACCTGGCAAGCTACCCAAACGAACAAACATTTTATACAAGTTATTCCCGAAATTGTGGATTTTTCCCAAGTCCATTTAGTAGCGGTCTATGGACTTGTCCTTTAGGAAACCGTCCAACCCCTTTTTAAACTCTGCCAAGCTAACCGCTTTCACTACGTTCTCCGGCAATGAATTCCAGAGTTTAATTATGCGTTGGGTGAAGAAAAACTTTCTCCTATTTGTTTTAAATTTACTACACTGTAGTTTCATCGCATGCCCCCTAGTCCTAGTATTTTTGGAAAGCGTGAACAGACGCTTCACATCCACCTGTTCCACTCCACTCATTATTTTATATACCTCTATCATGTCTCCCCTCAGCCGTCTCTTCTCCAAGCTGAAAAGCCCTAGCCTCCTTAGTCTTTCTTCATAGGGAAGTCATCCCATCCCCGCTATCATTTTAGTTGCCCTTCGCTGCACCTTTTCCAGTTCTACTATATCTTTCTTGAGATGCAGCGACCAGAATTGAACACAGTACTCAAGGTGCGGTCGCACCATGGAGCAATACAACGGCATTATAACATCCTCACATCTGTTCTCCATACCTTTCCTAATAATACCCAACATTCTATTCGCTTTCCTAGCCGCAGCAGCACACTGAGCAGAAGGTTTCAGTGTATTATGAGGAGTGGCCTAGTGGTTAGGGTGGTGGACTTTGGTCCTGGGGAACTGAGGAACTGAGTTCAATTCCCACTTCAGGCACAAGCAGCTCCTTGTGACTCTGGGCAAGTCACTTAACCCTCCATTGCCCCATGTAAGCCGCACGGAGCCTGCCATGAGTGGGAAAGCGCGGGGTACAAATGTAACAAAATAAAATTATCAACGACGACACCCAGATACCTTTCTTGGTCCATAACTCCTAACCTGGAACCTTGCATGACGTAGCTATAATTCGGGTTCTTTTTTCACCATATGCATCACCTTGCACTTGTTCACATTAAACGTCATCTGCCATTTAGCCGCCCAGTCTCCCAGTATCGTAAGGTCTTTCTGCAATTTTTCACAATCCTGTCGCGAGTTAACGACTTTGAATAACTTTGTGTCATCAGCAAATTTAATTACCTCGCTGGTTACTCCCATCTCTAAATCATTTATAAATATATTAAAAAGCAGTGGTCCTAGCACTGACCCCTGAGGAACCCCACTAACTACTCTTCTCCATTGTGAATACTGCCCATTTAACCCCACTCTCTGTTTCCTATCCTTCAACCAGTTTTTAATCTACAATAGGACATTTCCTCCTATCCCATGACCCTCCAATTTCCTCTGTAGCCTTTCATGAGGTACCTTGTCAAACGCCTTTTGAAAATCCAGATACACAATATCAACCGGCTCCCCTTTATCCACATGTTTGTTTACTCCTTCAAAGAATTGAAGTAAATTGGTCAGGCAAGATTTCCCCACGCAAAAGCTGTGCTGACTTGGTCTCTGTAATCCATGTCCTTGGATGTGCTCTGTAATTTTGCTTTTGATAATAGTCTCTACCATTTTCCCCGGCACTGACGTCAGACTCACCGATCTATAATTTCCCGGATATCCCCTGGAACCTTTTTTAAAAATCGGCGTTACATTGGCCACCCTCCAATCTTCCGGTACCACGCTCGATTTTAAGGATAAATTGCATATCACTAACAGAAGCTCCGCAAGCTCATTTTTCAGTTCTATCAGTACTCTAGGATGTATACCATCCGGTCCAGGAGATTTGCTACTCTTCAGTTTGCTGAACTGCACCATTACATCCTCCAGGTTTACTGTGAATTCAGTAAGTTTCTCCGACTCGTCCGCTTGAAATACCATTTCCGACACCGGTATCCCACCCAAATCTTCCTCAGTGAAGACCGAAGCAAAGAATTCATTCAATCTCTGCGCTACATCTTTGTCATCCTTGATCGCCCCTTTTACCCCTCGGTCGTCCAGCGGCCCAACCGATTCTCTTGCCGGCTTCCTGCTTTTAATATACCGAAAAAAAAAATTTACTATGTTTTTTTGCCTCTAATGCTATCTTTTTTTCGTAATCCGTCTTGGCCTTCTTTATCTGTGCCTTGCATTTGTTTTGACACTCCTTATGCTGCTTCTTGTTATTTTCAGACAGTTCCTTCTTCCATTTTCTGAAGGCATTTCTTTTCGCCCTAATAGCTTCCTTCATTTACAAAATGTTGGAATATAATGAGGCATTGCAAAGATGAAAGGGCATGATGAGGTATTTGTAATGCCCATCCCAGGTATTAAACACTGTCTTCCATTCATCCCCCTTTTGATGTGGACTAGATTGTATGCCCCCACAGGTTCAACTTAGTGAAGATAGTGGCACCTTGCAGTCAATCAAAAAGCTCAGGAATGAGGGGTAATGGGTACCGATTCTTTACAGTAATCATATTCAGTGCTCCATTGTTGATGCAGTGTTGAAGCCTGCTGTCCTTCTTTTTGACAAAGAAGAACCCTGCTCCAGCAGGGTTCGAATGAACCCCTTCTGAAGATTTTCTTGAATATAATCTGCCATGGCTTGGGACTCAGACCGTGAGAGGGTGTAGACTTGGCCCTGGGGGGGGGCATCTTCTCTGATAAGAGGTCAATGGCGCAGTGGAATTCCCTATGCGGCGGCAAGATCTCCGCTTGTTTCTTGCTAAAGACATCAGCGAAGTCTTGATAGACGGTCAGAAGTTTCGGCACAGGAGTAAGCTGGGCAGAACTACCGGTAGTCAGAGGTTTGATTGGTTTCGAACAGGAATAATGGCAGCACGATCCCCGTGCCAGGATATCATTGATTCACCAGTCAATCTGTGGCGAATGACGCTGCAACCAGGGGAGACCTAGGACTAGTGGATGAATGGACTTGGACAAGATGTAGAACTGAATAATTTTGTGATGTAGGGCACTCACCTGGAGGAATAATGGGGCAGAGGTGGAGGAAATAAGACCTGGTAATGGATTGCCATAGATAGAAGAGATCCGTAAGGCAGTGGTCAGAGGCCATACTGGGATATGGTACTGCTGCACTAGGTTCCCATCGATAAAGTTCCTGGCAGCTCCCGAATCCATGAGAGCCAGGACCTCAAGCTGACAAGCATCCCATCAAAGAGTCACAGGAAGCACGCACAAAGATGCTGGGGAAGAAGGGAATGGGCCTAGGGTCATTTCCCCAGAGGACCCCAGGCCTGGTCATTTCTCAACTTCTGAGGACAGGTGGTAAAATGTCTTGTGTCCCCACAATATAGGCACAAGTTGTGGCATCGCCTTCGCTTCTTCTCCTCTTCAGAAAGTCAATTCCAGCCCATGACCATAGGTTCTTCAGTGCTCCCAGTAGGCAGAGTGGGAGAAGCGGAAGGCGTCGGAGGACACTGAAAGTGAGGTGCCAGGCGTGGGACCCGTCATAGTGAGCTTTGTTCTTTTACCCACTCCTGGAGACACACATCGATCCGAATGCAAAGAGCAATGATTTCATCTGAGGTAGTCGGAATCTCCTGTCTGGCAAGCTGATCTTTAATCTGGCCCTGCAGACCCTGCCAGAAGATGGCCACCAGGGCCTCTTGGTTCTGGTGGAGTTCTGAGGCTAGTGTTGGGAAATGAATGGCGTAATTCCCTACATTAAGTGAACTTTGTTGTAAATGAAGGAGTTTGCTTGCCACTGAGGATGGTCGTCCAGGAACATCGAAGGTGAGTCAGAAGTGCCTCAGAAAGGCTTGGAGGTCTATGAGAACAGGATCCTGTTGCTGACACAGGGAAGAGGCTGTTGTGTGTCATCACTCTCTAGGAGGGAAGTGAGCCCTTGTGCTATCACCAGCTTTTGATGGCAGGCGGCCAACGAGCCCCGGGGTCTTCACCTGAACCAACCATTGTTCCTCTTGGGTTGATCCTTTGGGTGTAGGTGGCCAGCAGGACTTGGAGGGTCCTCGGAAGGGTACTCAGAGATGCCAAGAAATAGAGTAGGGCTAGGTCTGGCAGAGCAGAGTGAGGAGTGACTTTAGACAGTGGTTGGAACAGACTACAACTCAGATATTCCAGTCAGGTGTCAGATCAGACAATAATTCAAGTAGAGTCTGAACCCAGGGTGGAGTCAGGACAGACGGCAATCCAGGCAGAGGTCAGAATCCAGGCTATTGTCAGGTCAGGCGGCAATCCAGGCAGAGGTTAGAATACAGGCTGTGGTCAGGTCATGTGGTAATCCAAGGAATGTGAGTGCTAGCAGAACAACTGAAAACAGGACCTGTTGCTAAGGCCCTGTTTGCAGGATGCGGGTTGCTGATAAAGAGTGGAGGGCATCTGATGATGTTTCTGACATCTGGGGCAATGAAGCAGAAGTGCGCGCCTCCCTGTGCGGATGCTGCAGCAACTGGAAGAGGACGTGCTGCAGGGAGATGAGTGGCAGCAAGATGCGCCGCAAGGAGGGAGCTGGCAGAGACAGGGCATGTTGCCACGGTAGGGTGACGTGACATCTGAGGACTTCGCTTTTGGGTTTCATGATAAGATTGCCCTGGTTTGTTTATTTATTTATTTATTTGTGACATTTATATCCCACATTATCCCAAATAAGTTTGAGTTCAATGTGGCTTACAATAAACAGTATAGGATACATAACAATGGATAATGCATAAGAAAGTAATTTGTTGTAAGAATCCAATTTTACAATACAGTATCATAAACATACTGGGATAACTATGGATGTTTAACATTTAGAAAATCTATTATGAATGAGAAATTGTACATGAAGCAAAGAGAAAGTTAATGGTAAATAGAGTAATAACCAATTCAGGTAATAATTAATTGTTTGAGGTATGGTCGTTCCTTGTAAGGGTTTGTTTGAATAGGAACAATTTGAGGATTTTGCGGAATCTAGTATATTCCTGTATATTTCTTATTTTGGGTGGTAAGGTGTTCCACCATTTGGTTCCTAGGTAAGTGAAGTCTGCAGAGTGGACAGTTTTGTAGATCACTTTTTTGCAATTTGGGAGGTGTAGACTGAGAGAGTTTCTTTCCTCATATTTAGTGTTTATTTGAGGTACGTTTATTATGTTTTAACATTTTTATTGATGAATGTATAATTCCAACATGCTGGTCATTAAACATATAATAAAGATATCACTGTCAAATAGGCATAACCTCAATCCCAAACAACAATATTTTCACATTTTCTCCCTCCCCCCATCCTTCCCCCACCCCTCCCTATACAGTCTGTTACATATATATCATGCCACCACAATTATCCCATTTATTATTACAGAGTATTGAGAATTAGACTCCTCCCTTTGTGGGTCATCTTATCCAATAAACACCCCCAAATTTTTAAAAAACGTGTTTTCCGTTTATATGATCCTTTCGCCTCTCTCGCTTCCCAGGTCAGCAGTTGATGTACCTGATTGTGCCAGTGCCAGAAGGTCGGTGGATGTGCTGTAGTCCAGTGTTGCATTATACATTTTCTGGCTACCAAACACACTTTACGGCAGAACATTATTCTGTCTGCTTTCAATCTAGGATACATTTCTTGCATATCTAATAATAACATTAATGGATTCAGTTCAATTCTGCTATGCACAATGGTTGACAGAAATACAGTAATTTGTCTCCAATTACGCTGTATTAATGGACAGACCCAGAGCGCATGGTACAATGTATTCTCTGCCCTGTTACATTTCACACAGGTGAGGTAAGCTTATTAATGGTACCATATAGTCTGGAGCTGGGCCATTTAGTATTTGAAAGATAAAGGTATATAATTTGAAGGTGATTCTCGCTTTGATTGGAAGCCAGTGTAATTTGATTAATAAAAGGGAGGCGCTTTCAAAATTAGATATTTTATATGAACCTGGTTGCAGTGTTTTGAGGTGTTTGGAGTTTTTCCACAGATACTCCTTACAGCCAGCATATATGGCATTACAGTAATCGAATTGGGATAATGTTAATGATTGTACCAATAGTCTGAATGTTTCTGATGAGAAATAGGGTCTGATCCTTTTTAGTTTCCAAAGAGACCTGAAAGATTTTGTGATTATTGAGGAAACTTGAGTATCAAATGTTAAATGTTTGTCTATAATTATACCTAGAATTTTTAGATTATTGTCAATGGGGAATTAAGTGTTTTTCAATTGTGAAACTGTTGTAGTTGTTTTGGTCAAATAGGTTGGTAATGACCATGAATTTAGTTTTTTTCGTTATTTAGCTTTAGTTTGGATTCTGAGGCCCATGTTTCCATCAACTTTAAGCCAAGTTTTGCCTTTTGTAAGATGTCTTTAATGTTCTTTTTGAAGGTTATGTATATGGTAACATCGCCAGCATATATGACTGTTTTGAATCTTATTGTTTCTAGTCTGTTGCCTAGTGGTGGCATAATTACATTAAACAGAATGGGTGATAATGGAGAACCCTGAGGGACATAACAGTCCAGTGACCAAGGAGAGGATAAGGTTCCTTTCATTTTCACTTTGTAAGATCTTGATTTCAAGAATTCTTGAAACCCTTTGTGGACTGTGTCACATATACTAAAGTTGTCTAGTATGTTTAGTAGGATATTATGATCTACTACATCGAATGCGCTAGACATATCGAACTGCTAATTTCTTTTTTGAGATTTGATACTAGGCTAGTAAGGACAGTCTTGGTGCTATAGCATGGTCTGAAACCTGATTGTGATTTGTGTAGTAGGGAGAAATTTGAAAGGTAGCCCATAGTTTGTGCTGCTACTATTCCTTCCATCACCTTTGTCATCAAAGGAATGGAGACTACTGGTCTGTAGTTTGTTACATCAGGTATGGTGATTGAATTGTTTTTTGGTATTGGTGTTAGGATAATAAAACCTTTATTATCAGGGAAAGTGCCGTGGAATAGTAGGAAGGAGACATGCTGCTGAAGCAGATTGATGAATACATTAGGAGCTTCCTTCATAAGGTAAGTAGGACAAGGATCTAGTATGCATTGTGAGTTTGAATATTTTAGGAGGTAATGTTTTACTGTGTCATGGGTTGGTAGTTGGAAGGAAGACCAAATTCTGTTGGTGGCTATTCCTGTATGTGTGTCTGACTGTTTTTCGTAAATATCTTGATGGTTGACTTTTAATTTGAGGACTCCTTCTCTGATTTGAACTATTTTTTGTTCGAAAAAAGTAGCCAGTTGCTCTGCTGTTGGTGGGGACTCTGTGGTTGTGGTTATTTCTTTTGTGGATAATAGGCTTTTTATCAGATTGAAAAGTTTACTGGTATTAAGGAAATTACTACCTATTATTTTGTTATAGTATTGATCTTTTGCAATTTTATTCTCATTTTTATATGTTTTGATGGCAATTTTCCAAGTTAATTTGTTTTCGTTTGATTTGTCTTTAGCTCATTTTCTTTTCAAAAGAAGGATAGATTGATTAAATCAAGGTCAAATTTTCTGGGTTGGTTTGGATGTAGTTTTGAGGGGAGCTATGTTATTTGACATTTTCACATAGGTCATCCCATTTAATCATTAAGTTGTTATTGTTTGCTGGAGGAAGAGCAGGATTATTCAAGACGTTAGACCAGAGGAGGAGTGGCCTAGTGGTTAGGGTGGTGGACTTTGGTCCTGGGGAACTGAGGAGCTGAGTTCAATTCCCGGCACAGGCAGCTCCTTGTCGCTCTGGGCAAGTCACTTAACCCTCCATTGCCTGCCGCATTGAGCCTGCCATGAGCATTGAGCCTGCCATGAGTGGGAAAGCGCAGGGTACAAATGTAACAAAAATAAAATAAATAAAAACATTGTGGTATTTATTTTTCCTCTAGTTTTGTGAGGAGTTGTAATACTTTTATTTTTCATTGATTTTGTATTTTCCCTCCAATAGAGGAAAAACACGTGTTTACTGTGATCTGACCAGGGAGTTTGAGTCCAAGTATGGTTACTTAGATGAAAGTTGTTTTTGTTTGCAAATTTATAGGCTAATAGGTCAAGTAAGTGGCCTTTATTTTGAGAGGTATGGCTGAATGGTTGTGTGAGTTGCCAGTAGTTTAAAAAGTCAAGTAAAGTTTTTGTATTACTGTCATTCTGATTATCTAGGTGTAAATTGATGTCCCCTATTAGTAGGACATTATCAAATTTAGTGCATATGTTAGATGCAAATTCACTGAAGATGTTTTCTGTTGATTACCACCTCCCTGGTGGGCGGTAAAAAAGGATGATGCAGATAGGATCAGATAGAGTGTCATTGTTGATTTTTCAAGCAATTGTTTCAGTAGGGGAGTTAATATGAGATATCAGTTCTATCACCAATCCTCTTCAACCTAATGGTGACCCCACTAGCCAAGACCTTATCCAACTTAGGCCTTAACCCTTTCATCTATGCAGACGAGCAACTTTAGTTGCCATTTATAGAATCTGGGCATAAACTTCTAGCATACTGCGTAGTACCCAACTAGCACTTGTGCATGTGACTGGTACAGTTTCACACATAAACTGCTAGTATTGTATAACTTACACATGCGAAAATATAGGCACCAAGTTATAGAATGAGGGGTGTTGCAATTACTTGAAAGAACTTGTTGATACTTTATTGATTAATTTGAACTTGTTATGAAGTACTTTTTGTTAAAAACAAGAGCAGGGTTTTAATTATTTGTTCATTTTTTTCTATGTTGTGATTACATTTATTTATTTATTATAGTTTACCGTAAAACTTGCAATTTTGTTAACAGCATAACAATAGTAAAATGACCAAGTATAAACATAAATACAATAAATGAGGTAAACTTGAAAACAGCAAACTGAAACCTAATAATATGATTACCATGAAACAAGATCAAAATTATACAAACAGCATTGAAATTCAAATAACAGAGATATACCTGTAATACGATGTCAGCATAATACTAATGAAACATCTAATATTTGATGGCATGTCACCTCTAAAACACTGTGGGAGTGGATGAAACTGGATTAAACTCACCTTTTGTCCCGTTCCGGGCCCTTACCGGGAAGCCCCCAGCGGGGGGCGAAGACCGACGGAGGCCGCGGGATCCAGAGCGGCGAAGACCAGCCACCGACGGGGCCGGCGCTGCCGCGGGTCGCTCCGAGACCGGCGATCCGCTGGAGCAAGCGCTGGTCTCGGAGGAGGGGAGGCGCCAGCCAAGATGGCGGCGCCGGCGTCTCCCTCGATGGAGCAGACCAGAGAGCCAGCCCCGCCTCCTCGCGCCGGATTGGCGCTCGAACAAAGAGACCCCGCCCGCCGGGCCAGCTGGCCAATCCCGGCCTCCCTTGCCTGGCTAGGCCGGAGGGATTGGTTCCAGCTGATCCCAGGGGCCGGCGTGCGGGGGATTTAAACGACGAAACGGAAGGGGACCAATGCTTCCGTTTCGTTCATTCAGAAGCCGACACAGAGGACCCTGGAGTGTTCCCACTTCCTGCGGATACTGTGTTCCTCTTCAGCTAGCCGTCCTGCTAGCCTTCCTGCGGAGACTGTGTTCCTCTTCAGCTAGCCGTCCTGCTAGCCTCCCTGCGGAGACTGTGTTCCTCTTCAGCTAGCCGTCCTGCTAGCCTCCCTGCGGAGACTGTGTTCCTCTTCAGCTAGCCGTCCTGCTAGCCTCCCTGCGGAGACTGTGTTCCTCCTCGGCTAGCCGTCCTGCTAGCCCTTCTTTAGAGACTGTAATCTCGCTAGCGGTCTGCTAGTCCATTTCCAGAGACTGTGCTACTTGCTGGCCGCCCTTGCCAGTCGTGCTTCTAAGACTGCATTCTGACTACCAGCCAGGTCAGCCGTCACCCCGCGGTTCCAGCAGTCCTGCTGACCGCCCGCAGCTGGGGGCTCAACCCTCGGTGAATGGCGGTCGCCGCGGGTGAAGATTCGGGGTGCTCGGCTGTCCTCTTAGGCCTTGCGGGCCTGAGGGAATCTAAGGGCTCACCACTAGAACAAGACAGGAAACGGAAGCCATGAGCTCGCCGACGCAACCTGACCTACGGGACCTGGCCAAGGTACTTCAGCAGCAGCAGGAGCAGCTGAACGCCCTGTCTGGGGCGCTCCAGAATGTGTGTTCTCAACTTTCTACACTTCAGGTACAGAACCAGGCCGCTGCGGTCCAGGGGGCCGCAGCAGCTCCCCGGTTGGGAGGGTTCCGCACGGGACCTCGGTTCCCTGAACCAGCACGCTATGATGGGACTCCCGGAGGTTGTCGGGGGTTCCTCAACCAATGCAACCTGGCCTTCCGGATGCAACCAGAGGCATTTGCTTCGGACCAAAGTAAAGTGGGCTACATTATGGGCCTTTGTGAAGAGAAGGCCCAGGCGTGGGTGGCTCCCCTAAACGAACAACAGGACCCCATCTTGGATGACTACAGTGAATTTCAGCGCCGGTTCCGGATGGTGTTCGACCTTCCTGGCAGACCATCCTCCGTAGCGTCGGAACTGCTGCGGATCCATCAGGGAGAGGGGACGGTGGCCGATTATGCCATTCGGTTTCGGACCCTAGCCACGGAGCTGCGTTGGAATCCGGAGTCCTTGATGGCCATCTTTATGGAGGGCTTGCAAGAGCGGATCAAGGACGAACTGGCTGGACGGGAAGTTCCCGGACAGTTGGATGCCCTGATTTCGCTCTGTATACGAGTCGACACCCGGTTCCAGGAGCGGGCTAGAGCCCGGGCGGAGCGACAGAAGTGGGCGCGGGGAACGTCCCGGATGGGCAAAGGGCCGTCCCCTCGCCATGGGAACCGGGACTCCAAGGAGGATGGGGAGGAGCCGATGGTAATGGGCCGCCAACGGCTGGCTCCCTCAGACAGGAAGAAACGCTTGTCCAATGGACTGTGCCTCTATTGTCGTGAGGCTGGACATTTCATCCGGACATGCCCCGTCCGGCCGGGAAACGCTTCCCCCAAGGCACCCTGAGGGGAGGGTTCTTGGGGCACTCTGCTCCCCTACCGGACTCCTTGATAACACTGCCAGTAATGTTACGGTGGCAAGAGGCCACGATCCAGACCCGGGCCCTGGTGGACTCTGGTTCCGGGGGTAACTTCATCAGGCTCGAACTGCTGCAGCAAATGGGCTGGCCTACGCTTCCGCGCAGGCCGACGCTGCAAATAACCACCATCCAAGGAACTACTCTACCCCAACCGGTCACGGAGATCACCCCCGTGTTGGAATTGCAGGTGGGGGAGAATCACCGGGAGGAAGTCCAATTCCTGGTACTATCCCGGACCATTCACCCAATGGTCCTAGGACTGCCGTGGCTGCGGTGTCACAGTCCGGTTATCGACTGGACCGGGGGAAGTATCCAGGCTTGGGGTTGCTCCTGTCAGGAAAGTTGTTGTAAGACCCGGACTGGCAGCTGCCCGGCATTAAATATAGGGCCCGGTGGGGGACGGGTAGAGCTGGACTCTCTACCAATGGATTATAGAGACTTCGCAGATGTGTTTAATCCAAAGGAAGCGGAGGTGCTACCGCCGCATCGGTCTTTCGACTGTGCCATTAATTTAAAGGCGGATACCATGCCACCTCGGGGCCGACTGTATACCCTGTCCCGAGGAGAGTCCAAGGTAATGCAAGAATACATCCGGGAGAACCTGCGGAAAGGGTTCATCCGGGCCTCCACGTCCCCAGCGGGGGCGGGATTCTTTTTTGTCACCAAGAAGGATGGATCCTTGAGACCCTGTATTGACTATAGAGGGTTAAATGCCATCACAGTGAAGGATCGGTTCCCTCTGCCGCTCATTCCCGAGCTCTTTGACAGGCTACAAGGAGCACAGATGTTTACTAAGCTGGATTTGCGGGGAGCCTACAATTTAGTTCGAATCCGGTCCGGGGACGAATGGAAGACGGCTTTCAACACCCACGAGGGCCATTTCGAATACCGGGTGATGCCATTCGGCCTATGTAATGCCCCTGCGGTGTTTCAGCGACTTATCAACTATGTGCTCGAGGATTTGCTGAACTCCACGGTAATTGTATACCTGGATGACATCCTGGTTTATTCCAAAGACCCCGCTGAGCATACGGGCCACGTCCGTGCAGTGCTGCACCGGTTACGACAAGCCCGTCTATTCGCTAAACTTAGTAAGTGCGCCTTTCATCAGCGATCAATACCCTTTTTAGGACATATTTTGTTACCCGGGGGCTTACAGATGGAGCCGGACAAACTCCGGGCGATTCGAGAGTGGCCACAACCGCTGGGACTAAAGGCACTGCAACGTTTCCTGGGGTTCGCGAACTATTATCGCCAATTTATTCCTCAGTATTCCCAACTGACAGCTCCGCTGACGGCGCTCACCCGAAAGAACGCGAGGGTCCGGGATTGGCCGCCAGAGGCGCAAGCGGCTTTTCGTCAGGTAAAGGAGGCGTTCAATTCAGCGTCCATCCTGTTGGCGCCGGATCCCGAGAAACCCTTTATTGTAGAAGTGGACGCGTCCGCCCTGGGGGCTGGGGCAGTCATTTCACAAGTCAACCCCGAAGGCCGACGTCAACCTTGCTCATTCTTCTCACGTAAGTTCTCCCCTGCAGAACGGAATTATACGGTAGGGGATAGAGAACTTTTGGCCTTGAAATTAGCCCTGCAGGAGTGGAGGCACCTGCTGGAGGGAGCGGAGCACCGATTTACGGTAATCACTGACCACAAGAACCTCCTGTATCTTCAAGAGGCTCAGCGGTTAAATCCCCGACAGGCCCGGTGGTCATTATTCTTTGCCCGGTTTCACTTTCAGTTAGTATTCCGGGCGGCTTCTCAGAATACCCCGGCGGACTCGCTCTCTCGAGCATTTGAAGTTCCTAAGGAAACCACGGAGATCCACCCCATGTTAGACCCAACATGTCTCAGTGCGGCTACAGGAGAGGTTGCGCTGACTAAGGAGTTAGTGCCGGCCGCCGACCGAGACAGAGTAATGCAATGGGGCCACTCATCTAGATGGGCCGGGCATTTCGGGTATCAGAAGACCCTCCGGTTCATTGCGAGACAGTATCACTGGCCACGGATGAGGCAAGATATTCTCCAATTTGTCACTTCGTGCCCTGTGTGTGCACGGACTAAGCCACTAGTGGGGGCCCCCGTGGGGGACCTACAACCACTGCCGGTACCGACCGCTCCTTGGACGGAATTATCCATGGATTTCATCACTGACCTTCCCCGCTCCCAGGGTCACACCGTGATTTGGGTCGTGGTAGACCGTTTCTCTAAAATGGCTCATTTTATTCCATTACCGAGCCTTCCATCGGCGGCCTCTCTAGCACAATCCTTCATTCAGCACATTTTTCGGTTACATGGGCTGCCCAGTCGGATCGTCAGTGACCGAGGACCTCAATTCACCTCACGCTTCTGGAGAGCCTTGTGTACGGCTTTGGGGGTAGAGACTCACTTTTCGTCCGCCTACCACCCCCAAACCAACGGCATGGTCGAGAGGATTAACCAAACATTGAAAGGATTCTTGCGGGCATTTGTCAACAAACGTCAAGATAACTGGGCCTCTCTGCTTCCATGGGCTGAGGTTGCATATAACCAAAGTGACCATTCATCCTCCGGACATTCTCCGTTCTTCTTAGTATACGGACGACATCCTCGGCTTCCAGGACCGTTCCCGTCTCCGGCGTTAAACCCCGTGGGGAACCAAACCATTGCGGATCTGCAGAAGGTCTGGGAGATGGCTCGGGAACAACTCCAGAAAACAGCTGCCAAAGATAAAGTCTTTGCCGATCGCCACCGGCGATCCGCCCCAGTGCTCCAGCCGGGGCAGAAGGTATGGTTAAGCACAAAGTACCTGAGACTCCGGGTGCCCTCCCGGAGGCTGGGACCTCGGTACATTGGACCGTTTGCTATCCAAGAACGAATTGGAACAGTAACGTACCGCTTGCGGTTACCGAGGACCCTACGAGTGCACAACGCCTTCCACATCTCCTTACTGAAGAGATTTCGTGGGTCCAGATGGCACCCTCATCAATCCAGCGATGAAGCTCTCGAGGTTACTCCGGATCTGGAGTATGAAGTAGAGGAGGTGCTAGATTCAAAGAAGCGGCGGGGAAGGCTGTATTACTTGTTATCCTGGAAATATTTTGGTCCCGAAGACAACTCCTGGGAGCCCGCTGCGAATGTACATGCTCCAGAATTGGTCAAAGCCTTCCACGCCCGATATCCTTCCAGACCCGGGCCCAGAGAAAAGGGGGGCATCCGGGGAGGATACTGTCCCGTTCCGGGCCCTTACCGGGAAGCCCCCAGTGGGGGGCGAAGACCGACGGAGGCCGCGGGATCCAGAGCGGCGAAGACCAGCCACCGACGGGGCCGGCGCTGCCGCGGGTCGCTCCGAGACCGGCGATCCGCTGGAGCAAGCGCTGGTCTCGGAGGAGGGGAGGCGCCAGCCAAGATGGCAGCGCCGGCGTCTCCCTCGATGGAGCAGACCAGAGAGCCAGCCCCGCCTCCTCGCGCCGGATTGGCGCTTGAACAAAGAGACCCCGCCCGCCGGGCCAGCTGGCCAATCCCGGCCTCCCTTGCCTGGCTAGGCCGGAGGGATTGGTTCCAGCTGATCCCAGGGGCCGGCGGGCGGGGGATTTAAACGACGAAACGGAAGGGGACCAATGCTTCCGTTTCGTTCATTCAGAAGCCGACACAGAGGACCCCGGAGTGTTCCCACTTCCTGCGGAGACTGTGTTCCTCTTCAGCTAGCCGTCCTGCTAGCCTTCCTGCGGAGACTGTGTTCCTCTTCAGCTAGCCATCCTGCTAGCCTCCCTGCGGAGACTGTGTTCCTCTTCAGCTAGCCATCCTGCTAGCCTCCCTGTGGAGACTGTGTTCCTCTTCAGCTAGCCATCCTGCTAGCCTTCCTGCGGAGACTGTGTTCCTCTTCAGCTAGCCGTCCTGCTAGCCTTCCTGCGGAGACTGTGTTCCTCTTCAGCTAGCCATCCTGCTAGCCTCCCTGTGGAGACTGTGTTCCTCTTCAGCTAGCCATCCTGCTAGCCTTCCTGCGGAGACTGTGTTCCTCTTCAGCTAGCCGTCCTGCTAGCCTTCCTGCGGAGACTGTGTTCCTCTTCAGCTAGCCGTCCTGCTAGCCTCCCTGCGGAGACTGTGTTCCTCCTCGGCTAGCCGTCCTGCTAGCCCTTCTTTAGAGACTGTAATCTCGCTAGCGGTCTGCTAGTCCATTTCCAGAGACTGTGCTACTTGCTGGCCGCCCTTGCCAGTCGTGCTTCTAAGACTGCATTCTGACTACCAGCCAGGTTAGCCGTCACCCCGCGGTTCCAGCAGTCCTGCTGACCGCCCGCAGCTGGGGGCTCAACCCTCGGTGAATGGCGGTCGCCGCGGGTGAAGATTCGGGGTGCTCGGCTGTCCTCTTAGGCCTTGCGGGCCTGAGGGAATCTAAGGGCTCACCACTAGAACAAGACACCTTTCCCCCACTTCTGTGGGGATTTTTTCCCTAATTTTATTTTTCCTGCACAGTTATTTCTGGTTTTGATATACATTTTTAAAATATAATATTGATTTTTTATGATACCAGTGATTGATTCCCTGAGGAACCCTCTTTCAGATGAAGTGGATTCTAAGACTACATAAACAACATTTGCTATGGGTCCCAGGGCATGGGGGAGGATGTATCGCTCTAAAACCCTAATACTACTACTGCTCTGGTGCTTACTCCACTTGTTTCTTTAGAACAATTAAGTTCCTACTTGCCCACCAAAAGGTTCACAGCCCACAGGGACTGAACTGAGCTCCAGCTTTCCTAAACAATGACACCTCAACTTATTACAATATCCTAAGGGGCCCTTTTACTAAGCCACGTAAGCGTCTATGCACACCCAACAGATGCCAAAATGGAGTTACACCCTGACTACCGCGTGGCTCTTGCGGTAATTTTATTTTTGGCGCACGTCCGATATGCCCGTCTGAAAAATATTTTTTATTTTTGGGCACGCGTAATGGACGTGCGCCGAGTGGCATTTGGCGCATGTAGATCATCACTGCCCGGTTACCACGTGAGTCTTTACCGCTAGGTCAATGGCTGGCGGTAAGGTCTCAGACCCAAAGTGGATGTGCGACAATTTTCATTTTGCCGCACGTCCGTTTTTGGCAAAAAAAAGGCATTTTTTGTATGTGCGCTGAAAAATAATTCTACACGCGTCTATACTACCGCAGGCCATTTTTAGCGCACTTTAGTAAAAGGACCCCTAAATAAACTTTTATACAGTTCTGGGAATAGATGTAGCTGCAGTGTCCTTCTTTACGTATGTTAGTTTCTCCTCTCTTTACATATATAGGGCTAAACTCAGTAAATTGGTGCCAAATGGTGCCCAGTTAAATCGCTTTGAACATTGACGCCTGCATATTTAAGTGGCATCTTTTATAGTATCACCAGTTCTGCATGATTTGCTAGTTCCATGGGTAACTAACCTTTTTACACTTGGAACTGCTGCCTTAAAGTTTATAAAATTATCTCTCTGGTGCCTGAAGTCAGGCCCCTTGACAGCAGGGTTCCAGAGAGATAGATACTGGCCTGTGGCTGAAGGACTGTCATTACTATGTCTGAAGTATACGCAGTGAAGAGATTTTACAATCTTTACAGCAGAGGGGGAAAAATCACTGGGTAATTGCAAATGAAGAATCAGGCTGCCAGCTCTGCAACCAACTGAGCTGGAGGCCCAAAGGAACAGCAGGAAGCCGCAGTGTCAAAAAAAAAAAAAAGGTTATGACAAACAGAGAATGTCTCACTGTGGTGCTATGTTAAAGGAGTGAACCCAGCAAAATACCACCATGGAAAGTAATTGCTCATTAGAAATGGCAGCAAGCCATTCACAGTAACAGCTCCTTAACCCTGTACTTTAAGTATCCAGTATTCAGCAATTATTGATAGCAGCTGTGTAATCACTAACAGTAATTAATTCATACAGTAGGAATATGAAATGCCATCCACCAGGCTTCCATTTGTTAGTTTGGTGTGAGCTGAGTGCTGCTGGGGCATTGTGTTATAAGAGCTGCTATGAATGTGTACCAGGAGCTAATTTCTATACAGACTGCCGTGCACTCACTGCTAGGCTGCTATTCACACAAGATTGGGAATGCTTAGTCAAAAGAAGAATGCTTCAATTATGTTGCCATATAATGCTCTGTATGTATAGTTATATTTGTTTGTCAGCTCGCTAGTCGGTTGAATTTCTGTATACTTTAAGGTCTTTTATTTTAAACAAGTGGGTAAAGCATGAAACACATTGATTATGGAATTCTTTCCAGCCCCTGCACGTGTATGTGTGTGTGAGGAGAGGAAAGGGATAAGACACCTTGAACCGAGTGGTATCCAAACATTCTTTTGGTTTGAAAGAAGTATTAACATGAAACAAATTATAATAATATATCTAACCGTTAGATGCCACTTTCAACAGATTTTGAAATAAGCGTTTAATTGTTTAACCACAGGGATGCTGTCCCATGGAAACGGGTATTGTAGTGTTTCAACATCATTAGATGGTATAGCAATGAGTAGCAGACTACACAGTTTAGTAACTGTGAGGGGGGGGGGGGGCAGTTCTATAATGTGGCTCCCTGAGGCTGTTGGTAGGTATCTATGCTATCATGGAATCTAGGCACCTGGGCCAGATATTCAGAATGTGGGAGTTAGCCGGGCTAATTCCTGTGGTCGGTGATGAGCCCAGGTATTCAGTGCCGGGCTGTTTCTGGTGACTGGCACTGAGCATCCAGTTTAGTTTTGTCTGCTTCAAACTTAACCAGCCAAGCCGACATTCAGTGCTGACTAGTTAAGTTTGAGCTGGCCAAAGATAGGCCTGGTATTCACACAGCCAAATATGGCCACCAGACTTAGTGATGCGCTGAAAATTTGTAGATAGCCAGTTATGGGGCATTTAACCGGCCAGGTGCCAATCCTTGCTGGTTAAATGCTTTTGAAATATCGGGGGGGGGCTGTTTCATTCTTCAAGGCTAGTGTAACCCGGAATCCATGCACCTACCATTTAGATGCCTGCGATTACACCAGCCATAGAGTTGGGGTTAGTGCGGGCATCTAAATGTGGCAGGAATGTGTGTAATGTACAATGTTCTGTATGTAGGAGCCCCACCTAATTCCAACCCTTGCTCCTCCCCCTCTTGCAAAATGCACATTATGCAAGCTAAGCAGGTATATGCAGAACAGCACTTAGGTGCCTTGTTAGCACTTAAGCAGATTTGAGTGGAGGAGTGGCCTAGTGGTTAGGGTGGTGGACTTTGGTCCTGGGGAACTGAGTTTGATTCCCGGCACAGGCAGCTCCTTGTGACTCTGGGCAAGTCACTTAACCCTCCATTGCCTGCCGCATTGAGCCTGCCATGAGTGGGAAAGCGCGGGGTACAAATGTAATAAAAAAATTAAAAAATAATAAATATGGGCACACATATGTATCTAAGTGCCCATAGGCTAAATATATACTTGCATACTGTGCTTGTAAATGTGGGCATGTAGGTTAGAATTGCCCTTCATATGTCAATGTATTTATCAGTCATTAAGCAACCATGGAAAAAGATGTATGCTTTAATCTCTAGTTAGAATTTAAAACAAATACAATTGCACATCTAATCCCAAGAGCCAGCCCAGCAGATATAGAGGAGGAGCTTGGTAGGAAAGCATGTGCACCATATCTCAATTAACTATTCCCAGTCTCACTGTGTGTGTGTGTGTGTGTGTGTGTCTATTTTTTGTTTGTGTGTGTATGTATGTTTTTTGTCTGTGTATTGTTTCTGTGTGTCTTTTGTTTGCCTGTGTCTATGTGTTTATGTATGATTTTTGTCTTTTTTTTAAATTTTTTTTTTGTGTACATGTGTGTTTGTGTATCTATGTTGCTCCTGTGTGTGCCTGTCATCAGGAGAGTAGAAGAAAAGGGAGAGATGGTTAGCTTTCTGAGAAGTTCTGAGAGAAGAGGACATCTCTGTGGGTAAGTGACATTATTTTATTTTGAGCTTGGTAGCTTAAAGATTAGGGTTTAAAAGATAAATTGTAGGATATTGATAAACACAGTTAGAATTTTAAAATAAAAAGAGCAAACAAACTTTACTAACTAGTCTCCATACCCTTTTCCCCATAGTTTTGAAACTTGAAGTTTCTGTCACAGCTTAAAGATTAGGGTTTAAAAGAGGAATTGTAGGATACTGATAAACAGTTAGAATTAAAAAAAAAAAAAGTAAGCAAACTTTATTAGATAGTCTCCATACCCTTTTCCCCATAGTTTTAAAACTTGAAGTTTCTGCCACAGCATTAACAGATAGTCTCTAGAAGGCACAGAAGGGCCCAGTTCAGTCCTCATTCCCACCCACCCCTAGCTCATCTCTTCATTTATAGTCAGTTATTCTAATTAAGACAAGAGGAGAATTTTCATTAGAGTCTGAATTGCATTTAATTTAGTTTCTAAGAAACAAACCCTAAATAAATTACAAATTACAACAGTCAAAAGGATCATTATATTCATCTGATATCCCTAGTACCTTAAGAAGTTTTAATTAAACAATTCTATAATACTAAGATGCAGATAGTAGTTCAGCAGCAAGAGGGGTGCTATCCAGTCTTTTGCACCGAGTGTCACATGTATGATTATCTCCCATTTGGTGAGATGTCATATGTTTGTGCTCGATGCAAAGAGCTCCTAGCTCTCAGAGAACGAGTCTGTTCTCTTGAGGCTAGAGCAGCAGACTTGGAGGAGATGAGGGAGACAGAGAGGTATATAGAAGAGGCCTACAGGGACGTTGTAGAGAAGTCCCACCTCCAGTCTGGCAGCCCCTATGCTGCCTTGGAGGAGGGAAGCCTTCTAAAAGGAGATCATCGCCCTGGTAAGGCTGGAAGTAATCCTGTAGACAGGACCAGCACACAAGGGAATTCAATATCCTCTCGCACTAAGGATGTCTCTCCAGAGCTACTGTCCAGGTTGGAAGGGTTAGGATGGCTGTTGTAGTTGGTGATTCAATTATTAGGCATAGCTGTTGGACATGAGGATTGCTTGGTCACTTGCCTGCCTGGTGCGAAGATGGCAGACCTTACGTGTCACCTAGATAGGATTTTAGATAGTGCTGGGGAGGAGCCGGCTGTCTTAGTACATGTGGGTACCAGTGACATAGGAAAATGTGGGAGAGAGGTTCTGGAAGCCAAATTTAGACTCAGGCAGAAAGCTCAAATCCAGAACCTCTAGGGTAGCATTTTCTGAAGTGCTACCCATTCCACGCGCAAGGCCAAAGAGACAGGCAGAGCTCTGGAGTCTCAATGCGTGGATGAGACAACGGTGCAAGGAGGAGGGTTTTAGATTTGTTAGGAACTGGGCAACATTCTGGGGAAGGGGGAGCCTATTCCGAAAGGATGGGCTCCACCTTAACCAGGGTGGGACCAGGCTGCTGGCATCGGCATTTAAAAAGGAAATAGAGCAGTTTTTAAACTAGGAATTGGGGGAAGGCCAACAGTTGCTCAAAAGCGCATCGTTCAGAATAAGGTATCTTTTAAGGATATCATCAAAACAAGGAAGATAGGGTATCCTGATAGTGAGGTTGCAAAAGACCATAGTAGATCAGGTGTCCTTAAATAAAAGTAAAAGTCAGACAAAAGATTGCAAATTAATACTGTCAAGAACTGAGCATGATGTAAATAGGAACAACAAACATAGTTTGAAATATCTATATGTGAATGCCAAAAGCCTAAGAAATGAGATGGGGAAAATTAGAATATATTGCACTAAATGAAAAATTAGATATAGTAGGCATCTCTGAGACCTGGTGGAAGGAGGATAACCAGTGGGACACTGTCATACCGGGGTACAAATTATATTGTAGTGATAGCGTGGATCGAATTGGTGGAGGGGTAGCATTGTATGTTAAGGAGGACCTTGACTCAAAAAGATTGAAAATTCTGCGGGAAACAAAACACATCTTGGAATTCCTATGGATTGAAATTCCATGTGTAAAGGGGAAAAGGATAGAGATAGGAGTGTACTACCGTCTGCCTGGCCAGGATGAACAGACAGATGTAGAAATATTATTGGAAATTAGGGAGACTAACAAACTGGGCAACACAATAATAATGAGTGATTTCAATTACCCCGATATTGACTGGATAAATGTAACATCAGGGAATGCTAGGGAGGTAAAATTCCTTGATGAAATCAAGGACTGCTTTATGGAGCAGTTGGTATAGGAGCTGAAGAGAGAAGGAAAAATTCTAGACCTAGTCCTTAGTGGAGTGCATGATCTAGTGTGGGAGGTAATGGTGATGGGGCCGATTGATAACAGTGATCATAATATGATCAGATTTGATATTAGCTTTGGAGTAAGTATACACAGGAAATCCAATACATTAGTAACATAGTAAATGACGGCAGATAAAGACCTGTACGGTCCATCCAGTCTGCCCAACAAGATAAACTCATTTTACATGGTATGCGATACTTTTTATGTATACCTGAGTTTGATTTGTCCTTGCCATTCTCAGGGAACAGACCGTAGAAATCTGCCCAGCACTCTTCTCATACTAAAAGTTCTGAAGCTAATATCAAAGCCCCTTAAAATTTACACTGAAGCCCATCCATATCTATTCAGTCATGATCAAGGCGTAGACTGTAGAAGTCTGCCCAGCACCAGTTTTGCTTCCCAGTTATCGGTGTTGCCACCCAATGTCTGCTAAGATTCCATGGATCCATTCCTTCTAAACAGGATTCCCTTGTGTTTATCCCATGCACACATCCAGTCGCCAAGGCCTGGAGTTTATTGTGTGCTGAATTGACTACAGCCAAGGAAAGGGACATTCCAAGTCAAGAATTTCATCTGCAGCATAGGCTTGGCTAAAAGGTAGCAAGTGCCACCCTAAAAAATTGCCATGCCACCCAACCAGACTTGGTGTACATCCCAGGCAAGTCCAGCATTGCTTCCCTACCTTCCTCCTCCCACACTCCTTCGGTCTGATCTTTCACCCCTCAGCCGTGAGCTTACCAACCTGCGATGGTTGCCAGCAGCGACCAGATCAGGCCCTCCCATGGCCAGCCCTGGGGTCATTCTTGATCTAATCGCCGTTGGCAACCACTGCAAGTTTGCAAACTCAGGGCTAAGGAGAGAGAGACCACACCTGAGGGGGTAGTGGGGAGGAAGAAGAAGGAAAATAAGATAGGAAAAGAGACAGGACCTGCAGGAGGGAACAGGGGTGGGAGAGAGAAGAAATGATACACATGAAGGGAAGGGAAGACTGGAGGATAACTGCACATGAAAAGAAAAGAGATATGGAAATGCCGCACATGAGTGGAGGGTAAGGGAGATGGAAAAAAAACTAGACAGATTTGAGAAGGAGGCAGAAAATGGAAAAAAAAAACCCCTGAATGTGAAAGATCAGTGTCAATCAGGTGTAGAAGGAAGTGAAGAAGAAAGGAGTTGAGAAAAAACAACAGAAAATGGACAGGAGGCCCTGGGACCAGAGTTAAGAGGGAAGCAGAACCAGAGATTGGGAACAAGATGATTAGAATAATAAAATCAAAAGACAACAGAGGTAGAAAAAAATGATTTTATTTCCAGTTTGGTGACTGAATTATGTCAGTTATGAGAACTGACATCTGTTGGCTTTATTTTGCACTGTACAGGACAGCATACATTTCTTTCTATTTCTATGCTGTTACACAGCATGCAGAGTCTGGTATCTCTGGTTTCAGTTTTTGTTTGCATGGGTTTTTTTGGTATCTATTTTGTATCAGGCGAGAGTCATGTTCTGTATCTGTGACCGAGGTGAAAGATTCTGCTAGCATATAGTGTCTGTAGGAAACAGTAACAGTCCAGTTTCTTCCAGTTTCCCAGTAACAGATATATTAGTGCTGTTTTTCATAGGTGGATTAGAGACATTATGGTTTGATAAGTTTCCTATATAGTTTGTGAGTGTGAGGTTAGGGCTTTTCGGCTTGGAATTTTAACTTTAACTTTGGCTTTTAACTTTAAAAAAGGAGACTATGATAAAATGAGAAGATCGGTGAAAAAAAGACTTAGAGGAGCGGCTCTGAGGGTCAGAAATTTACATCAGACATGGATGCTGTTCAAAAATACCATCCTGGAAGCCCAGGCCAAATATATTCCGTGTATTAAAAAAGGAGGACGGAAGACCAAACGACAGCCGGCATGGTTAAAAGTGAGGTGAAGGAAGCTATTAGAGCTAAAAGAAAATCCTTCAGAAAATGGAAGAAGGAACCAACTGAAAATAATAAGAAACAGCATAAGGAATGTCAAGTCAAATACAAAGAGCTGATAAGGAAGGCAAAGAGGGACTTTGAAAAAAAGATTGCATTGGAGGCAAAAACACATAGTAAAATTTTTTTTTGTTAGGTATATTAAAAGCAAGAAGCCGGCAAACAAATTGGTTGAACCGCTAGATGACCGAGGGGTAAAAGGGGCAATCAGGGAAGACAAAGCCATAGCGGAGAGATTAAATTAATTCATTGCTTCGGTCTTCACCGAGGAAGATTTGGGAGAGATACCGGTGCCAGAAATGGTATTTGAAGCTGACGAGTTGGAGAAACTGAATGAAATCTCTATAAACCTAGAAGATGTAATGGGGCAATTTGACAAATTGAAGAGTAGCAAATCTCCTGGACCAGATGGTATTCATCCCAGAGTACTGATAGAATTGAAAAATGAACTGACAGAACTATTGTTAGCAGTGCTTTTTTTGTAGGAAAAAAGGTACCGGTACTCATTATGGGTGGGGTCACCATCTATGGCTCTGCCCCCTATGGTAACCACACCCTTTATATCAGCCATAGTGCATATAAGCAGTATCATTAAAAATACTATACCAGTATAGGAGCAAAAAATAACGTGACTTTTTTTCATTATAAATAATTTCTATAAGCAGTTACAGCTCTAGTATACCCAGTGCAAAATAAGACAGCAGATGTAAATTCTCAAATTGGACATCTTCCAAACACTAAAATGAAAATAAAATGATTTTTTCTACCTTTGTTGTTTAGTGACTGTTTTTCTGAACATGTTGGTCCCAGTCTCTGATTCTGAGGCTCTATATCTGATCCCTTAACTCCATTTCCAGGGCTTCCTTTCCATTTATTTCTTTACTTTCCTCCTTCATTTCTTACCCTACATCCATAGGTAAAAGCTGGGTCCTCTGGGAACTTGACTGGAGGAGGTATAGAGTGGACCTAGCTTTTGCCTATCATCCATGTGCAGATTTTCTCCTCTTTTCCCTTTCCCTCACCTTGTCAGTATGCATCTCCTTCCTCTCTCCATCACGTTCAGCATTTTTCCTCTCTCCCTCCATCCATGTCCAGCATTTCTCCTCTCTCCTCCCCTCCATCCATGTCCAAAATTTCTCCTCTCTCCCCTAAATCCATGTGCATCTCCTTCTCTGTCTTCCCTGCCCTCCATCCATGTCCAGCATTTCTCCTCTTCCCCTCCACTCCATCCATGTGCATCTACGTCCTCTGTCTTCCCTCCCCTCCATCCATGTCCAGTATTTCTCCTCTCGCCCTTCCCCTCCAACCGTGTGCATCTCTTTCCTTCCCTCCAACATTTCTCCACTCTTCCTTGTCCTCCACTCCATCCATGTCCAGCATTTCTCCTCTCTCCCCTCCATCCATGTGCATCTCCTTCCTGTCTTCACTCCATCTATGTCCAGCATTTCTCCTGCCCTTCCCTCCATCCATCCATGTCCAGAAACTCTGCTCTCTCCCCTGCCCTCTCTTCCCATCCATGTCCAGATTCTCCTCTGCCCTCCCATCTGTGTCCAGCGATTCTCCTCTCTCCCCTGCCCTCCATGTCCAGCGATTCTCCTCTGCCCTCCCCTCCCATCTATGTCCAGCGATTCTCCACTACCCTCCCCTCCCTGTCCAGCGATTCTCCTCTGCCCTCCTCTCCCATCTATGTCCAGTGATTTCTCCTCCCTCCCCTCCCCTCCATGTCCAGTGATTCTCCTTTGCCCCCTATCCTCCCCTCCATGTCCAGTAACTCGCCCCAGCCCCACCTGCCCGCCCTTAGCTTCTCGACAGCCCTGCTTTCTGTTCCACCACCCCCCTGCAACGCGTTTAAATATTTTATTATTTTTCTTTTTACATGAAGTTGCAGCGCCGGCATTAGTGAGAGGACCAGGAATGCCGGCGCTGCGACTTCACGTAAAAAAAAATAAAAGATTTAAACGCATCGTGGGTGGCAGGAATGGAAAGCAGGGCTGGGGAGCTAAGGGCGGGTAGGTGAGCCTAGGAAAAAAAGGTGCTGGTCATAGGCGGTCGGTGGCCCAACTGTTTGGGGAGGCTAAAGGGGGCAAGATTTGGGGTGGGGCCAGGGGTGGAGCTTAAATCCATAATTGTCTAATAACACACAGAAAAAATAAATAAATAAAAATAAAAGTCACAATACCTTTTATTAAATTTAGATATTAGATATGTATCATATGTCAAAGAATAAAGTGGTTGCTCAAAGCATATACTAACCACAATCGCTCAACTCCAAACACTATGCACAACTTTGTGCAAAAACACACTCAGAACCTTACTGTACCATAAATATTACACTGGGCAGAACCTAATACACCAATATACCACCCATACGGAAAATGCAGACCGTCAACAATATGAAACAAGGGATCATAATAACACAATTCTCATGTAGAGCCACAAAACATCCTAATTCATGTTTAATGTGGGATAAAATGCCATACATAAGTAAATAAATATAAACATTTAATGTTGAGCACCTGATTCTCAAAGTGGACATATTCCAAACACTATAATGAAAATAAAATGATCTTTTCTACCTTTGTTGTCTGGTGACTTTGTTTTTCTGATCATGCTGCCTCAGTATCCGATTCTGCTGCTATCTGTCTTCTTAACTCCATTTCCAGGGCTTCCTTTCCATTTATTTGTTTACTTTCCGCCTTTCTTCTATTTTGTCTTGGGTTGTTTTGTTGTGGGGGTTTTTTTGGGGAGGGTTTTTTTTGTCATGGTTTGGTTTTGTCTGTTTTGTTGGGTTTTTTTTGTTGGTTTTTTTTTTGTATGGTCTATTATGTCGGGGTGCCGCCAGAAAGCCCAGTTCTGCTGATACCACAGGCTACGTTTTAGCACAGCTTAGTAAAAGGGCCCCTTGGTGTATCTTCCCAGACTTAATGCTATGAGTGTTGGCTGTAACATTGCTCTTGGTCTCCTTATTATTATCTTCACAATTTCCTTTGGTTTATTGTCTCTCCTTGACATAATCGGAAGATGCGGTTTAATGATTACCTGTTATTATATTGTTGATTGGCTTTTATCACTATTATTAGGTGATGTTATTGTTTAAACCTTATAAATTAAAAAAATATATTTAAAAAAGGACACACCAAGTTGAATAATGCGAACTGAATTTGAAATGATCTTCCTTACAAATTTACAAAAGAAGGTGCCAGGTCAGGAAAATTATCACAATTAGAAGATTCCTTACCATGGCATTCAAAAAGGTGTGGGATAAACATAAAGGATCCCTTAATGACAAGAGAATGATAATATACTGATAACCATCAATGAAAAGTTGTTTTTCTCAAAAGAGCAGTAAAATGGCTATTCTGTGCTTTCAAAAAAGCATGGGATGAAGGGAATAGAGGTCCTGGTTGGACAAAAAATTAGAACCCTAAACACCTTGCTGGGTAAATGATGAGACTTTGAAGTCTTTATGTTTAAAAATCATTTTTATTAAAGCAGCAAACAAAAACACCAAGATACAGCAATACTCTTCCATTTACATAGTAAGAAACAAGAAATAAAGAGGACCCAAAAATAACACAACTCCTCCCCCATCCCTCCTAAGCCCCCTCTTGTTTCCCCAACCCCCTAAACCAGTGTTTCCCCCTTGAAAGCACAAAATGCATATTCTATGGTACTCAAAAAAGTTCAATAAGTAACTGCAAGCTCTTAAAGAAAGAGTTCTCCTGAAATCATCTGCCAGGGCAACTGTCAAGCCCTGCCTCTCCAGCCACACCTGAAAAAGAAGGAGAGATTGCCTTCATTGAGGAGTAGGGTCAGCACCCTCCAGCTAGGACAATAGCATTGCTTTAATGCCAAAGAGAATCACTTTGCAGAGAAATCCAGGAGGAAAGGATCTGTGCAGATATAATATCCAAAATGCGTAAGTGGGTACCAGGTCACTGTACAGTCCCAATAATCCTCTTAAGGCAGCGATGACCAAGTGTCAAAAGCAGACGATCACAGAACAATGTGAAAACATATATCCCAGCGTCGCTGAAGGCCATATGCACTTAGGATAGGCGGCACTAGCTGTTTTGGTCACTTGAAACTCCTGTTACAGAGAAACATGCAGCTGCAGGGTGAATTTGTAAAGCACCTCTGTTTGGTTTCATGTTTTTTTGTGTGTGTGTGTGTGTGTGTTTGACTCGTCTTAACCTCTTCTAATGCAGTATGCCTTGAGTATCTGAAGCACCTGTTTTTTTGTGTAGAATTATGTCTTTACATTTCAATCTCCAGGTTAGTCTTTACCATGAGTGTATGCTTCCATTTCTGTCTATGAGATTACAAAACAGCAGGTTAATTGCAACAGTTTTTATGTTATATAGCAAAACAGCTGGTCGATTATAATAGTGTTTATGCCATATGGTATCTTTTATTGTGTTGCCCTTATGTTCATATTCCCTGTGATGTATGTATAGATATACTGCCTATATCCTTTTTTTAAAAACATTTTTATTTTAGAACGTCAAACATAACATTTAATTTACATAATTATAGAGTTAGACTGTGAGAAAAATGCTAACTGATATCTGGTGTGATCATTCACCTTAACCTTACGGAGTAGCTACAAGAAGGACTTTTACTGCCTGGAAACCACTTAGGGGTAGGCAGGTTGAGAGCAGTTCTCAACACGTGCTAAAAACCAGAGGGCCTAATCCTACAGAAGGAGGTGTCAGTACCAGGGGCGTAGCCAGACCTTAGAGTGGGAGGGGGCCAGAGCCCGAGGTTGGGGGCACATTTTGAGTCCCCAACCCCCGCCAGCCGAAGCCTTCTTCAGTGCCATCTCCTGCGCAGCCGCGTTCCTGCCCTGCTCTTCTTGCTCCTCCTGTCCTGTGCACACTGACACTCCTCAGTTTCATGTAAAGGAGTGTCAGCGTGCACAGGACAGGAGGAGCAAGAAGAGCAGGGCAGGAACGCTGTGCTGGAGACGGCGCTGAAGAAGGCTTCGGCTGGCAGTGGTTGGGGACCCCCACCAGCCAAACCATGGCCCCGGACATAATTTCCAGGGGCCCAGGCCTCCATGACCCCCCGTAGCTACGCCCATGGTCAGTGCAGGAAATTCTACCGCATGTCATAGGAGAATGTGACAAGACATGGACAAACAGATGCTAGACTACATACTACAGTGCACGCACACACACTATTGGGAAAAGTGTGTACTGTTTGCAAATGGTGTTGTTTTGTTTGTTAATGACATGGCATACATCATTCACATTTCCTATGTCACTACAAACAACAGATAAAGCATACAAAGATATCCAATTACTGTGTGTACGTGATGTATTGTGTTGTAATTAAACGAGGATAAGCCTCTAATGCTAAGGAAAGCTCCTTTGTTAGTCACCCAACTTAAGGGAGCCACCTTTCATTCATCATAGGCTGAAAAACCTCTTAGATGTTACAATCTCAGACTTGAACCTGATTGTTATCTTAAAGGTTCTAAGATGCACTTATCTCAACAGGTGTAGTCGTGATTCACCAGCCACGGCCCGACTTCGGCCCGAGTTTCATGACTGCCTCAGGGTCCGTGGTGCCACCCGACTATGTCCGACTTCGGCCCAAGTTTCGTTGACTGCCTCAGGGTCCGTGGTGCCACCCGACTATGTCCAAAGCTGTGATTCACTTAGTGCTGCAGTTCCTTCCATGGATAATTGGATATCTTCGTATTCTTTATCGTGAACAGATATTGATGATAATCCAAGCCTTAATTTGATATTTAGAGTTACTACAAACAACAGTCTCATCTCTAGTCTAGATTCCCTCAAAATGTTTATTATAATCATAGCAATTTCAGTCTCAGTTCTACTGCAACTCATGTTTGGAAGAAATCCATATCGTGGAGGCTGTTACGGTTCTTAATAACCACAGCTGAACAGATTTCCAGTGGGCCTGTGAGCTAATGCAATCTGCTGGCAGGGTTGACCAAACCTTTCTGTGGATAAGGTACGCTGCTCTATTGATTTTTTGGGAATATAGCTACAGGATATCCTTTTATTATGTAATGTGGAAACAGAGTTGCTGCAGTGAACTTGGAGCACTTCAGGGCTGATGCCTTATAGTCATTTTATTTACCTAAGCACAGGTGATTACAGTTGGATATATTAAGTACTTCTTGAGCTACAGCAAAAATAGCAGCACTTTAGCATCGTGAACCTCTTATTTCTGGGAATGCTGTAGCACTTTAACATTACAAGTTCTTAAGCATTTCTGGGGGCCACTTCAGCTGGTTGCTGAGTTCCTGTTTGTAGACGCTGACTGGTTAGACAAAAATTCCAAAGCTTGCCAGAAACATCCCACCTTCAGAGTTTGATCCCTTCAAACCCTTGAGCTGGAAAGAGGAACTACTCCCAGCAACAGATGCATGAAGTCAGAAAAAACTGCAGGGGAAAGGATGTGCTGTCCTTTTTTTATAGATCACTAGAGGCACAGAGATTTTTTCATAAGGCAGGATTCCAGATTATTCCAGAGCACTTGATATCACACCACATGTCCCCAACCCCCGTCCCTCTAAAGTCCTTTTGATCCCCAAAGGTACACTAAATAATTATGTCTAAATATCCCTCTTTGAAAATACAAATAGAGGTTGGAAAAACCCTTATATACTGTTAGGTAAGGAACTCATTATAGCAGTCAGTGTAAATATAGGCTCTTGTCTAAGTGATTTCTCCTCTCTCCCCTGCCCTCCCCTCCATGTCCAGCGATTCTTCCATCCCTTCCGTGTCCCGCGATTCTGTCCTCCCCTCCATTTCCAGTGATTCTCTTCTGTCCTGCCGTCCCTTCCGTGTCCCATGATTCTGTCCTCCCCTCCATCTCCAGCGATTCTCTTCCCTGCCCTCCCCTCCGTAACCCAGGATTCTGGCTTCCCCTCCATGTCCAGCGATTCTCCTCTGCCCTGCCCTCCCATCTGTGTCCTGCGATTCTCTCCTTTTGTCCCATCCCATCCATGTCCATTGATTCTCCTCTGCCCTGCCCTCCCCTCCCCTCCATGTCAAGTGATTGTCCTGTGCCCTGCCCTCCCATCCATGTCCCGCGATTCTCCCCTTCCCTCCCCTCCCCTCCATGTCCTGCGATTTTGGCCTCCCCTCCATGTCCAGCGATTCTCCTCTGCCCTGCCCTCCCCTCCCATCCGTGTCCCGCGATTGTCCCCTCGCCTCCCATCCCATCGAAATCCAGCGATTCCCTTCTGCCCTGCCCTACCATCCCATCCATGTGCAGCGATTGTCCTGTGCCCTGCCCTCCCATCCCATCCATGTACCACATTAAAAATAGTCTTAATGTGCGTGAAAGTCCCACATTAAAAGGTGCTAATCCTATTTTTAAAGCATTTTAGTAAAGTATTGATAACAGATCTAACAATACCCTAAGGAGGATGGGCCACAGATAGAGTTGAATCAGTTATTAATTTATCCCATCTTTGATAAATTTTATAGCAGTGTTCTGTTGCAACTACACTCTTCTTGTGTATGCCCAAGTTGTAGTAGTCAAGATGAGGAATCACTATAGCTTGAAATTATTTTATTTAGCTTTGCTCACACCTTTTTCAGTAGGTAACTCAAGATGAGTTACATTCAGGTAGACTGGATACTTCCCTGTCCCTAGTAACATAGTAACATAGTAGATGACGGCAGAAAAAGACCTGCACGGTCCATCCAGTCTGCCCAACAAGATAACTCATATTTGCTGCTTTTTGTGTATACCCTACTTTGATTTGTACCTATGCTCTTCAGGGCACAGACCGTATAAGTCTGCCCAGCACTATCCTCACCTCCCCAGCCCTGCCTCCCAACCCCGGCTCTGGCACAGACCGTACAAGTCTGTCCAGCACTATCCCCGCCTCCCAACCACCAGTCCCGCTTCCCACCACCGGCTCTGGCACAGACCGTATAAGTCTATACAGCCCTATCCCCGCCTCCCAACCCTGAAAGATTCACAATCTAATTTTGTACCTGAGGCATTAGAGGGTTAAGTGACTTGCCCAAGATCACAAGGAGCAACAGTGGGATTTGAACTGGGCATTTCTGGATGTCAATCCCATTGCTCTAAACCATTAGGCTACTCATCCATAACTTATTTGAGATCTGCTTCTGAAAGAAAAGATTGTAATTGATACGTGTGACGGGGAGCTCAATTTATTAGGAACTCACGGGTATATGCCCTCTTGCTTGTGTAAGTGCAGAGAAATTAGCAGATGTGTAAGCATCCCTAAGCACTATTCTATGAGGGTACATGTAAGAGGCATAGGGGTGAATTCTATATATGGTGCTGAAAAAGCACTATTCTATAAGCCACGCTTAAAGTTAGGCATGGTTTATAGAATAGTGCTTATGCTCGGGGATCGCATCTAGCTTTAGGCATAACCAACTGAAATGTGATGCAATGTACATGCTTAAATTGGGCACATATCCCCCATATTCTATAACAATGTGTGTAAATGCTGAGAACACCCCTATTCCACCCATGACCCTCCCATTTTCATATCCCTTATTTTTTTTTTACTCACACGTAAAACTTAGGCGCAGATCCCGCACCTAAATTTACTTGTGTAAATTCTAATTAAATCTAATTTATCTACTATAATAAAACGCACCCTCAACGTTCTGAGGACACTGAAGTCACTGAAGTCACTCAGACTCCCAGAACGGTTCGTGGATTCATGGTGGTGAAGCCACCCCACAGACCCGTGCCCCGCCCTCGCGTCAAACGTCATGATGTCGAGGGCGTAAAAAAAAATTTCACTAAATGGATCGCACCCATGCACGGGGAGGAGGAGTAGGGAAACACGCTCCGCGTGTTTCCCTACTCCTCCCCCTGCCGACCCACCCGCGGAAAGGGAAACCACCTCCAAAGCTCCGGAGTCCACAGTTCCGACATCCAACCCCCCCCCCCCCCCCCGCCTGCGCATAAGCCCCGCCCACATAATGGTAGACCCGACCCGACCCCCCCCCCCAAACCTGCAGGTCAAAAGAAGGAGGTCCAACACCCCCCGCAACAACCCCCTACTAAGCCACCCACCTTCGCGTTGCTTTGCCGGCGGGGGACCCGAAACCCCGCCAGCACAAGTCCTGTCTGCTGACTACGGCGTCATCTTCGGCATTGCTAGCCTGTGCAGGCAGCCAGGGCTTCTGTGCATCTGACGTCCTGCACGTGCAGGACGTCAGACGCACAGAACCCCGCCCTGCACAAGCTAGCAACGCCAAAGATCGCTGGAGGAGTCTGACTCACTCAGCACACACACAGGACTTCTGCTGGCGGGATTTTGGGTCCCCCGCCAGCAAAACTACGCGACGGTGGGTGCGATGGCCACGGTGGGTGGGATGGCGGCGGCCGGGTGCATCGCCGTGGGTGGGATGGCGGCTGGAGGGGGGGGGCATCGCGCGTAGGAGGCGCTTCATTACTTTTTCTTCTTAAAAGCAGGATCCTCCCTCCCCCCCCAAAACTGAACCATACAACACACACACACACACACACACACACACACACTCTCTCATCCTCATCTGGTACCGCTTCCTTACCCCCCCCCCCCCCACACTTACTCACTCACTCTCATTTGGCCACACTTCCTCAACGCCCCCCCAACACACACACACTCTCATCTGCCAGCGCTTCCTGAAACCCCTGCCCCCCCACACACTCACTCATCTGGCTGTGGTTCCTGACCCCCCCCCCCCCACACACACACTCTCTCATTTAGCCACACTTCAACGCCCCCCCCCCAACACACACACACACACTCTCTCTCTCATCTGGCAGCGCTTCCTGAAATCCCTGCCCCCCACATACAAACTCACTCACTCATGTGGCAACCCCCCCCCACCACACACACACACACACAGTCTCTCATATCGCACTGCTTCCTGAACCCCCCCCCCCCCCCCACACACACATACTCTCGCTCATCTGGCAGCGCTTCCTGAAGCCCCCCCACCACACACACACACACTCATGTGGAAACACTTGATAAACCGCCCCCCCACACACTCACTCACTCATCTCGCACCACTTACATACCCCCCACACACCCCTCTTCTTCCAAGCTGAAACCCCCAACACACACACCCCCACAACACCCCCACACACTCTTTCTCACTCTGATCTGCCAGCGCTTCCTGAACCCCCCTCCCCCCACATACACTCTTTCTCTCTCATCTGCCAGCGCTTCCTGAAACCCCGTACACACACACACAGACACTCACTCTCTCTCATCTGGCAGCGCTTCCTGAACCCCCCCCCCCCAACACACACACACTCTCACTCATCTCGCAGCGCTTCCTGAAACCCCATACACACACACTCACTCTCTCTCTCATCTGCCAGTGCTTCCTGAACCCCCTGCCCTCCCCCCCCCCACACACACTCACTCAGTCATCTGGCATCGCTTCCTGAACCCCCCCCCCCCACACACACACACTCTCTCACTCGCATCTGGTAGCGCTTCCTGAACCCCCCGCACCCCTCTTCTTCCAACCTGACCCCCCCAACACATCTCCCCTCCCCCTCCTCCAGCACACCAATTGCTTGGGTGCAGTGGCGGGAATCTCAGACACCACAGACAGAGGGGAGGGGGCCTGACACCAGAGAGACACAGGAAGGGAGGTATCTCTGTCACACACACACTCTCTCTCTCACATACAATGTCTTTCTGACTCTCACTCTCACACACTCTGTCTCACACTGTATCACATTCACTCTCTATGTGTCACACAGTCACTCACACACTCACTTGGTCTCATACACTCACTCTCACAGAGAATCTGTGTCTCACACACACACTCTCTCTCTCTCACACACACACACACACACACACTCTCTCTCTCTCACACTGTGTCTCACATACGCACTTGCACACACTCTCATTCTCACACACACACTCTCTCACAGACACACTCACACCCAGACTCACTCTCTCTCTCACACACACACTCACACTTTCACTCTGTCTCTCACACAGTCACTCTCACATACACTCTCCCAAACATACACACTCCGAGGAAAACCTTGCTAGCGCCCGTTTCATTTGTGTCAGAAACGGGCCTTTTTTACTAGTTACTAATAATTGCTTGTTAAAAAGCCAATCATTGGCACTTATTGACTCATTATTCAAGTAAATTGTGTACGTAAACTGGGCACGTGCCTAAGTTTGCATACATAATTTTTGGTGATGGGGATAGCATGCAACTGCCTGGGGAGAGTAGATGTGGGCAGAGCAAGGAGTTTGGATGAAAACAGGAGATGGGATGATGTAAAAAAGTTAAAGCCAATTAGGTTAGCCTCTGTTTCCCCTTACCTGCACAGCCGTCATTCAGGTACATACAAAACAAAGCAAACAAACCTATGAGCTGCTGTATCCATATTGTCGTTCCTTATTGTTGGTAGCATTTGTATTTAATCTCGCTTATATTTTCAAACATGCCAGCTTGTGCAGCATATGGATGTTCTCAGAGGAAGTATAATAATGGAGTAACTTTTCATAGGTAGAGTAGTAATTTGTTCTAAATCATAATCAGTGTGTCATTTGGAGGGGCTGATTTTAGGGACACCGTAGCATGTGTTATAATCATGCAGAGATTTTTTTCTCCTGGTAAAGGGCTACTAAAACAGACATCATGTTGTGAGAATCAGGCGCTGAACCTTTAAAGTTTCTATTTATTTATTTATTTATTTACTTACTTATTAATGACATTTATATCCCATATCAAACATGAATTATGTTGAAACCTGTGAACATTTAAAATCTTTTTTTTTTGCCCTACCTAGATCAAACGAAAAAGATGGCATATGGGAACTTGCTCCTTTTGTTTTGTGGATTGCAGTAGTATATTATAGAAATGCACTGGATGTTTTTTATTAATACTGTGTAAAAGACAGATATTGAATAATGAGGGCAGAGCTACCTTCATGCAGAAGTCCAGAGTCAGTCTAAATGTGCCAGTGTTGTTCAGTTGAGCACACTATTAGCTGCTAAGTTCATACAAAGTTTAATATGTTAGTATGTTCAGTCGTAAATAAATCTGTTGGTTCAGGCTATTTGCTATGTGAATATTCCATCACAGTTTTATTATTGCTACCAAGTATTACATATTAAGGGCATTTGCTTTAAACTTTGTTTTAATTAATTTATCCAGTCCTTGCGTGCACATGGTTTTGCTTTTTAAACTCAAAGGTGAATCCTAAGGGTGGTGGAACAATTAGGTATAAACTGTGCTGTTTCTGACTTATTTTGGACTGCTTTGGGTCCTACTGATTATACATCTGCTGTCTTGAACTTTGAAAGATGGAAATATAAGTTTTGGTTGTACTCTGTAGAAGTTATTGTTTATTTTTGCAATGTGTGTATGTATGCTTGTTTTGGTGTGTGCATGTGATAATATTTGAATAACTGTCTATACTTATGGCTATGATTGCAGCATCATTAAAGGACAGACTTTTAAATGCCCAGTTGCGTATATATACTAATCTCAACTTTGTTAAATGTTTTGGACATATCCATTTATTTTCTCCCGTGATATAACTAATTGTTATTATTCTGTCTCACAATATTTTCAAATGTAAGCCACATTGAACATGACTTTGCTTGGGATAATGTGTGATATAAATGTAAAAAAAAAATCCTTTATCCTCCATCTTTTAAGACACTGCTTATCTAGCTGGATGGTGATTGCACAAGGAAAGCAAGTTTGGTCCAGTGAAGTCTAACTCAAAATAACCCGTTCCTTAGCTGGGCCCTAGTATTACCGTATTGAAAATGTGAAAACAAAAAAAACAGCACCACGGGCCTTTAAAAATGGAACACAGTTCTTTAATGAATGAGCCTTGACAAAAAGACCCGACACGGGCCGTGTTTCGGTGACTAGCACCTGCGTCAGGGGTCACAGTGATGATGTGGAAAACTTGGGGAATAACTCGAATATATTCCTCTACAATATATTATTCCTTACCCCACGTCTCATACCCCCTTACCCCTGATGCAGGTGCTAGTCACCGAAACACGGCCCGTGTCGGGTCTTTTTGTCAAGACTCATTCATTAAAGAACTGTGTTCCATTTTTAAAGGCCCGTGGTGCTGTTTTTTTTGTTTGGACTTTAGTTTGTACTTCGTTCCCTCTCTTTTGTTATATCCGTATTGAAAATGTGACCATAAGATGCCTCTCTGGCTATGTTCCAGTAATAAATTAAGGGCCCTGTTTGCTAAGATGAGCTAGTGTTTTTAGTGTGCGCTAAAAATGAGCATGTGCCAATGCTAGAGAGACCCATAGGAATATATGGGTGTCTCTAGCATTTGCATGCACTAATTTTTAAACTACAGTGCAGTTTGGTATACAGGGCCCTAAATGATTAACTGGCTTTCTTGAAAGGATTATATAAACTTTGGATGCATGACTAGGGACACAAACATACACTTATTTATTCAATATTACAATTGCTCATGTACAGCCACAAAACAACCTTTTAGGGCGGATAGTGTTCACAATGAGCTCCTTTTATTATTGACCATAAAGAGAAAAGAGTTTTGAGTTTTGGCACAGTATAAGACATCACAAGAACAAAATATAAGAAAAACAATGGACTACATTGAGGGGCTTATAGCCCATTTAATTAGGTTTAAACAAAAGAGATCTGCATGAAACATGGGTGAGACATAGGCAGCATTCCATGTTACATGTGTCACTTACAGAACATTGTAAGTTATGTGTGCTGTTGCTGTATTTAGGCAGCCACAGTTACACCAGGACTATGGCTGATGAAACTAGGTGCCCCTAGTTGTAAGGTGCACCAATATCGGGTTATGCTATTATTTTCTAATGGCATCTTGGCACCCAGCTGCCATTATAGAAAAGCTGCTCACAGAGAGCAAAGGGGGTCAGAGCTGCATCAGAGCACCCACTTATAGAATTGCCCCTCTAGTACACATTTTGAAGTATTTCTTTTCACTGCCATGGAGACGTGACTATCCTTAGCTAATTTAGAATCGGTAATTCTAATAGAGCAGCAGGCTGAGAACCAGAGAAATGGAAAGATCAAGGTCAGAGAGTTATGAGGAAAGAAGTGAAGAAGAGAGAATGTCTGGTCACCGTCTTAGTGTCTATGGAGTGGAGGAGCAGCTTAATGGTTAGAGCTGTGGGCTGAGTGTACACTGCAGCTTTTGTGATCTTGTGCAAGTCATATAACCCTCCATTGCCTCAAGTACAAACTTAGGCCCTCATGATCAAAAGCAAACTCTGGCGCTAGAGGCTGTTAACTCCATACTAGCGCCAGAGTTTGCAGCCGATCCATGATCAGAGCCCTCGAGCACCTGAAACAGCGCACTCGAGGGCTCTCAGCGCAAGTAGCATGCAAATGCATGCTAAACAGTGCTTCTAGCGCAATTAGCTTGCAAATGCATGCTAATTGGCGCTTAACGCATTCATCCCCAATGATCAGCGACCAGCGCGCCAAAGATTGGGTCGCTGGCCGCAGCAAAATCAACGCCAGCTCTGAGCTGGCGTTAGAGTTTGCGGATCATTGGGGAGGAATGGTGAGCCCCGTCCAGCATGCAGTTGCATTCTGGCAAGCCCCCCTTCCCCCCCAAGGCAAACGCGAACGGGGGGCTGGAGGTCTGGTGGACCTCCGGTCCCCCCGACGATCCCCCCCCATGATCTCCTACTGTGATCCAGCGACGAGGGGGGGTGGGGGCTGGAGGTCCGGTGGACCTCCAGCCCACCCCAAATCCTCCCCCCAGCGTTGTCCTTCGATTCCCTGGTGGTCCGTGGTGTGCTGTGATGTCATGCCAGACCCCTCCCGACCCCCTCCCGGCCCCCCTACCTTTTATTGGAGGAGGGACGCAGCCTGCCTGCCTCCCTCCTCTTCCAGTCAGTCGAAGCCCAAAATGGCGGCGCCCAGCACTGCCCACTGCATCCTGGGATGCACTGGGCGGGGCTACAGACCATGTAAGGGAGCGATTCCCTTACATGGTCTGTAGCCCCGCCCAGCGCATCCCAGGATGCAATTGGCGGGGCTGGGCGCTGCCATTTTGGGCCTCGACTGACTGGAAGAGGAGGGAGGCAGGCAGGCTGCGTCCCTCCTCCAACAAAAGGTAGGGGGGCCGGGAGGGGGCCGGCACGACGTCACAGCACACCACGGACCACCAGGGAATCGAAGGACAACGCTGGGGGGAGGATTTGGGGAGGGCTGGAGGTCCACTGGACCTCCAGCCCCCACCCCCCCTCGTCGATGGATCACAGTAGGAGATCCTTTGGCCGGAGGCGGCCAATCAACGATTTCTGGGGGTTTCGGGGGCTGGAGACCCACCGATCCTCCAGCCCCCCCCCCCCCGTCGGTGGGTGGGAGGGTGGGAGAGGGTTTGGCCAGCGGCGGCCACAACGTTTTCTGGGGGTTTGGGGGGGGCCTCGTTGTTCAGGCCTTGGGGCAGGCTGTTTGACAGGTTTGGGCTTTTGACAGCCCAGACCTGTCAAACAAGTGCGGGAGGATTGTGCTGAGCGCATGCTCGGCACAATTCTCCCGCACTTTAAACATGATAATCAAAGATAATAGCGCTGCTTAGATTTGCATGCATTATCTTTGATCATCGATGCAGAAAAGCCCTGCGCTGTCCCGGCGCTATTTTTAGGGCGCTGTTTGGAACAGTGCAGGGCTTTTGATCATCTGCCCCTTAGATTGCAAGCCCTCCAGGGACAGGAAGCTATCTGCTGTACCTGAATGTAACTCACCCTTACCTACTACTGAAAAAAGCCTGAGCTTAATCCCAAGTCTCTTCCCTTTCTACAGCACAAACCACCTCTGCACTTCCATCTAGTGACAATTGATGGCATTGCACAGTACTGTTAATGTTCATAGAATTTGTTTATTTTTTCCCTTTCACCATTAGGTAACTTTTCTGCAACACTTCTTCAAATATCTCACTTCAGCCTGGAATAAAGCACTGGCAAGACACACATGCTGCTGATAAAACCCGCAGAGGAGAAATCAGGTGGATGTTTCTCTTGGTGTTTTTGTTTTTTTTCTTCTTTTTGTAAAAGAGTTGGCAGTGGAGGATAGTGGCTAAGAGTTTAATGTTTTACTATCCTGAGAGGAGGTGGCTGTTCAGGCTTAGATGTGCCTAGTGCTTGATGAGAGGGAGCCAGCCTTTTTGTACTATAGGAAAGACTGTGAAAGGAGAATTACAGAGAAGTTGTTAGACCCTTAGGGCCAGATGCACTAAACGAGCCATTAACGAGCAAGTAGTAAACCGTGGCATGCACTAAAGGCTTCTTCGAGCCATTTTCCGATCACGGTAGCAGCTAACGAAAACGGAATGCAGATGATCCAAAGGCTATTGTAATGAGCTGCATTACCGTTGCAAGGCTATTATAATGAGATGCACTACCATTTTCCGATCCCCATACCGTGGAAAACCTAACAGGAGGTCTACACCTCTCGTTGGGGCAAAGGAAAGAATCGGAAGAAAAAAATGTTATCAGGGACGCCCTTTTTGGACATCCTTCACCTGAACCCTTCCCCCTCCCCACTCCAAAGATGTTCTTTTTGGACGTCCTTCACTTAATAATAAAAACCCCAACCAACCAGGTGCTCGTCCTTCATGCAAAACAACAAAACAAAAAAAAGGACATTGTACTTCTTAATTTTTACTCTCCTTCTTCTTTTTTAAATCTTCCTTTGAGACATTTTTCCCTTCCTCATTGGCAGCTGAAGAGAGGGCTAATGAACGATTGTGAGGCCCCCCCACAGCCTCTCAGCCAATCACAGCGCGTTTAGCTGACACCAGTGAGAGCTAAACGTGCTGTGATTGGCTGAGACAGACCTAGGGGCGGAAGATGGACGGGAGTTGAAGATGTGGATGATGGACGTCGTCAACTGCGCTCTCCTACACTTTTCTTGCCTGGGGTGGGCTCTCAGGGGTGGCGACTGAGCCGGGATCACGGAAGGGAGGAACATCAGAGCCTTCCTGCAGCAGGCCGTGGAGTGGGTGAGCGGCGCGGCATCTTCCTTTTCCTGGGCGACACAGGGAGACGCAGGGACAGCCACAGGCATAGCGAAGGTGCCATAACTTAAAAAAAAAATTTAAAGTCCCTCAAGAGCACTTGGGACACGCAGCTTGTTCTTTTTTTTTTTTTGAGTTGGGTGTTAGGTGCTTTTTGGACGTATTTGGCATGCGCAGAGCAGCCAGCATAACGCTTGGCTGCTCTGTGCATGCTCGACCGGCCGACTGGCTTCTGAGGGAATAGAGAATGCAAGTGAGCTACAACGAGCAGCTCATTTTCATTCCCTTTCCTTGATGCATTCCTGTTGCTTACCGATTCGCTAAGGAATTGGTAAGCAATGGGCATTAACAATTGCTTTAGTGCATGTTCCCCTTAGTTGCTAGAGCCTGAGGTGGCTAAGAGGCTAATTTGCATATCTGCAGAACTTTAACAATTTGCAAACTCTGAAGGACTAAGAACATCATTGAAAGTGTTTTGGCAGCAGTGTTCTACTTCACTGGGAGTGCTGTTGTGCTTTTGCTTCTCACCCCAGTGACCTAGTAACAGTGAATAAAGACCATTACAAGCTGAGCACTGCAATCCAGTGTATTCTTCTGTTTGTTTCATCAGAGTTGAATCCTTAATCCCTCATGGGCCCATAAGCAAAAGTAAACCATTAGTGCCATACTAGCACCCGCATTTACCAGCGCAGAATAATCAGAGGGGTTTAGTGCAGAAAACAACGAGTGCGCCAGGCAGGTAGCATCAGTCGCGTAGCTAGGTGGAGCCACAGGGGCCTGGGCCCCCCAAATTTGCTCTGGGCCCCTGGTTGGCTGTCAGGGGTCCCCAATCCCCGCCAGCTGAAGACTTCGTCCAGCGCTGGTCTGCATCAGTGCCGCCGCATTGCCTGCCCTGCACTTTGTTCCCCTCACATCGAGCACGCTCCTTTCAGTGAAGTTGAGCATGCTCAGTTTCACTAAAAGGAGCATGCCGAACATGAGGGGAAGAGAGAGCAGGGCAGACAATGCGGCACCGGAGACCAGCGCTGGATGAAGTCTTCAGCTGGCGGGGGTTGTGGACCCCTGCCATGGGCTCTGGCCCCCTCCCACCTCGAGGTCTGGCTATGCCCCTGGGTAGCATGCATATGTAGTCAAGCTCATTTAAATGAGGTCATTTTGTATTCCTTCCCAATGATCAGAAAAGAGTGCCTGAAACAAAGGTGCCTTACCACTATAAAAAATAACACCAGGTCTGAGGAGGCGCTGGGGTGTTGTAAGGGAAAATGAAATGGGACTTGATATACCGCCTTTCTGAGGTTTTTGCAGCTACATTCAAAGCGGTTTACATATATTTTTTACCAGGGGCAATGGAGGGTTAAGTGACTTGCCCAGAGAGGATTTCCCATGTTTCTCATGATTCTTTCTGCAAAATCTACTGGTTTTGATTGCTTTTGCAAGCAGAAGGAAGCCCGTGCAAGCTCTTGAGCACTGGTTGTGAGAAACAGCAGACCCGAATGTGAAGTACACATTGGCATTCTTTTCCTGCATCTAAATTTAAAGCGACCATGCTTTAAAAAACCCTAAAATACACATTGACATCTGTTACTTGCATCTAAATATAAGCATCTAGAAAAAAAAAATTAAAAATGCTTTTTTAGGCTGCAAAATAGAGACACCAATGAATGCTTCACATTAGGGTTTTCCAGGTGCATGCACACAGGAGCTGAGCTTACTGCTGAACTCTTCTGTGGATGCGTCAAGCACAGTCCTCCCGCCGAACTCCTTAATGCTCAAAAGTATGAGTTTGCCCATATTTGTATCTCATTAGCTTTGAGCATTAGGACGTTGTTTTTCTACACTGTTCTGGCGGTATTTTTCTGGTGCTATTCAGAATAGTGCCGGAATTTTGATCATCAGCCTGTCAGCCCTAATGGACACGTGGCTGGTTCAAGTTGTAGTGATTACTGGGTATCCCTGTGGGAAAGAAGGAGAAGGAGCAGGGACCCAGAATCATCCTCCTGTCATTGACCATGAAGGCAAATGGAAAATTGAAAGGAGACCCTGGAAAAGAGCTTAGGAGAAGACAAATTAGATGAAAAAGTGAGGCTAGAAACAATGTACGTAGGAAAACTTGGATGTCAGACTGCAAATGTAGAAAAAAAAAACTCAAACAAGTTGAAAAATCCATGCTCCACACATTCCACAAAGGTGAATTATACATGAGTGAGAGGATGGGTGAAGTGTTTATATTAGTGAGTATGTATAATATATAATTGGAGGGATTGTGTGTGAGCAAGTAGTTGTTGTTGTTGGTGGGGTTGCTTTAATGCAGGGGTAGCATGGGAGTCATGAGAAAGGTATGCAAAGAAGCAGTCATGAGCACAGGGGTTTGCATGTGGAGGGTCTTATATGTATTTGTGTGTGTATGGGGGTAAATGAGATCTCCCTAACCCTCTTCAGGCTTTCTCCCCTCCCTCTTTCCTTACCATTCCCTCTTTCTCTCCTTCCCTTTTCCTTTCCTACCTTTTCTCTCTCATACCAGCTTTATATTTCTTCTCACTCTTCCTTCTCTTCTCCTTCTTATCCTTTCCCACCCACCTCCTGCACTTTCCTCCCTTTATGCTTTACAAGAAAGGAATATCCTACAGCAGGATGTGTTCTAGGGACCAATGCAGTATTTGCAATGTTGCCTTTTCATAGGCTGTGGTTGGTTACAGAGAGTAAGACTACTGGAAGATGGAGGAGAGGGAAGGACCCTATGATTTTCATGTTATTTGTCCCAGATCCCATGCACTGATCCCTCTGAGTGGGAGTTCTCCATCTACAGTCCTGCCAGTGGGGGTGCTGTTTCACTATCACATTTTTAATAGCAAGGGGCAGGCAAGTTCTACAGACTCCAGGGAACCTGCCTGTCTCTAGAGATTGAAAACAAAACATTGAAACACCACCCCCTGCTGGTAGCAATGTAGTTGGAGGACAGCCACTCAGCTTAGAGGAAACAGTGGCACCATGATGGCATTTCTATAAAAGAGCGCCTGTTAGGCACCAAGAATGCGCCTATTTAAAGCCTATTCTAATTATGCACCTAATTTTTTTTATAGGATACTAAGGTCCTCATTTTCAAAACACATGGAAGCTTATTTTCAAAGCACTTAGACTTACAAAGTTCCATAGTAACCTATGGAACTTTGTAAGTCTATTTGCTTTGAAAATGAGCCTCAAAGTTTTTAAAGACAGCTTAAAAATTCTGGGAGTCACAATCGACCGAAATCTCACACTTGAAGATCATGTGAAAAATACAGCAAAAAAAATGTTCTACTCAATGTGGAAACTTAAAAGAATCAAACCTTTCTTCCCAAGGGAGGTATTCCACAGCCTAGTACAATCAATGGTGCTAAGCCATCTAGACTACTGCAATGCCATTTATGCTGGATGTAAAGAACAAATCATTAAGAAGCTTCAAACCGCTCAAAATACAGCAGCCAGACTCATATTTGGGGAAAGCGAAATACGAAAGCGCCAAACCCCTAAGAGAGAAACTACACTGGCTCCCACTAAAAGAACGAATTGCATTCAAAGTTTGCACCCTGGTCCATAAAATCGTTCATGGGGAAGCCCCGACCTATATGTCAGACCTTATAGACTTGCCTACCAGGAATGCAAAGAGATCAGCACGCACATTCCTCAATCTCCATTACCCTAACTGCAAAGGACTAAAATATAAATCCACATACGTGACCAGTTTCTCATACATCTGCACGCAGCTATGGAACGCACTACCGAAGGCCATAAAAATAACGCAAGACCTAACTATCTTCCGAAGGCTACTGAAAACAGATCTGTTCAAGAAGGCATACCATAAACACCCATCTTAAACACCAAAAAATAAGACTTTACACGACATAGACATAATTGAAATCTTATCACTTGACTGATTAACCTCCTTACCACTGATGAAAACGCATAACCACTTCAATCTCTATGTTGAATATGGTCTCTCCATAGTCGATGACCTAAAGAATGATACAACCCAATTTTGCACTCAGGAACGTTCATGTATTGCTATAATTTATTCTTCCTTAACATATATACCTGGTCCTGTTTTTCTTACAACCAAGCCACAAGAAGGTGCCCGAACTGACCAGATGACCACCGGAGAGAATCAAGGATCACTTCCCCTTACTCTTCCAGTGGTTATTAACCCCCTCCCACCCTCAAAAAACATCTTTCAAAATTGTTCTGATTAAATCAAGAGTATACATATATTAGGGTTTCCTATAATGTATCCTCTATTGGTTAATTACTTAATTGTAGTTTGCTCTTTCACATGAACCCAATACTAACTGAATGAATAATGAACTTTAAGGAATCTGGACTCCATCCAAGTGCCCAGATAAGTGATCATGTTTTGAATAAGAGATTGATTCTGATTGCAACAGTGGCTTGAACATAATTTTTTTCAAGTGAGTCTACTAAGACTTTGAGGTGCAGCTCATAACAACAGAACCCTGAATAGTGGAACAGGAACCTTTGGTGCTGTGATGGAATAAAAACTTGTACTGAAAGGCAGATATTGCCTGAGTCCAGTGTTGAGCACACAAGTTCAATCTGAGCACCTTATAAAATTTTAAATAATTAAATAAAGGGGTCTTTTACAAAGGTGCGCTAACGTTTTTAGCACATGCTAATGATTAATGCACGCTAAACGCTAGATGTGCCCATAGGAATATATGGGCATTTCTAACATTTAGCACCCACTTATTTTTAGCGTGTGCTTAAAACGCTGGCGTGCCTTTGCAAAAGGGGCCCTCAATGAATAAATATTTTGTTAAACCCTGGAGGAAAGAGACAGGGATGATATGATACAGACATTCAAATATTTTAAAGGTATTAATCTACAATCAAACCTTTTTCCAGAGATGGGAAGGTGGTAGAACTAGAGGACATGAATTGAGTTTGCAGGGGGGACCAATTCAGGAATAATGTCAGGAAGTACTTTTTCACAGAGAGGGAGGTAGATATCTGGAATGCCTTCCTGTGGGAGAAGGTGGAGATGAAAATGGTAACAGAATTCAAAAATAAATGGGATAAACACAAAGGAATCCTGTATAGAAGGCACGGAACCAAACAAACTTAGCAGTGATTAGATGGCAATACCAGTAATTGGGAAGCAAAGCCATTGCTGGGTAGACTTCTATGGTCTGTGCCCTGAAAATGACAAGGACAAATCAAGATCAAGTATACATATGTGGTATCACATCATACCTTATGCTATGAGTTTATCTTGTTGGGCAGACTGGATGGACCAAACAGGTCTTTATCTGCCATCATCTACTATGTTCTATGGAATTTGCCAGGAAAAGAACTTATCAGACTGTATGGGCCTCAGCCCTTTCTGCCATTAGACTCTATGCTTTATTTTACTTCTGGTAGATTTGGGAGAAAGCCTGTCCCATATCAGGTTTAGTAAATATCTTCATAAAATGAGTTTTCTTATGGCAATCTGCAGTTTGTCAAAATAGGTTTTCATTGTAGTTTAAAATTAACACAACAGCAATACTACACTGCTCTCCAGTGGTCACAATTAGAACTTTATTTATTTAAAAACGTGTATTCTGCTCAATCCCAAAATTCTTGGTAGATCACTGTTTAAACATTAGTCTTTCAACAGACTCTGTGACAAACAAACATTAGCCAGTTACAGGTCTAATAAATACTATCTCCTTCATTCATGTTTCCACACTATGATATGTCTGCATGAACAGAAAAAAATGCAATTCAAACTTGTTTCTGATCTTTCTTAGACTTAAGGGCAATTTGTTCCAAAGCAGAGAACCCACAATATAAAAAATTGAATTTTTAAATTCTTCTAATTTTTACTACACGAAAAGAAGGAATATCCAATAATTCCTGATCAGTTGATCTTATTGACCAACTTGGCTGATATACATGAAGTCTGGATGCTAAGATCTTTGAGGCTTGTTCAGTTATTATTTTAAAAACAATGAACATAGAGGGGCATTTTTGATATGATGTCTAAGTCTGATTTTGGATGTTTTGCACAAAACATCCAAAATCTGAACAGGAAAGAAGGTCATTTACAAAAAAGAAAAATGTCTGTTTTTCCCGCTCGAAAATACTGATTTGAACAAGGCTTTGTGATTTGAACATTTTGTTTTTTGGTCCATTAAAAAAAAAAAACACGAGTAGGTGCAAACCATAGAGATTTGTGCCATTGGGATATAGGAGGAGCCAGCATTTTTAGTAAAATGGTCCCCCAGACATCCTAGGAGAGCACTAGGCCACCATAGAGGGCACTCCTGTGCACTTCATTAAAATGCTCCCAGGTACACATCTCACCTTTGCTCCCTTATCTTGTCCTCTGAGCCCTCCAAAGCCCACCCAAAATCCACCGTCCCCCCCACTGTATACCACTACAATAGCCCTTATGGGTGAAGGGGGCACCTATATGTGGGTGCAGTAGGGTTTTGGTGACATTGGGAGGGGTCACAGTTTCCACCACAAGTGTAACAGGTAGAGGGAGATAGGGACCTGAGTCCCCCACTATGTACTGCACTGACCATTACATTACTCCGGTGACCTGCATGCTGCTCTAGTAGACCTGACTTTAACATCTGCAGTTGTCATAGAGACTGGGGGGTTGGGGGGTCAGTGACCACTGGGAGGGTATTGGGGGGGTCACCCCTCACCCCTGATTCCTTCCAGTGGTCATTTAGGGCACCATTTTGTGCCTTATTCGTTCTGAAAACAGGTCTAGACCGAAATGTCTTGGTTTAGTCCTGGTCGTTTTTGTTTTGTTCTATTATGGCTGTAAAACGCCCAAGTGTTCGACGCACCCTAATCCCAACTTTGAAATGCCCCTACATTTCCCCTTGTGATTTGAATGCACTTCTGATGGACATAGAAAAACATCTAAAAATAGGTTTTGAAAATACTGATTTGGACATTTTTGTGAGAAAAACGCCCAAATTCTTCTTTATGACACTTTTTAGATGATTTTTCTCTTTCAAAAATGAGCCCCATAGTTTTATATTGAATTCTGTGTTCGATAGGGAACCAGTACAGACCCTTCAAAACTAGAATTATGTGTTCGTAGCTGTTTCCTCGACTCAGGACCCTAGCCACTGCATCCTGGGCTACCTGTAGGGCTTTAAGATGAGTCTTCTGAATCCTACATGTAGCCCATTGCAATAATAAAAACAAAGTGAAACTAGGCTTTTTACCACTATTTGAAAGATAAAGGGCTTCAGTAAAGGTTTTAAGTGTTGTACCAATCTCAACTTATAGAATACATCCTTGATAATTTTATAAACTTGATCCCTCATCAATAAGTTGGAATCTACAAGAACCCCCAAATTATGCAATTTATGCACAATTGGAATATCCGCATTTCCAAACTTAAAGTTCAAAGGCACATCAGAAGAAACATGTGTAGCAAGTACTAAAATCTTTGTTTTGTTAACATTCAATTTAAGACAATTTAGAACATAAGAGTAGCCATACTGGGTCAGATCAATGGTCCATCTAGCCCAGTATCCTGTTTTCCAAACAGTGGCCAAGCCAGGTCACAAGTAGCTGGCAGAAACCCAAATTGTAGCAACACGCCATACTACAAATCCCAGCAATATATTGAATGTAAGATTAAAGTCAACATATCAAAAGTAGCTTAAACTGAATTAACAGCACTAAAAACTGGTTATCATCCGCATAGAGTCTGAACAGAATGTTAAAACAATTCAACAACTTGCATAACAGTAACAAAAAAAATGTTGAACAACACTGCTGACAAACAAGATCTTTGAAGTACTCTTGTTTTAAACATTTTGAAGCTTGAAACATCCTCCCCCTGTGCAACAAAAAATTGTCAGCTCAGCACTTTTCCTTCAATCCCAATGGATTTCAATCTGTTCAACGAAATTAAATGATTTATCATGTCAAAAGCTGCTGAAACATCCAAAGCTACCAGCAGAAAATGCTGGCCATCATTAAAATCAATATGCACATGATCAAAAAAGGGTAACAATAATGTTTCTGTGTCACGATGTAGTCTAAATCCAAATTGATTGATATCCAATATGTTATGTGTATCTAGAAATTCTAATAACTGATTATACACAATTCATTCCATCACTTTTGCTAAAAAGGTAGCAACGAAATAGGTCTATAATTATCTAACAACTTTTTATCCCCTTTTACATTTTTGTACTAGTGATGTAACCACTGCTTTTTTCAGATCTTCAGGAACTGTCCCTCTCAAAACATCTACATAGTAACATAGTAGATGATGGCAGAAAAAGACCTGCATGGTCCACCAGTCTGCCCAACAAGATAAACTCATATGTGCTACTTTTTGTGTATACCTTACCTTGATTTGTACCTGTCCTTTTCAGGGCATAGACCGTGTAAGTCTGCCCAGCACTATCCCCGCCTCCCAACCACCAGTCCCGCCTCCCACCACCGGCTCTGGCACAGACCGTATAAGTCTGCCCAGCATTATCCCCGCCTCCTATTTTCTATTAATAATAATAGAAAAAACAGGTGCAAAAAAACTGCAGCTACATAGTGTTGATGACATTTCAGTCCACTTGAATATGTAGAAATAAGGGCCATCAAAGAAAGGAAAGGGAAAGGGGAAATGTGATGGGATTTGATATACTGCCTTTCTGTGGTTACAGTTAAAGTGATTTACATATTATATATACAGGTGTGGTAAGTGATCCCTTTTTTCTGAACTAAGTCACAGAGATATTGAATATCTTTCAAAGTCTTTTCTCCCCTCATCAGGTCAGTGAAAAATAGTGCAGTTACACCTTGAAGGAACTATCCTGCAGAGGTTGTGATCCAGAAACTCATCAGCATAACTCTACAAAAACTCAGGAGTGAAGAATCCTGTTGGCCCGCCCACTGATGGCCTCCCATCACTCAGGGCTGGCAGCCAGGCACTTGGATGGAAAAGCCAGCCCATAGCTTATCCCTTAGTACTCCAAGATATCTAACACTAGACGTCTTGGTCAACCCTGCCCAACACTAAATGCTGGTGCTACTGAGGTTCAGGGTGGATCCTTTAACACATGGAGGTTGGGAGCCAAACAGCTACAGTGGCTGAAATGAACTGTAATATATGGGAACCCTGTTTTTTTACTGTTTAAAATACTTATCAAAACTTTGGTTATTAATATCGCAATGATAAACAAAAAGATAGAAGAGAAAGTACATAAGTACATATGTATTGCCATACTGGGACAGACCAAAGGTCCATCAAGCCCAGCATCCTGTTTTCAACAGTGGCCAAACCAGGTCACAAATACCTGTCAAGATCCTGAAAAAGTTCAATACATTTTATGCTGCTTATCCCAGAAATAAGCAGTGGATTTTCCCCAAGTCAATTAAATAATGGTCTATGGACTTTTCCTTTAGGAAGCCGTCCAGATCTTTTTTTAACCACGCTAAGCTAAACGCCTTTACCACATTCTCTGGCAACAAATTCCAGGGTTTAATTACACATTGAGTGAAGAAACATTTTCTCTGATTCATATTAAATGTACTACTTTGTAGCTTCATCACATGCCCCCTAGTCCTAGTATTTTTGGAAAGAGTAAACAAACGATTCACATCTACCCATTCTACTCCACTCATTATTTTATAGACCTCTATCATATCTCCTCTCAGCAGTCTTTTCTCCAACCTGAAGAACCCTAGATGCTTCAGCTTTTCCTCGTAGGGAAGTCATCCCATCCCCTTTATCATTTTTGTCGCCCTTCTCTATACCTTTTCTAATTCCACTATATCTTTTTTGAGGGGCGGTGACCATAATTGAACACAATACTCGAGGTGTGGTCGCACCATGGACCAATACAAAGGCATTATAATGTCCTTATTTTTGTTTTCCTTTCCTAATAATACCTAACATTCTATTTGCTTTCTTAGCCGCCGCAGCACACTGAGCAGAGGGTTTCAACGTATCATCAACAATGATGCTGAGATTCCTTTCTTGGTCGGTGACTCCTAACGTGGAACCTTGCATTATGTAGTTATAGTTTGGCTTCCTCTTTTCCACATGCATCACTTTGCACTTGCTCACATTAAATGTCATCTTCCATTTAGACACCCAGGTGAGGCATATTTTCAAAGCACTTAGTCTTCCAAAGTTCCATAGAAACCTATGGAACTTTGGAAGGCTAAGTGCTTTGAAAATATGCCAGTCGTCCCAGTCTCATAAGGTAATATTTCACAGTCCTCTTGCAATTTAACAACTTTGAATAACTTTGTGTTGTCAGCAAATTTAATTACCTCACTAGTTACTCCCATCTCTAGATCATTTATAAATATGTTAAAAAGCAGCTGTCCCAGCACAGTCCCCTGCATAACCCCGCTATCTACCCTTCTCCATTAAGAATACTGACCATTTAACCCTACTCTCTATTTTCTATCCTTTAACCAGTTTTTTATCCACAATAGGACATTACCTCCTATCCCATGACTCCAGTTTCCTCTGGAGTCTTTCATGAGGTACTTTGTCAAATGCCTTTTGAAAATCCAGATACACAATATCTGGAAACATTTCAATTGCAAGAATCATTTAATGAGAATATAATTAAAGCACCAAGGGCCATTCAAGCTTGGGATAGTCAGGAGTTCTTTAATAATAAACCCTACACAGGCTGTGTTTCGGCATCATGTACCTATATCAGGGGTCAATAAGATAAATTGATATGTCTGAGATTATATCACATAAAAATCTCATAGCTCATATGGTCAGTGGACTGAGGCTGTTTCAAAGTGTATCATGAAAAAAAACAAAAATGTGCCATCTTCATTCACACTAGAAGTACTAACAGTAGGTATAACTTCATCTTGAGTGTGATATTCTGAAAGTGAGCAAGGCTGATCTAGCTCCAGCCATTGATCAATGATATCCGATGACAAATCTCTGCTCAAGTCGTTGATGAGTTGGAACAAAGTTTGAACCCGATCTTGTGTTTCTGTATGTGTTGTATTATTGATGTCTTCTTCATTATGTGAATCTCTATTAGCATCGTCTGTTTGTGCCACGTTGGATCCATGTGTGTTCTGCGTATTAAGCAATACCACTTGTTAACAGACTGCTTGCTAATGAAGCTTCACTGTATTTTGCAGCTCTTATGCTTGCAGACTGCATAAGGCCTTCTCTGGCCTCAGTGGAATCTATCCTCACTGGGCTCTGGTGACGTGTCCCCTGTGAGCACTAGGAGGTTAATTCTCAAAAGGACATCTAACATTAGGCTCCAGGATAAAATGGGCATTCCACCAGCTACTCCATGGGTGCCACAATTTTGGAGAAGGCTTGAGCCCAAAGTAAGGTTTCTCCCCCCCCCCCCCCCCCCCGTGGCGCCACCGTGAACAGGAGTAATTGCAGGATGTTCCTATTGTCTTTGTACCCCCCAGAGAAAATAAGATGGGGGAACAAGGATAGGTGCAAGACTGGGAGTGTTTTTAAAAATGCTTCGGGGGGGGGGGGGGGGGGGGGCAAGATGGCCGACTAAGCACAGGCTAGTACACATCGTTCTTCAGTGCCTGAATTTTGGAGTGGTTTTATGGTGGGGATAACAATGGTTAAACTCAAGGCAAGGTTTGCACTACCCATCTGTGGACTCATCATTGCCTAACCTGGTCCAGCCAGGGCCGCTGAGGGGGGGGGACAGGGGGGACAAAATTCCCAGGGCCTGGGCCTCCAAGCGGGGCCCGGCGCCGAAGTCCCACCCGTCACCGCCACCGGGCCTCTTCCACCCAAACCCCCACCAGCAGAAGTGCTATCTTCTGACTCCGGTGCGCGCGGCCCAAACAGCTGAGAGGAGCACGTCTGTGTGGGCCGCGCACGCCGGAGTCTCAGAAGACAGCACTTCTGCTGGCGGGGGTTTGGGTGGAAGGGGCCCGGTGGCGGTGGCAGGTGGGACTGTGGCGCCGGGCCCCCTCAGGGGGCTATAGAGAACCAATCTTCTATCGGAGTTAGCGCCTTTCAGCGCTCTCCGGCGCAACGACACAAGATTACCCAGAACACAGGAGAAATTGCTTCTGCCGAAGCCAGCGCTATCAGCGTTTTTTCGCCATCACAAACGATCGCAGATAATTTCCCAGTGGCTCAAGGCAATCGTGCCTTGTCATCTGTACGCTATTGCGTCAACATATCGACCCCTGAAGCAGGCGCCTTTGTCAGCGCCGTAACACGGCCCGTGTCGGGTCATTGATCAATAAAGTACTCCTGTTGTCCTAGTTCTGAAGGCCCAGTGTTGCTTCTATTATATCGTAAATGTGACCCCCCTCCCTCCAGAAAGTGCCTCTGCCCCAGGCAGAAGGTGGAAAGATTTCCTGGGGGGGGGGGGGGGGGGTCACTGTAGCAATGGGTGATGGAGCCACTGTCTCTGTGGGAAGAGATGGGGAGTCCTAGCCCTAGTGGGCAGGGTGAGGAGATAAAAGGAGTTGGTATTAGGAGAACGAGGTCTTTGGTTGCCCCCACCTGCCGAGACCCTAAGCACTGAGGGGGAAGTCCTGGAACAGAGGGGGTTATACAGTCTGTGGTGATTGGTGGATGGAATCCCCTGCCCAAGGATAGAGTGTGCCTGAAGTTGGTTCCTCAGTGTGGGGAGCCTTAGGGGAACAAGTGCTGGTGGGAAAGGATACCACAGGCAAGAGAGAAATGGGAGTGGAGGAGCCTCATTCCTGGCAGGATGCTGCCAGTATACAGTAATGACCTTAAGCTCGAATGGGTGAGAGAAAAATGGAACTTTATCTGATTTTGACTTGAGACCTCTATGTGCACCTGGATTGTACATATTAGACTGTGGTTTTCATGAACTTGTTCTGAGCTGTTTGTTTAGTAAAAGAAAATTGAAGTTACTTACCAAGACTGCTGGTCATCTTTTCTGAGAACAAACTCTTGAGTATTCCAGGGAGAAAGAACCCTTTGGCCTGGCCCTGGCCTGTGCCCAGTTCGACTGAAGTACAATCTGTTTTGTGGTCCCAGGTACCTGACCCAGGGAGCTTAGCTGGTGGCCCTGACTGAGAGGTAAACCAGGGTTACATAAAGTTGGAAGGGGGGTAAGACTTATGTTTTCCTTGACCAGGCTCATCTAAGAAATTTCTGAAAGTTAGGAAACCTCCAATCCCGGTATTAGCGTCTTCTCCCATACTGGATATTGTTTTCCGTTGAATAGATTAGTCTCCTATAAATATATGTGACTGGTAGCCTCTGGAAGAAATTTCCTTTATTTTGTTAGTTTGTGGGTTAGGTTTTCCTCGCTCTCCACATCCCTATGCCCCTCCCTCATTTATATCCAAATTCTGAGGATGTTAATGCTAACTATTCCTCTGTTTTCTTTTAGTTTTTTATATTTGCTTTGTCGTTTATTTCCTTGGAGTCGATAGCATTCTCTGTTTTCAAATGTTGTACTTGAGATGTAATTGAAAGAATGCATAAATAAAAAATAATTTCAAAAATGTTCCTGTGCATGTTCAGTTGGTCAGGGGGCAAGAGGAGTGTTTGCAAAAAAAACAAACCAATGAACTAAAAATGAAAAAAGAGAAACCACCCAAAAAAGTTTATCTTCAGAAATATTACAACTGAATGATAAACTGGGACTGGGGTGAAAGCGCAGTCCTCACAGCCGCAATCCTGTTCGGTTTTCTGGATGTCCCTTATGTGCATTCCAATCTCCTACATATTTTCTAGGAATCTCTTATGAGCTAGGCTGGTTTGCAGCTCTTGATGACTACCATTTGATACTGGAGGTTAATACTACTACTACTTGACATTTCTAAAGCGCTACTAGGGTTACGCAGCGCTGTACAATTTAACATAAAGGACAGTCCCTGCTCAAAGAGCTTACAATCTAAAGGACAAGTGAACAGTCAGTCAAGTAGGGGCAGTCAGATTGGGGCAGTCTAGATTTCCTGAAGGGTGTAAAGGTTAGGTGCCAAAAGCAACATTGAAGAGGTGGGCTTTGAGCAAGGATTTGAAGATGGGTAGGGAGGGGGCCTGGCGTAAGGGCTCAGGAAGTTTATTCCAAGCATAGGGTGAGGCGAGGCAGAATGGGCGGAGCCTGGAGTTGGCGGTGGTGGAGAAGGGTACAGAGAGGAGGGATTTGTCCTGTGAGCGGAGGTTTCGGGCGGGAACATAAGGGGAGATGAGGCTAGAGAGGTAATGAGGGGCTGCAGACTGAGTGACCACATAACAGTTTTGGAGGGATGGTAAGTCTTGTCATGAATTTGTGTTAGAAGTAACAAAGGACACTTGTCTGAAATTACTTTTGCATCCTGGGTTGCTGGCATTTCTCTAGTCCAGGGGTTCTCAATCCAGTCCTCAGGACATACTCAGCCAGTTAGGTATTTAGGATGTCCACAATAAATATACATTAGATAGATTTGCATGCACTACCTCCACTGTATGCAAATCTATCTCATGCATATTCATTGTGGGTATGCTCAAAACATGAGTGGCTTGGTGTATCCCGAAGAGTGGGCTGAGAACTCCTGCTCTAGCATTGCCTTTTGCCTCTGAAGTAAAAAAACAAAAGAACTGTGCTCCTAACTTCACTCCTTACCCAAAAGCCTATCTCTGCTTCTCTTCCCAGATACAGTATGGACAACAGAAGCCTGTGGAAAGAGCAGTCTGATTTGTTTCTCTGTGGAGTGGGGCTGAGAAGCAGGACATACACACCCTGGAGCGCATTCTTTTTTTTGTCTTTCAGCTCATTTGAAATGCCATTACCTCTTTTCTGTGTTTCTCTGAATCATTTTGTATAATTATGGAATGTGTGTGTACAATTACATAATTACATAAAGGTTTAGAAAGAATTCTTTCACTATCTGTGACCACAAATGCCCCTGAGCTGCCAGCAGATGGCGCTGCTGGTGTTAGACTTTTTACACAGTGAATTCCTTGCACAGTTACAACTAACACTGGGATTCCAGTTTGAGAAATAATTACTTGGAGCTCTGTGAGAAGGGATCAAAACTAGTGACCTCCACTTCCAAAACCAGCAATATCATCCCTTAAGGAAGAATAGAATTTTATTTTACTGTTGTGTGGGTGGTACTTTCCAAGTAGGGTTGCTAATTAGATCCAGATTTGCCTGACAAGGTTGATCCAGTCCTGGGCTTACCCCAGTGCATGCAGGGACTTGTAGCCTTGCTTTTCTTAGGGAATCCTCAAGAGCAAAGAATATTTACCCAAAGATCATACCTGGGATCTTTTGAGTTTTGGTCACATTGAAATTGATGGAGATGAGGTGGGGGGACTCTGAGGTGTGCATGAACTTTCTTTCACTCCTTCTCACACAAACTCTCACATGCATGGCTTCTTTCACTCTCCTTCACACATTTCTTTCACATATGTACACTCTTTGTCATATGCCCTTTCTCACTCACACTCTCTCTCCCCCCTCTTTCTAAGCCCAAGCCCAGCACTTTTCCCTTATTGCCCATACCACGTGTTAATATGCTGCTATTGCTACCACTTCCTTCTGGTCATTCTAGGCCAAAGCTACCTTCACCTCTTGGCCTACCAAAACTGAAGACCCCTTTTTCTAACTCAATGATGCCTTTTCCCTCCTGTTGTAGATTCAGTTGGCAACTGAAGATTTCCAGTTGGAGATCCAGCAATTGGTACAAAACACTGACCCCCCCCTTCTATAACAGACAGTGTTCCCTTTAAGCTGTGCATGTGTGCACGCACACACAGGTCAGAAGGGGAACACACATGCCTAGCACTGTGCGCATAAACTTTTTGCTGGCTTTCTTTATTGTGAATATTGAGTATACCGCATACATCATGTTGAAGCTGAAAACTTTCGTACAAACCCCTGGATTCTATATATGGTGACAAAATTTGCGTATGCATTGACAGTTTGGGTGCACAAATTGATTAATGAGCCAATCAGCACCATTGGCTACTAATAACCATTTATTGGCATTAATTGGCCTTAATTGAGATTTACGCATGTGTTGTATGCTGTAACGATGTGAGTGGAAATCCTATAATGCATAAATTGAAGGGGCTGGGGACGTTCCCAGAATTTACATGCATTGTTACAGAATGGACCCGATTGACACCTAACTTTGGCACTGTCATTTCACCTGATTTCATCAGATGTAATTGCTGGCACCTTAAGTTAGGCGCCTTCAGAGCAGCCATCCCACAAGAACTCTCTCGGACCATCATCATAGGTAGAGTTCTAAATCTGGAATGCTTTACCCGTGGAACTAAGAACTCTCCCTAGTTATTCTATGTTTAGACAAGCTTTAAAAACTTACCTCTTCTGTAAATACTTCTTTAAGTTTGTATTGATGTCAGAAATTTTATTATGTTTATTCTACCTATGTGAAATGGTAATGTTGGTTAATCTGTGCTGTATATTGTTTTGAGCTTTGTTTGGTTAAGCAACCTATAAATGACCATGTTGAACTGAATTAAATTAAACTCCAAAAGAACTACCAGTGTTTGCCTTTCAATCATTTTTTAAATCTAATTTAGCCCATGCCTTTCCAGGAAACTCATCCACACATTGTGGTTGTTCAACACTTGAGTGCCTGATATCACAATGGTCCACACCAATCAGCACTAAACAGTACAGACAGCACTGAGGAGTGCTGCCCTTGTCCACTGCTGTCTTCTCCAGCAAGCAGCTGGCCTTCCAGGGGCTGTAATTAGCATAGTATATAAATGTATAAGAATATAAGCATTGCCATACTGGGATAGACTGAAGATCCATGAAGCCCAGTAGGGATGTAGCTACCATTCAGCGAGCCCAGCAAAATGCCCAGGGCTGCCCAATGGTAGAGGTCGGTTGAAGTTGCACCTCCCCCCCCACCACCCAGGTCCATCATCGCACCAGCTCTCCCCTCCCAGATCTGACATCACATTAGTTCCCCCTGCCACCGGTCCTCTACACGCAGCAGTTAGAGCACTGAAACCTGCCTTTCTGGCTGGCGGGGCCTTTCCTGTGCTTGTCCTGACTCTCTAATACAACCTCCTATGGGTGGATCATGCATAGGAAAGACACCACCAGAGCAAAGGGGAAGGGGAAAGAGAAGGTGCAGATGTTGGACTGTGGGAGGTGGTAGGGGAGAGCAGAGATACATACTGGACCAGGGGAGAAAGGGGGACAGATGCTGGACCAACAAAGAGAGAAAGAAAGAGCCATGGGGGTGCAGGATGAAGGGAAGCTGGACTTGGGGAAGGACAGAGATACAGATGAAGTGCTGGCCCTAGAAGGATCATAGGGACAGGGAATAGAGGGAACAGATTCTGGACTGCAGTGGGTGGTGGGTGCTGGGGGGGGGGAGGGAGCAGAGAGAGAGTGGACCAGAGGAGAGAGGGAGGACAGATGCTGGACCAACAAAGGGAGGGAGAGAGAGATGTCAGACCATAGAGGGTCGAGGGGGTGCAGGATGTTTATTCCACACTTGATATACCACCTTTCTATAGATACAGTCAAAGCAGCTAACATATACTTTTTTTTTTTTGCAGGTACTTTTCTGTCTCGGGGTCACAGTCTAAGGTTATTTGTACCCGTGGCAATGGAGGATTAAGTGACTTGCCCAGGGTCACAAGGAGCTGCAGTGGGAATTGAACCCAGTTCCCAGGATCACAACTGAGTGCACTAACCATGGGGAGGGACAGGGGCAATACTGGACACAAGGGGAGGGATAGGGAAACAGAGAAGAGATACTGAATATGGGAAGAGAATAGGGACAGGGATACAGAGGGGAGATGCTGGACAGGATAAATAGGGACATAGAGAAAAGATAAGTGCTGGATAGTGGACATAAAGAGAAGAAATGTGAAAAGGAGACTTTGAAAAAAACCGTGTGCTAAGTTCCATATGACCCATAGGTATAAAGGAGACCATGTAGCATGTGCTAAACTTTAGTAAAAGGGCCCCTAAATTAGACAGCATAATAGAAATAAACAAGGCTCCTTGTGTAGAAGGCATTAATAATGTGGCTGGGTTATGGAAATCCAGCAGGTGGCAGTAGTGCAATGAGATGTGCTTCTAGATGAAGGAAATGGCTATGTGGCTCAACAGCTCTCTTTCATGTTGCCAGCTCAGAAATTTTGTCTCTCTGAAGACTTGAGTTTAATCTCCAGGAAGAATAGTGATAGGAAATTTCTGACAGTGTTAGGAAATTTCACACTGGATGAGTGAGCTGAGTATTGTGGGCCTGAAAGTGCTCTAACTCAATAAAGTGTGCATAGTGTAAGTATTGGGGTTATGTGCCATTTTCCAAGTGTTCATAAATTCCTGTTAGATTTTTAAAACAATATCATTTACTACTCTCACTACTGTCTTTGGGCTGTGGTGTATGTTTGTAAAATACAGCACACCAAACTAGGCAACAATCTTCAGTAGAGCACTATTTGTAGAAATTCATAACAATCAGATCAAAGTCTCTACTATATAAATTAAAGCAAAATTAAAGGACCTCAGAGGTGTCACTCCAGCAGCTCATGACTTCATTTAAATTCTTATTTTATCAAAATATACAGTAAAATATATAATCTTTAGTATTATTTCCAAGACAACTAGCAACTGCCAATTTCGGAGTCCCTAAAAATCTTGGGAGTCATACTTGATAGATCTTTGACATTGGAGCAGCATGTGAACTCTGTAGTCAAGCAAATGTTCTTCTCTCTTTGGAAGCTTAAGCGTATCCAGCCTTATTTCCCTAGAGAGGTATTCCGCAACCTAGTTCAGTCCCTAATTATAAGTCGTCTCGATTACTGCAACAGTATCTATGGGGGATGCACATCCACGCTACTAAAAAAATTGCAAACTGCTCAGAACACAGCAGTTTGACTCATCTTCGGTAAATTGAGATTTGAAAGTTCGAGCCCACTACGTGAGAGGTTGCACTGGCTTCCTGTGAAGGACTGTATCGTTTTCAAGATCTGCGCATTGGTGCACAAAATCATCTATGGAGATGCTCCTGCTTACATGGACACTCTCGTTAACTTGCCGCCCAGGAACTCCCGCAAGTCAGCTCGCTCGTATCTCAATCTCCACTATCCAGCTTTCAGTGGCCTAAAATATAAGACTGTCTATGCTTCCTCTTTTTCTTATCTTAGCACTCAATTGTGGAATGGGCTGCCCCAAGTGGTCAAATTCACCCCTGATCACCCGACCTTTAAGAAGCGGCTCAAGACCTTCCTTTTCGGTAGAGCAAACGCCGTGAGCCCTCCTGGTGTTACATCCTTCTGAACCACGGCTGCCATAGCGACAATTTGTCACCTTCCCCTCTCTCCCTCTCCCTCCTGTTGTTCCTCTTTCCCTCCTCTGACGCTAATTACTGTATTTTGTATTAATGTTGCTTAATAGACCATTGTATGCCTCATTGAGCCTGCCCATGGGTGGGAATAATGAGGGATATAAATGCCATAAATACAAAAAATAAATAAAAATATTTAGCTATTAGCTATCATCTTGATAAAAGAGGCAACTGTAGCAGATTTCAAATTGGTACAGGGACTGCTTAACCAACATGTTTCGCCCCAAGCGAATCGGAGAGATCACAAATGCCTAATCAGGAGACTATCCTTGAAAGGTATCAGGTAAGTTCCCACCCAGACAGTTCCCACCCACCAATTTCCCCCCGGGACAATTCCCCCCAAGGACTCCCCCCCCCCCCACGGTCATTTCCTACCCTCCCTAGCCTTTTTTTTAACCAACCATATCTTCTTTCTTGTATCGGGTTCCATAAGTCCTGGAGGTACTCTTTTTTTTAACGGCATCTGGTACAAGGAGGTTAGAACAGCATATGGATGTACACAGAAGATGCATAATAACGGAATAACTTTTTATAGGTAGAGTAGTAATTTGTTATAAATCCAGTGCTTTTTTTGTAGAAAAAAAGGTGCCGGTACTCATTATGGGCGGGGTCACCACATATGGCTCCACCCCTATGATAGCCACACCCCCTATACCAGCCATGGCACATATAAACAGACATCATTGAAAATATTACAGTACTATAGGAGAAAAAAATAACGTGATTTTTTTTCATTATAAATAATCTCTGTAAGCTCTTACAGCTCCAGTATACCCAGTGCAAAATAAGACAGCCAATGTAAATTCTCAAATTGGACATATTACAAACACTAAAATGAAAATAAAATGATTTTTTTCTACCTTTGTTGTCTGGTGACTGTTTTTCTTTCCATATTGGTCCCAGTCTGTGAATCTCCTTTCCTTTGTTTTCGCTTAACTCTTCTGTGCCATTTGTCATTTTTGTCTCCTTTTTCTTTGCTTTCTTCAATATTTTTCAGGCTCTCTCTCTGTCCAGATTTAATTCATTCTTACTATCCATTCTTTAATTTCCTTCATCTACCTGTGGCTTATCATCTTGTTCTCCCCATGCCCCTTCCTCTTATTCTCCAGTCTTTCTCTATTCCCCTTTTCCATCCAGCAGCTCTGCTTTCTCTCCCCATCCTTCCACTGTCTCCCCTATTTCTTTCTGCATTCTTCCATCCAGCGTCTTCCCTCTTTCTCTCCCTATCCTTCCGTTTTCCCTCTCTCTCTCTCCCCATCCTTCCATCTGTTTTCCCTCTCTCTTTCCCCATCCTTCCATCTGTTTTTCCCTCTCTCCCCAATCCTTCCATCTGTGTTTTTCCCTCTCTCCCCATCCTTCCATCTGTTTTTCCCCTCTCTCCCCAATCCTTCCCGCTGTTGTTTTCCCTCTTTCTCTCTCTCCCCAATCCTTCCCTCTGTTGTTTTCCCTCTTTCTCTCTCTCCCCATCCTTCCATCTGTTTTTCCCCTCTCTCCCCAATCCTTCCATCTGTTTTCCCCCTCTCTCCCCAATCCTTCCATCTGTTTTCCCTCTCTCTCCCCATCCTTCCATCTGTTTTTCCCCTCTCTCTCCCCATCCTTCCATCTGTTTCCTCTCTCTCTCCCCAATCCTTCCCTCTGTTGTTTTCCCTCTTTCTCTCTCTCCCCAATCCTTCCCTCTGTTGTTTTCCCTCTTTCTCTCTCCCCAATCCTTCCCTCTGTTGTTTTCCCTCTCTCTCTCTCCCCAATCCTTCCCTCTGTTGTTTTCCCTTTCTCTCTCTCCCCAATCCTTCCCTCTGTTGTTTCCCTCTTTCTCTCTCTCCCCAATCCTTCCCTCTGTTGGTTTCCCTCTTTCTCTCTTTCCCCTCCCAATCCTTCCCTCTGTTGGTTTCCCTCTTTCTCTCTCTCCCCATCCTTCCATCTGTTTTTCCCCTCTCTCCCCAATCCTTCCATCTGTTTTCCCCTCTCTCTCCCCAATCCTTCCCTCTGTTTTTCCCTCTCTCTCCCCATCCTAGTTCCATCTGTTTTCCCCTCTCTCTGCCCAATCCTTCCCTCTCTTGTTTTCCCTCTTTCTCTCTCTCCCCAATCCTTCCCTCTGTTGTTTTCCCTCTCCCTGCCAAGTTTCCCGCGAACGGCGCGAAGTCGCGACGCACGCGGCACCAGCCCCTATTTCCGGCCGCTGCTGCTTCTCCTGTTGAGCAGCAGCGGCCGCTACACAAAGAAAAGAAGATTAAAAAAAAAAATTGAAACCTGGCTGAAACGCGGCACCCCGGCACTGTAGACAGCCATTAGGCATTGGCTGTTGCCCCGCAGCCGCTCCTCCTCTTGCCTCTACGTCACTGCCCCTGGAGGAAGACCCCGGAGGAGCGCAGTGATGTAGAGGCAAGAGGAGGAGCGGCTGCGGGGCAACAGCCAATGCCTAATGGCTGTCTACAGTGCCGGGGTGCCGCGTTTCAGCCAGGTTTGAAGTTTTTAAAAAAAATCTTTTTCTTTGTATAGCGGCCGCTGCTGCTCAACAGGAGAAGCAGCAGCGGCCGGAAATGGGGGCTGGTACTGCGTGCGGGACATGGACTCACGGGGCGGGAGGAGAAAAAAAAAAGTGCCGGTACGCCGTACCGTTGCGTACCGGCACAAAAAAAGCACTGTATAAATCGTAATCAGTGTGTCATTTTGAGGGGCTGAATTAGGTTGAAACCTAGCTTGGGGGTGTGTGTGGGGGGCATTGCCTCCCCACATGAACTGCAGTTTGCATTTATCTATTTATTTATTTACTTATTTATGACATATCCCGGATTAAATATGAATTAGGTTGAAACCTAGTTTGGTGGGGTGTGTGGGGCAGGGGGGGCATTGCCCCTCCATACAGACTGTATGTCTGGAAAGAAAAAGGGATGTGTAAAAGATAATGTTGTGGGGGCGGGTGAAGAGATACTGCCCCCCCCCCCCAAAATGATCTGGAAGAGAAAAGGGAGGGAGATTACTTGTCCTAGTATGTTTTGCATTTTGGGGGTTATGGGTGGGAATTGCCCTCTCTTGTGTGGAAGGAATTGGTTCAGTGGGAATTGTCCTAGGTGAGAATTGTCCAGATGGGAATTGGTGGGTGGGAACTGACCTAGAACCATAGACACATATTGGACTACATTCAGTACATCATGCCGATTTATGCATCTAGCACTATTCTGTACCTGGGTTTCTGCCAAGTACTTGTGACCTGGTTTGGCCACTGTTTGGAAAACAGGATACTGGGTTAGATGGACCATTGGTCTGACCCAGTGTGGCTACTTATGTTCTTATGTATCTGTGCTTTATAGAATAGTGCATAAGCGCCTAATCCACACCTAACTTAAGGCACCTGCATTTACGCCTACTGAAACCAGGTGTAAATGCCAGCATCTAAATTAGGCGTAGATCAAGCATATTCTATAAAAATGTGTGTAAGTCATAGGAATACCCCCAAAATGCCCCTAAACACACCCCCTTGAAATTACACACTTTAGTGGTTGCATGCACGTAATTCCCAATTAAGGCCAATTAATGGAAATAATTGGCTATTAGCACTGATTGGCTCATTAATTGTGTGCATAAATCGGCTAAACACACTGATTTGCACACAACTTTATTTGCCATATAAAGGCCACAAAAACTTCACTTCCCTTTGATGAGAAATATATTAGTTTTATAAAGGCGACAAATGCAGTTATGTGCCTATATTAAATAGCCTCCCCAAAAGCTCCTGCCAGGTACTACTACTACTACTTAACATTTCTAGAGCGCTACTTGTGAGCTGGATTAGCCACTGTTGGAAACAGGATACTGGGCTTGATGGACCTTTTGGCCTGACTCAGTAGGGCAGTTCTTATGTTCTTATATTCTAACTGCACCATTGCTCTCTCCATGGGCTGCACAGCTGTATCAGCCTTGCTTTCAACAGTGGCTCATGGCTGCATGTACCCCACTCTTCCCTCAGGTGCACCAGCACCGCTGTTCACAGTGGCCATTTGTGACCATAAGTACATAAGTACTGCCATACTGGGATGGACTAAAGGTCCATAAAGCCCAGCATCCTGTTTCCAACAGTAGCCAATCGAGGTCACAAGTACCTGGCAAGATCCCACATGAATCTTTCTCCTGGAAATGGCTCCTCAGCTGCATAAACACTCCTCTCCCCCCCCCCCCCCCAATATTAGCGATGCTCTCTCCACTGGTCCCAGGAAGAAGAAACACAGCCGTTCTTCATACTGGTGCTCTTAGTTGTGTTGAAGATGTGATAGTTACTTGCCTGTAATGGTAGTTCTCTGTGGACAGAAGATCTCATAGCCACACAGCTGTCATGGTGATGTTGCTGACTTGGTCTTTTTAAAGCTCAGAAAGTTCTAATGGAGTTTCTGTACATGTCCCTCGGCTCGTGTCCTACTGTACTTACTATATATACTGTGAAGAATTGCTTCCTGCCTCAGTTATTCCTTAAGCTGGTGACAACTCTGGTGGGAGGGCGGGTTTGTGTGGCTATGAGATCTATCCGTGGAGAACTACCATTACAAGTAACTCTCATTTTTCCCCAGACTTTCAGATCTCATAGCCACACAGTTTAAGACTCCCAAGCTAACATAGGGAACAGTCATAGTGATAACAAAGATACTTATAAATTATCCTAACTGTTACCTGGTACTGGAAGAGGAGGAGAGGTGATGCCTTATAGGCCTCTCTATTTCTATTAACTCCTTTCTAAGTTTCTCTTTCCTATAAAGCAATCTAAAATAGCTAGTTTTGATTCTGTGCTGGTATTTCATTCTTCAGCTGTGTTACATTTCTGTTCTGGTGATTCCTAAAAGTGTTCCTTGCAACTGTTTTTCTATCAAGTGAAGTAATCCAATTAACTGCATTAACAGATAGGCTCTAGCAGGCACTTGTGCTGAGAGGGAGGAGATCCTGATATCCTGATATTTTGAGGAAAAGGAGTGTGAGATCCAGAGCTTTGCTGCCTTGGACCTGTGGGAGATTATCAGAGCTGTTTTGGTTTGATTGGGGGCTGTGCTGCCTGTGTTCTGAAAAAAACCACAACTTTTCTTTCTCTGTATCTCACCTGAAACAAACGTTAAGGAAAAAACCCCCCGCTGTTCTTTCTTTCACTGGCTCTATTTCTAAGCCTCTCTCTGTCAGGCTTTCAAGGCAGAACCTGGGTTTGTGAGCCCTTGGGCCACTGCCGAGGAGCGGCAGCGGCAGGCAAAACCACCCCACACCAGAGACAAGGCAGAACTCTGGCAGGGACAGCTAGACTTCACCTGCACTTGACCACCCTTCCCCAGGAGTTGAGCCCCTGGGTGCAGGTGGCCGGCAGGACTTACCGGACAGGGCAGGAACTGGAAACCAACTAGGCTGAACAGGGTTAGGACTAAGGGTCAGAGGGGAAAGGAATATACATGGACAGCAAGGCAGGAAACTGGGCTAGGACTCACAGACAGACAATACTGCACTAGGCAGGAAATGGACAGGCTTAAGGGTCAGGACTGAAAGCTGCAAGCAGCCACTAAGAAAGGAAACACAGACAGGTAAGAGACAGAACTGAAAGCTGCCAGGCAGCCACTAAACAAGAAACACAGACAACCAAGAACTAGACAGAGAAATACAAACAAGAAACAAGACTGGGAAACAAGCAATACAGTACAAGATAAACTACACAAAGACTAGACTAGAATCAGGCAAGAATCTCAGACAATAGACTGGACTAGGCAGAAGTGCACAGAGCACACCAGCATACCAGGGACCTTAGGTGATGCAAAGGCAAACACAGAAGTTTCTAGGTGATTAATAAAGCCCATCAGCACCTGAGGCTCAGCCGCAGCAATCTCAAGGCAACTACGGGTGCTGTTTAGGCACAAACAAGAAAAACAAGTCTGGCAGCCTGGAAGATCCGAACCGGACTGGGATGAAGCTTGGAACGGGTAGGGGCAGCAAGACAGTCTATGGCAGCCACCGGCCCTGGTCATCAGAGGGCGAGGGGAGCACAAACCAAGAAGCAGGCAGCATAGAGAGGCTCAACATACACAGGTGCAGCACAGTGGAGCAATCAGAGCCATGCTGGAAGCAGCCAGCACACAGAGACAGAGCTAAGTCAGGCAACACACACAGGTGCAGTATAATGGAGTAATTAGAGCCATGCTGGAAGCAGCCAGCACACAGAGACAGAACTAACTCAGAAAGGACAGACAGAAGCCAGCTCAGAAGCTGACCTCCAGAAATAAGGTAAGCCTGAGAGGGGTCACGACCACAGACGTGACACTCTTTTTCTATTAACTCCTTTCTAAGTCCCTATTTCCTATAAACTAATCTAAAATAGCTAGTTTTGATTCTGTGCTGGTATTTCCTTCTTTAACTGTGTTACATTTCTGTGCTGGTGATTCCTAAGTTGTCTTAAAAGTGTTCCCTGCAATTGTTTTTCTATGGAGGGAAGTAATCCAATTAACTGCATTAACAGATAGGCTCTAGCAGGCACTGCATGATCTAGTTTATGTGCTTGGTGGTAATTGCTTGATCTGGGTTTTCTAGCTCATTATAAACCATAAAGTTGTAGTGCTCTGTTTGCCACCCTCCTGTCTCCATGCATATCTCACCTATTCACCCCCATCCTGTTAGACTGTCACTGAAATGCTTTGATGTTTCACTTATATATACTGTCATCTACCAACATTTGCTTATTTCCGATCTGACAAAGAAGGGCAACCTTCGAAAGCTAATCAAGAAATGTATTAAGTTATGTCCAATAAAAAAGGTATCATCTTATTTTCTTTTCCATGTTTTATTTTGTTTTATTTCTATTGATTACCTTTGAAAGGACTGAAAGGCAACGCTCGTCTTGTCGTAACCGCGGACTTAAAAAAAACTGAAGACAGAAGCAATTGTTTACAGTATATGAAGCATATTGTTATGATTGGGGTCTGAACCCCTCTCAAACTTACCTCATTCCTGGGGGTCAGCTTCTTAGCTGGCTTCTGTTTCTTTTCTCTTTCCTTTCTGAGCTGGCTCTGTCTCTCTGTGCTGGCAGCTTCCAGCAGCATGGGGCTCTAATTGTTTCATTATACTGCACCTGTGTGTGTGTAGTCTGAGTTGCAGCAGTGACAGCCGAGATGCTGAGTCCGGAGCGAGTTGCAGCAGTGACAGCCAAGATGCTGAGTCCGGAGCAAGTTGCAGCAGGGGCAGCCAAGATGCTGAGTCTGGAGTGAGTTGCAGTTCCAGTCAAGATGCTGAGTCTGGATTGAGTGGTAGTTCCAGTCAAGATGCAGAGTCTGGATTGAGTGGTAGTTCCAGTCAAGATGCTGAGTCTGGATTGAGTTGCAGTTCCAGTCAAGATGCTGAGGCTGGATCGAGTGGTAGTTCCAGTCAAGATGCTGAGTATGTAAGTCCTGTCGGCTACTCGAACCCAGGAGCTCAACTCTTGGGGGGCTTAGTAGCTAAGTACAGGTGAAGCTGTTGGACCAGTCCAGTGTGCTCCAGTCCCGTGTTCCAGTCCTGTGTCCTCCAGTCCGGGGGACCAGTCCAGGGTGTTCCAGTCTGGTGTGCTCCAGTCCAGTGTGTTCCGGTCCGGTGTGTGTTCCAGTCCTGTGTCTTCCAGTCCGGGGGATTCCAGTCCATGTGTTCCGGTTCGCTGGGCAGTGCCTGCAGTCCCTGCCGGTGTGCTTACCCAGTGTTGGTTGGTGGGTTTTGCCTGCTGCTGTCGCTCCTCGTCAGCAGCCCAAGGGCTCACGTTTGCTCCAGAGCCCGGCCCCGCGGGCTCTGAACCTGAGACCCTGACAGATTGCAAAGGCCATGAGCCCGGCAAGAACCCCCGCCCAGCTGACCCAGCTGGAGTCCAGCTCCATCGTTGTTCTTGATTCTTCTATGACTCTTCGCCAGTATCGTGGGAAACTTTTGTCTTATCCTGTTTTGAAGAAGACCCCTGAAGCGGCAGCTGAGAGAAAACGTGTCCGGTGGCTTGGAATCGCTGAAAACCCAGTTTCAGATATGGACCCTTTTATCACGCTCGCTGAATATCGCCGCAGCCTGGTCTTGAATCCAGCTTTGTGGGATTCTCCTGAAGCTGTCGCTGAGAGGAGACGTCTTGGGAATTCCACGCTCTGGGCCCAGCAGGGGTCCAGTCCCGTTCAAGCAGCACGCCCAGACAAGCCTCTGAATCCAGTCTGAGCAGCACGTCCAGCCAAGCTTCAGAGGCCAGTCTAAGGGATGCTACTAACCGAGTCGCCGATCCCAGTTCAGGTGGCGCTTCCACTCAAGCCTCTGAGTCCAGTCCGAGGGATGCTTCTGACCGAGCCTCCGAGTCCAGTCCAAGCAGCGCTTCTAGTCAAGTCTCTGCATCCAGTTCAAGTGGCGCTGTCTACTGAGTCTCCTAGTACCAGTTTGGATCCCAGTTCCAACCCCATTTTTGATCTGGATCCGTTTCTGACACTCCAGGATTACCGGGTTGCACTTTTGTCTGATCTAGCCCTGAAGAATACTCCTGAAGCTGCAGCAGAAAGAAGGCGTGTCTCCTGGCTTGGGTTCAAAGAAAACCCAGTTTCTGCTATTGATCCCTCTACCAAGCTGTTCTTTTACCGCTTCCAACTCCTCTCGGAGCCAACCCTGCGGGATACTCCTGAAGCCCAAGCTGAAAGAAGGTGGCTTCCTGATTTTTCCCGACAAACTTCTGAGTCCAGCCTGAAGGGCTTTGTCTGCCAAGCTTCTGAGTCCACACTGAGTTCCAGCCCAGTGCCTGAGTCTGTTTTGAGTTTCAGCCCAGATGCTGAGTCCGGAGCGAGATGCAGCAGTGACAGCCGAGATGCTGAGTCCGGAGCGAGTTGCAGCAGTGACAGCCAAGATGCTGAGTATGGATCGAGTTGCAGTCCCAGCCAGGATGCTGAGTCTACACTGAGTGATGAGTCCATGATGAGTGCTGAGTCTGCACTGAGTGTAGAGGCCAGCCGAGATACTGAGTCCACGATGAGTGCTGAGTCTGCACTGAGTGCAGAGCCCAGCCAAGATGACGAGTCCACGATGAGTGCTGAGTCTGCACCGAGTGCAGAGTTCAGCCGAGATGCCGAATCAGAATTGAGTTACAGTCCCGGGCAAGATGCAGAGTCCGGGTCAAGTTACAGTCCCGGCCAAGATGTTGAGTCCGGTGAGAGTTGCCGTCCCGGCCAAGATGCTGAGTCCGGGTCAAGTTGGAGTTCCAGTCCCAGGCAAGATGCTGAGTCCGGGCCAAATTGGAGTTCCAGTTCCAGGCAAGATGCTGAGTCCGGGTCAAGTTGCAACTCCGGTCAAGATGTTGAGTCCGGTGAGAGTTGGAGTTCCAGTTCCAGGCAAGATGCTGAGTCCGGGTCAAGTTGCAGTCCCAGGCAAGATGCTGAGTCCGGGTCAAGTTGGAGTTCCAGTCCCAGGCAAGATGCTGAGTCCGGGTCAAGCTGGAGTTCCAGTCCCAGGCAAGATGCTGAGTCTGGGTCAAGTTACAGTCCCGGTCAAGAGGCTGAGTCCGGGTCAAGTTGCAGTTCCGGCCAAGATGCTGAGTCCGGAGCGAGTTCCAGTGCCAGCCGAGATGCTGAGTCTATGCTGAGTCCGAGTTGAGTGGCAGTTCCGGCCAAGATGCTGAGGCCGAGTTGAGTGGCAGTTCCGGCCAAGATGCTGAGGCCGGACCAGGTTGCAGTCTCAGGCAAGATGCTGAGTCTACTCCGAGTTCCCATTTCAGCCAAGATGTTGAACTCCTTCTGAGTTCCAGCTCCAGCCAAGGGGCAAGGTCTAGTCTGAAGTCCAGTTCAAGTTCCTGTCTGGCTTCAGATTCCAGGATGGGTGTGGGCTCTAGCCCAGTTCTGGCTGCTACAGTGGAGTGCCAGGAAGTCAAGGAAGTTGTGGACTCCTTCAGGAGATGGTTCCTGTTGAATAGAACTCCACTTGTTGCATCCAAGACTCTGATCCTGCCTAGCAGCCGTTCTAAAGAGCCTCGTGGCGGCCAAAGCCATTCTGGTTTCCTAGTTCCAGATGTACTTGTCACGTCCTGCCCAGCCGCCCAGATTTATGTTGTGAAACCCATTGGGAGATTTCATCACAGCTACCCATGGAGACCTAAATTGTCTTTTGAGACCTGGGGCTCCCGTGGGGACACGGGAGCCTTGAGGGGGAGGTGCTGTTATGATTGGGGTCTGAACCCCTCTCAAACTTACCTCTTTCCTGGGGGTCAGTTTCTTAGCTGGCTTCTGTTTCTTTTCTCTTTCCTTTCTGAGCTGGCTCTGTCTCTCTGTGCTGGCAGCTTCCAGCAGCATGGGGTTAATTGTCTCACTTCACTACAGCTGTGTGTGTGTTGCCTGAGTTGCTCTAACTCTCTTTGGGTGTACTGGCTTCAAGTGTTTCACGGTTTTGCATTGGTGTGGGTTGGGCCTCTCTGGGTCAGTGTGCTTTTGCCTAGGTCTAGGGAGTGTGACATCATCAGGGAGGGCCTTGATAAGGAAGTGGTCTTGTTTCCTTCAGGGCCTTTGCAACAGTGGTGTTTGCTGTAGGTAGGGTGGTGCAGTGTGCACTTCTGACGTTGTGTCTAGTTTCCCTGCTTGCTTTTGCTAAGGTCCAGGTTAGTGTTAGTGCAGTGTGCACTGGTGTTTGTGTGTTTGGTCCCCCTGCTTTTCCCTCTTGGTTTTGGAAGCATTGCTGTGTGTAGGGCTTTGGAAGCTCTGTTGTTGATAGAAGTACTTCAGGGTTTGGTGTTGTTAGGAACACTGCAGAGTTTGCTGTTAGAAGTACTTCTGGGATTGTGCTATTGGGAGCATTGCAGTCTTTGCTGTTGGCGTTTGGTGCTTTAGAAGCACTTTTGGCTTATGTGTTAGCTTCCCTCCTTGTGGCTCCCCTGTCTTCCCTTTTAGTGCTAGGAGCTCTTCTGGTTGCTTGCCAGAGTAGTGCTTAGGAAGCTCCTTGTTAGTTGTATCTAGCTTGCTAGAGCAGTGCTTAGGTAGCTGGTTTAGTTTTGTGTTTAGCTTATTAGTGTAAAGCTCTGCTTGTAGCTTGGTGCTTAGTAGCACCTGTGTTAGCTTTGTATTTAGTACCCTGCTCTGTTAGTTTAGGGCTTAGGAAGTCCCTTTCTTGAGCAGGGCTTAGGAGCTCCTGTTTAGTATAGGGCTTAGGAAGTCCTTTTGTCAGTTTACTGTTAGGAACACTCCTGCTGGTTTAGGGCTTGGGAGCACGTAGATCAGTTTAGGGTTAGGAGCACTTCTGTTTCCAGTCCTGGTCCCTATGTCATCCGGTATCCAGTAAGTCCTGTCGGCTACTCGAACCCAGGAGCTCAACTCTTGGGGGGCTTAGTAGCTAAGTACAGGTGAAGCTGTTGGACCAGTCCAGTGTGCTCCAGTCCCGTGTTCCAGTCCTGTGTCCTCCAGTCCGGGGGACCAGTCCAGGGTGTTCCAGTCTGGTGTGCTCCAGTCCAGTGTGTTCCGGTCCGGTGTGTGTTCCAGTCCTGTGTCTTCCAGTCCGGGGGATTCCAGTCCATGTGTTCCGGTTCGCTGGGCAGTGCCTGCAGTCCCTGCCGGTGTGCTTACCCAGTGTTGGTTGGTGGGTTTTGCCTGCTGCTGTCGCTCCTCGTCAGCAGCCCAAGGGCTCACGTTTGCTCCAGAGCCCGGCCCCGCGGGCTCTGAACCTGAGAACCTGACACATATTTTCAAAGCACTTAGCCTTCCAAAGTTCCATAGAACTCCCTTCCGGCGATGCTGTACTCACACTAGTGTTGCCGGCGTTCCGTCGGCACCGTACACATCACTGCCCTTCCGGCGCTCCGTCTCGCAGGTTACCCTGGGCCGTGGCCACACCCTGTGCTCCGCGGGGATTGGTCTCCTCCGCAGGCAGGCTACTCCTCCTCTTTCCCTCACCGCCATTGGTCCTTTGTTTGCTCTCCTCCCCAGCTGGTGCCTGCTGACATCAGACGCCAGCACTGTTTCAAGGAAGTTCCTCCTATGCTGCATTGCTTCGGCTTCTAATCGGTAATCGTTCCTCTGCTCTGTATTTTTTTGTGCTTCTGACTCCTGACCCAGCTAGTTCCTGGTCTACTCTCTTGTCTGCTGACCTCCTGTACGATGCTGCCTGGACCCGGTCTACTCTCTTGTCTGCTGCCTGCCTGTGACACGTTGCCTGGGCCTGGTCTGCTCTCTCGTCTGCTACCTGCTCGTGGTCCATGGCATGCACCTGGATCCGTGCCCTCTGCTTTCCGTCAGCAGACCTTCTTGGCACCCCGCCTCTGGTCTCTCAGTGTAAGTCCTGTCAGCCGCCGCTCAATCCCCGGGGAACGGTGGTCACCATAGGTGAACATCGGGGTTGCTTGGCCGCCAAGCAGAATCCAGGGCCAAATCCCTCACCCGGGATCACTGCTCGGCACGGGGACTCACAAAGCTCGCATATAGTAAGTACAGTAGGGTATGAGCCCAGAAACATGTGCAGAAAGCTCCATTAGAGCATTCTGAGCTTTAAAAAGGCTGGGTCAACAACGTCACGTGACGTCACTTCAGCTATGTGGCTATGAGATTTGACAGTCTGGGGAGAAACATTGGTTCTCAGGGCCTTCCTTTCCATCATGTCTTCATGTTTCAGAGCATACACCCAAATCTCTACCAGGTCAGAGGGGTCTGTATACTGGATAATGTGTTGTCTTTCAGCTGAATCAAAATCTCAGAGAGATATTACAAGGGAGTATGTCGGGGAAGGACATTGAAAAGCCGATGGGACATAAATCTTGTGAGAAATGTAAATTTTGTACCATGATGACCCCTGGGGACGTTTTCATCAATCCATCAGATAAGAAAAAATATCAGCTGAGGTTTAACACAGATTGTGATACCACTCACGTGGTTTACATTTTAATGTGTACGTGTCCGAAGATATATGTTGGAAAAACTACAAGACCACTAAAACTGAGATTAAGTGATCACAAACACAATTTGAAGTACAAGCACCTAGAAGCCCCCATAGTCGCTCATAATATTGTGATATCCCCCTTCTCATTCAGGGTGACCTGGTTCTCAATATGCAGATCATATGCAAATTAGTGTGCTACCCCTTCTCGCTCAGGGTGACCTGGTTCCCACTAAGCAAATTAAACAGGTCTCACCAACTGCATATTTCTCATGCAACTCTTTATTCCAGCCCCTGGGCACACTTCTTCTAGCTTAATACTTTATACTTTCATAGATCTTCACACTGAGCCTCCCCACACAGATACATGGGCTCAGTACTACACCAATACTTTGGGGACTCTCAACCCTAGGCTTTGCAGCCTGCTTCTCTCAGTACTTTGGACACACAGTCCCCCCTTTGAACCCACAGTTCTGGATACACAGTCTTTTCTTCTTTGGACACACAGTCCCTCCACTGAACACACAGTTCCTATAAGTACCGAGGACACACAGTCAAACACTAATGCTTTAGGGACTTCTTACCCCAGGATTTTCAGCCTGCTGATCTCCTTTGGACACCCAGTCCACCCCAAGTCCATAAGGTTAGCCAGTATCTTTCAGGGGCTCTCTCTTCTTCTGCTGCTAGCTCACTTCCCTTCCTTTCACAATTCAGGTGGGGTATAAAGTGGTTAATTAGCTACACAGGACCCAACCCATAACCGCCTGCACCTGTGGACCTCCCAGGGCTCTCCCCGGTCCTAGCGACCTCCATCTTCTTCTAGCGCCCTCTAGTGGCCTACACCATATAGGACACCCTCTTACTTATCACAATATAGAGAAATCACATAACTTTGGTGAACATAAATGTACCATCATAGATCGCATACCAGAGTCGATACGGGGGGGGGGGGGGGGGGGGGAAGCTACAGATAGGAAACTAATGTAGCTGTGCCCCACTCACGCCTGTGTATGATGGTATGCAAGAGCAGGATTCCGGGAAGCCAGATGTTGGCAGTCGTGGCGACTTCTCAGAAACCAGCACACAGGAATAAGGAGCAAGCAACAAAAACTAACCTCGTCTCCTACTTCTGAAGCAGGAGAGGAATTTAAACTAATTACAAGATTTTCCCAGTGTCAAGAACAAGAAACACCAACACCTTTTGAGAAGAAATTTAACTACTTATTTAACATTCTGGAATTTAAACAAAACAATGTATAAGTTTGCAATGTAAATTATGTGATTAACTTTCTTTCACTTTTCTTTCACAGGTTACTTTCCCACATCACCCAAAATCAGATAAGTATACCTCTTCTTGTACTCTATTCTATCACCCTTCAAGATAACAGAACATTACCAAATTTCTTTCCAGGAATTTGTTACATTTATAAGGATTTTGATCCTTTGTGTGTTGTTTATGTCTTACAGGATTTCCACCCTCACCTTTCTTGGATCCTGTTAAGTATTACTCCCTTCCTTTTATTTTACCCCCTCCCTTTCTTTTTTCCACTGTCCCGTTTTTGTAATATGCTGCAACGCCAACTCGCCCGGCTTCACAACTCCTGTCCCTATATCTTCCCAGACCCCCCAGGCACCCTGTGAAACCCTGAAACTGACCCCCGCAGCCACGGATCACCCCTACTGCCCGCAATCCCTCCCCCAAACCAGCAACTTCACCCAGGAGCCTCCGGAGTCCCCCCAGGTAAGTTTATATTATTTTAACCCCTTAGTTACACTAATACAAAAAGAACAACGTTGGATACACAGATTAGGGTCTTTAGTCCCAGTTGGCCTCAACAGTAGGGTAGAGTGGAAAGCTTTTTTATGAATACTAAGATGTTAAGGAAAGAGACACTTCCCACTTCAGATGAAGAGCATGTAACTGTAAAAAAGCGGAGGTTCCCTTTAAATCTGTCAACATCCTTTGATTGGATGAGGCCGTTAGCGTTCCGCTTTTTAAAATCAACAGACGGGCACCATTTTTCGTATACAGAAGCAGTGGAGCCATGAAAAGAAGCCGACACTGCAAGAGGTAAAAGCTATATAGAAGTGAGTAATGAGTACATGGGTTTCATTATAGTTGTTCCACACAGCACTAAGAGTTTTTTCTTTTTACAGGGCACAGATATTGGGGGTTCAGCTCCTAATGAAGCTAAAGTGAAACTGGAGCTCGCTGTAGAGCGAACCCGCTAGAACACGCCCAGTTAAGTCAAGATAAGTGCTTATTCCAATGTAAGAATAGTGTATATTTGAAAGGTTTATCTAGAATTAGCACTGATGAGAGTTTTTTTACTGACTCATAAGGATGCCCACCAGCAGCTGCACTGAAAGCCAGATAATCAGCGGCAGAGCGGAGCAGTACTTTTCACTAAGTGATTGAAATAGTACCGGGGATCTGAAGTCATTTTCCTCTCAGAAAGTGACTGTGAGAAACAGATATAGTTTGCTAGCAGTATAGATGAGAATTGAATTCAACAGCAAACACCAGGTGGATTAAATTCTATTTAAATTTGAACAATTTCAAGTCCATTTGTCTCCTAAGTAGCAACTTTAGGTAGTTTGCAGCCGCAAATGCACTTTTCTAAGTGCTCTTCATTTATGTCTGAGCCTGAGTACAAACGTCAGCAGTCTGGAGGACATTGCAGCGCTGCCACAGGTTGCCATGGCGCAATTCACATCAATGGGGCAACTCTGGGTTGCCATAGCAACTCATGACAAACTTTATACAGTGCAGTCATGCTTAAATGGTTGTGAAACCAGCACCGGCCTGTTTTCATTATGAATCATCTGCAGATTGGATTCCCAGCTCAAATACCATGGACTTATTGAAGGCACTTCATTTGGATTTTTGATTTGATTACTTGCCTTTTCAAATCCAAACTCATGGTAAGATAAAGGCCTATACTGTAAATTTTGTACCTGAAGCAGTGAATGGTTAAAGTGACTTGTTCAAAGTCACAAGGAACATCAATGGGGAGAAGTGAGATTTAAATTCTAGCTGTCCCCGTTCCAGTGGCGATCCTAGCCGGCATGACACCTGGGGCGGATCGCCGATGCGCCCCCCCCCCCCCCCCGGGTGCAGCACTGCCCCCCCCGGGCGAAATGACACCCCCCCCGGGTGCACGCCGCTGGGGGGGGGGTGCTGCGGCGCGCGCCTGTCAGCTGAGTTCGCTAACTTTGCTGCAGCTCCCTCTGCCCCGGCCGGAACAGGAAGTAACCTGTTCCGGGGCAGAGGGAGCTGCAGCGAAGTTAGCGAAGTCAGCGAACTCAGCTGACAGGCGCGCGCCGCAGCACCCCCCAGCGTCGTGCACCCGGGGCGGACCGCCCCCACTACCCCCCCCTTGGTACGCCACTGCCCCGTTCTTAGTTCACTCCTTTAACTGCAAGTCTACTGCACTCATCAAGTCCTATCCTGTCACAAAAAATGGTGCCAAAAATACAATGAAAACAGAGCTAAATACCAAATGGGGCCATAAAAATACTATCAGCATCAATGATATTTGGTCATTTATACAGTCATTTCTATATCCTCCCCCCCCCTCCCTGCTCTCTTCTCTGGTTCCTTTAAGTAGCCATGCAGTGTAAAAATCCAAATGGTTCCTTCAGGGTGGGTAATCCTTATGCACCACAGAAGTCTGGAAATTTTTTAGGAACCTCCAACCATTCTCTTCATAATCTAGCCCTTACCCACAACTCCCTTCATCTCCCCTGGTTCAGGGTTCGCTCTTCATTAATATCCATACTCCAGTAAGGCAAGATTTGTAGCATATCCAGACACAAAGGGACAAAGACTTTCATTCTTTCACCCAGATGTGTTTAAAACCAAGTTTGAGCTCTGCAAGAGAGAGAATGTATATTTTCCCCCCAGATAGACAAAAAGACCTGCTTTCTGATCAGAGCAGGGTACTATATTTGCCCTAAGAAAAAAAGAGGACACATGCCCCGCCGCCTCTCACACCCTGCCATGCCCCTGTCACACTCCCACCCCACCCCCTGTCACTTTGACTCCCCCAGAGAAAGCCATATTCCCTCTCTCTCCCCCATGTAGATCCCTTCCCCAATTTTCCAGCCTCCCTCCACCCACATGACTCCATTCACTACCCCTCCCCTGCTCTCCTTTACCTTAGTGTGGTGCCCTGGTCAGGGCCAATCTTAGCAATTGCAGGGCCCTGTGAAGACCAGTTCAGTGGGGCCCCCCGCCAGAGCCTGCCCTGCTGTTCTGCTCCCCCCTGCCCCCGCCAGCCACCGTAAGCCATAATTTATCAGAGTTTAAAAGGAGGTTTAGAGCTCTTGGAACCCCACCTCACCCCATACCTTGATGTGCATCTGCCACGTTTCAGTAGAGAGCGGCAGACAGCGACAGCGATTTTTATATCCCGTCAGCTACTGAGCCCAGAGCCTCCTCACTGCTGCATCCTGCTGTTGCGGAAGCAGGAAGTGACATCAAAAGGGAGCGGGATGCAGCAGCGATGAGGCTCTGGGCTCGGCAGCTGATGGGATATGAAAATTGCTGCTGCTGCCTGATGCTTTATACTGAAATGTGGATGCACATTAAAGTACGGAGCAAGGAGGTGTTCTGAGACAAGAGGACAGACGTGCCAGAGATGCAGGGCACCTAGGAGCGTGGGGCCCTGTGTGACTGCCCCTGTCGCCCCTTGCCTAAGACCGGCCCTGGCCCTGGTGATCTAATGACCTCTTCGGGACAGGAAAGAGCCCCCTCTTTCCTGCCCGGCACGTCTTCAGACTGTCTTTCTCCCGGCACTGATTCAAAATGGCTGCTGAGAGTTCAAACAGTGACCTTGCAAGACTTCTGTGGAAGTCTCACGAGATCACCTCTTGAACTCTCAGCAGCCATTTTGAATCAGCACTGGGAGAAAGACAGTCTGCAGATGCGCCAGGCAGGAAAGAGGGGGCTCTTTCCTGCCCCAAAGAGTTCACTAGACCACCAGGGCACCACACTAAGGTAAAGAAGGGGAGGGGAGGATAAGACACTCTGAGGCCCGCCTGCCCATCTGCCCGCCAGCCTGCTCATTTGTCTGCAAATCTGGGCTCCCAAAATTCTGCCCTGGGCCCCAGCCATGTGTAATACCAACTCTGTACATTCCCAAAACTGACATATTCCAATCACTAAATAGAAAATAAAAATTATTTCTACCTTTGTTGTCTGGCCATTTTATTTTTCTAATCATATCGTCCCAATCTCTGGTTTCTGTGTTACTCTGGCTTCTCTTAACTGTCTTTCCAGGATCCCTTGTGCATCTGAAACATAGAACTAGAGAGTGGAGGAGTGGCCTAGTGGTTAGGGTGGTGGACTTTGGTCCTGGGGTAACTGAGGAACTGAGTTCAATTCCCACTTCAGGCACAGGCAGCTCCTTGTGACTCTGGGCAAGTCACTTAACCCTCCATTGCCCCATGTAAGCCACATTGAGCCTGCCATGAGTGGGAAAGCGTGGGGTACAAATGTAACAAAAAAATAAAACAAAGGCAGATAAAGACCATATGGCCTATCCAATTTCCCCATCCATATCATGTATTATCCCTTGCTCTCCCTTATAGATCCTATATACTTGTCTTAAGTTTTCTTGAATTCAGATACAGACTTCATCTCCACCACTTTCACAGGGAGGCTGTTCCATGAATGACTTTTCTTCTCTCTCCATTTCCACCATCCATCTCTCCTCTGTGTCCCTGACCTTATCTTCTCCCAAGTTCAGTATCTCCCTATCTCTTCCTGCATGTCTAACATCCTGTGTCCTGCCCCTCCCCTGTTTCTAGCATCTCCCCTATTGCTTCCCTTGTATCCAGCATCCCTTGTGTACTCTCCCTCCCTGTGACCAGAACCTCTCCCATTCCTTCCCTCATGTCCAGCATACCCTCTCTGTATCCTGTCTCTCCCCATGTCCAGATCCCCCCATTCCTTCCCTTATGTGTAGCATTCCCTCTATCTGTCCTGTCCCTCCATGTGACCACAACCTCCTTTTCTTTCCCTCATGTCCAGCATGCCCTGTGTCCTGTCCCTTTCTGTGTCCAGAATCTCCTCCCACTCCTACCCTCATGTCCAGCATGCTCTCTCTATAATCTTTTCTTCCCCCAAACCAGCATCTTCCCTTCTGTGTCCTTATTCCCCTTCCCCTCTGCTGGCATATCTTTTCCCTGGGTTCTTAGTTCCTGCCCCCCCATCTCTCCTCCAGATCTCCTTGTTCCCAATTGCAACTCCTTCCCTGTAGACCAGCTGGCCCCTCATCTGCAGCCATAACTGGGCCACCCGAAGATCTGCAGTGGTGATTCAAGACTGTAAGGCAGCACAGGACCTCCTGACCGCCTGCATACAGATGATGCTACAGCATCCTGCCTTCACAGAAACTGAAAGTTCATGTCCTAGGGGGTGGGACCCTACAGAGTCTTCACCATGCATGTGGCTAGAGGGTCCTGCACATCCTGGTCTTGAATACAATCCGTGGAAGCAGTGGAGGAGGTAGGAGTTTGGGATAGAGCCTCCCTGAGTCCGGTGGTCAGAAGAAAACTAGCATTTATAGTGACCGATTTTCTGTTCTGCCTGCTGCTGACCTCTCCCTGTGAAAACCAGCCAGGCCAGCTGCTGCTAGGTGGGCCTGAACTCAAAGTGGTTGGGCCTGGCCCATCTGTGAATACAACTCCAGGGGTGCACCACATATCTCCACAGATTTGTAATTTTCATTCTCCTATTTCCTATGGCTTCACTATACTTTCCCTTCCTGATACAAATTCTTCCCAATCTTATTCCCAACCTCAAAGCCAATTTGTCTTCTAACTTCTCCTCAGCTCTTGAGCTTTAACATTTTCGTACTTTCATTCAACTATTTCCATTCTGCCTGAGCACATATCTTACTGTCATTATGCCTTCCCTACTCTTCTCTGTTTAATCTTGCTCCTTCACCAGCTCTCCTAATCCTGACCCTCCAAATCAACTCTTAGTTTCCCTGTGCAGGTCAAGCCACAACTTTTCTAATCCTATTACTATTGTTCTCCTCCCTCCCTCTTCTCTCCATTTCTCACGTGCCTTGTGGAATGTGAACTCTGTTTTTAACAAGCTTGCCTACATTCATGACCTCTTTATCTCTCATACACTGCATCTTCTTGCTCTAACTGAATCTTGGCTTTTCCTCAAAATTTTGCTTCAGTTGCTGCCTTGTGCCATTATGGTTACCTTTTCTGCCATACACCTAACCTGGTTGACCATGGTGGTATCGGGCTGCCATTCTTGCCTTTCTATAGGTTTCAACCTCTTCTTTCACCTCAGTTTCATTGCCTTTCTTCCTTTGAAGTCCACTCCATCTGCCTATTCACTCCACTACCTCTCTAGGTAGCTGCCATTTATTGCCCCCTGATAAGTCCCTCTCTTCCTTTCTCACTGACTTCAACTTCTGGCTTTCGTTCTTTCTCAAACAATCTTCCCTTTCCCTCATTTTTGGGGAGTTTAACATTCATGCTAATGATGTTCTCTTACTCTTATACCTCTAAGTTTCTTGCTTTAACCTTCTCATTCAATCTCCAGCTATATTCTAGTACCATTATTTATCAGTATGGCCACTGCCTTGACCTTGTCTTCTTCTTCAACTACACATTCTTTAATTTCTCAACCTTCCTCACCTTTCTTGTAGTCTTGATTTTCATAGGTAAATGGGTAAATCAGAACTAAAAGTCCCTGGATGCAATGGGGTAAATCCAGGATTGGATTAATCCTGTTGGGCAAATCTGGATCCATTTGAAAACTCTAATATTTTCAGTATTGTGATTCCTGATGGTTCCAATGGGGTCGATATTCAGTTGGCAGTGATAAGTGTTTTGCTGACCATCACCATGTCCTGGCTCCAGTACTGAACATCCGGTTTTGTGGAGCATTTAACCGGCTGTGGGTTACTGCATAAAGGGGCCCATTTACAAAGCGTCAGTAAGCCTACTGCAGCCTTACTGTGCGCCAATTTGGAGCTACTTCTGGCCCAACACGAGTGCCGGCGGTAGTTCCACCCCCCAGCGCAAGGCATTTCTGGCACTTGCGGAAATATTTAAAAATTATTTCTGCAGGCACTAACTTGGTGGTAATAAGGCAGCGCCATGCACTACCTGGTTACTTCAGGGTTAACATGGGAGCCCTTACCGCCACCTCAATGGGTGGCGTTAAGTGCTCCCCCCACATGGCCACACGGTAAGTGAAATCTTACCACATGGTCATTTCTTTTCTTGACCTTTTTTCCCGCTGAGGTAAAAAGGGCCTCAGCACGTAGCAAAAATGGCCCCCGCTGCTAGCTTGGGGCCCTTTTTACCACAGACCCTGGTCTCCACTATGCACATGAAGCCTAAAAGCTTGAAGCTAAGTACAAAAATTGAAATAGATAATAAGTTTAATGTTAACTGATGTAAGCAAAAAAAGTCTTGAAAAATATAAGCAAATAGGTAGGATCGATGAGATTTATGGTACTACCTCTGAAATATGCTTGGCTCATACTAACCACTATAGAGGTAGTTACGCGGGTCTGATGATCCCACAAAAGGGTCTCTGTTGAAATAGACCACATTACTTTGTATATTATTAAAGTGAAAACTGAAATTGAGTATAATAAGATAAGGTATAGGAATATATGGGCATCTCTAGCATTTAGTGCATTCTTATTTTTATCGTGCACTAAAAACGCTACCACACCTTTGTAAAAGGCCCACTTAGTTTGTTCTATACTGAATTATTTTAACTCCATTCTCTTAGGCTAGCCTAAACATCTATTACAGGCCTTGCAGGTTGTTCAGAACATGGCAGCCAGATTACTTACAGGACTTTCTTGACCATGTCATATTTCTCTGGTGTTGAAGGAACTTCATTGGCTTTCAATATGTTCTTGTGTTCAGCTCAAAGTTTTGCTTTTAATTCATAAAGCTTTGAATAATGAGGCACCTTTAACTCCTGCAACTGCACTGAAAATATATCATCCAAGCTGCAGTCTAAGATCTATTGATAAATTGTTGTTAGATGTCCCCAGTTTTCTACATGTTAGACTGGACACACATTGCTCTAGAAAGGTCCAGATTGAAGAGGCTCATCTTTGGAACATTCTCCCTTTCAAGATCAGAAGAATAAGCTCAGTTTTACAGCTTAAGAAGCAACTTAAAGAGTTTTTATTTGCACAGATTATGGTCGGTGATCATGTATTTTAATATCTGTTTGTTTTGATGTATAAACCTGCGCATTGGTGCACAAAATCATCTATGGTGATGCCCCTTCCTACATGGACACTCTCATTAACCTGCCGCCCAGGAACTCCCGAAGGTTGGCCCGCTCGTACCTCAACCTCCACTACCCTGCTCCTCATGGCCTCAAATATAAGACCATCTATGGTTCATCTTTCCCTTATTTCAGCACTCAATTGTGGAACGGGTTGCCTCGAGAGGTCAAATTCACTTCAGATCACCTGACCTTTAAGAAGCAGCTCAAGACCTTCCTTTTTGGCAGTGCATACACTAAGACCCCTTCAGGTGCCATACCCTTTTAGTCTACGGCTCCCTCTGTGAAAACATCTCCTCCCCTCTCTTTCTCTCCCTTCTTTCTTTTTTCTTTCTCTCTCCTGTGACCTTGTCCACTGTACTTTGTACTATCGTTTGCTTATTAATTATTGTACGCCACATTGAGCCTGCCCATGAGCGGGAATATTGTGGGATATAAATGTCATAAATAAATAAATAATTTGTTTTTGTGTTATAAAATTGTTATTTTTTGATTTTATGTATGCTGGCTTTGTACACTGCCTAGAATTTGCAGATAGTGCGGTTTAAAAATATTTTAAATAAAAAATACAAAAAATAGAAAATGGTTGTGGTGCGAGAGAAAAACCCGTTTAAGGGCATGCTGAGGCCACTTTATGTCACACCTTAGTAAAAGGACCCCTTAGTGATTTTCATGGGACTGTGGGGCTCATGGGATTTTCCTTTGGGTTCAGTGGTCTTGTAGTTTGTAGAAAATGTTTTTGTAGTTTTGAATATTGTTAAATTTTTTCAAATAAAATTGTGATATTATTTATATAATATAATCAATATTTTTGAGTATATGAACTATGTGTTACCTTCGTTGGTTCAGAGCCATTTTTTTTGCAGCATTAAATTTAGATCTCTTACTGAGACAGAGACAAAGTAGAATTCAGTACATGCAGGTGCTGTATTATTTTGTTCTGTATCAACAATCCATGAGGCCAAAAGCTGTTCCCTGGCTTTGATGTCAGTGTACATACTTTGGTGTGTGTGTGTTTTTTTAAAAAACAGGATGTTGATATTCTTAGCTTTCCTGTCGTGCAGCCTTCAGACACTGTGCAATGGAAAATATCTCCCAAGAACGTATCCTTGTCTGGAAACATGCAGGATCCGATTGCACTTTTATTTAGATTCTCTTTGTGAATCACGGTAGGGGAGTTGGAGAACTGAGGCACTTTTAGGGTGCATTAAGGATAATCAGAAACATTTTTGCCTCTTTGTAGAGGTAGAATCAGGACTTGACAAATAGGGAAAAACAAAAACACAAAAAATGCCACAATAGAGAAACAATAGATGAGCACAGAAAGTGGAAATGGTCTTTCTGTCAGAAATATTTTTTCTTTGTTAAATATATAAATACTAGTAAAAAAAGGCCAGTTTCTGGAGCCAATCAAATGGGCGCTAGCAAGGCTTTCCTGTGCCCCCCCCACCCGTCGTCGATGTGGGTGAATTGCTCTGCCTCCGCCCTCAACGTCATAATGTTTGACGCGAGGGCGGGGCCCAGAGACTGTGATTTTCGAGGCTCCAGAGCTTCGAACATACGAACCTTGGCTTCAGTGACGTCAGCAGCCAATAGAACATTGAGGGTGAGTTTTATATATATATATATATATATAAAAAATCTAAAAGTGGGCTCCTAAATAATGTAACAATCTTAGCTGTGTTCTTTTACAATTCCGCTGGTATAGTTAGTGCAATAAGAATTAGATCCAGCATGTCCTCTGTGTCCTGTCCCTCCCTGTGACCAGAACCTTCCCTGTAACACAGAACCTTCCCGAAGAGGGAAATATGGCTAGCGAAAGCGCAAGCGGAAGACAAAATGGCTAAAGATGTAAAGAGAGGTGACAAGACCTTTTTCAGATATATTGGAGAAAGGAGAAAAGATAGGAATGGAATTGTGAGACTGAAAGATAATGAGAATGGCTATGCGGAGAGTGATGAAGATAAAGCGAACGTGCTAAACAATTATTTCTCTTCGGTGTTCAAGGAGGAAAATCCTGGAGAAGGACCGCGGTCGGCTGCCGAGGGAACATCTGGGAATGGAGTGGATACTGTGCCGTTTACGGAAGAAAAAGTTTATAAACAGCTTGAGAATCTGAAGGTGGACAAAGCTATGGGGCCGGAAGGGATACATCCCAGGATACTGAGGGAGCTCAGGAAGGTCCTAGCGGGACCTCTTAAAAATTTATTTAATAGATCTTTAGAGATGGGAGAGGTTCCGTGGGATTGGAGACGTGCTGATGTGGTCCCTCTTCACAAAAGTGGAGACAGGGAAGAAGTGGGAAACTACAGACTGGTAAGTCTCACGTCGGTGGTAGGAAAAATAATGGAGTTGCTGCTGAAACAAAAGGATAGTTAACTTTCTAGAAGCTGATGGGTTACAGGACCCGAGGCAACATGGCTTTACCAAAGGAAAATCTTGTCAAATTTTTTTTAATTTTTTGTTACATTTGTACCCCGCGCTTTCCCACTCATGGCAGGCTCAATGCGGCTTACATGAATCTTACTGACTTCTTTGACTGGGTGATCAAAGAACTGGATGAAGGACGTGCGCTAGATGTAATCTACTTGGACCTCAGCAAAGCCTTTGATACGGTCCCCCACAGAAGACTCGTGAATAAGCTGAAAGGATTGAACTTAGGTCCGAAAGTGGTGAACTGGATAAGAAACTGGTTGACTGACAGGTGGCAGAGGATGGTTGTAAATGGAATCCACTCGTAGGAAAGGAAGGTGAGCAGTGGAGTTCCTCAGGGGTCGGTGCTGGGGCCTATTCTGTTTAATATATTTGTGGGAGATATTGCTGAAGGGTTGGAAGGAAAGGTGTGCCTTTTTGCAGATGACACAAGAATAGCCAATAGAGTGGATACCCTGGAGGGAGTAGGAACAATGAGAAGGTATCTCCGAACCTGAGAAGAATGGTCGAGGGTCTGGCAGTTAAAATTTAATTTCTACCACCCCCCCCCCCCCCCAAAAAAAAAAAAATTCCTATAATGCAGTGTAATATTTTTTTCTTTTTTCAAATATGTTAATAGTGCTCAGTGACTGGGTATGTCCCGCAGTACAAGGCTGCTTCATACCCGATTTAACATCATAGCACCCCTGCCTCCTACCTTCCTATGCTGTTATAACAGGTTGTTTCAAATGTATGTTCCTGTATCAACAATGTGCTCATATATTAGCAACAACTGAGTTTCAAGTGAGTGTCGGGCATGCTACTTATCTTGATGTAGTTTGGTAGTGATGATTAATGAAGGTTAGTCCTGCAGGGGCCCCAGTCTGTTAGGTGACGTGCAGTAAAATAGCTGTGATGCACAATTGGTTCCCTGTCCAGGGCTTCAATGCCCAGGTTTTCAATGCATTTTCGGTTCCCTACATGCGAGCATGTTTCGCTGGATGGCGTCTTCAGGGGAACAGTATACTGAAACAGGTACAATATAATAAATCATTAACAAATTGAACTGACATTCTATCAGAGCTAAATACATCTATCAAAAATAATATGAACACTCTCAAAGCTAAATCATAACCAGATCCTGGTAGGCTAACCTGTAGCGGGAACAGTTCAGCTTCAACCTTCGACCGGCTATCTGGGGAAACTTATTTCATCCAGTCATCCATCTTTGAGATCATTAGATTGAATTATATAACATCTGTAGAAGGAAGAATAATTTGTGTTGGTTATACAAACTTCTGCAGTGAACGTTTAGCCATCATATAGCCATCAAGTGGTTTAACATTAGCGAATGGCCATTATAAAAAAAAATGGAAAATCAGCCATTTTACTGCAGTGGTAAAAATGGCCTTAGCATCTGGGAAAAACCCACATAAGGGCATGCTAAGGCCAATTTGTTTTCCACAGCTTAGTAAAAGGACCTCTTTGTGCATTATTGCAGTCAGTAAAATAGTGTATGGAGCAAGATCAGAGTTTGTCAGCAGATCCTTTAAAGCAGATGAAAATGTGCATGTATTTTATTTTTGGTGATCTCTAAATGGATATCTAAGCTTTTACTTTGGGTATATTTCATGCTGTGCCAGGTACATCATGTGGCTTCTTCTATGTAATATGAAAGCTGTTAACTATAGCTCAATAAAAATAATTTGAGAACAGCTTTTATGTCACTGGATCCAATGGTAATTAAAAAGTAAAAAATACTGAGCTAGGAATGATGGAAGATTTCTCCTTCACTCCAGCTTCAATGGGGAAACAGACAAATTATAAAAACATTCCAGGTCAACAGCCTTGCAGAAAATCCCCTCTGACTGGATCTTCACCAAAATCACTGAACAGACAATTATTGCCAATCCAAAAGCAAAATCACTTTATTGTAAAATCCAAAATAAAGCTAAACATCACTGAATAAATTAACCACTCTTCCTCTTTATCAGAACAAAAATTCCAAATGTATCTTGCAAGTGGTTTTATGTTTCATGAGAGTAATATTCTCCTTCAGCAACTGCACAGGAAGTGATTTCCATTTTTCATTTCCATTTGCCAGTGCTTCCTATTTATTGAATGTCGGACGGGCTATTACTAAAACTTCTCTGGGGCTTTTTCTCAGGGGATTAGTTCTGTTGCATTGCCGTGGGATTGGGTGAATAATGAATGATTCTGGTGAAGACAAATACAAAAAAAAAAGAAAGCTCAATGGACCATGAGCTATGACCAAACTAAAAGGGTTTCACTTCTCTTGAGGTTGCATCATCTGAGTGGATCAGATATGATAATTTTTGTTTTTCAGAAATTTAGAATCTGTATTTGTTACATTGGAAAATAGTTCCTGGGAGGTGTATCACATTTCACAGTGCCATCCATCTGCATCCCACTAACTGTGAGCCTCTTCAATGGCAGCCCACTCCCAGAACTTTGTTCTCAACCAGTGTCATACTCTAGAATTATAGAAGTAGGAAGCTTAGCATAGGGCAAAGGAGTCAAGAGGTTCCATCTCATGTGCCACCATCTCAGCTGTAGCCAACATTTTAGCTGATTGAAGGTACTAAACACCACATGAATTACTTCGCAGGACTCAGGGGTCCTTTTACAAAGTCGCAGTAAAAAGTGGCCTGCGGTTGTGTGGGCATGTATTTTGAATGTGCATTGGGCCACTTTTTACCGTGGCTGTGAAAAAGGCCATTTTTTAATAGGCTAGGAAATGGATGTGCACAAAAATTAAAACTATCATGCACCTATTTATGGCTTGAGCTCTTACCGCCAGCCATTGACTTAGCGGTAAACGCTCACGGGCTACTCGCATGGTAACCATGCAGTGTGCACCAATGTGGCCACGCTGCCGATTACTGCCGGGAATGTCCCCCACTGTAGAAAATAGAAATAATATTTTCTACCGCAGGATTTAGTGCATGCCAAACTCAGAATTACCATAGGGCGCACGTGCTACCCTGACTGTAGTGCCAATTTGACATGCAGTACTTGTGCATTAGCCCTCCTGCAGCTTTGTAAAAGGGCCCCTAAGTTAAGGTATTTGCTCAGTATTGGGGGTACTCAAGACACCTACAGCACCCACAGACCTGGCATCTATCCTTTTATCTCTCTGCCATTCTAGAGACATCTGGTGCTTTCTGAGCCAGGTGATAGACTACCAATATTTATATCAATAGAGGGGAGTACTGGACAGTAGCAACTTGCAATTGTACAGTGAGCTACAGATCACATTATTGGATATCTTTATGGGGTGATACACATTGAGCATCCTGGAATAAGATGGAATAAGTTGAAAATATTTAGTAGAATTCAAATTATAAAAACAAATGAGAATAACTAACTTGCAGGCTTTATTCAGTCAGGAATAGTCACAAATACACAGGGAAGAGAATTCTTCTGCATTTCTCTATGCTTTCTGTTATATTCCATATAGCTATCTAGTTTTGGTTTGTTTTTCCCAACTTTGTCTTCCAAATACTCCTTGAAATGGGCCAAAGTCTGTAGAAAGTACTCATGCCTGAATGAGCATGACAGTAATTATGTCCAGTGCTCTCTGGGGTCTGCCATCAGGCATAAGAAATTCAATTCTTTAACCTCATTTCAAGGAACAGCTTTCTAAGATAGAGCTGAACCCAGAGCAATCACTTTGCTATTCAAAGAATTATTCACTTGTCAAGTTAACAAACTGAGTGGTTAGAGCAGTGGACTGAGACCACCTTGAGCGAGTTATTCCACCCTCTGTTGTTTCAGGTACAACTTGTCTTGCAAGCTCACTTTTGCAGGGGAAAAAAAAACATAGGTACCTGAATGTAATTTAGCCTGAATATGGTAAGGTGAATAAAAAATCTAATACATCTTTAATACTATTATTTTATTATTATTTGTTACATTTGTATCCCACATTTTCCCACCTATTTGCAGGCTCAATGTGGCTTACATAGTACCGTTACGGCATTTGCCAGTTCCGGTATGAACAAATACAAGGTGATATTGTGGTAGATTAGGTTCATGTGTGGTAAATACAATGGGGGAACTTAGAGAAGGAAGAGGAAGAGATAGAACTGTCCATTTCAGTCTTTGGTTTCGTTGTGTCGCAGGTGTTCAGGTTTTTATGTTGGGTCGGTGGGATATGCCTTTCTGAACAGGTTTGTTTTTAGTAGTTTTCCAACTATATTCAGACCTAGAAAAATTCTTTAGAAAAATGCGCCTTAAAACACATTTCTATAATAAAGGGGCACCAAACAGACCGGAATACAGTCTTAGACAAAAGAACACTTATTTCACCCCACAGGAGGGACAAAACTACAAGCTGGATAATTACATAGAAAGTTTCAGACATAGGGTGAAATCCCAACTTTCCAACAAACAAAAGAGAATCCTGTACAATCTTACCCCACCAGAAAGAGCGGCCATAAGAACCCTACAAACTAATAACGCATTATCATCAAACCCGCAGACAAAGGAGGCGCAGTGGTAATTATGGACATACAAAAATACATTGAAGAGGGGCACAGACAGCTCTCAGACAATAAATACTACAGGAAACTAACTGAGGATCCCACACAGGATTACACAAAACAGCTGAAAGACCTTATCAAAACATTTCCTACACAAGCACAACCTCACCTAAAGAAACTCATACCAAACCAGCCTGCTGTGGGCACATTCTACATGCTACCCAAGATCCACAAACCGGGAAACCCTGGCAGACCAATCATATCAGGTATTGGCACACTCACGGAAGAAATATATGGATTCATAGAGGGAATTCTGAAACCTCTCGTACACAAAACTAACAGCTTCATACAAGACACCACAGACTTTCTGAATAAATTGAAAAATATCAAGCAACTACCACCTAACACCCTTCTGGTCACGATGGATGTAGAATCACTATACAGCAACATTCCACATGCGGATGGCATAGCTGCATGTGGAAGACTCCTAAAAAAATCCACACTGGACCATCAATACTCACCAGAAACTATTACAAAATTAATCAAATTCATTTTAACTCACAACTACTTCCGCTTTAACAATGATATCTATCTACAAATAATGGGCACTGCGATGGGCACCAGGACAGCACCCCAATATGCCAACCTTTTTTATGGCTGAGCTGGAAGAGACATTTCTGAATACACACCAGACCAAACCTCTAAAATACTACCGGTACATCGATGACATTTTTATGATTTGGACGGAGGGTGAAGAAACTCTGAAACAATTTTATTCTGCCTTCAATACATACCATCCTACAATCAGATTCAAAATTGACTACTCCCCAGAAAAAGTCAATTTTTTGGACACCACGGTCTCAATCAGTGATGGCTGTATACAAACATCTATATACAAGAAACCCACAGACAGATGCAGCTACCTCCACAACTCCAGCTTCCATCCTTCACATACAAAAAGATCCATCATTTACAGCCAAGCCACAAGATACCACCGTATCTGCTCTGACCCAGGGGACAGAGACAGACACCTTAAAAGCCTGACTGCATCCTTCAAACAGAAAGGCTACAACCCCAAAATAATCTCCAAGAATATTGCCTCCTCCCTCAAAACACCCAGGGAGAATCTGCTACAGTTCAAGGAGAAAACAATCCACAGACAGAATCCCCCTTGTAGTGACAAACAATCCAGAGCTGGAAAAACTGAGGAAAATCATAAGAGATCTACAACCTATACTCCAGGAGGATGAATTACTGAAAGAGATATTCCCATCCCCACCAGTACTGGCCTTCCGACAGCCACCCAACTTAAAACACAAGCTAATCAGAAGTAAACTTCCATCACAGACTGAAAAGGAACCGAAGGGCACACTTCCCTGTAATTTATCCAGTTGGAAACTATGCCAAAATATTTCATGGGACCTCACAGTCATCCACAAAGGAAAGATATTCAACATAAAGGAATCTTTTACTTGCTCATCTTCCAATGTGGTATATATCATTCAGTGTAAAAAATGTAACGAAGGATGCTATATTGAAGAAACAGGCCAGATGCTTAAGACAAGATTCAATTTACATAGACATCACATGAACAATACTGGTGCCAGTAGGGCTCCCACCCCTGTTGGTCAGCATTTTACAGGACCAGGACACTGTGACTTCACAGCAGGGGCGTAGCCACGGGTGGGCCTGGGCGGGCCTAGGCCCACCCATTTTCATCCCAGGCCCACCCAGCAGAAAACCAGCCACTATCCCTCCTCTGTTATCTCCCAGCTGCACATGCCAGCTCAGCAGACAACACCAAGTTGCAGCATCCGAAGATCCATGGTAGAGGAATCAGCTGATGGTGCTTGGGGATTCATTCTTCAGACTGCAGCGCGGGACCAGCCACATGCCCGCTAACAGCTCTGCACAGCATTCTGACTCCAAGTCCCGCCCCTTAAGACACAAACGGCCTGTTTCCGATACAGAGAAACAGGAAGTTTGTATCTTAAGGGGCGGGAGTCGGGACACTGCAAAGCTGTTAGTGGGCATGTGGCTGGTCCCGCGCTGCAGTCTGAGAAATGGATGATGACATCTCCCCACGGATCGGATCTTGGAGGCAAGTAGTAATGAAGGTCCAGCAGGGGAAAGGAGCCGCTGCAGTGAACAGGAAGATTAGAGAGCTGAAGGGAGAGGGGGGAGGGGTGGATGGCTTGGCAGGTAGAATTCTGGCCACAGGGAGGGGGTGCTGGGTATGAGGGAAGGAATGGATGAGATCCTTGCCATGGGAAGGGATAGGTCATAGAGCGGGGGTGCTGGGCATGGGGGAAGGAATGGGGGAGATCCTGGCCACACTGGATCACGGGAGAGGGGGCAAGAGGAAAGAGAGAAGTGACAGGAAGATGCTGGGAGGGGGTGAAGGGTGGTGAGAAGAGAGGGAGCAGATGCTGGGCTAGAAGGGTGGAGGGAAAGAGGCACTGGGAAAGGTGGAACCATGTGGGAGAGGCCAAGGGGGTGGCAAGGAAATGAACGCGTGGAGGATGGTGATTACAGGGGAAAGAAATATGGCAATGGGGAATAGATTGAAGGGAATGGATGGCTGGGGAAGTAGAGAGATGGGGAATAGGAGAACTAGTGTGTGAAAAGTAAATTGAAATCTGACAGGTATCTGAAAAGTAAAACAAAGGAAAAGGGGTTAGGATAAAATTTGGGTGGACAGAGAAAAGAAAAGAAAAAAAAGAGAGGAAAGAGCTAAAATGGAAAGGTCAATATGTCAGAGGCAAGTGAAGTGAGGGAATGGAACAAGAGAGGAGAAAAAGATAAATGGACAGAAGCTGCTTGAAGGAGAAATAGCAGAAAGATTGGAAAGTTCAAAAGAGAAACTGGATCAACATGATGGAAAAAGAAAATGACCAGACAACAAAGGTAGAAAAGGCATTTTATTTTGAATCTTAACTGAAATATGATAGCTTGAGAAATGTGCATAGCGGATGTCACTTTCCTCATGAGCTAAAGTGTTTCTGTTTCTATTTTGAGTTGGGAGGTGCTGGGGGAGAGGGGGAGGAAGGGAGCGGGACAGAGGGAAAATTTTGTGCCCACCCACTTTGGGCTCAGGCCCACCCAAAATTGGCTGTCTGGCTACGCCACTGCTTCACAGTGAGAATCCTGAAAGGTAACTTTAAAACCATACAAGAACGTAAGACCTTTGAAATCAGAATGATTGAATATTTTAACACCCAACAGAAAGGACTTAACAAGGATCTGGGGTTCGTAGCCCATTATAAACCATAAAGCTGTATTCTCTGTTGATCACCCCACCCCTCACCTATCCACACCCATCCTGTTAGAATATCAATGATATGCTTTGATGTCCCCATGCATACCTCCTACCCACCCCCATCCTCCCACCCTGTCAGACTGTCATAGTAATGCTTGAATGTTTTCACTTATATACACTGTCAGCTAGCACATTTGCTTATTTCCGATCTGACGAAGAAGGGCAACCTTCGAAAGCTAATCAAGAAATGTATTAAGTTATGTCCAATAAAAAAGGTATCATCTTATTTTCTTTTCCATGTTTTATTTTGTTTGATTTCTATTGATAACCTTAAGAGTGGACTAACACAGCTACCACACTCCTCTACTTTAGTAGTTTTCGGAAATTTAGGTGGTCAAGCGTAGTTTTTACTGCTTTTGGCATAGTTGTGCGCTTAGATAGGAAAAGCTGTATGAGCAAGTTGATTTGTATTTGAGTCCTTTGGTGCTTGGGTAGTGGAGATTTAGGTATGATCGTGCTGATCTTGTAGTGTTTCTGGTTGGCAGGTCTATGAGGTTTGTCATGTATCCTGGGGCTTCGCCGTAAATAATTTTATGGACTATCATACAGATTTTGAAAGCAATACATTCTTTGATTGGGAGCCAGTGCAGTTTTTCTCGGAGGGGTTTGGCGCTTTCAAAACGCGTTTTTCAAAATATAAGCCTGGCTGCTGTGTTTTGGGCGGTCTGAAGTTTCTTTATGATTTGTTCTTTGCAGCCCACATAAATTCCATTGCAATAGTCTGTGTGGCTTAGTACCATTGATTGTATTAAGTTGCGAAATATTTCCCTCGGGAAGAATGGTTTCACGTGTTTGAGTTTTCACATTGAGTAAAACATTTTCTTTATTGTGGATTTTTCTTGGTTCTCTAGTGAGAGGTTCTGGTTGATTGTTACTCCCAGAATTTTCAGGCTGTCTGAGATTGGGAGGGTGCAACCTGGGGTGTTAATGTTTGTGGGTTTGTATGGGTTGTATTGGGATGAGATGATGAGGCAATGTGTTTTATTCATGTTGAGTTTTAGTTGGAATGCATTTGCCCATGAGTTCATGATGTTTAAGCTGAGCTTGATTTCATTGGTGATTTCTGCCAGATCGTGTTTGTAGGGGATGTATATTGTAACGTCATCAGCGTAGATGAATGGGTTAAGGCCTTGGATGGATAAGGCCTTGGCTAGTGGGGTCATCATGAAGTTGAAAAGGATCGGTGATAATGGTGATCCTTGCGGTACTCCGCAGTCTGGTTTCCAAGGTGATGATATGTTTGTACTTGATTTCACTTGATATGTTCTGGTGGCTAGGAATCCCTTGATCCATTTGAGAGTGTTTCTACTGATTCCAAAGTAATCTAGGAGTCTTAGTAGTATATTATGGTTGACCATGTCGAACGCACTGGACATGTCAAATTGGAGGAGAGGAATGCTTTTACCTATTGCTATTTCCTGCTTGAATTTTGTTAGGAGAGTAAGTAGTACTGTTTCGGTGCTGTGTAGGGGGCGAAATCCTGATTGTGAGTCGTTTAGTATTGTGAATTTGTTTATGTACTCATTAAGTTGTTTGGTTAGCAATCCTTCCATTAGTTTGACTATCAGTGGGATAGATGCTACTGGGCGGTAGTTGGTGATATCATTTGTTTTTTTTCTTGGTATCTTTTGGTATTGGGGTGAGTAGGATGTTGCCTTTTTCGTTAGGGAAGATACCTTGTTGAAGCATGAAGTTTAAGTGGGATGTGAGGTCTGTTATGAAGCGGTGGGGGGCGGATTTTATTAGATAGCTGGGGCTGGTATCCAATTGACAGTGGCTGTTGGAGTACCTATTAATTGCCTGGGTACTCGGCGGTGAGAAGAGCGAATTTTGACCAGATTCGATCCACTGGGTATTCACCAGGGGTTGGGTCTAATCCGTTGATGAAGTTTTCGATATTTGTGTTGTCATGAGGTAAAGCTTTGCATAGGTTTACAATTTTTTCGTTGAAGTACTTAGCAAGTTTGTCTGCAGACGGGAGGTCAGTGTTGGTTGTGGTGACTGGCATTGCGTCTAGTAGTTTGTTCACGAGATGGAATAGTTTCTTCGTGTCTTTGTAATCCGGTCCTATTTTAGTTTTAAAGTATGACCTTTTGGTCTGTCTTATTGCGTATTTGTATTTCCTTTGTGTTTGTTTCCATGCATTGAGTATGTGTTCATCTTTTATTTTTTTCCATGCGTGTTCCAATCTCCTGGATTGTGTTTTTAGTTTTACAATAAAAAGGAATCATGGATAACCCTCCCATTAAGATGGTTGCCTTGGCTCTCATGGGAACCTGCTACTGGCCATTAAAAATGAATGACAAGATGTTATGGTCTCTTAAATCTGGATACATCAATTGCAGACTAATCAGGGTGAGCTGAGCAGAGGAGTAGCCTAGTGGTTAGTGCAGTGGACTTTGATCCTGGGGAACTGCATTCAATTCCCACTGCAGTTCCTTGTGACACCAGGCAAGTCACTTAACCCTCCATTGCCCCAGGTACACATAAGTTCCTGTATATAATATATAAACTGCTTTGAATGTAGTTGCAAAAACCATAAAAAGGTGGTATATCAAGACCCATTCCTCCCTTCACTGCTTAATAAAAAGTTATCCATTGGTTTTGGAATTGTGACATCCTACTGATGAGCTAAAGTGTGGATTTTATAGATCTTTAATTGCAGTGTAAAGATCTTTTGGATCTGTGGCCACTGACCCTTTAACAAGTAGCTGAGAGGCATTCACACTGCTGTGTAAAGAAGAAATATTTCCAAACTTCCCCTGCTTCCTGAATTAATTTACCAGTCAGCAACATCTGGGCATTGTTGAATGTAGCCTTCCAAATTACAGCAATTCCATAATGGGAAAGTTGTGAGCAAAGGTGACCCTTAGCCTACAGTGGAAGCCTTTGTCTGACAGAAAATGTTGGCATAGAGGTGTTTTCCTAGTGAATTTAGTTTTGGCAGAAGATATCTAATTGATGGCTGTGGAAACAGAGACTTTGTTTATCCCCCAACTCTTGGCAGTTTCCTGGGCAGTAGTTTACACTTCTCAAATTTGCCACTGGCAAGGTTGCCTAAATATTTATCTGTAAGGATTACATGTAGGGGTGTGATGACAATGTGGTTTTCCAAGCCAAATCAAACCTTAGTTTGACTGTTGTCACTGTACAAATTGGGCTGAGAATTAGTTTCAGTGCTGACAGTGGTTTTAGCTACTGATATGACCTGAGATCTCTTTCTGTTAAAAATAAAATAAAGTTTTGTCTGCAGCTACTGTATTATGTTTAGGGTTTCTGTTGCTAGGTGTTCATAATTTAGAAATTCAAGTGTTTATTTCCAAGTTAATTAGGTGTCCTTTGAGAGCACAAAAAAAATCAGTACTTATTGGTGTTTTTGCATCACAGGTACTATTGCTGAGAACCTTTTCCGGTGGAAACTATGTGTACAATTGTGTCACTTAAGAGCCAACTTTAGCAGGTCACTGTGAGTCACTGTAAAGAGAGGGTGACAAAGTAGGGTTGACAGTTTGAAGCCTAAGGTGATGGAGTCGAGGACTGTTTCAGAATTTTAAAAGGCATGGGATAAGCATGTGGGATCACTTAGGAACAGGAAGAATTAGGGGTTACAGAGGATGAGCAGACTGGATGGGTCATATGTCAATTAGTGCTCATTATTGCTTGTTAAGTACTGTTAATGATGCTGATTGGCTTGTTAAGCCAATTAAGTTATACACAAAGTTATAGAATCTACTTGGAGTTTGGCATGGAATGCTAGGCACACTATATAGAATCCAGGGGCAAGAGGCTAGATTTAGCACATCAAAGTCTGTCCTAGTCTTATGTGGTAACCCATGGCCACTTAAGTGATGAATATTAACTTAAGTGGCTATGTGTTAGCTGGTTTAAAAAATAACCAGATATTCAAAGCCAAACCCACATAGGTCCTGGTTTTAAAATCCTGGAATAACGCCATATGTGGTGAGCAAAATGCTCATGGCTGATGTCTGATTATTGACCCCTCAATCTTTACTGAATGAGCCTCACAGAAATTTATGAATATTACTAAGGATAAGTTTTATTAGGGTGCAAATATAAGACCACATTTCAGACAACCTAAGGTCAGCAGTGCTATAATGTTATCTGTGCAAGGACATTCTTGAGATAAGTTGGGATGACGGAAAACTGCTTGGAAATATTATTCACTCTAAAGATATGAAAGAACTCAGAGTCTTAAGTAAGTAATAACCTGACTTCAGGGTCAAAGTCACAGTACAATCTTTATCTGCATTAAAATACATATTGGTAGTCAAAATATTGCAAGCAGAGGGTTTGGATAGTTCAGTGCATTGGACGTGAACTTTGACAGTAATTCTAAATTGCTGGTAGGGATCCAGCTTAGACCAGTAGCGACATATGACTTTGTTCAATAAAGACTTTTTTTCTCCTAATCACAAAATATTAAAAGCCCATTTTCAGCAAGGACCATAGAATTATTCCTAACTCTTTGCTGCCTTAGGAGACTTACTGCAAGTAAAATAATGTAATGTTCTTCTTTTGTAACAGGTTTTTTTTTTAGGGATAATTATTGCAGATTGTAACTTGCCTCGTGCTCAGTGGGTGAGAATAGCCCCAGAGGCACTATATAAAAGAAAACAAATTCTAGAACATCAGAATAAAAGGGAACCAAGCAGAAAAAATGACCAGTGCAGTAAAAGCTAAGGGTCTAGGTGCACAGCTCAAGGTTTAAACTGGAGTGAATTACACGAATAAAATAACAAAACCCTGTGCAAGAGCAATTGGACACCAGAGGGATCCTGTGTAAAACACCATTATTGGTGATTCTGCTGAATTAGGGGCCATTTTACCAAACTGCAGAAAAAGCATATATGCTTGTATTAGCAGAGTTTGTGATGATTTATATGCATGGATGTGTTCCTTGGATTTAAAAATTAATCCTGATAAGACTAACATCTTATGGGTGGGATGTCTCACCGAACTGTAAATTGCAAGTGTTACCAATTTCTGTTAGTGATGAAATTAAGTTGCTAGGTAAGATCCTCGTCTCAGCAAGAAGTGGTGGTTTGTCTATGGGTCACCTGTCTACCATTGCATGTGGACCTTCTTAAAGCATGGATATGCTGTCAGACACATCTCACTGTTTACCATCCACTTCTGGCCTAGTTTACACTTCTCATATTTGCCCCCTTTTGGCACTTATTTCTCTGGCGTAGGGGGGCTCTCCTGTTATACCACATGGCTGGGCTTTTCTAGTTTCAGCACATTCTTTTAGAGTCTTTCCTCTCGCCAGGCACTTGGAACAGTTAGTCTCAGCATGAACTTGGCCAGGAGGAGCTCTTTGGGAATGTCCCTATGTTTGTCATGTCAGCATGCACAGCATATGCAATAGATGTGTATGGATACCTGTGTGCCCTCAGGCATATACAAAACATGCCTATTTTATCCTGTGTGCCCACCTATGTATAAAGTACTTGCATACATTGGGCTCGGCCATTTTTGGATATGCCCAAATATTTGGACATCCTTTATAGATTTTCCTTCCACACAAAGGGGGGGGGGGGGGGGGTGTAAACATTTTCATTTATGTTTATTATATTCTTGAAATCCTGTCTTTTTTTCGATACAACAAAAGCAGTTTACATAATACATACAGGTACTTTCTCTGACCCTAGTGGTTCACAATATAGGTTTCTACCTGGGCCAATGAAGGATTAAGTGACTTGCCCAGAGTCATAAGGAACTGCACTGGGACTTATGTTGAATGCAGTTTCCCCCCGGTTCTTAGCTCACTGTGTTAACCATTAAGCTACTCCCTCTACACCAGTTCTAGGTGCCTATCTCCTTAAGTTTGGTGCCTCTATATATAACCTATGCGCATTTAAAATGAAAAAAAAATATCCTATATAATAAAACGCACCTCCAACATTCTGAAGCTGACTGCATGGCTGAGGCATTCCTGCTCTCTGTATCCATCTCCTGAATTGACATCATGTACTTCCGGGTTCGTCACAAGCAGAAGTGACCAACCACACGAAGTTTCTCGGCTTCAGAATGTTGACGGTGCATTCTATTAAATAGGATTGGTCAGTTCCTTGAAGCACAGCCAGAGCTCAGCATCCTGCACAGTAACGCTCAGACACCAGAGGGGGGGGGGGGGGGGGAGGTATCTCTGTCACACACACACTCTCTCTCTCTCTCTCTCTCTCTCTCTCTCTCACAGTCAGTGTCTTTCTCTCTCTCATTCTCACACACTGTCTCTCACACACTCTATGTCTCACACTGTATCACATTCACTCTCTATGTGTCACACAGTCACTCACACACTCTCTTGGTCTCATACACTCAGTCTCACAGAGAGTCTGTATCTGTGTGAAACACTGTCTCTCTCTCTCACACTGTGTCTCACATACGCACTTGTACACACTCTCATTCTCACACACACACTCTCTCTCTCACAGACACACTCGCACCCAGACTCACTCTCTCTCTCTCTCTCTCTCTCTCTCTCACACACACACACACACACACACTCGCACATTCACTCTCTCTCTCACACACAGTCACTCTCACATACACTCTCTCAAACATACACGCTCCGAGGAAAACCTTGCTAGCGACCATTTCATTTGTGTCAGAAATGGGCCTTTTTTACTAGTATATATATATAGAACCTGGCATTGCACAGAAAGTTCTGGCTGAGATTACAAGGATTCTTAAAAAAGAAAGGAAGTTGCACAAGTATAATGGTGTGGTAGCCATGTTAGTCCACTTTTAAAGGTAATAAACAGAAACAAAAGAAAACATAGAAAACAAAATAAGATATCTTTTTTATTGGACTAACGATACATTTTTTTGATTAGCTTTTGAAGGATTGTGTTAATGTTTCCTTTTAGTATTCTCACCATAAAATCATTGATGCAGTGTTCTGGTTTTGTAAAGTGCTGTCCCACAGAGGTGACATCCTTGTTGGCATTGTCTTGTTCATATGACATCTGTATAGATGAAATCTCATCTTTAACATCTTGCTTGTTTTTCCAAAATAGCACCCTTCTTCATATTTTTCACATTGAATGATAAATACCACATTTGAAGATGAGCATGTGAAGGATCCCCTTATGCTGAAAGTTTCCTTTTGGTATTTTCACTATAAAATCATTCAAGCAGTGTTCTGGTTTTGTAAAGTGCTGTGCCATAGAGGTGACATCCTGGTTGGCATTGTCATGCTTAATGCAATGTCTATATAGATTGAATCCATTATAGCACCCTTCTTCACACTTTTTGCATTGAATAATATATACCACATAGATTTTGCTAACACCTTTTTCAGTAGTAGCTCAAGGTGAGTTATATTCAGGTATACTGGGTATTTCTCTGTCGGGTTCACATTCTAAGTTTATACCTGAGGTAATGGAGGGTTAAGTAACTTGCCTGAGATCATAAGGAGCAGCAGTGAGATTTGAGCTGGGCACCTCTAGTGCTCTAACCACTAGGCCACTCCTCCACTCTACTAGGCCACTCCTCCACTTGAAGGTGAGCATGTGAAAGATCCCCTTATGCTGAATGTTTTTCCCATGTGAGTGACTGTGAGATCCTGTGAAATATGTTGGCACAGTTTGCAGCTTGGTATATTGCAGGGACATGTGCCATGCTCTTCTTTTTCAGCTTGTATTGGGAGCTTGCTTTTCACTATTTTGTGTTTTAAATTAGGTGGCTGTCAAAAGGCCAACACTGATGAGGCTGGGAATATCTCTTTCAGTAATTCATCCACAAGTATAATGATAAAAAAAGACTAACACTGGTTTAAAACCAGGGCACACTGTAGATTGTGGCCTCATATTTTGTTTCACATGGACTACTGAAGTGGTGCAGACAGAAGAACCAGAAATGTGGGAATAGGTTAAAAAACATAAGTATGCCCATGATCAATTGAAATAGAAAGACTTAATGAACTGCCGGCGTGGCTAAACAGTAAGATAAAGGAAATCATTAGAGCCAAAAAACAATCCTTCAGAAAGTGGAGAAGAGAACCAACTGAAAGTAACAGGATAGATCATAAGGAATGCCAAGCCAAATGCAAAGCGGAGATAAGGAGGGCAAAAAAGGACTTTGAGAAGAAATTAGCGTTGGAAGCAAAAATACATAGTAAAAACTTTTTTAGATACATTAAAAGCAGGAAACCGGCCAAAGAGTCGGTTGGGCCGCTGGACGAAAATGGTGTTAAAGGGGCGATCAAGGAGGACAAAGCCGTAGCGGAGAAATTAAATGAATTCTTTGCTTCGGTCTTCACCGAGGAGGATTTGGGGGGGACACCGGTGCCGGAAAGAATATTTGAAGCGGGGGAGTCGGAGAAACTAAACAAATTCTCTGTAACCTTGGAGGATGTAATGGGTCAGTTCAGCAAGCTGAAGAGTAGTAAATCACCGGGACCTGATGGTATTCATCCCAGAGTATTAATAGAACTAAAAAATGAACTTGCGGAGCTACTGTTAGAATTATGCAATCTGTCCCTAAAATCGAGTGTAATACCGGAAGACTGGAGGGTAGCCAATGTTACTCCGATTTTTAAGAAAGGTTCCAGAGGAGATCCGGGAAATTATAGACCGGTGAGTCTGACGTCGGTGCCGGGCAAGATGGTGGAGGCTATTATTAAGAATAAAATTGCAGAGCATATACAAAAACATGGACTGATGAGACAAAGTCAGCACGGATTTAGTGAAGGGAAGTCTTGCCTCACCAATCTAATGCATTTTTTTGAGGGGGTAAGCAAACATGTGGACAATGGGGAGCCGGTTGATATTGTATATCTGGATTTTCAGAAGGCGTTTGACAAAGTGCCGCACGAAAGACTCCTGAAGAAATTGCAGAGTCATGGAATCGGAGGTAGGGTATTATTATGGATTAAGAACTGGTTGAAAGATAGGAAGCAGAGAGTAGGATTGCGTGGCCAGTATTCTCAGTGGAGGAGGGTAGTTAGTGGGGTCCCGCAGGGGTCTGTGCTGGGTCCGTTGCTTTTTAATGTATTTATAAATGACCTAGAGATGGGAATAACTAGTGAGGTAATTAAATTCGCCGATGCTTTTCAGACATAGGGTTAAATCACAACTCTCCAACAAACAAAAAAGAATTCTGTACAATCTTACCCCACCAGAAAGAGCGGCCATAAGAACCCTACAAACTAATGAACGCATTATCATCAAACCCGCAGACAAAGGAGGCGCAGTGGTAATTATGGACATACAAAAATACATTGAAGAGGGACACAGACAGCTCTCAGACAATAAATACTACAGGAAACTAACTGAGGACCCCACACAGGATTACACAAAACAGCTGAAAGACCTTATCAAAACGTTTCCTACACAAGCGCAACCTCACCTGAAGAAACTCATACCAAATCAACCTTCCGTCGGCACCCATGCATACTTCCTATCCACCCCCCTCCTCCCACCCTGTCAGACTGTCACAATAATGCTTGAATGTTTTCACTTATAAACACTGTCAGCTAGCACATTTGCTTATTTCCGATCTGAGGAAGAAGGGCAACCTTCGAAAGCTAATCAAGAAACGTATTAAGTTATGTCCAATAAAAAAGGTATCATCTTATTTTCTTTTCCATGTTTTATTTTGTTTGATTTCTATTGATAAGTTTACAGTGCCAAAACTGGTCCAAAAATCCTTTTTTTGCCCAGTTTTGGCTGAAAGGCTATCACCATGGTTTTGGTTTCGGCTGAAACTGACCATGTGTTTTTGGTGGAAGCTGAAAATTTGTGCTTTGTCCTGTTTGTCTCCCTCCTTCTCTTCTCCTCCAAACAGGAATTGCTTCTCCCCCTCTCCCTGTCCACCTCTAGATGCCCCCCCTCAGGTCTATCTTACAATCCCTGGCAGTCTAGCGATGTAGTCAGGCCAGGAGTGATGTTCTGTCACTCCTGCCCATGGTTGTCATGACCTCTAGTGGTAATCTTGTGAAATTGCTACAAGAGGTCATGGCAGCCATTTTGAGAGTACAGCTGACATGGGCAAGAGTGACTGGGGATCGCTCCTGTCCTGGTAGTTTATATGGTAAATATAGTGCTTCAAATAAATGCTTTTGATACAAAAGTTTAGAGGGAATTTAAGTCTGTAAATTTGAGATAATAAGCTCCTTAGGAATTAGCCTCTCTGTGGAGTTATGATGTGAGCTGTCACTCTAAATGTGGTGTAAAGTCAGCCATTGTAAAAGCACTTTAGCTTTTAGTTTCTGTTTTCATTAGCTGAGGTCCATGTATGCAGAGACTATTTTGCTTGGAGGTAAAATATGGGCTTTCATTATTTAAATTATCATATTATATATATATATTCTGGCTTGGATACTATTTGGTTGATTCTAAAGAATTTCCAGGCATTGTTGAATATGATGAAAATGCAGCATTTTAATCAAACTTGTGGCATGCAGAAGCTAGGTTCTATGAGAAAGGAACCTGCAGTGATTGTTTTAAAGCACAAGTACTGGTCAGCTTATAGCGTTAGTAGGGAAATGATATTATAATGAAATGAAGTTTATATATTAGAAAAAATATTTGAGAAATGTATTGCTTTTTATTTTAATTTTTCAGAGCTTATAGTCCTCACATTCAGTGACACCAATGTTTTGGTTTGTTTTTTTTTATTCTAGATTGTACATCAGGCTGATTTAATGTCTGCAGTGTAGACCAGTGTCTGGACTCCTGTACCCTATTTTACTAAGAATCTATGTCATGCTTGTCCTTCATTAGTTTTATAAATAAATAAAAAACACAAAACATCTCAATGCCACTTTCTCTTTTAAAAAAAATCTTTATAGTTATTGAAAATGTTACATTATAAACAATCAATTTGTCAGAAAATGAGATACAAAACAAGGATAAAGTTTCATACATAAGAAAAAAAATAAGTTTAAAGGTAATATTATGTCCTCTTAGTCACCAATATAGGGGGATCTATAGCAATAACTGAAAGATTTTTTCAACATAAGAAAAAGAATCCACAAGAAATTGGCCTATGAGCACAAATCACAACCAGGCAAAAAAAAAAAACCACCCCAAAATCCTTCACAGAGACCTCTTGACCCACAGGGTATCTCAATCAACTTTTCTGCAAGGTAATTCTACTATCAAGAAAAAGTTTAAGTTGATTAGGGCCATAAAAATATATTGAACATTCTGAAACTTAAACATTTAGAGGGAAAATGCAGAAAAATAATTCTCCACCAGCTTGAAGAACTCTTGTGCGTAGCTCCAGGAAGGATTTGCCTCTCTCCTGGGTTTCTCTGCACAAGTCAGGAAAACGTGGAAAATGAGCAAGCAGATCAGTATATTATCCAAAATATTTGATTGAAGATACCGTATTTAAGACAGTTGCCCGACACAGGCCGTGTTTCGCCCACAAAAGAGCTGCGTCAGGGGCTAGTCTTTATCTCTACGAAGAAGAACAATTGCAAATTGCATATCAGGACAAGGAAAAAGGAAATGCAAAAAAACAGCACAAACAGCGTGTCCTGTTGTGTTTCCAAATCACCAACAAGTAGTCTGTTATCAAAGCTGGAAAACACCATACTCTATGAACCCATACGCATTAACATACGCTGCTTGAAATACATTTTAAGAACCAAATGTTTGTCCACCTCAAAGACAAAGGACACAAGTAGTGTAACCCCGTGTGTATCCACCTTCTCCAGAGATGTTTCCTCAAATATCAAAGATATGTAAACTATCTGGAGAAATATCGCTAATTTCTGCATCTGCAGCCACCAATGGTGGAGTCTCAGGCTGCCTTTTCTAAAACGGTAGATAATATATTTTGTTTACTGGAGGCAGTTTCTCATCCTGAAGCTTTAAAACTTCAATCATATATTTTGTAACAGTTCCCTAGCTGACATCATATCCAATTTGGGAAAGTTCGAGATTCGCAAGTTGCAACTTCTTAAAGTAAAGAGGTATGGTAGCTGAGTTAGTCCATTTTTAAAGGTAATAAATAGAAATAAATCAAAATATAGAAAAGGAAATACGATGATACCTTTTTTATTGGGCTAACTTAATACATCTTTTGATTAGCTTTTGAAGAAAGGTTACCTTAGAAAGCTAATCAAAAGATGTATTTAGTCCAATAAAAAGGTATCACTTTAATTTCTCTGTTTTGATTTATTTCTATTTATTAAATTCAACTTCTTAAAGAAGTTTTAGTCTGTTTTAACTTGCACTGCATGCTAGTACATACTTGAAGAACTTTCAACTGTTTATCTTGAATCCCTTTCAACTTCATGAATTCTCTCCAATCTATTTGCCACTTGAACTTCAACATGGGACACATGCAGGCTTATTTTCAAAAGAGAAGGGCGCCCATCTTTCCACACAAATTGGGAGATGGGCATCCTTCTCCCAGGGTTGCCCAAATCAGCATAATCGAAAGCCGAGTTTGGGCGTCCTCAACTGCTTTCCGTCGCAGGGACGACCAAAGTTCACGGGGGCGTGTCGGAAGCATAGCGAAGGCGGGACTGGGGCGTGTTTAACATATGGGCGTCCTCGACCGATAATGGGAAAAAGAAGGGCATCCCTGATGAGCACTTGGGCGACTTTACTTGGTCCATTTTTTCTTACTACCAAGCCTCAAAAAGGTACCCAAACTGACCAGATGACCACTGGAGGGAATCGGGGATGGCCTCCCTTTACTCCCCCAATGGTCACTAACCCCCTCCCACCCTAAAAAAACTTTAAAAATATTTTTTTGCCAGCCTCAAATGTCATGCCCAGCTCCCTGACAGCAGTATGCAGGTCCCTGGAGCAGTTTTAGTGGGTGTAGTGCATTTCAGGCAGGTGGACCCAGGCCCCCCCCCCCACCTGTTACACTTGTGGTGGTAAATGTGAGCCCTTCAAAACCCACTGTACCCACATGTAGGTGCCACCTTCACCCCTTAGGGCTATGGTAGTGGTGTACAGTTGTGGGTAGTGGGTTTTGGGGGGTTGGGGGGCTCAGCACACAAGGTAAGGGAGCTATGCACCTGGGAGCAATTTGTGAAGTCCACTGCAGTGCCCCCTAGGGTGTCCAGTTGGTGTCTAGGCATGTGAGGGGGATCAGTGCACTATGAATGCTGGCTCCTCCCACGACCAAATGGCTTGGATTTGGTCGTTTCTGAGATGGGCGTCCTTGGTTTCCATTATGGCCGAAAATCAGGGATGACCATCTCTAAGGTCGACCTAAATTTCGCGATTTGGGCATCCCCGACCGTATTATCGAAATGAAAGATGGACGCCCATCTTGTTTTGATAATATGGGTTTCCCCGCCCCTTCACCGGGACGTCCTGCGAGAACGTCCTCAGGAAAACTTAGGCACCCCTTTCGATTATGCCTGTCCACGGGGACCAAGATTTTCAACTGTCTGTTTTGGCTAACTCTTTTACTCACTTTCTTATCCAGATCTTAGATTGCCTCCACAGGCAGAATACTAATGGAATTTTGCTGCTTTGTTACCTGGAGCTCCAAATCCTCCTTGGCTCCCAGTCGATACACTGCAGAGTTTGCCTCACTCTTCTCCATGGCCCCCTGACCAGATGACAATGGAGGGTTCTCATTTCCTAATCACTCATCTGCTTTAGAACTAGCAGAAAGGATGAGGAAACCAGACCCAAACATCTGTACAGGAGAGCTAAGTGCCAGTGGCTGCAATGGCATTTGGGCAGGCAGGTTTCGTGAAATGCCATTCTCAATGCGTGCCAGCTCTCCCAATGCCAGCATGCTAGCAAGGAGTCTTCCCGCCAATACCTGCATAGTTATTCTAAACTGTGTCAAAGAAGTTTGTCCAGGCAGCAGCATTACAGGACCCACTGCTGTAATTTTCCCTCTCCGCTTCAGCATCTCTGGAACTGAGAAGGTAGGAAAATCCACAGGCAAGGCATGGAGCAACCAGCCTCTAATTGTGCTCAGGTGGCCATCTTGGATCGCCCTCTACTTTCTCTTTTTACTTGTGTACAGTTTGGGTAAGCCTGAAATGCTGGCAGTCATGAATTTTTTTAACATGTTCTCACAAAGTTCCTGTCTCAGAGGATATTTAACTACATCTGCATTGACTTGGGAACCTAAACATGCCAGACTTGTTGAGAAATCCTTCTTAAAATGGCTCTCTCAGTTGTCAGCCTGTGCTGGCAGTTCTTGGGAATGGAGGGTAATAATTTCCTGTGGGTTTTAGCAGAGGGCTGCCGACCACAAGTTCTGACAATTCCTAGTGAGCCACACATTCACACAACCATTTCAGTTTCAGCTTCGGCTAAAACCAGGCAATAAATTTTGGCTGCAGTTTCGGTTTCTGCCAAAAGTGTTTAGACAGTTTTGGTAGCACTTTCTGCGTTGGCTGAAACTGAAAAAAGCTGTTTCGTTTGGCATCTATTTGCAAGCCATAAAAGGATGATTATTTATTGGAGATCACTGCTTATTCAGTCAGTATCTCTTGGTTTCGTACATGGTTCTCATCTCCCCTGTGTACATAAGCATTCATGATCCCATCATTAAATCAAAAACCCTCCCACATGTATTACACTTGAGTTTTCTAATCTAAAGTGTTACCAAAATTGGTGAGGCTGTTACCTGAACATTTCATCTCTTTAGGTCTCTCCCCAGCCTTGTTATAAAGTAGGAAGAGGCCTAGTTGGTTAAAATAAACTGGTCCATGCCTCCATAAAAAGGCTCTTTCATTGATGAGATGGGCAGTAATTTATATCAGTATCTGAGAAGTAGTGTAACCATTGGCATTGCTAGCGTTTAGTGACCACACCAGCATATCTGACTGCTTGTATTCATTGTGGAGAGCACTTTGAATCATTTTAAAGACTGCGTAAGTTCACTGTTTTGTTACACATTAGTCTATTACCTGTGAGTTTCTTCATAAACACAAGATACCTGAGGCAGGTACTTCAAGCCGAAACACGGTGCCGTATCAAGTCACCTTTACAAATAAACCTTGTGTGTGACAACTTTCTGTCTCCTTTGAGTTTTTGTTGATTACACTACTCCTCTTTTGTCCATAGTGTTTTACGTTCCTCCACTTCAGTGGCTGACATTCACAGTAATTTATATCAGCATTCTCTGACCACAGGACAATGTTGCTTATATTTATACAATTGGACTGGAAATACCAGTGATATGTTTTTCTGACATTTGAATGGATGGGATCCTGGACTTTTACAATGAAGATGATTTTGAAATAAAGACATGGAGGGGCATAATCGAACAGCGCCGGCCAAATCGATGGCTGGCCATCTTCGGGGCTGGCTCCGCGAGGGGGCAGAGCCAAGCATATGCTTGGCACCGGCAAAATGGCTTGCCGGGTTTAGAGCAGGATCGCCGGGTTTACATGAGATGGCCAGCTTCGTTTTCCAGCCATAATGGAAACCAGGCCCGGCCATCTCAAACCGGGCAAAATGCCAGGCATTTGGTCATGGGAGGAGCCAGCATTTCTAGTGCACTGGTCCCCCTGACATGCCAGGACACCAAACGGGCACCCTAGGGGGCACTTCTAAATATTAAAAAAAAAAAAATAGGTGCCAGGAGTATGGCTCCCTTACCTTGTGTGCTGAGCCCCTCAAATCCCCCCAAACCCACTCCCTACAACTCTACACCATTACCATAGCCCTAAGGCGTGAAGGGGGCACCTATATGTGGGTACAGTGGGTTTGGTTTTTTTTTTGGAGGGCTCAATATTTATCACCACAAGTGTAACAGGTGGGGGGGATGGGCCTGGGTCGACTTGCCTGAAGTGCACTGCACCCACTAAATACTGCTCCAGGGACCTGCATACTGCTGTCAGGGAGCTGGGCATGACATTTCAGGCTGGCATACAGGCTGGCAGAAAATGTTTTTTATTTTTTGGCTGGGAGAGGGTTGGTGACCACTGGGAGAGTAAGGGGAGGTGATCCCCGCTTCCCTCCAGTGGTCATCTGGTTAATCGGGGAACTTTTTTGAGACTTGGTCCTAAAAATAAATGGACCAAGTCCAGCCGGCGAAATGCTTGTTCAAGCCGGCCATTTTTTTCCATTATAAGGCGAAGCCGGCCATCTCGTACCCACGCCAAGCCCCCGTTCCGCCTTCGCTACCCTACCAACACGCCCCCTTGAAGGTTGGCCGGCACCGCGACGAAAAAGCAGTTGGGGCCGGCCAAAATCGGCTTTTGATAATACTGATTTGGCCGGGATCAGGAGATCGCCGGCGATCTCTTTCAAAAATGAGCTGGTTAGTGTTATTCATAGGGTGAAAATTTGGGATCCAATGATTGACAAGGAAGAGCAGTGATTTAATATTATTTTTGCATGCTGTTGTGCTCCAATTTGAGGATCCCTCACATTATAGATATAGATATATTTTGATGGAAAGTGTTTAATTGCTTGTGTGTAATATTACTTATTCAAGAGAACAGGAGGAGCCTCCACGCAGAATCAGAACGAACAACAAAAGTAGAGGCTGACGAATGGACAAACCAATAGGGAAATAATATCAAAAAGTGTTTATTCAAAATATTCACATCAAGGACCCGACATAGTCCGTGTTTCAGCGCCAAAGCGCCTGCTTCAGGGGTCACAAACAACTTTCTCTAAAAAAAGCTGATTGGCTTGGATAAATCCTCTATGTGTGCACGTGGTTATAAAACAAGTCAATCCACGGAGAGAAACAGCTAACCGATCAATAGTCAACACCTTGTGAATATTTTGAATAAACATTTTTTGATATTATCTCCCTATTAGTTTGTCCATTCATCAGCCTCTACTTTTGATATTACTTATTCCCATTATTGAGCATCTTTAGTATTTTGAGAGATTAAATAAAAAGGGAACAAGCAAACAGGACTACATACAAGGAATCAGAGTGTGGAGGGTTAGATCTTACAGAACAGAGATTAGCTGGTTATACATGAAAGACTATGAGGAAAAGATAGAGACTCTGGTATATGACTGATTGATTTATTTGACAGGTATCAGAACTCGTAAGAGCAGGATGGCTGGGAAACATTGAGTTGCCAAAGCTGTCCACCACTATGCAGGCAGATATCCTGACCTATTATGAGGATTCCATACCATGTGAATGATGTCTGTTGGTCAGTTCTCTTAGGTTCAAGTCCAATCCAATGAACAGGGATGTCACTGTAGCTGTCAAGATATGACTCAAGTATAATTTATTAGAAACATCAATACAACAAAATTATTAAAACAAAACAATCAGCATGGACAGAAAGGTGCAGTGCTTCCCCTCCCACAATATAAAAGTGAAATATGTTGGGATCTTACAGGAGGAAAGGTGCAATGCTGGTGAGCAGTAGGAACCATGATTGGAGTTGGGCAAGACTAGTTTAATCCTGCTACATTTCCATCTGCAAGTTTGGTGACTGGTGCCAAGGAGAGATATCAGAGATCCTCCCCCTTCTACAGTACAAGAGCAAGTCATGCTACAAGCATATGGCCATTGGTATGTAGCCATTGGGCTGTGCCCAAAGGTGTGTAACCGAAGTGGCACATTTGGCCCCTTTGGAGCTGCTTCACAACAACTTCAAAACTGTTTTGAGAAAGCTGTGCTTGTCATCTTTACCCTGGGTGAGTCTTGTTATACTGTTTACTATTTTTAAGATTTCATTCTTGCTGTGGGGATGAGGAAGAGCTAAAGGAAAAACTATGTTGCAAGGTCCTATTGGCAAACATCTGGTGCTGGTCACAGAAGTAGGTAGCCCCATCTCTCCAGAGTTATTGGTTGAGGTCTCACTTAGATCAAGCAGAAGAACCCAACCCCTTCCACCATCTGCCTCCATGCTTGTTACTTCTTTAGAATCCCAGGATGAGGCATGTCTCTCAACTGGAGAGCATGATGAGTGACTGCCCGGGGTGACCTTTGAAAATCAACACCTCTCCAGTCCCTGTACTTATGCCCTTTCCTAGATTCACTGATATTTCAGATTGGGGATTTCTGACGAGGAAATTTCCATGTTGGGTATCTGAAAGATAGTGTCCAGGATTGAAGGGATGCTCCCAGGAAAGGTGGCTCAGGTGTGTTCCTTTACCATGTTTAAAGATATGAGGTCTGATATTCAGACCACAGGAGGCAGCTCGCATAAGTGCTGCAATCGGCGCTGACCCCAGATATTCAATTCCAGGCTGTTTCCAGTGATCGGCATTGAATATACCTTTTTTTTTTTAGCCGGCTCAAACTTAACCAGCAAAGTGAATATTCAGCACTGGCCAGTTAAGTTTATAGCGGCCAAAGATAGGATTGCTATTTATGCGGTCCAATTTGCCCATTAAACATAGCCAGCCAGAGCTTGAATATTGGTGGATAGCTGGCTATTTTGCACAATATAGCCATTTAGCTGCTATGTGGTAAGCATAAACATTCAGCGGAGATAACTGGCTATCTCACGCTGAATTTTAGCGCTTAGTCGGCTAAGCGCTATTTAACCAGCCAGGAGCTGTTCCTGGCCGGTTAAATAGCGTTGAATATCAGGGGGGGGGGGGGGGGCTAAAGTGGGATCCACAGGGACATGATTATGGTTGGTAGAGATCCATGGGTTCAATCCTTGCAGGCAGTGGGTGTGTCTGAAGTTAAGAACAGCCTTAATTTTAGTTTTCTTAACTTTTCCAGAACTTATTTGTTAGCACTGGATATTTTGTTTAAAATAATACTTTAAGGAAGTATATATATTTGCTGATCCAGATGTTATCACTTCATTGAAATGATTTTATATACCTAGAAGCTCCTCTGAGTTGATGAGTTGCAGCATTCTGAAGGGGGGAGGGGAGGGGAGGGGCAATGCTTAAAAGATCATGGACTTGAATGGATTTTCAGAGTATTATTTCCTCTCAAGATACTATTGAGCTCGTTTTTGAAACCTGTTTTGCAGACATTTTTCTATGCTGTTCATGTGCAATGCATCCAAATTTCAAGGAGGCATGTCGGGGGCGTGTTAAGGGCGGGATGTGGGTGTTCCTAAGACTTAGATGTTTTTCAGCCATATTGGAACAAAACAAAACTAAAACAATTAAAACTAAAACATTTTGAGCTAGACCTGTTCTTATAATGAATAAGGCACAAAAAGGTGCCTTAAATGATCAGATGACCACTGGAGGGAATCAGGGATGACCCATCAATACTCCCCCCCAAGTGGTCACTTACCCCCTCCCAACCCCCCCAAAAATGTGAATAAAAATATAAATTACCAGCTTCTATGACAGCCTCAGATGTTATAGCCAGGTCTATTAAAGCAAAATGCAGGTCCCTGGAGTAGTGTAGTGGTTGGTGAAGTGCATTACAGAGCTGGGGACTCGGGTCCCTATCTCCCTTTACCTGTCACACTTGTGGTGGAAACTGTGACCCCTTCAAAAGTCATCAAAACCCTACTGTACACACATATAGGTGCCCCTTTTACCCATAAGGGCTATTGTAGTGGAGTACAGTGGGGGGGGGGGGGGGGGGGGGGGGAGTTGGCTTTGGAGGGCTCAGGGGACAAGATAAGAGAAATGTGTACCTGGGAGCATTTTTATACAGTGCACAGAAGTGCCCCTTAGGGTGCCCCATTGCTCACCTGGGATGTCTGAGGGATCAGTCTGCTGAAAATACTGGCTCCTACATCCCAATGGCTTTATTTTCTATGTTTTGCAATTATTTTGTTTCCTGAAAATGGACCAAAAAAATCAAAACATCCAAAGCACAAAACCTTGTTCAAAACAGTATTAAAAAAAAAAAAAAGATAGCTGTTTTTCTTTTTTTGAAAATGACCTTCCTTTCTATTCAGATTTTGGACATTTTGTGCAAAATGTCCAAAGTCGGACTTAGATGTCATGCCCCGCCATGTTGATTATTTTTTCCTCAGATAAACATTGTTGATCTTTAAGGCTTATTTCAAATTTAATGAGGCAATGTTTGAGCACAAAGTGTACAGGTGTTTCCAGATGTTTTGTGTTAGATGCAGGAATGAAGGAAGCAATATTTATTTATTAACTTCCTTTATTAAGAGATTCACCCAAGGCGGTGTACAGCAGGTACAGTTTAACATAAAACTTATAATTTTGTTAACAGCATAACAATAGTAAAAATTGCCAAATATAAACATGAATACAATAAATAAGGTAAACTTGAGAGCAGCAAAGTAAAACCTAGCAATAAGACTACCATGAAACTGTATCTACTACTACTACTACTACTTAGCATTTCTATAGTGCTGCCAGGGTATCAAAAATATACACATTTAACAGCACTGAAATTCAAATAACAGAGTTATAATACAATGTCAGCATAATACTAATGAAACACCTAATAAGCAAACATTAGAATATTGAAATAATATAGGTATGATGTTAATGCTTTTGTACAACACAGCTTATTATGTAGCTGAGGGGCCAAGTGCAAATATATAGATGGAGACAAGATAGGTGGTACAGAGTTAGTTGGGATAAATAGATGGGTCTTGCCGCTACTATCTCAGGTCTAAAACCTCGACCCGGGTGACAGAAATAAATCTCACATTTTTTTCCTTTCCGGACACGGTGTCACAGGGGATCACACACACACCGCACTCAAGTCCCAATTTGCCTGCAGTGAGCTTGGGAGTGAGTCAATGATCCGGAATAGCGATCTGGGGTGTTAGGAGCTTGAGAGACTTAATAGTGGTCCTTTTCTCAGTCTCGCTTTCACACCAAGAATCACTCTGCACTCCAAGCGCTTTGTTTATTGCAAACTAACTTTACTGAACTTCTGCAACCAGCAGTTAAACTCTTCAGATCTCCTCATATGTACTATACATCCATGACCATCCGTGATAATCTCAGTCACTTCCCTTCACTCTTAGCTTAAGACAAACTGTACATATTGTGAGAGTGCAGGTGAAAGGGGATCCGGGAAGGCACGAAGAAAGGGGGTACAGGGAGCCGGGGAATCCCAAGGGGGCAGATTTCATGTGCACAACACCCACATTCAGAAAGCTGGGCTACCGGAGGCAGAGAGGTTGGCTGGGTTAAGGAAGAAGGGGAGGAACTACCAGTCCCAGAATCCTTCTCTTCCCCACCTGGCTGTGCAAGAGTTAGGGGAGGAGATAGAAGATTGGGAAATGGTCTCTGAGGAAGGTGATGAGGGCCAGCTGGAGAGATTGGGGGCGGGGGCAGGGGAAGTTGGAGAGGAGGATAAAATGGAGATTACTGACGGGCTAGGGGAGGAACAGATGGAGATTGGAGCCCTGGCTCAAACCCAAAAACCTGCTGTAAGAGGGTGGCTAGCTGTACTTTGGAGATACTGATGGAAGACTGGAGGAGAGAGGCTGAGGCATTGGGGGAAATCTCTACTAAAGAGGAAACAGGTGCAGCCTGTGGGAGAGAAAGAGAGCTGGGCACAATTGAAACCCCAGCCTGAACCAGGTGGGAATAAAGCTGTGTAACCGTGCTGTAAGAAGGTGCAAGAAAGACTGTGTAAACTGTTTCATACTAAAAAGGTCTGGGCTGCAACCTACCAAGCTATTGGGTTTTTCCCTCTGATAATGTACTGTTCCCTAAGTGATGTAATCTGAGCTAAAGTGATGTTATATGGACTGTTTTTGAACCTGAATTTGACTGTGTTGAACCTGAATTGTGCTCTGGGCTGCTGGCCTAAACAACCTGGAGTGAAGGGTGTTTTGTTTGATTTGAAGCAAGAAAATAAAAGCTCTTACTTATAAACATTGGGCTTTGAGTGTGCCTCTGTGAAAGGAACGGAGGGAGGAGGAAGTCCTGGGAGTTCGCAGGGCCTGGAGCCAAGGATCAGAGGAGCCAGATTGCTGTGGAGTGAAGGCAACAGTTGTGTGGAGGAAGAAGCAGCTAAGCAGGGTCAAGCCTGGCTGGGTCCTGGATGGGTGACCCAGCTACAATATTTACACAGGCTCCTGTCCTTCACCAATCCTGTGATGTTAGGAATAAATCCAAGGCTGCTTCTGTCACTCCTGGTATCAATCTAACTCTTTCAGACACAGATCCTTTAGGCTGTCCTACTTCCAGCAGTGCACCTCGCAGAGCTGCACCTTGGCCTTGAACAAGCTTCCCTTGCTCTGGATCTAGGCTGGATTCCCCTTATCCACCTGAAGTTCTGTTTCCTTCTCAGGTGCCACATATAGGGGTAACAACTACTCCTTTAATCAGCCTGTATTTCCTTCACTCCAGGATTCCGCAATGGTCTCCAAGGTCCTGGCGGAGATACAGGCAACCAAAGACCTTGTGCACCTCACTCTAATCTCTTTTATTATCTTCCAAACTCCACCCCTGTTATCAGTCAGTACAGGGAACCACTTTATTTCTGCATCTTCTCTGCCAACCCCTTCCTTGGGTAGGCCTCCCAAACTCACTCCAGCCTTCTGGCAAGGAGCTCTCTTCCCCCAGGGCCTCTGGAAAATCTGTCACTCACTGCCTTAGTAATACACTTATCATGGGGTATTATACAAGATATAAGAAACTGGTGGTCTAAGTTACAGTGTGTGTAACAAGCTAGTCCAGGTGCAGAGTAGGGTGTAATCAGTCACCCTATCTATTAAAGGTTTGGGAGAAGAGCCAGGCTTTCACCTGCTTTCTGAAGTAGAGGTAGCCTTGAGTTAAATGTAGACTCTCTGGGAGTAAATTCCAGAGTGTAGGGGCTCCTCCTGTGAAGACTCATTGGCGGGTATCACATCGTACAATTTCTTTTGATGAGGGTAGAGAGTGATGCACTAAGGTTTACTCCAGCTATTGTCCAGCAGCAGGAAGAAGACAGTTTTTCCTCATTAGAATGTAAGGACATAAGATTTTATTTATTTGGGTTTTGCTCACACTTTCTTCAGTGGTAGCTCAGGGTGAGTTACGTTCAGGTCCACTGGGTATTTCTCTCTCCTAGGAGGGCTCACAATCTAAGTTTTTACCTGAGGCAATGGGGATGGGTGGGTGACTTGCCCAAGATCACAAGGAGCAGCAGTGGGATTTGAACCAGCCACTTCTGGATGTCACGATGGGTGCTTTAACCACTAGGCCGCTCAACCACTAGCCTACCTTTTCTAAATATTCACTCATGAAACTGGTATAGTAAGGACAGCTGCATTACTTATGTAGACCATTTCACTTAGCTTTCTATGATATAGCAGTGGCATACGGGGACGGGGAGTTGGAAGGAGGCCATGGTCCTCAGATGCTACAGGAGGAGCTGTAAGTTCAAAAAAGCAAAGGGTCAAGGGCCTTTATGGTGTGTTTGGGGGGGGGGGGGGGTGAGTGGGGGATTGCTAATGTAAACATTGATTCCCAGGCACTGGAGACCCATGATATGACACCAAGTACCACAGATGTGGCTAGTTATATTCACAGATTTATTGCCCACTGCCTTAAGTCTCTCAGGCAGTCCAATAAAAAAAGTTGTTCTGTTTACTGAGCCAGCCCCTTCCCTCAAGCAGCCTGCAGGGAACAGGGGGAAAACAGCTGGAGAAGGGAGCTACATATGATCCTTTGTTTTCAGTCCTGTAGATGGTAATGTTATAAGTGTGCACACGAGCATAAAGTACACGCATAGTTTTCTCTGAGTGGAAGTGGGTAAATGGTTTTGGTAAATTGCCCTTCCCCAAACAATTTATCAACCATTTTCTCAAAAATGTTTTTAAGCAGATAGTAAATGCATTATCAGTGAGGCTTCCTTATATGATAAGAGGGAATTTTATAACACTAAAGGGCGAACTTTGCCTCCTACAGCTTAGTTTGTTTGATCCTCTTTGATGATCTATTAATGCATTATATAATTAGATTGTATCTGGTATCAAAAAATAAAATAAAAATTCATGCCAAACGCAGGACTTTCTAATTGCAATACATTCTGTTAAGAACAATAATATCCACTTAGCTGATCAGTAGCAAGTCATTTGCCTGTCTGATTAATTTTCAACTTATCTGATTTCTATAGTAACTGTCACAGGATGTGACCACAGTTTGAACCTAATGATACAAAACCCTGCTGAAACACAATTTGTAGTAGTATACACTTGACTTAACGGAAGCAAACTGTTACTTTCAATATTTGAAGCCTCTTCTGGTTTATGAAATTAAAAACGTTATTAAAGTATGTGTGTGTGGGGGGAGGGGGAACATGTTCCTTGTGCTTTATGAGCTAATGTTCCTTTCTAAAGGGAGAGGTGTGCCTATAAACAAGTAGCATCTGATCCAGGGCTGCCAAGGGGGGGGGGGCGGGCAGGAAGGGCAAAAGTCTCTAGGTCCGGCCTCCAAGGGGGGGGGGCAGGGCCCTGCCGCAGCATCCGCAAGCTTCTTCCTGCCTGCTTCCAGGTCTGTCCTTTCCTGCTCCTGCATGCAACCCAGGACCCGAATGACTGCATTAATGCAATATCACATTAACGCAATCATCAGGGTCCCGACTCCCGGCAAGGACAGGAGCAGTGCAGGAGAGGACAGAGTGAGGGAGCAGACAGAAAGGTGTAGGGCGGTGTCCCAAGTGTGTGTGTGGGGGGCGGGGTTGCGACGTGGTGGCCCAGATGGAGGGGTGGCATGCGCGTGCGGCGTTCCAGTCCTGCCCCTGGCCCGGCTGTGTATCTCGGCAGCCCTGACCTGATCCCTTATAGGATCTGCATGTTGGGAGGAACTTTTCATTCATTTATAAAATAATTTTTAGAAATTAAATATTTTGTGTGGTATGTCCAAAGGTGATGTACCCCACGTGTAATATAATAGAGTACTAAAAAAGCCCCTGATGCAGGGTCGCTGAGAGGTGGAGGCAGAGGGGGGAGCAAGATTCCACGAGCCTGGTCTCCAAGGGGTACCCGGTGCCAGGGTGCCATCTCATTTCTTGTTTCTGTATTGCACCTCCCTTCTTCTGCCCTCTGCTTCCTCTGCCACTGCTGCTTTCTGAGATGTGCAGCAGCGACAATAAAGCAGAGATAAGCTGCAGGGTCTTCCATAACGCTGGCACTATTAGTACACTCTTTGCTGGTGCCGGTTCCCGTCCCACCATAAAAACAGGAAGTGATGTCTGGGGGGAGGGGCGAACTGGCACTGGCAGAGTGTACAGCAGTGCTGGCATTATGTAAGGCCCTGCGCCTTCGCTCTGCTTTATTGCCGCTGTTGCACATTACAGAAAACAGCACTGGAAGCAGCAGGTAGAAGAAGGGAGGATTATGGATTGGGGGAGGAAAGTGCAGCTGCTAGATCAAAGAAGGAGGGCGGATATGCTTGCTCAAGGAGGGGATGGGGCAGGTGCCAAATATGGGCTCGGGCAGTAGATAATGAACGAGAGATGATGAAATAGGATGGGAAGAAAGATGCTGGCATATAGGGGGAGAAAGATAAAGACGATATTGACTAGGTTGAAGGTGGGAATTGTGGACTTAATTGGGTGGAGTGAGAGTAGGGGCATAGAGCTGGATGCTGGACCCTGTGTGCAGTAGAAAGACAGAGGAGAGATGCCGGACTTGTGGTGGAAAGTAGAAAGACAGAGGAAAGATGATGGGGAGGAAGACAGAGGAAAGATGCTGAACATGGGAAGAGGGAGTAGGGAGACAAAAGGAAGATGCTGGATAGAGCAGTAGAAAGAGGGAAGATGCTGGACAAAAGTTGATAGGGAAGACAGAGAGGAGACGCTGGATCAAGGAAGGATACAAAGAAAGGAAATATGCTTGCTCAGGGAGAGAAGGATAGATGGTGGACATAGTAGGAGTAGGGTGACAGAAGGGAGATGCTGAATTGGAATGAGGAAGAGAGGGGGTACTGGAACAGGATGGGGAAGATGCTGGCTTAGAGGCGTGGGGAAGAGGGAGGAGATGCTGGATTGAGTAAGAAGTAAAAAGGGACATGGGGGACATTCTGGACATGGGGGGTAGTAAGAAAGCAAAGGGGGCATGCTGGACAATTGCAGAGGAATAGGAACAGAGAGGGGAATGCCAGACATTGGGGGAATAAGGGAAAAGTAGAGATTCTGACAGAGGGAGAAGCTGAAAACAGAACAGCGAAGATGACAAACCAAAACCAAAACCAAAAATCAAAATTAAAAAATTAAAAAATAATAAAAATTAAAAAATATGTAAAAGAGACAAGACTCTGATTACGAAAATTAAAAAAATATATGTCTTTTATTAGCTATAAAATGATGGGGAGAAAAGGACTCGACACAGCTGTGTTTCGGCCACACGGGCCTGCGTCAGGGGTCTTCTCACCGTTGGTAGTAGCTAATCCTATCCAAATCTTGAAGGAATATAAATATATATCTTCTTACTAATGTTGTATCGCTAATCGACACGCACAACAGTATCTAGCGCAGCAACTCTAGGCAGCGTATCATATCTCAGTACTGGTAGTATAATACTGAATTGTACTAAACCAAAATGGAGCGGGAAAGTTCTGCTTTTCTCACCATCATTTTATGGCTAATAAAAGACATATATTTTTTAATTTTCATAATCAGAGTCTCGTCTCTTTTACATATTTTTTAATTTTTATTATTTTTTAATTTTTGATTTTGATTTTTGTTTGTCATCTTCGCTGTTCTGTTTTCTGTTGATTTCTTGCGAAGACTGGTTTCTTTTGTTTTGTTGTACCTAGAGGGAGAAGCTGGACATGGAGGTGCAAATTAGGGTGACAGAGAAATGCTGGATGGAGGTGGAAAGAGAGAGTTGAGATACTGGATGGACGAGGGAGAGGAAATGTGCCTAATGATCGAACCACCAACTACAACACCTGTCCTAAGCTTTCCCTCCCGGGCAGCACTTGGAGACAAATCCTCGGTGTGAGAGGATAGTACATCCGCTGATAGGCAGGTCCTGGCTACAGAAGTAATTCCTACCTCACCAGGGTGATGCTCTCCTTCTAGGAGACCTCCCTCCTCCAAGGAAGCACAGGGGCTACCAGACTGGAGGTGGGACTTCTGTACAACATCCCTGTAGGTCTTCTCTATGTAGCTCTCTGTCTCCCTCAGCTCCACCAAGTCTGCTACTCTAGCCTCAAGAGAACGGACACGTTCTCTGAGAGCTAGGAGCCCTTTGCATCGGGCACACACATATGACATCTCACCAACTGGGAGATAATCATACATGTGACACTCAATGCAAAAGGCTGGATAGCACCCCTCTCACTGCTGGACTGCTGACTCCATCTTAGTGTTTTTGAGTTTTTCAATAATTTAAAACTTGCTACAGTATTAAGGATATTAGCCTAATATAATTGTGTCTTTTAGCTATAGTATAATGTATAATTTATTTAGTGTTTCCTTCTTAGATGGTAATGACATGTATTTAAAACTCTGTAAGAGCACTCCTTGCTTGCTACCCTAATTACAATAACTGACTATAAATGAAGAGTTGTCCTAGGGGTGGGCGGGAAGACTAAACTAGATCTTGCAGTGCCTGCTAGATTCTATCTGTTATGCTGTGGTACAACGTTTTTAAAACTAAGTGGAAAAGACTATGGAGATTAGTTGATAAAATTTGCTTTTATATTTTTATTTTGCCTATCACTAACCTACAATTCCTCCTTTAAACCCCAATCTTTAAGTTCCCAAAGCACACAGCAAAATAGTGTTCACTTATCAGAGAAATGTCCTCTTCTCTCGGAACTTCTCAGAAAGGCATCATGGCATCAGAGAATCCACTCAGGGATGAAACCATTTACATGCACTAAGGAGGGAAAAGCCAATATAATTTAATGCTGCCTTGATTCATTTGCAAAGTAATACTACACTTAAATCATTCTGGATATATACCTTCGATATATCATCTGAAAAATCTCACTCTTTGGCAGTGGCGTAGCCAGAAGGCAATTTTTGGGTGGGCCAACAGGTTGGATGGATGAGCACTAGAGAAACATCTGCCACCTGATATGCCCTGACCACGCCCCTACTCCTATCACACACCTACCCCACTCCCAATAACTTCAATGGGAGTAGCAGTGCTGGCCTCAGTGGTTGCAGGCCACATTGAGAGTTAGGGGAACTATAAGAGGGTGCACTCTTCATCCTCCACTGAGCCACGGGCCGCCAACACACATATGCTTCCCCCAAATATGCCCTAAATATTACAGTGGGGCCCTAAAATATCAATACATCTATCAAGAAAACTGAACAAGTCAAAGTACTATAGAGTACTACATAGAAAATTGATACTAACAGAATACTTTGGTCACACACAAATTAAATCAAAATCCCAAGAGGCCAGACCTTGCATTTAGCACAGCACAGAGAAATACAAAGAGATGCATTTTTTCCTATACTATGCAAAATATGATAGCACATGCAAGAGACAGTGTTAGGGGAGAAACAACTAGGGCAACTGCGTTTGGCTCCCTAGCCAGAGAGAACCCCAGGCCAGCTGGAAGCTGAAGAAGGTGCAGCCTGTTAGTAAGCTTTGGGGTCCCCTCCTAAATATCTGCCTTGGGCCCCAGCCATATTCTAACACCAGCTCTGGCAGGATGTACATTTCAAATCTGACATATTCTAGTCACAAAATAGAAAAATAAAATTCTTTTTTCTACATTTTGTTGTCTGCTCATTTTATTTTTCCAAGTCATGTTGGTCCCAGGCTCTGGTTTCTACATCCTTCTGTCTTCTCTTAACTCACTCACCAAGGTCTCATGTCCTGGACAAGGAAGGGAGCGAGCCTGTAGCTGGGAGGGAGGGAGGGAGGGAGGGAGGAAGAAGAGCCAGCTTGCCCTCAAGAACAACCGGCTCATAAGTCGGTAAAAAATTTAACAACCGGCTCTTGTGAGCCGGTGCGAGCCGGCTCCAGAACACCACTGGGTCTGATCCAGTATGGCTATAGTTATGTTCTTATGCCTAATTCTACAGCACTTTAGGCTGCACTGCCAAATACCCTGTGCTGTGCCTAAGTGTGTAAATGGAGGACTTCAGTTGCCATGAAACTGGTGCTTTTCATTTTGAATCTTGCCCAAGGCTGTAAACACAGGCAAATGGAAAGCAGCCAACACAAGCATGTAGCAGGAAATTTGTCAAAGTTGACACCATGTAAAAATCAAAACTTTCCGTTCTAGACAGAAAGAATAAAGCCTACATCCCAAGTGAATTTCCAGATGTTCCCATTGACGGAGATTTTTTTTTTTTGGTTCATAGAAATGATGTTTCCCCAGGAAACAACAATCAGTTGTGATTCTTATTTAGGATGAATAAATCAGGTACTGAGAAATTCTGGTAACTATTGCAATTTTTAAAAATATTTTATTTTTACATTTTAAAGGAAATCAGCTGATAACATTTATTGTCTACAATTATAGTTATTTAGGGCATTGTTAAAATATGTTGTTTGTCCAATATAAGCCATACTGAGTCAGACCAAGGTCAAAGTACAGCATCCTGTTCATGAGAGGGGCCAATCTAGGTCACAAGTACCCACCAGATCCCAAAAAGTAGATCACCTTCTTTTAGCTCAATTCAGTGCATAAGCAATGGCTTCCCTAAGTCTAACTGGCCGATATTTTTTAAAACAGACTTTTTCTTCAGGAACATGCTGAAACCTTTTTTGGACCCTGCTATGTTAATTGCCTGGACCAGATCTTCTGGCAACAGATTCTACAGCTCAATTGTATTGTATGCTGCATGAGAAAAATACTTCTGCTAATTTGTTTTCAAAGTGCTGGTTGTTAATTTTATATAGAGGCCGACCAAAACTGCTTTTTTCAGTTTTGGTCGTAACCAAAACTGTCTAACCACTTTTTTAGCTGAAAACAAAACTGCAGCCGAAACTTATTGCCAGGTTTCGACCAAAACAGAAAACTAAAGTTTGGTTATATGAATATGAACCAATGAAATCCACTGGAGATTATTACCCTCCAGTCCCAGGAATTGCAAGTACTACTACTACTACTACTTAACATTTCTAGAGCGCTACTAGGGTTACGCAGCGCTGTACAATTTAACAAAGAGAGACAGTCCCTGCTCAAAGAGCTTACAATCTAATAGACAAGTGAACGGTCGGTCCGATAGGGGCAGTCAAATTGGGGCAGTCTGGATTCACTGAACGGTAAGGGTTAGGTGCCGAACGCAGCATTGAAGAGGTGGGCTTTAAGCAAAGACTTGAAGATGGGCAGGGAGGGGGCTTGGCGTAAGGGTTCAGGAAGGTTGTTCCAAGCATAGGGTGAGGCGAGGCAGAATGAGCGGAGCCTGGAGTTGGCGGTGGTGGAGAAGGGTACTGAGAGGAGGGATTTATCCTGTGAACGGAGGTTACGGGCGGGAACGTAAGGGGAGATGAGGGTAGAGAGGTAGTGAGGGGCAGCAGACTGAGTGCATTTGTAGGTAAGAAGGAGAAGCTTGAATTGAATGCGGTATCTGATTGGAAGCCAGTGAAGTGACCTGAGGAGAGGGGTGATATGAGTATATCGGTTCTGGCGGAATATGAGACGTGCAGCAGAGTTCTGAACAGACTGAAGGGGGGATAGATGGCTAAGTGGGAGGCCGGTGAGGAGTAAGTTGCAGTAGTCCAGGCGAGAGGTAATGAGAGCGTGGACGAGAGTTCGGGTGGTGTGTTCAGAGAGGAAAGGGCGAATTTTGCTGATGTTAAAGAGGAAGAAGCGACAGGTCTTGGCTATCTGCTGGATATGCGCAGAGAAGGAAAGAGAGGAGTCAAAGATGACTCCGAGGTTGCGGGCAGATGAGACGGGGAGGATGAGGGTGTTATCAACTGAGATAGAAAGTGGAGGAAGAGGAGAAGTACAGGCTGACAACTGGGAGAGCCATTTTACAAGGACTTCTCAATAAGTCTGGCACTTATAGGTTCCTAAGACAATGCTGATGTAGTTAAATATCCTCTAAGACAGGAACTTTGTGAGAATGTATGAAAAAAAAAAAACCAAAACAATTGCCAATGCCAGCTTTTTATGCTTACCCAAACTGTGGACAAGTTACAAAAGAAAATAGCATTTTGAGATGTTTCCTGTTTTGTATTTAATTATAATACTGATTAAGGACAAGCATGATATAGATTCTTCCTAAAAAAGGGTAAAGGAGTCCAGACACTGGTCTACACTGTGGACATTATACCAGCCTGATGCACAATCCAGAATAGAAAAGCTCAGTGATACTACTGAATGCGAGGACTATAAGCTCTTAAAAATTACAATAAAGAGGCAATACATTTCTCACATTGTTTTCTAATATATAAACTTAATTTTATTGTAATATTTCCCTACTAACACTACAAGATGACCAGTACTTGTGCTTGAAAACATTGACTATAGGTTCCTTTCTCATAAACTCTAGTTTCTGCACACCACAAGTGTGATTAAAACGCTGCATCTTCACCATACCCAACAGAGCCTGGATCCAAGCCAGAATATATATAATAATTTAAATAATGAAAAACCATATTTTACCTCCAAGCAAAATAGCCTCTGTACACATGGACCTCAACTAATGAAAACTGAAACTAAAATCCACAGTGCTTTTACAGTGGCTGAATTTACACCACATTTGGAGTGACAGCTGATGTCATACCTCTACAGAGAGGCTAATTCCTAAGGAGCTTATCATCCCAAAATTACAGACAAATTCTTGCTAAAGTTTTGTACCAAAAGCATTTATTACAAACTCTTGTGGTCTAGCGGTGGGCTCAGGGCAGGAGTAATCCCCAGTCGCTCTTGCCCATGTCAGTTCTACTCTCAAAATGGCTGCCATGGAGTCAAAATATGGAACGCTCTACCTATTCCCGTAAGAACAGAAAACAGCTACCTCAATTTCAGGAAGAGGCTAAAAACCTTTCTCTTCCCAAAGACTGCTTCATAATAATCCATCATGACTTTTACTTCCTAGTATCATCCATTATCCTTTTCTTTAATGTTTTTAGTTTCATATATTACACCAATTGTCTCTAATGTTTCTCATACCTCACACTAACACTATCTGCTTTTGCCTCACCTAGAATGTGAACTGCATTGAACCCTCAAAAGGGGATATTAGCGGTATACAAGAACATGGCTGCATAGTCTGTTGAAGTATACAAGAGTTTTCCCTTGACAAAGCGGTTAGATGCGAAACAGGCTCCTGTCGGGATTATATGTATACCAAATTTGAATGCAGTCGAGAGACATCTATGAAGGACATAGTGCCGAATGCCACACTATGACTAAATCAAATTGCAGCTTCCAACAGTGCGAAGATAAGTCAAAAAAACTTTTTCTGCACCGGTTGAAGCTCAAGTGTAGATTACTATAGTGAATTATATGGATAATACACAGAGAAAAATCAAGAAAAAATAACAAAAATATAAAGCTATGAAAATGTGGCACTAACACTTTTATAATATAAATACACTATAAGACACGAATGTTCAGCAAGTTCAGTGTACTATCGGAGGTTGGGGGCAGTCAATGATTATAAAAACAAGCACTAAATCAGAAGCTCGCTAACAGCGTGATACTTAGTGCCTGTGTGAGTGTATGAGACGTCCCCTATTAAACAGTAATACTCCACATTGAGCTATTTTTGCACCACCAAACAGTTGTATATTTCTAGGATAAGCAGTATAAAATGTATTGTACTTTTTGGGGATCTTGCCAGATACTTGTGACCTGGATTGGCCACTGTTAGAAACAGAATGCTGGGCTTGATGGACATTCGGTCTGTCCCAGTATGACAATACTTATAAATATTCATGAGAGAGATTTGCATGCAGTGGAGGTAACCACTGGCATAGAACTTTAAAAGGTAATTGCAGAATATAAGAATATATTTACATTTTATATGGGTAGCAGCAGCTATTACCTGGATAAGTGCCGCCGACCAGGACCATCCATTGATGTTCAGTGGCAATATCTGGATAACGCCATTGAAAATCATTATAGACTGCTCTAGTGCTATTTGGATAGCACCAGGGTTGTAGGGGGCAGAGTAGGAAATGATCTGGATAGCAGCAAGTTTCAGCACTGCTATTTGGATAATTATCCTTTTCACTTAGGACAGAAACAGTACTGACTATTGACATGATCCATGTAAATCTGGCAGTCTGCAGCATACCCAGATATTCTGTGCTACTATCTTGTTAATGACCGGAGCTGAATGTTTGAAAATAATTTACATGCCACAGATGGTACGTAAAAGAAATAGTGAATAAGCTTGTATTTTCTTACTGATTTTGTGTTTATTATTACTTATTCTGTTATTTATGTTTGATTGTTATTATATTATTTGTTTTGATTTTATTCTTTGTTTATGTTGTACATTGCCTAGGGCTTTCTGATTTGGTGATTTATGCACTGAGGGGTCCTTTTACTAAGCTGCGGGAAAAATGGCCCTGTAGTAGTGGAGGGGGCTATTTCCCCCCAAATGCCAGGGCTCTTTTTAGCACAGCAGCTAAAAATCCCCTCCCCCCCCCAAATGGCCATATGGTAAGATAACACTTACCATGTGGCCATGCAGCGGGAAGCACTTACTGCCACCCATTGAGGTGGTGATAAGGGCTCCCACATTAATCTGGTGGTAACCGAGCAGCATGCGGCGATACCTGATTACCGCCATGCTAGGAAAAAAAATTCCAGAGCGCCAGAAATGGCACACGCTCGACCTGGAGCTACTGCTAGTGACTGCGTTAGGCTGGTGGTACTTCAGATTTAGCTTGCGGTAAATCCGCGTTGGGCTTACTGTTTTTATATTACTAGTCTTTTTACTACCTCCCCAAATTAGAACTCACCAGCCACCCGCAATTTAGAGAGATAAAAGACTAGGAAGGCCATGCGTATGAGAAAAGCAATTCTTTAATTATTTACCAAGAGAAAGTTACAATTACAAATGCTAGTTTATCATGTGGAGAGCAGGGGACACAAACATGTGGTCTGCCACTGCCTCTCCAACCTAATGCTCTGGTTCAATTGTTTACATACCTTTTGTGTTAAACAATGCTTCACATTACTTCAGCACTTATCTTCCTGAGAGATCATTCTGTTCTCACCATCTATTTTCCCTTAAGTTGCAAAGTCATATTCTTCTGTCCATCCATAATTGCACCTTTCCCATGCCAGCTTGCCCGTAAGGGTATCATAATAGATAATAAATTCCTGAGTTTACACAGGCTCATGTTCTTTAATAAAATACAGGCTTCTCAATCTCTGATAGATTCCAGAGTCACACCAGCTTGTCAGCCTCTGCCGTTTTTGACCTGTGCTGGGGTGCTGACCTGTGCTCATGTTTCTACATTACCACTGCTTTGTAAAAGACCTCCTGCATAAATGATGACGGTGAAAGCTGTTCTAAAATAGTGGTAGAGATTGAACTGAGCATACTCAAAAATGCTAGGAGACTGTAATATTATTTATTTATAACACACTTATATCCTGCAAGACCATCCTGTGCAGCAGGCAATGTATGTTCATAAAAAAGTACAGACAATACTGCATGAATAACTAGAAGAAAGCATTTCTATGGTATTGCAGAATAAACTGCATCTGAAAACTATGAAATTTATGCTTATGATTTCCGAGTCAAACTTTTGAAATTTCTCCCCTTATTTGTTATGCAGGGTTTTTTTTCTGAGGGAACAGAATTCTGTGTTACAACTCCCAGCATGTCTTCAACTCAGCTTATACCAGTTTGAACAGTTGCTTCCATATCTGTCCATTCCAAACTATTTACAGCCTTAAATCTGAATGTTTAGTCTTCATTAGCAAAGCTTTGTATGACTGAGCATGGAAATAACAAGACTTCTGACTCTGCCAAGGTATCTCCTTCATACTGGGCAATATATTTCTTTGTTTACTCATGACCCCAGAAGGCAGCTGGAGGTATTTTTCTTTCTCCAGCCCCTCCAAGCTCTTGTCATGTGTAGTTTATCTCCTACTTCTAGGCTAAGTCATCTCAGGGAAACAGAAGAATAGTTAGGCACACGATAGAACTCCATAGCACCTCCTTCTTGGAGTCTACAGGAGGCATACTGTAAATCCTCATTTCAGGAACTTTCCTTTTGTATCTCTGTCTTGCTCTTCTACTGTCTTGGGAGCAGAAGCATGCGTCTGGTAGCCACTTACCTCCCCCTTTGTTCTCCAAGAGAGAGAAATAAGAAGCCCCTCTTAGCATGGTTTTATTCCCTTTCATAGACTTGAGGTGCTGCTATTTATAGATACTACCAAAGTATTTCATATTGTAACCAGGTACCTCTAGGTGCAGCCAAGGATAGAACAATCTCCTCCAGCCACGGGCTCCCGGTACAGTCAAGAAATAAATGTCCACCCGCAACTTCAATCTTAAGGACTTTATTCCATGCAGGTTTGTAGTAGACCTGATGCACAGTTCCAACAGCAGCCTTCACCTTCAATCTTAAGCACATATAAGCCACCTGAAAGTGGGTGGCAAATAGTCCCCTTTAAGCAGTAGGCTATCAGCACATACCAGGATTCAATACAGGCTCACAGTCAGCTCCAGTCTGGGCTCTTTATCCAGTGCACAATAAACAGTAGTTCAATTCAAATAGAAGCAGTTCATTCAATTCATCATCACAGTTAAATCACAAAGCAGCAGTTTCTACCTTCTACTCTCTTTACCTTCAGGAGAGTTTAATACTTTAGGGACTCCTCATACCCAAGGGATTTCCCCTGCATCAGCTTCACTGGTAAATTCAATACTTTAGGGACCTCCCTTATCCAAGGATTTTCAGCCTGCAAATACTTTGGGGACTTCCTCACACCCCAAGGGATTCCAGCCTGCTTCAGTACTTTAGGGACCTCTCTTACCCAAAGATTTTCAGCCTGCAACTGCTTCTCTCTCTCTGTTTCTCTCTCCTGGGACTCCTTCCCATCTGCCTAATCAATCCCTGGCTTCTGCTCTCACAACCAATCATTCTCCTTCCATTAGCTTCCCCCACACCCATACCAGCTGAGTTAAGCATTAGACTAATGATGAGCTCCTGCACACAGGGTTTCCTAACTCTCTTTCCCCCTAGTGGCAGCCCATCTACACGTCCTGCCAGCTTACACCCATGTCTTCCCCCATTGCAGCTAGGAGTCCAGTCCGGGTTCTTCATCTCACCCCCTTGGCTCCTTGCCTGCAATGCCTTCTGGGACTTATATTTCAAACTGACACTGCCTTAACCCAACTATCCTGGATGTGACTATCACAATATCCCCTACTTACATAATACCAAATTGGGGCTAACACTTAATACTAAATATCTAAGGGGTCTGCTTACTAAGCTGCAGTAAGCATTGGCCTTTACGTGACCTTATGTGGGAATTTCCTGCACGCTAAGGCCATTTTTACCATGGCTGTCAAAAAGGGCTATTGTTATTTTTTGAATATATAGCCTGCGCTAATGTTAGCATTAGCACGTGGCCATTAAAAAAAAAATTACCGCAGGAGCTCTTAAAACCTGCATTAACCACTTAGCATGTGATAATATAGATGGGCTAGCTGGTTAGTGCAGACATGCCTTTCCAAAATATAAATACCATGTGTTTAGCGCACACAAATGGCAAAACTAACATGGAATGCTTTAGTGCATCCTGTGTTAGGCCATGTTTGCTGCATTATTTTTATTACATTTGTACCCTGTGCTTTCCCACTCATGGCAGGCTCAATGTGGCTTACATGGGGCAATGGAGGGTTAAGTGACTTGCCCAGAGTCACAAGGAGCTGCCTGTGCTGGAGGTGGGAATTGAACTCAGTTCCTCAGGACCAAAGTCCACCACCCTAACCACTAGGCCACTCCTCCACTCCCATTAGGCATTGCATTAGCATCTACCGGTAACACAGCTTAGTAAAAGGGCTCCTAAATCAGGGAGGCAATCCATCAAGTATCAAGTTCAAGTTTAAATTATTCGATATAGGGGTCCTTTTACCAAGCTGTGGTAAAAGAGGCCCTGGGCTAGCAGCGGGGGACAGTTGTGCCAGGTGCTGAGGCCCTTTTTACTGCAGTGGGTAAAAGGCCAAAAAAAGAAATGGCAATGTGGTAAGATTTCACTTACCACGAGGCCATGTGGGGGGGGGGGGGGGGGGGGAGGACACTTACCATCACTCATTGAGGTGGCAGTAAGGGCTCCCAGGCTAACCTGGCGGTAACTGGGTAGCAAGAGGTGCTGCCCGATTACCACTGGGTTAGCGCCTGTGGAAATATTTTTCTAATATTTCCACTAGCGCTGGAAATGCCGCGTGCTAGGGGTGGAACTACTATCAATGCCCATGTTGGGCGGGCAGTAAGTCCAGATTGGTGTGTGGTAAGCCCATGGTGAGCTTACTGCCACTATGTAAAAGGGCCCCATACAGCCTATATAAACAGTCTAAGTTGGGGGGGGGGGGGAAGGAACACAAAGAAAAACTAACACAACAGTTGACGTGATGACAATAACACAGAACAAACTTCCACGAGAAGGGAACAGGTCCAACTAAAGGAATTACAATTGCAACAAGAGAGAGAAAAAGGGAGGGAAAGCAACAAGAGGGGGGTAAGCAGAAAAAACCTGTGTGGCGGGATAGACACTAGAGAGCATTACTCCAAAAAAGCTGGTCCTGGGTTCTGTTCCCAGATAATCTCTTATCTTTCTGTGCCTGCAGAGGACCATAAAAGGTATTTTCTAATCAAGCTTTTACCAGATTTTTGGGATATTCCAGGCACTTGACCAAGATTAGCCACCGTCAGAGACAGGACATTGGGCTTGATGACCCTGGTCTGACCCAATATAGATTTCCTTAAGTTTTTAAGTTAAGATATAGGAGGAGAGGGCAGCAGTATGGGCAAAGAGAGGCATTATTTCAACAGTGCCTATGAAAACCCATTACTTTTAATATTAGAGTTAAGACATTGAGTCACACCTGCTCTCCAGACAGGGTGTTGCATTCAATCACCTTGAGCATCTCAAAAAAGATATAGCGGAATTAGAAAAGGTTCAAAGAAGAGTGACCAAAATGATAGAGGGGTTGGAACTGCTCTCATATGAGGAAATGCTAAAGAGGTTAGGGCTCTTCAGCTTGGAAAAGAGACGGCTGAGGAGGGATATGATTAAGGACTACAAAATCCTGAGTGCTGTGCAGTGAGTGGGTGGAGGTGAATCGATTTTTTATTCATTTGAAAAGTGCAAAGACCAGAGGATACTCGATGAAACTGAATGGAAATACTTTTAAGAAAAATAGGAGGGAATATTTTTTCACTCAATGAATGGTTAAGCTCTGGAACTCATTGCTACAGAATGTGGTAACGGCGGTTAGCGCATCTGTGTTTAAAAAAGGTTTGGACAAGTTCGTGGAGTAAAACTCCATAATCTGTTATTGAGATGGACACGGGGAAGCCACTGCTTGCCCTGGGATTGGTGGTATAGAACATTGCTACTATTTGGGTTTCTGCCAGGTACTTGTGACCTGAGTTGGTCACTGTTGGAATCAGGATTCTAGGCTAGATGGACCATTGGTTTGACACAGTATGGCTATTCTTATGGTCTTATTTTCTGCATTCCAATTACCTTTAAAACTGCCCCTATACAAGGACAATTCCCAGATCAAAGTCATAGCTGCTGAGAATGAGGGGCTGTTGGGGGCAAACTTCCCTGGGCCTCCAGGGGGGGGCCCTGCGCAAGGGTCTTGCTCTCTCTCTTGCTTCTGACAGGACCTGGGTGACCATGTCCCGACAGATGCAGGAGAGAGAAAACTCTAGCGCCAGGCCCCCCTTGCATTGCCTGTCTAGCAGCTGCTGGGCCCTCAGGCTGTGCGTGCTCAGTTTTAGACTGAGCATGTGTGATCTGAAGAAAGCAGCCTTCGGGGCAGGCAATGCTGGGCAGAGGAAGGAGCTGCGCTGCCTGCAGCTGGCGGGGCCTGCCAAGGTACTTCAGGTGGGCGGGAGGGTGGGGAGGCAGTAGCAATGACAATTTTGTTTGGGGGGGACAGCGGCGGCGGTGATGACGATGATTATTCTGCCCTGGGTCCAGCTCAGTCTCTTGGCGGCCCTGATCAAAGTAAATTCATTTACTTTACGGTATATTTTTTGAATCAAACCTATCCCTAGTTTAAATATGATGTGGTGAAGGCCTCCATGCCCATTAGTGCCCAATTCACACAAAGTTAACAGATCACATGGCTCCAGTTCAGTGGGCCATTGTTCAGTTTGTCATGAATAGTCTTGCAGGCAGAGTCATTATGCTTGCTAAATGACTAAAAAGGACTGCCCAGGGAATTCAGCCTTTTAAACAAAAGACTTTAACCTACTTGCTGGGTCTGTTTGGATTAGGAATGTAACTTTATTCTGGTGGTCCATCATTCATAGCTTCGGTCTGGGGGAGGGAAATCCTCCCACTTGGCTGTAGATACAGTACCCTCTTTATAGGCTTGTACCAAGAGCCTGGGAACAAAGCAGGACTTCTCTAATCATCAGGGAATTGGCAACTGCAAGAGCAGCATTCCTTACACTTCAGAGCCATTGTCAGCCAATTGGGAATAGAAATCATATCATACCATTGACCAAGTAGCTCAGTAAGCAAAGTGCCAGATGATGGAACAGGGAACTGCTTTCAACAGCTGTGCACACAAACGTAGCCCCAGGAACTAATAATGAACTCCTACTGCTTTTTTTTTTTATAGTCAATACACCTGTGCATTGGGCACATTCTGAACCCATTTTCTGTTAGTGAAACCTACTGATTAATGCCACCACAGGACTGACATACAATATGTGGGAGAGGAAGTATTTCTCAAGGCTTGCTCTACTGTAAAAACTGTTACAGGTTGCCTTGGTATTTTAACTATGAAAATACTGTGATATCTTGTACTGGAGTTAAACTCTTTTAAACTTTTTGTAAAATGTCTGCGCAATATCTTTCTAAACAGGCCGAGCATAGATTATATGCAAACCAAATATGGATTGGTAAAGAAATTTGTCACAATAGAAACAATAAGGGCTCCATTTACAAAGCGGCACTACTGATTAGCAGCGCACTGAATGTGAAGAAGCTCATTCAATTCCCATGGGCTTCCTCGCATTCAGCGCAGGCTAATTGGAGCGCTACTTTGTAAATGGAGCCCTAAGTTTGTCATTTTGCCAAGAAATAATCATTCATGATACAAGCCTTGCAACAGGACTGGATTATCAATCATTTATCTGTTATAAATAATTGTATGTCAGCGCTGCACATATAACAACTTTGTGAAAAAAAAGTCTTTTAATATACATGCTTTGTGAAAGTCATCACACCCTTGTAATTTTATCGCATTTGGCTGTCTAAAAAATATGGGGTCGATATTTGAAACTAAATAGAAAAAAGCTCTCTCATTAATTTCTATTGGGTAGGAAACTTTCCAACATTGTATCGAATTTACCAGAATGAAACCTCAAGAATCCAGGTGACCTACAGAGATGATCTAACCCTTATTGGACTCATCATCATGGGTTTCCAACCTACCTCCGAAAACAGCCTCAGTGTAAAAAACTCCAATCTGGAGAAAAAACACTGTTACTTTATAATGGTAAAGGTCCCTACCCATAGAAAATGCAAAACAAGCTGGAAGGATTAATAAACACCAATGTTTAACAATATGGGTGCACCACATGTAAGAGGAAAAAATCAGAAAAACACTTAGCTTTAACCCTTGAACCACGCAGCTTGAATTGGGTCCAGGTAAATATAGATTTTTCAGCTGTAATCCTCATGAGTGGCCACTCATCTTTCATACCCCGATAGGGAGATCCCCTGTTTCGATCCTGCTTCAGGGGGAAGGAGAGTTTAATGACTTCACCAGTCTTGATCGGCAAGTGTTTTCTGCACAAAATGGCTACTAACTATATATAACGCCAACTACTAGGCACACCTACATTTTCTGACGACATCTGAAGCCAACCAATCAGCTGGCTAGAATGTCAGTAAACGGCCTCCCATTCCATTGGGCCATTCAAGCCCTTAGGTGACATCATTTGCAATTTAAATATCCATTTTTGTTCCTTCTGGTGAAGGCATCGGGATACATCGATATTTGAAGCACCTTAACTGGCCGGAAACGGCTCTTGGCTGGCTAAATCGTTTGTGCAGGACTAGCCGTTGGTATTCAGTGGCATTTAACTGATTGGTGCTGCTGAATATCACCGCAGGCTCCTAAAAATTCAAAGCTGGCTATTTTGTGGGTGGTACGGAGGCGAAGTCGGCACTTATGCAGTTAAGTGCCAATATTCAACACATCACCACCTTAGTGTAGCAGTTAAACTGGATCACATAAAAGTCAGTCCACTCTTTGTGTGGTGTCGCTTATGTGGTTAAGTTCAGAATATCGCAGTTAACTGCATAAGAGATAGCTAACTTCATAAAGCTGGATATTCAATGGTGGTGCCCAGACATGGCCCGGCATTGAAAATCCAGGAAAAATTCCACCAGCTGAATATTAACCACTACAATTCAAAATATACTAAAGCAGGGAACATACTCTATGCATTCAACTCAAAAGAGCAGTTTGTTCAAAATGATTAAAGAATAAGTAACCAAAAAGTCTTGATTGAGTAGATTTTCCAAACCCCTGCTTCAATACTTGGTGAAAGCAGGCAACAGCTATGACTTGTTTAGGATAACTGTCTATGCTGCTTTGCACAGCAGGTTGCTGCAGATTTCACCCATTCTTCTTGCAGACAGGGTCTGCATGCTTGCTCCTGTGCATGAGGAGTCTGACCTCACTTTGCTGCTCATTGGCTGCTTCTCTATGATGAGGGATACCCACTTCTATGGCGAGGCCCGGCAAACAGGGCAATTGCCCTGGGTCCCCAGACAATAGGGGGCCCCAAGCCTGCCTCAAGCTTAAGAAGGCATAGGCCAAAGGCCAGCTTTGGGGCCCCCTTCCCAGTTTCTGCCCTGGGACCCTGAATGTCTAACACCAGCCCTGCCTAGGGTGGTGTCACTTGTGCAATGGCTCCAAAATTTCATGGGCTTCGCTGAGTGCTAGTGAGTTCCAACGGTCATCTTAAATCTTCAGTCCTGTGTTTTGCAAAAAATCAGCCCAGTCACTGCATTGAAAAAAAATCTGATGGTAACAATACTATTCAAAATATCAGTGCAGCTTCTACCAGATCCCTTTCTAGGTGTCATTTTATAGAATGTCCTTCCTCCTCCCTGGGGATAAGTATAGCTCTTGAGGGTATATAAAAGAATGACTTTGGTAGAAAATAAAAAAGTACAGGTCTCGCCCTCATTTCCTGTTTCCGCAAGGGCGGGACCACAGAGCTTGAGAGACAGAAGGGAAGGCTGAATGCGTGCCGAGTCAGCACGCTTTTCACTGCTGCTGCGGCCGCTACCGCCTTAACCCTGACCAGGTATAACTTTTAAATTTCGGAGGGGGGCCCTGGTACTCAGACGGAGGGAGGGCGGGCTGCTCAGGAAAAGCTTTTGTCTTTGACGCCATTGGTTTTCCTTGTCAGACCAGCCTCCATGTAGGGTTGCTGGTGTGTTTTCACTATGACAGCACTGCAGGATTAAATAAAATGCCGTTCCGTTTGTGGGGCACAAAGATTGGCTACCACAGTAGTAGGAAAATGCTGATAGGAGAGAGTCATTGAATGAGCAGCATTCTGGTTCCTCCCACGACAACCCTGGAACTGGGTGGGAGGGAGGGAGAGGGGAGGGGGGATCCTGGCCCTGGAAATGGGAGGGAGAGGGGACCCTGTGGAACTCAGACGGAGGGGGGATCCTGTTGAACTGGGAGGGAGGAGGACCCTGGAACTCGGTGGGGGGGAGGTATAGGGGGGGATGAGGGGGAGGGGAAATGGCACTTTGCAATAAATAATTAGATTTTGGGTTGCTGTTTGGGCACTCGGTCTCTGAAAGGTTCGCCATCACTACTATAGTGTGTCTGATAAAATGTAGAGTTGGAATAATGTCCAGAAAAAGCACCAGTCACAATAAATAACAGCAGTATGGTAATAATGCCATTATTGTAGAAGCGATAATCACCTGCTCCTTGTGGCCACATTTCGGCTTGCGCCTGCTTCAGGACAAAGAAAATTGCCATAAGCTTTACTGTCTTTGCTGGGCAGGATTCAAGAGGGTGGGATATTGGTCATAGGGCTATCAAGATGTTTTTGAGAGTTTTCCCTGTTACCTGGTTGAATGAGTCCCAGGTGTCTGTTTACTTATTAGTTGGTGGGATGCTTGACAGAACTATCTTTAGCTCCTGATGGAGACCTTTAATTTTATTGGCAAAGTATATGGCAAAATAGCTGCTGGTTAGTTTTGACTGTGAAGGTTGGTTTTGCTGTGGGGGGTTACTGTAGACCATTTACTATTTTGAATAGCTAGTTGCTTGAATTTGCAGCCTGCTCAATGTACTGAGAAAAAAAAACATTGTTTTTTGGCTACTTTTGAGGCTTGATGGTACATTGTCCTATGTTTCCTACAGTTGAGCCTATCTTCATCTAGGTGAGATTTCTACCATTGTCTTTCAAGTTTACATCCTTGATAGTTAAGGACCCATAGTTCTGGGGAGGACCATGGGGAGAGAGTGTGAATAAAGCATAGGACCTTCTTTTGTGGGGCTGTGTTTTCTAAAGGAAGTAGAGAAGTAGCCTAATGATCCAGGCTGGGAACCAGAAGGCCCAGGTTGAAATCCCACAGCAGCTTCTTGTGTCCCTGGGCAAGTCACTTAACCCTCCATGCCTTGGAAAAACGCAATGGCAAACCACTCTTGTATCATGCCAAGAAAAACACAAGGGGTAGGGTCCCTTATTATGTGGTCACCAGGAGTCAACTCTGAATCTAGGGCACATTTGGATCTGGATTTGGATTTTCTAAAACCATTGCTGAGTGTGCATTCCAGATTGCCAACTTGTTCTGACACTGAAGTCATCTTTTTATCCACACATGAGTAGGACAAAGCCTTCAGAAAGCTCTCAGCAGGCAGATTTCTTTTGTCTTGAATTTCCTTCTAAACTCCAGTTGGGCCCATCTGTTTTAGTTTGCCCTTTATAGAAAATGTTATTAGAAAATCTGTCTATGACAGGGATGTTATCTTGATACCACCAGCCTTGTGTTCAAAGATGTTGATCCCTTTCCAGAGCACCATTCTCATGGATTGGAGATTAGATCACCTGTGTGAATCTTATTACTGCCATTGTATCAAGGAAAGCAGTGATGGTGGTGTATGGAGTTTCAAAATGTAGGTTAAAATCTCTTATGATCACTAACCTATGGAAGCTCAGGGTTACCTCTTTCACAAGATCCAGAAGTTCTTCAAAGATGTGTTGTTGTGAAGTGCACTTTAAACCACATTGGTGCCTTATCTTCTAGCTAGATTAAGAAGCATTCATGGGCCAATGACCAGAAGCAAACGCAGGTGCTAGAGGCTATTAGCGCCATACTAGTGCCTGCGTTTCCTACCGCCCCATAATCAGAGCCCCTGAGTGTGTGAAACAGTGCACTCGTGGGCTCTGAATGCAACTAGCATGCAAAACAGGGCTCTTAGCACAAGTAGCATGCAAATGCATGCTAAACCTATTCATCCCCAATGATCTGTGACCAGTACGCCAAAGATTGGTTTGCTGTCCGCTGCAAACCCTACGCCAGCTCGGAGCTGGTGTTAGGGTTTGCAGACCATTGGGGAGGAATGGTGAGCCCTGTCCAGCATGCATTTGAATGCTAGCAGGCCCCCATTCTCCCCAATGCAGCAGCCTCCCGACGACCCCCTCCCCAGTGACAGGATCTCCAGCCCCCTGAAACTGTGTGGGGGGGGGGGGGTCATTAGTCGCCCACTGGGCCACCAGGGACTTCTCAGGAATGCTGGGGGGAGGTAGGAGGGCTGGAGACCCACCAGATCTCCAGCCCCCCCTGAACCTGTGTTGGGGGGGGGGGGTCAGGAGGACCAGAGGTCCACCGGACCTCCAGCCCCCATTTTGTCTGGCTCGGGGCAGGGGTAGTTGGGGTCTGGTGGTCCCATGGACCTCCAGCCCCTGTGTTTGATAGGTATGGGCTTTTGATAGCCAAGACCTGTCAAACAAGTGTGGGAGGATGCACTCAGGCACAATGCTCCCGCACTTCTACCCCATGATCAGAGAGAATTGCGTGCTTAAATTTGCATGCAATTATCTCTGATCATAGGTGTGGTAAAACCCCGTGCTGTTCCAGCACTATTTTTAGAGCGCTGTTTGGAACAGCGTGGGGCTTTTGATCATCTGCCTAATAGACAGGTGGGGGATGGTTTGATTGTCTCTCTGATCAGGACTGCTACCTGTCCAGCCTACTTTTCTGGTCTTGGTGGATAGTGAATCCTGTGGGACATAATTTCATCAATGGAACTCCTCTGGTTTCATCTGGCCAGGTCTTAGTTATTAGGATGTCTAGGTGGTATTCGCTGAAGACAACATGAATCACAGGAAATGTATTATTGGCTGACCTGGTATTTAGTAGGCCCAAGGTTCCTAGTAGTGGTCTGTAAGTGGTAGGGATAACTAGATAATGGTAGACGGGTAGTCATGTGGGTATAGTTAGCCTTTTGGGTTTGTGTCCTTTTGGCGGATGGGAGAGGCTATATTTTTCTCTTCCCCAAATTAATGGGATGTATTAGGGTCTTTGATTTTACTGGGCCAAAGCACATTCTTGTTAAGACAGAAGAAGGATCTTTCACTGACATGACTTCTTATTTTTAACCCTAAATAGCAAATCACAGAGTGCTCTAGCTATGCAGTATTAAAAAAAAAAAAAAAGCCAACTTGTCTTTGGAAGCAATTAACAGTGGATTGTTAATTACGCAAACAGTTCTTGCTGAGAATTACTGTCTCTGAATTGCCTGCTTCTTGGAAGGCTGAAATTCTCCAGGGAGATAGGAGGTCACTCAACCTGCAGAATTGCTTATTCATCCAAAGCAGAGGAAAACCTATATTATTTTGTGATTTTAATCTTGAGAACTGTGCAGAAAGAAATGCTGTTTTGGTTTCCTGATCCCTCTTGTACACTGGATAGAATTCTGATCCTTTCAGTCTGGATTTATTTCTCCCTGGACAGCTTTAAGAACAAGAGCTATTTTCCAAATATAGGAAGATCTCATTCACTTTCCATCTCATGTCCATGACCTTAGGACTTCAATCTATTGGTAACAAAGGTAAAAAAAAAACCCAAACAAACAAAAAAACAGACTTTGAAGTTCTGCACCTAACAAGGAACTTCTGTTCACTAGACTCCCTTATAATCTCTGCATAGAAGCTGATTCAAACTGATTCAAGAACAGACTTTTAAATTTATTTTAAATCAGACAGGGTTGTCCTCCAGTTTATCACAGCTCTTTTGCATAGCAGTCTGTTTCAGTCTCTAGTTCTGATGTCCGCAGGCCTTTGTATTTTGTTGTTGGGGGGAAGATATTAGGAGGGCAATTCTATAACAGGGTGCTTGCATTTACATACTACTTGAGTGGGTAACTGTACAGAATACAATAGAAGTCCAAATATTTGAACTGCTTGGGGATCGGGTCAGTCCGAATTTCTGGATTTTCTGGATTGAAGTGTGGCCAATGTAACACTGATTTTTTAAAAAGGTTCCAGAGGCAATTCAGGAAATTATAGACCAGTGAGGCTGACATCAGTGCCTGGCAAAATGGTAGAGATTATTATAAAAAACAAAATTATACAATATATTCAAAAGCATGGATTAATGAGACAAAGCCAACATGGATTTAGTGAAGGGAAATCTTGCCTCACCAATCTATTACATTTCTTTGAAGGGGTGAACATATGGATAAAGGTGAGCTGGTTGATATTGTGTATCTGGATTTTCAAAAGGCGTTTGACAAAATACCTCATGAAAGACTACAGAGGAAATTGGACAGTCATGGGATAGGAGGTAGTATCCTATTGTGGATTAAAAACTTCTGGTATCTGCCAAACTGTGCTCCTGGTTCCTGCCAGAGCCTTGTTCCTGGTGCCTGCAAAGCCTTGTTCCTAGTTCCTGCCAAGTTGTACTCCTGGTTCCTGCCAAGCTGTGCTCCTGGTTCCTGCCAGAGCCTTGCTCCTGGTTCCTGCCAGAGCCTTGTTTCTGGTGCCTGCAAAGCCTTGTTCCTAGTTCCTGCCAAGTTGTACTCCTGGCTCCTGCCAAGTCTTGTTCCTGGTTCCTTGTGAAACTGCACTCCTGGTTCCTGTCAGAGCAGAGCTGACAAGGGGACGATCCACTCAGTGTGAGATTTAGGGTCCACCCCAGCCCACCCCAACTCTGACCCCCAGTTCTGGCCCTCCCCACCCACTGCTCCACCCAACTCCACCCACAACACCACCTGTTTCTCCGCCCCAGCCTAGCTGATTCATGGCCAGCAGCTACAGCAGTGGTCTCCCCATCCAGCAGCAGCTGGAAACATCTTCATAAAATGTCATCTCCTGCTGCCATGGGGCAAGGGATCATTTGTAGCAGGACATGGTGCTTTATGAAGGTGCTTCCTGCTGTCGCTTATGGTAGGCCACTCAGTTGGAAATCCCAATATCTCCACAGGAAATGACCCACAAAAGTTGTCTGCCAGAGCCTTGTTCCTGGTTCCTGCTAACCTGCTCACCTGGTTCCTGCCAAGGCTTGTTCCTGGTTCCTGTCAAGCTGTGCTTCTGGTTCTGAAAGAGCCTTGTTCCTGGTTCCTGCTAAACAGTGTTCCTGGTTCCTTCCAAGCAGTGTTCTGGTTCCTGCCAAGCCTTGTTCTTGGATCCTGCCAAGCTGTGCTCCTGGTTCCTGCCAAGCCTTGTTCCTGGTTCTTAACAAGCCTTGTTCTTGGTTCCTGCCAAGCTGCACTCCTGGTTCCTGCCAAATAGTATTCCTAGTTCCTGCCAAGCCTTGTTCCTAGTTCCTACCAAACTGTGCTCCTGGTTTGTGCCAGAGCCTTGCTCCTGGGTCCTGCCAGAACTGAGTCTTATTCCTAGTTCCTGTCAAAGCTGAGCCTTGATCTTGGTTCCTGCCAGAGCCCTTGCTTCTGGCTCCTGCTAGTCACACTCCTGAGTTCCTGCCTGGATAAGCCCCAGAGTTCTGGCCATACCTGTCCTGTTTTTGCTTCCCTTCTTGGGCCTTGGAGGTGATCTGCCTGCCACAGTCAGACCTTTGACTGTGGTCCAAGGGCTCACTACCTGGAAATATAACATTCTCATTCTAGATCTTGCTTTCCCCTCCCCCTTCCTCTTTGGTCTGTCATCTCTCACTACCCTTTTCTGTTTTGCATCCGTGGGTGCATATCTCTCTGTTGCTATCTCTTCTTCCATACCCTCCATGGGGACTGCCAGTATCGCTCTTCTTCCTCCACTCCTCCTCCCCCCCCCCCCCCCCCACCGTGCTACAGTCCTCCAAACTTGCAGGCCGCCAGTAGCATCAGCAATGTAAATGCTGCCTTCAGCCTGCCCTGGAAGCATTTTCTGTACAGCCAATTCCTTTTCCCATATAGGCAGGCTGCTATACAGAAAAAGCTTCTAGGTCAAGCCGAAGGCAACGCTTACATCGTTGATGCTGCCAGTGGCCTTCAAATTTAGAGGTTTGCAGTGTGTGTGTGTGTGTGGGGGGGGGGTGTAGGCAGAAAGAGGCAGGGCCGGTCTTAGCAAGTGCGGGGCCCTATGCAGACCAATTTGACGGGGCCCCACCCTAGCCCCGCCCACCCTAACCCCACCCCACCCTAACTCCACCCCCACCCTAGCTCCACCCCCACCCTAGCTCCACCCCCACCCTAGCTCCAGAGCCAACCACCCCTCCCTCCGAGCTCCAAGGACCCCAGCTCCAGGACTTGTTGATCCTGCACAGTCAATGCCAACGGAAAACCATGTCTTTTTCACAAACACAGATACACCCTAATCCACTATAGAATAAGTAGTAATATTTAAACTTTCTATTTAGACAAAAATTAAACTGAACCCCCAAGATGCCAGACTCTGCATACAATACAACACCACACCACAGAAACAGAAAATGTCCCCTAGTACTGTGCAAAATATAAAGACAACAGATGTAAATTTGAAAAAAAAATTAACAAATACCAATCACCACTTTACAAATTAACAAATAGAAATAAAACAAATATAGAAAATAAAATAATACCATTTTATTGGACTAATACATTTAGCTTTCAGAGGCCAAAACCTCCGTCCTCAGGTCAATACAGTATAGAGCTGTTACAGTATCCTATCCTGACCTGAGGAAGGGGGCTTTGTTCTCCGAAAGTTTGTCAAAATGTATTAAAATTAGTCCAATAAAAAGATTACCTTATTAACATAGCTACAATACTATATCCTAAAGCAAAAAAATAAAATATATATTTTATTTACAGTTTGTCATCTCTGGTTTCTGCTTTCCTCATCTTCTTTTCACTGTCTTCCTTCCATCCAGCATCTGACTTCGCTCTCTCTCTGCCATCCAGTGTCTGCCCTCTCTGCTGTCCCCTCCATCCAATGTCTGCCCTCTCTCCCTGCCCCTTTCGTGCACATCTGCCCTCTATCTCTGCCCCTTCCATTCACTGTCTGCCCTTTCTATCCCTTCCATCCACTGTCTGCCCTTTCTCTCTGCCCCTTCAATCCACCATTTGCCCTCCCTCTCCCATCCATCCGGGTCTGCCCTCCCTCTCGCTCCCCTTCTATCCAGGCTCTGCCCCTCTCTCTGCCCCTTTTTTTCAGCCCCCAGTTCCAGCCCCACTATCCCACCAGTCCCCCGTTTCAGCCCCCAGCCACTCCTCCCTGTCCCCTTTTCAGCCCCCAGTTTCAACCCCAGTCCCCAGCCCATTTCTCTCACCAGCCCCAAGCTTTAGCCCCAGCCACTTCTCCCTATCTCCTTTTCAGCCCCCAGTACCCACAGTTTCAGCCCCTGCCCCTTTTCAGCCTCCAGTCCCAGTACTAGCCCCCTTATCCCACCTACCCTCCTTTTCAGCCCCCAGTTCCAGCCCCCTTCATCCACATGCCTTGTATTAGAGCCCCCCTTTTCAGCCCCAGAACCATTCTCCCACCTGACCCATGCACGCCCCATTTTCCCACCAGCCCCATGCATGGCCCCTATTTCCCATATGGCCCCTTCTCAAACCCCAGTTCCAGCCCCCTTCTCCCATCTGAGAACCCCCATCCCACACCCTTCTCCCATCTGAGTCCCCCTTACCCCTCCCCCCATCTGAGAACCCCCACCCTGCAACCTTCTCCCATCTGAGTCCCCCTTACCCCCTTCCCCCAACTGAGAACCCCCATCCCATACCCTTCTCCCATCTGAGTCCCCCTTATCCCCTCCCCCCAACTGAGAACCCCCATCCAACACCCTTCTCCCATCTGAGTCCCTCCCCGACCCGACCCACCTACCAACTCCTGCTGCACCCACTAACTTTAAAAAAAAATTGAGAATCGCTGAGTAGCAGGCAGCGCCTCGCGTCTGCCCTGCTAGTAAAAATCTCCTGCACGTCGTCGGGCCGGCCTTCCCGCATTAAGTCCCGCCCTCCTCTGAGGTAATAGGCTCTTCCCGCATTAAGTCCCACCCTCCTCTGAGGTAATAGCCTATTACCTCAGAGGAGGGCGGGACTTAATGCGGGAAGGCCGGCCCGACGACGTGCAGGAGATTTTTACTAGCAGGGCAGATGCGAGGCGCTGCCTGCTACTCGGCGCTTCTCAAATATTTTTCAGAACAGCGATCGATCGTCGGGGGAGCGGCGGGCAGGGCGACCCCAGGCGCGCCGCGCGGGGCCCCCTTGAGCGCGGGGCCCTATGCGGCCGCCTCGGTCGCCTCGCCCTAAGACCGGCCCTGGAAAGAGGAGAGAAAGCAATCTGTATCCCACGTGGCAAGCCGTGGGGGGGGGGGGGGGCAATGCCCACCTCTCTTCCAAACTACGCCCATGGTCAGGGACTACCACACCTCTATTCCTATTTGTGTTTGTCTTCTGTGATCCTCTTCCTGACCCTTCAGCTGTGAACACAGAACAGAAATATTTGTTAAGCAATTCTGCCTTATCTTTATCAATTATATATTTTTCCCCTTCACTTTTGTGTCTTTCAATGCCACTTTTGCACTTTGTCCTGCCACTAACTTACCTAAAAATGTCTTCTAACACCCTCCCGCCAATTTTACTGTATTGGCTATTTTTTTCTTCCTTTTGCATCTTTGCTTTCCTGACTACTCTACCAGCTTCTCTTAGCTTTTCCAAATATTGTCACCTGTCTTTCTCTTTCTGCAATCTGTTGTAGTTTATGAAGGCTAACCCCTTTTTCCTCACCTTTTCAGCTACTACTTTTCCTCTTACTTTTATTTACTTTCCTTATAAAAAAAGTTTGTTGCTCTTACAATAGTTCTTTCAGTTTGTCCATTACTTTCCTACTTCTTCCAGATGTGGGCTTCATTACCAACTGCTGGAATAGTTCTCCCTGTAGAGAATGCAAGATCTCCTTACTTCTAGAAGGCCCTACAATAGGGATACCCCAATCTACATCTGGCATATTAAAATCACATATTAGTAGTACTTCCTCTTTCACAGCTATATTTTGGTGAATGTCTTCAATTAAATCTCTGTCCATTTCTTCAGTCTGTGAAGGAAGACTGTATACAGTGGTGTGCTGGAGCCGGTTTTGTAAAGTTTTGCAAGCCAGTTGTTGAGCCAGGTCAGTTGGGGCAGGAGCAATCCTCCTACGCTCCTGCCGTGTAGTCTGCATTCTCCATATTGAAACTGGCTGCCACAAATTGCAGTGGCAGTCTCGTGAGATTGTCGCAGGAACTCATGGCAACCATTTTCAGTACGGAGAGAGCAGACAGAGCGGACAGGAGCATAGAAGGATCGCTCCTGTCCCAGCTCACCACTGGAACACCAGGCCTGTAAGATAGGCTTGGGAAGGAGGAGGGTTGATACACATGCTGCACTGACATGAATGAAAAGGAGAGAAGGGGACAACTGTACGTAGATGAGAGAGACAGAAGGGGAAAGCTGTATGTGGATGGGAGGGAGAGAATGGCACAAGCTGCACGTGGATGAGAGGGAGAGAAGGGAATAAGCTGTATATGGATGAGAGGGAGACTAGGGGACAAGCTGCACATGGAAGGAAGGGAAGGGGGAGGGGAGGAGGACATGCTGTACATGGAGGGAAGGGAAGGGAGAGGAGGGAAGGGAAGGGAAAAGGAGAAAATGCAGCACATAGAAGGGGATGGAGAAGAGAGGGGGACATGCTGTTCATGGATGTTTGCTTTTGAATATATTTTGGACATATTGTAGTAGGCAAACACTATTAAAGCTTCTATTAATTAATAGATGATGATGTTGAGTGCCCTGAGTTCTCTTGCTACTCTGTTGTCTTTGCTTTCCATGTTGTTTGTGGCTGACTGCTTTTGTGGAATGCTCTAGTAGCTGATACTGAAATTGCATGTGCTCATTGATTCATGGTTCCTTTTCTGCTTCACTTACCTTCCCTAATATGTGAGCAGAGCATGAACATAATGCTATCATCCAGTTGGCCCCTCTGGAAAGCAGAATCCCAAAGCTACAGGAAGCTACAGACCATCCTCCAGATCTCTACTCTCTTCTTCTCTTCTTTGGCTCCTTTCCAGTGGCGTTCCTAGGCTGCCTGACACCCGGGGCGGATCGCCGATGCGCCCATCCCCCGGTGCAGTGCCCCCCCCCAGCGAAATTACACCCCCCCCCCTGGGTGCATTTTTACCTGCTGGGGGGGGGGGGGGGGTGCCGCGCGCCTGTTGGCCGAGTTCGCTCGTTCCCTCCCTGCTGCTCCCTCTGCCCCGGAACAGGAAGTAACCTGTTCCACGCAGAGGGAGCAGCAGGAAGGGAACGAGTGGACTCGGCCAACACGCATGCGGCACCCCCCCCCCCCAGCGGCGTGCACCCGGGGCGGACCGCCCCCCCCCCTTGGTACGCCACTGCTCCTTTCAACCCTTTTCTTGCAACTTCCAACTCCCAACTGTCAGACTCCAGTTGCATCAGCAGTCCCTCAGAATTAAAACCAGCCTATCTGTAGGTTAACTTTGTCACTGCTGGTAGAGGCAGAGTGAATCCAGCAACATCTGGAAATGGTTTACAGAAATTCGCTCCATGTTTTGCACAGTAAGCATTCTTGTTTTAGTATCTGACTTTACTCTCAGCAGGGAAAGAAATCCCTAGAGCCTGGTAATGCTATTACTCTGTTTTATAAGCTCAAGGGGACTGGACTCATCTTTTTTATGAGCCCCGCATGTCACGACTGTGGTCGTGATCCTTCTCTGACTCACCATATGTCCCGATGGTCAGCTGCTGAGCTGGCTACTGTCTGCATTGTTTCTTTCCTGTGTGTTTCAAGCCTCACTTTGGGTTCTGTGTATTTCCTGCCTCTGCCCTGTAGGGTTTCCACTTCCTCTGTGTTTCAAGCCTCACTTTAGTGTTCAGTGTGTATTTCCTGCCTCTGTCCTGTTTATAAGGAAGTGGTGCACTTTCTTTCAGGGCCCTTGCAATACCAAAGGTCTCCAGGTTAGTCCGTGTGCAGTGAAGCACTTCTGCCTTGTTCATAGTCTATGTGCCTGTGGGCACTTCTGTCTTGATTCCTTGCTTAGGGTGCCTGTGTGCACTTCTGCTTCTGTTCTTCTCGGTCTGTTTGTCTGCTAGGTTCAGCCTTCAGCCATAGTTCTGTTGTTTGTATGTGTGGGTCAGCTTTGTTTCCTGCCTAGTCCACCTTGCTTGTTCTAGTCCCCTCTACCTTAGCTTCAGCCTTAGTTCTGTTGTTTGTCTGTGTGGGTCAGCTTTGTGTCCTGCCTAGTCTGCCTTGCTTGTTCTAGTTCCCTCTACCTTAGCTTCAGCCTTAGTTCTGTTGTTTGTCTGTGTGGGTCAGCTTGTATCCTGCTTGTGTATGTCCTATTTGTCTTCAGCTCCAGTCCCCTTCCTGCTTGTCTCTGCCCTGTTTGCTTTCAGCTTCTGTTCCTGCCAAGCTTGGTTGAGTATCCTGAATCCTGTTCCAGTATCCTGAATCCTGTTTCTGCCAAGCTTGGTTGAAAATCCTGAATCCTACTTGAGTATCCTGAATCCTGTTCCTGCCAAGCTTGTTTGAAAATCCTGAATCCTGCTTGAGTATCCTGAATCCCGTTCCTGCCAAGCTTGTTCCAGTATCCTGAATCCTGTTCCTGCCAAGCTTCTTTGAGTATCTTGAATCCTGTTCCAGTATCCTGAATCTGGTTCCAGCCAAGCTTGTTTGAAAATCCTTAATCCTGTTTGAGTATCCTGAATCTTGTTCCAGTATCCTGAATCCTGTTCCTGCCAAGCTTGTTTGAAAATCCTGAATCCTGCTTGAGTATCCTGAATCCTGTTCCTGCCAAGCTTGTTCCAGTATCCTGAATCCTGTTCCAGTCAAGCTAGATCCGTCCCAGGATCCAGTTCCAGCCAAGCCAAGCTTGTTGGTCCAGTCCTGCTTGGGGGGTTTTGCCTCCTCCTGCTGCCGCTCGACGACAGTAGGCCAAGGGCTCACGTTGTTCCAGAGTCCGTGACTGTTTGTTTAAAGCCTGGGATTATGACACCTCACACATGTGTAACACATTGGGAAAGGACACCCACTTTGAAAAAAACTCTTAGCAGGATATAATCTACTGTTTTATACACTGCCATATCAAAGAATAAATGCTGAATGGGAAAACCAATCTTTAAGGTCTTAGGATGACAACTCCTTAAAGATATCTATCTATCTATCTATCTATCTATCTATCTATCTATCTATCTATCTATCTATCTATCTATCTATCTATCTATCTATCTATACATATCTAGATATAGATATCCTAAAAAATCTATTGGGCCCATTATTCGGTACAATTTAACCAGCCAAGAACGGCTTCTGGCTAGTTAAATAGCACTTAAGGTTATCTCTGCTGAATATTAGCGCTTAGCACATAGTGGCTAGCGAGCTATATCATGTGATACAGCCGGCTATCTGCAATTATTCAAGTGCTGGCAGGCTAAGTTTAGCGGGCAAATCGGACCGATTAAATAGCAGTCATATCTTTGCCCGCTATTAACTTAACCAGCCATCACTGAATATTGACAAAGCTGGTTAAGGGCCCTGTTTACTAAGCCACGTTATAGGCGCATTAACATTTGTAATATGCATTAACCGTGTAAGCGTGTTGTGTACGTGACTACAATATCCCTATAGGCGCCAACATGGTTAATGCGCACACTAGTTGTAGGCACGTTAAAAATGCTAGCGCACCTTAGTAAACAGGGCCTTTAGTTAAATTCAGCAAAAAACTCCCCAGATATGCAATGCTGGTCCCTGGAAAGGGGAAAGGGAAATGGGACTTGATATACCGCCATTCTGAGGTTTTTGCAACTACATTCAAAGCAGTTTACATATATTCAGGTACTTATTTTGTACCAGGGGCAATGGAGGGTTAAGTGACTTGCCCAGAGTCACAAGGAGCTGCAGTGGGAATTCAACTCAGTTCCCCAGGATCAAAGTCCACTGCACTAACCACTAGGCTACTCCTCCACTAGCAACAGTCCATGTAGAAGCCTGCCCTTGCAGATCAGCAGATCACAGAAACAGCAGATCACAGAAACAGAAGCCTGCGTGGCCGCGTTGCTGATCTGCAAGGGCAGGCTTCTACATGGAATGTTACTAGTGGAATAGCAACATTCCATGTAGAATCTCAAATAGGGAAAGGGAAATGGGACTTGATATACCGCCTTTCTGAGGTTTTTGCAATTACATTCAAAGTGGTTTACATATATTCAGGTACTTATTTTTTGTACCAGGGGCAATGGAGGGTTAACAGCCCAGCATTGAATATCTGGGGTCAGTACTAGCGGTGGCAGTTAATTGTGTTACCTGCTGCCAACTGAATATTGGGGAGATTATGTTTATTAAGCTTCCCGAAAGGGACAATGCTTTACACACTGAAAATGCTTCACAAAGTTACCCCTCAGACCCTGGATTCTATATAAAGTGCTGCAAGTTGCACACATTAAATTGGGCACATGTCCAATTTATGCACGCACCTGTTAAATTTGTGTATTTTTGACATTGTTTCATGATAGCCCTATTATTAGGTTTTAATTTGCTGTTCTCAAGTTTAGCTCATTTATTTTATTCATATTTATATTTGGTCATTTTTACTATTGTTATGCTGTTAACAAAATTGTAAGCATTATGTTAAACTGCACCTGCTGTACACCGCTTTGGGTGAATCTCTTCATAAAGGCAGCTAAGAAATCTCAAATATATAAATAAGTATACATTGGCTGATAACAACCAATTAGCACTAATTGGCAATAATTAAGATTTACGTGCACATTTTTTAGGTGTTTCTAAAAAGAGGTGCGTGAAAATCCTAGCGCAAGTAGCTGAAAAGGGGGTGTGGCTATGGGAGGAGTGTGGGCATGTCGAGGATGTTCCACAAATTTGCATGTGTGGTTATAGAATTTTGGAGAATGCGCCTACGTTTAGGCGCGAGTATGCACACCAGGTTTTCAGTGATGTAAATGGCCATGCCTAAATGTAGATGTGTTCCCCAGCCCTATGCACTATAAAGAAATAGCTTCTGCTGAAAGGAAATGTTAGTTTCCTAGGCAATTTTGTGAGAACTCTAGAGGTGGATAAATCTTTACTTGAGGTGAGAATCTCCTCAACCACTGTGTTATCTGTGCTGGAAACAATACTTCTGAGTAATTATTGACAGTGCTAAATTAAAATAAAAATGAAATAAAACTAAACAGCATTTTTTTCCTTGCACATCCCTACTAAATTTAGGATCCTGAAGACTAGATGGCAGCTGTGATAATTTAGAGCAGGGAAAATAAGTCGTTTTAGGAGGTTTAGGTACGATTTACACATATAAAAAGTCTATTTAAATGCGTAAATGGGCATACATATGTAAGCAGTGATTTCAGAAATGGCCCTACTTATAAACCTGCAGCATGCGCAGATTTGAAAGGGACGTGCTTGGAGTGTGGATTGAGCTGACCTATTTTGCAATGGAAACGCATGTTTACTTCAGAAAATGTTGGCATCTGCATTTACACCTGCTGTGGGTAAATCTCAGCTAACTGCTTGTTTGGACCTGGGGTTTAGAGAAGTGATCAAGGGAGGAATAGTGTTTACCTCTCTGATGTTCAACAGCATCTTAAGCATAAAAAAAAAATGAATTTTGGAACCAGGCTTCTTAATTGTTTTCCCTTGGATGTGTTGTTTCAAAAAATTTAAATGCTGGACTTAACATGAAGGTTGCAAAATCTGCTGCTTACAGGTATAAGCGCCAGCAGTTCCATGTACAGAGACCTTAGTGATGCCACTCTTGTTTTAAAATAATTTTCACCAGTGGCTGTTCCTGTAGTACATGCAGCCAAATACATATGTTTTTCCCAGGTCCTTATATGTATTAGAAAGGCACTGCTTTCCATGGGGCGTAGCTAGGTGGAGCCATGGGGGCATGGGCCCCCACAGATTAGCTCTGGCCCCCTCTACTTTGGACCCCCCTCCCGCAGTCAACCCTCCTGCCGCCAACCCTCCTCCATCACCGCCACCGCCAGGTGCCTTTGCTGGCGGAGGTCCCCAACCCCCGCCAGCAGAAGTCTTCAGTGCCGGTCGACTCCAGCGCCTTCACTGATGATCTGTTTCTGACTCCCGACGTCCTGCACGGGGCTACATACAGGACGTGCACGCAGGACGTCGGGAGTCAGAAACAGATCATCATCGAAGGTGCCGGAGTTGACCGGCGCTGAAGAGACTTCAGCTGGCGGGGGATGGGGGTCCAAAGTGGCGGGGGGGGGGGGGGGGGGGGGTCAGTGGCTGAGGGAGGCAGGCTAAACTGCATAGCCAGACCTCGGGCTCTGGACCCCCTTCCCGCCGAGGTCTGGCTACGCCCCTGCTGCTGTCAGCTTTTATAAAATACACTCCGGTCAATATTCAACGTGATTTAAAGGGGCTGGAGAGGCTCCTGCCTGCTTAAATTGCGCTGAGTGGGATAGCTGCCAATATTCAATGGCACTTAACTGGGCAATGGTGCTGAATAATGGCTCTGACTGGCCATTTCAAAAGTGGGCAGGAGAAGAGCATTCCAGAGTTGAGGAGATGCCTGGAGTTATATGGGTGTCGGTACCCACATAGCTAAGTGACCAAATAGGACTGGATGAAAAGCAGTCTTAACTTTGGTTGCTTACCAATGCGGGTGCTGGTACTGAACATCGATGGCACCCACATAGCTTCTGGGCTGACTTTGTTGCATGTTCTCCCCTCCCTCCCCCACTCCTCTCCCCACCATGATCAGAAATCCTCTCCTGAACCTCCACACTGATTCCGACTCATATACCACACCCTCCCCCTCAAGATAGACTCCCCCACAAGATCAACCCCCCCCCCCAAGTCCAGCCCCACCAACACCACCCCTTCACCTTCAGGGCCATGTGGTTCAGTGGGGGGGGGGGGGTCTTCAGGGCAGTAGTGATCCCCTACTCATTCCTGGTTGACCCTAGAGGCTGCATGGCTCAAAATGGCTGCCACAAGCTCTAGCAGAAATGTTGTGATATTTCCATGTATGGAAGCAGTTCTGGAGTACAAGAAAGCAGCAGGGAGCCACTGGTCTTACTAAGAAGGAGAGGATTCAGTGGATATCCCTTGGATCTGAGCAAGGAGGACCAGAAGGAACTGAGAGCATTTTCCATCTCACAGATAGGCTGCAGAGAATACCTTCTCCTGCTTTAGACTTAGCCTGGCCTCAGAATGACATCCTATAGTATATCTCCTATCAAACTGAGCTCTCTTTTTCATCAAGCACTGCCATTTCCTCCCCTCACCCTCCCCACTGACAGTTTGAACTTCGTGGGTGTGGCTTGGATCTCTTTCAGGGAGAGAAAACTAACAACTTATAGCAGCAGCTTCAGAGAGCATTTTCCATCTCACAGATAGGCTGCAGAGAATACCTTCTCCTGCTTTAGACTTAATCCTACCCACCCTACCCCTCTACCCACCCACCCCTAGAGTGACATGTCTTATATAACCTCCCTATCAACCCACTCATTACTTTACCTCACCCATTTCTATTCTTCTATCACCTTCTCCCACTACTCCAACCAGAGTTACACCTAATCACACTGACCACCCTTCAACATCTTCTGTCCTTCTGTGACTGTTCTCTTGTGCTTGACTGCTTAAATATTTTAAATTTAAATGCTTTACTTTTTGTCTATTAGATTGTAAGCTCTTTGAGCAGGGACTGTCTTTCTTCTGTGTTTGTACAGCGCTGCGTACACTTTGTAGCGCTCTAGAAATGTTAAATAGTAGTAGTATCTGTGACCACATTTGAGTTCTGAAAGACATTCAAGAGAAAACAAATGAAAGAGGAGTCCCTTGGAGACTGGAGAGTCCTGGGAGAATTCATTGACATTATCTGATGTTATTTGTGCTGTCTGTCTTTATTATTGTTGTGAATTTGTCCTATTCTTTAATGACGACTGATTCAGAATCCCAGTTCTGTGCTGGTAAAAAATGGAGACTGGATTAATTTGTCAGTGCACCCTAGTTTTAATGGTCCCAATCTGGATCCAAGTATTGTATCCAGCAAGAACAATCCTTTCTGTCAGTGCTACCTCCGTGAAGGTGTGCCCCCCCCCCCCCCCCCCGTCTGCCAAGCAGCGCATAATAGCCCTATGAGACTAACTGTTGACTGGCAAGGTTTCCGCATTTAACATATAAACATTTGTATTTTGCACTTCTAAACCATCTTTCCAATTTGCATTTTGTTTATTATATATGCTAATTTCATTCATATGAATTTTTTCTTAATTAGTTTAGCTTTTCAGTTTCCTATTTTGCTATTTTGCATTGTATATTTGGCATAATTGTTGTTCCTGTGGGTATGTGTGCTGGGGAATTGAGGCTGTAGCTTCCCCTTTCACCCTCCAAGATAAAAAAACAAGCATACATAGAGCCTTTCATGCAGTGCAGGAACTGTTCAAGGTTAATGCTGTTAAGTAGAAAGAAGAAAAGGTATGGATGCAAAATAATTCAAATTTACAGTTTGTTTCTAACCTAGGAACAAAAGACCACTTTTTAATCATTCACAGAAAAGAAACCCACACATGTTCTTTGCTATTCAGGGGAATACAGTGAGTCTACTCATTCTATCTTATGTAGGCTTCTCCTACCCACTGGAAACCAAAATCACTGTTCCAACAGCAAAAGCTCTGAACAGCTGCTGCCTTGTCACATCAAGGCTAGTACATGAAAAATTACCATAAAATCTGAATAGAAATATATTTGACAAGAAATGCTATAGTAATATGTCTTAGAAAGCACAGAAATTTAGACAGCATAATGGTAACTAAACAGGAATGGCAGGGGCAAATGCTACTGGGTACAATTACTGTGATATAGTTAAACAATGTAGATATAAACATAATAGGCATTTCAGATCTGTTAAATGAGAATGGCCAAAAAGATATTGCTATCAGGTTATAGATTTTATTGAACTGACATCACAAGTAGGATAGTCACACAATCATAGAACAGTGGTTTTATAATTTTGGTTGCAACATAGAGGGGCATAATTGAACGGCGCCGGCCATCTATATGGGCAGCGCCGCAAACAGCGGTCCCGAACCGTATTATCGAAAAAGATGGCCGGCCATCTTTAGTTTCAATAATACGGTTGGGGCCGGCTAAATGTCAGAGATGGCCGGGTTTGAGATGACCGGCATCGGTTTTCGCCGATAATGGAAACCGATGCCGGCCATCTCAAACCCGGCCAAATCCAAGCCATTTGGTCGTGGGAGGGGCCAGCATTTGTAGTGCACTGGTCCCCATGACATGCCAGGACACCAACCGGGCACCCTAGGGTGCACTGCATTGGACTTCAAAAATTGCTGCCAGGTGCATACCTCCCTTACCTTGTTTGCTGAGCCCCCCAAATCCCCCCCAAACCCACTCCCCACAACTCTACACCATTACCATAGCCCTTATGGGTGAAGGGGGCACCTACATGTGGGTACAGTGGGTGTTGGGGGGTTTGGAGGGCTCCCATTTACCACCACAAGTGTAACAGGTAGAGGGGGGATGGGCCTGGGTCCACCTGCCTGAAGTGCACTGCACCCACAAAAAACTGCTCTAGGGACCTGCATACTGCTTTGATGGAGCTGGGCATGACATTTCAGGCTGGCATAGAGGCTGGCAAAAAAGGGTTTTTAAAAGTTTTTTTTTTTGGGTGGGAGGGGGTTGGTGACCACTGGGGGAGTAAGGGGAGGTGATGCCCGATTCCCTCTGGTGGTCATTTGGTCAGTTGGGGCACCTTTTTGAACCTTGGTCCTGAAAAAAAGGGACCAATTGAAGCTGGCGAAATGCTCGTCAGGGCCGGCTTTCTTTTTTCCATTATCGGGTGAAGCCGGCCATCTCCTGACCACGCCCCCGTCCCGCCTTCGCTACCCTACCGACACGCCCCCTTAAAGTTTGGCTGGCTCCACGACGGAAAGCAGTTGGCGCCGGCCAAAATCGGCTTTCGGCCAGGTTCAGGAGATTGCCGGCTATATCCCGATTTGTGTCGGAAGATGGCCGGCGATCTCCTTCGAAAATAAGCAGGATAGTCACATACATTGCCAATACTTAATTAAACCAGTAATTCAACAATGTTGCAAACTGACAACATTTTACTTGCTATAAACCTTAAGGTGTCTCCCCTCCCCCTCTGAGATACACTCATAGCATGTGATATGAATGTGACACAAATCACACCCACTTGTTCTTGATCTGTCCCTGCTACTGTTGGGTCACAGACTGTAGAAGTCAACCTGGTACTGGTCCTACATCTTAATCACCGGAATTTTCATCAAAGCCCACTCCAGCCTATCCACCATAATCGGAGCATGTTTACTAGCGTCCTCTCTTATATAATTTTGTTAGTCCTGCTGACCTATTTTATGATATGCGGGGCCTATAAGCCTTAATCGTAATGTAATGTAGTGTCTGAGATTTAGGAAGCTCTAACTGTTAATACGGACCTGTGGGGCAGGAACTGGGCAGGTTATTTATTTAAAAACATATTTCTATTCCATCAAAAGTGTAAGCAGTTTACAAAGAAACAAACATACCTCTGGATTCTATAAAATTTAGCACTCAAATTTCTGACTAGCACACAAATCTGGGCACACATGTTATAGAATAGTGCCAGTTGCACACCTAGGGCCCTGTTTACTAAGCATGCTAAAAATTAGTGTGTGTTAATTCTAGAGACACCCATAGGAATATATGGGTGTATCTTGCGTGGTAATTTTTAGCGCAAGCTAAAAATGCTAGTGCACTTTAGTAAACAGGGTCCTAAATTTGTTAAATTAGGCAACAATTGGCATTAAGTACCAATAATATCCCTTAAGTGGTGTTAATTGGCACTAATTTGTAGTTATGTGTATAACTACACTTAAGCGCTATTCTATAAACATTCTACCAGATTCTATATAAGTACATAAGTAATGCCTCACTGGGAAAAGACCAAGGGTCCATCGAGCCCAGCATCCTGTCCACGACAGCGGCCAATCCAGGCCAAGGGCACCTGGCAAGCTTCCCATACGTACAAACATTCTATACATGCATAGGCGGTCGGTGGCCCAACTGTTTGGGGAGGCTAAAGGGGGCGGGGTTAGGGTGTGGCCAGGGGCGGGGCTTACATCCATAATTCTCTGACAACATAGAAAAAAAATAAGTAAAAAATAAGTCACAATTAATACCTTTTATTAAATTTAGATATTAAATATGTATCATATGTCAAAGAATAAAGTGGTTGCTCAAAGCATGTACTAACCACAATTGCTCAACTGCAAAACACTATGCACAAATTTGTGCAAAAACACATTCATAACCTTACCAAACTATAACAGTACTACCGTATTTTTCGGACTATAAGACGCACTTTTTTCTCCCAAAATTTGGGAGGAAAATGGGGGGTGCGTCTTATAGTCCGAAGGTAGATTTGGCTGGCTGGCTGGCTGGCAGGCCGCCCGCCCTCCGAGTTCTGGATTGCCGTCAGGGTTACCTCCTCCCCCCCCCCGGCCCTGTCACCACTTCTCCCTACTCACGCGATCTTCCCTGGTGGTCTAGTGACGTCGGGGCAGGAAAGAGCCCCCTCTTTCCTGCCCAGCGCGCTGCTCTCCATCCTCCTGTATGCAGCCTGACGGTCTCGGCGAGATTCAAAATGGCCACCAAGACTTCAATTCTCGGCGGCCATTTTGAATCTCGCCAGTGACTGTCAGGCAACAATGCATACAGGAGGATGGAGAGCAGACCACCAGGGAAGATCGCGTGAGTAGGGAGAAGTGGTGACAGGGCCGGGGGGAGGGCGATCCCGAACTCGGAGGGAGGGATTCGGACAAGACGCACCGGAGCACCTAGGTTTTAGAGGAGGGAAAAAGGAAAAATTTTTTTTTCCTATTTCCCTCCTCTAAAACCTAGGTGCGTCTTATGGTCCGGTGCGTCTTATAGTCCGAAAAATACGGTAATTCCAAGGACAGGACAAGCTACAACCTTATGCATGGAAGGCAGCACTATAATTACACCGGGCTCTAAAACACCAGTGCACAACCTAGTAAAACAAAAAAAAACCCAAAAAGGGCTGAAAATAGTACACGCTAGCAGAATACTGCACCTTGATCACATGAAAAACACATGCCACAACAGATATGAAGGCAAAATACTGAACTGGAAAGTTACCTCAAGAAGTCACGAAAACATGCAAAACATCACAGATGCACATTTCCAAAAGCTGACATATTGCAGTTAATAAATTCTGACTTTTTTCTACCTTTGTTGTCTGATCATTTAGTTTTTCTATTCGCTTTGGTCCCAGTGTCTTCTGTTTTATGCAGTGTCTTCTTTCCATTTGATATTTTTTCTCTGCAGTGTCCACCATCCTCCTGTGTCCTTATGCGTCCTATCTACCATCTGTAGCCCTGTCCCTATCCTTCAGTATCCTGATCCAGCTCTTATATTCAACAGTTTTCCCTCCATCCATATCCAGCATTTCTCCTCACTTCCCTCCATCCATGTGCATATACTTCCCTCCCCTCCATCCATGCCCAGCACCTTCCTTCTTTCTCTTCTACCCTTCCATCCAGTGTCATCCCTCTTTCTCTCTCCATCCTTCCACCCATTACCCTCTCCCAATCCTTCCGTCCATTGTCTCCCTCTATCTCCCCTTCCTTCTAGACAGTTTTCTCTCTTGACCCTTTTCCATTCAGCATGTCCTCTCTCACACCTTTGTTCCAGTGTCTTTCCTCTTTCTCCCTCCTTTCATCCAGCCAGCATTTCTCAGTCTGACAGCTAGTGTCTCCCCCAGTTTCTCCCCAGCAGCTTCTCTCTCTCTCCTGCCCATGTCCCCTCTTTCTCTCCCCATCTCTTTCTGGCTCTCCCCTGCTTTTTTCCATGTCCCTGGCTCTCCCCTGCTCTTTTCCATAGCCCCTCTTTCTCTTCCTATCGCTCTCTGGCTCTCTACTGCTCTTGTCCATGTCCCCTGGCTCTCCCCTGCTCTTCCTCTCTCTCCTCCTACCATTTCTCGCCAGTGACCACATTCTCTTCTCTCCCTCCGGCTGGGCCTCTTTACAGGAGCGTTGACAGAAGAAGAAAAAGAAGCGCGGGGCCGCAGCAGCCTTCAGACATGCGCTGTCGGCTCTGCCGGTCCTCTGCCCCTGGAACGGGAAATTGACGTCACGGGGCAGAGACCGGCAGAGCCGTCAGCGCATGTCTGAAGGCTGCTGCGGCCCCGTGCTTCTTTTTTTTCTTATGTTATGCTGGCTGATCGTAGTCTCGTTCCTGGCTGCAGGCTGCCGCTGCGCTGCTCAACAGAAGCAGCAAGCAGCAGAAGATTTCGAGTCAGGAGTCGTCTCGGGCTGCATTTAGAGAAGAAGGTAGGCAGAGCCGCGGGGAAGGTCACAGCTGGGCTGGGGAGGCTTAGCCTCTCCTAGCCTCTTATACGAGGCCCCTATGTATACATGTTATTCCTAGAATTGTGGATTTTTCCCAAGTCCATTTAGTAGTGGTTTATGGACTTGTCCTTTAGGAAACCGTCCAACCCCTTTTTAAACTCTGCCAAGCTAACTGCCTTCACCATGTTCTCTTGCAATGAATTCCAGAGTTTAATTATGTGTTGGGTGAAGAAACATTTTCTCCGATTTGTTTTAAATTTACTACACTGTAGTTTCAACGCATTCCCCCTAGTCCTAGTACTTTTGGAAAGCGTGAACAGACGCTTCACATCCACCTGTTCCACTCCACTCAATATTTTATATACCTCTATCATGTCTCCCCTCAGCCGTCTCTTCTCCAAGATGAAAAGTCCTAGCCTCCGTAGTCTTTCTTCATAGGGAAGTCGTCCCATCCCCGCTATCATTTTAGTCGCCCTTCGCTGCACCTTTTCTAATTCTACTATATCTTTCTTGAGATGCGGCGACCAGAATTGAACACAGTACTCAAGGTGCGGTCGCACCATGGAGCGATATAACAGCATTATAACATCCACACATCTGTTTTCCATACCTTTCCTAATAATACCCAACATTCTATTCGCTTTCCTAGCCGCAGCAGCACACTAAGCATAAGGTTTCAGTGTATTATCGACGACGACACCCAGATCCCTTTCTTGGTCTGTAACTCCTAACGTGTAACCTTGCATGACGTAGCTATAATTTGGGTTCTTTTTTCCCACGTGCATCATATAGCGCGCCTAGTATTCTGCACTGATATCTAAGCATAGTCCATAGCAATGCACATAACGTAATTGGCTCAACAAGCCAATCAGCATTTTTAACAGCACTGAACAAGCAATAATGAGCACAAATTGGCAATAATTAGAATTTATGCACATATCTTGCTAAGCAGACTCTATAATGACTAAATTCTAAAGCACGCAGCTCAAAAAGCACATGGCCATGGGTAGGGAAATGGAAGTTTTTTGGGCATTCCCAAATATATGCGCGTTGTTATAGAATATAGCCCAGTCCACATAATTCTATACGCAGGGATTTACACCACATTTTCGTTGGTGTAAATGGAGGTGCGTAGTTTTAGGCACTAGGATATCAGGTAAGTGTATTCTAAATACCACACCTAAATCTTACAGAATACGCTTAGGCGGGCTTCTACTGAAAAGGTGTGAACAAAATCCAAGTGCAACTGCCAACTTTAGTCACCAGCCTTTGACATGGCATAAGTACTCGAACCTAAAGTTAGGTGCATGCCTGCCGACTTAGGGCCTATTCTATAAGAGCAATTTTGTGCGCAATTGCCATTACAGAATTGGTGCTTTGTGCCCATATTTTGGGCACCTAATTTTTGTCGCCCTTTGTAGAATCTACCCCATAATGCATGACATGCAATAACCTAAAAGAGTATAAGAAAACAAACTGATTAAAACAGACAATAAAACATAGGGGTAATTTTCTACAGCTCACTTAAATCTAGGTGCTGGGATGATGTGCACTAAGCATGAATTCTATATCAGCAATTATGCATGTGTTGCCATTATAGAATACTAGCTTCAGTCTGCAGTTATGTGCCTAGCTCTAGGCGCAAGCACTTACATTAGCTCAACTGCTGGTGTAAATGCTCATGCCTAATTGCTGTCAGGCACTTAACTGATAGAATTCTATAACCTGTGCAGATAAATTAATGCCAACTAGCACCAATTATAAACAACTATTGGTGGTTAACACCAATTAACGGCAAATTTAACTATTCAGTTACGCATGTAATTGGCACTATTCTATAACTTGTGCATGCAACTTTGCACGCTAAGAGGTGAATTCTATATATGGTGCTGAAAAATTGCCGCAAAAAAAGCGCTATTTATGCCTCTCTTAAAGATAAGTGCGGTTTATCACTTATCCAGGTTTCCAAGTTTATTTAATATTTGCTGTACTGCACATCAAAGGGGACATCTGAGCTGTTTACAGTTTCAAACTAAAGAAAATGATAGAGCAGGAAGAGGGAGAATGAAAGAAAAAGAGAAAAATAAGAGGGAAGTCCAATTCAAAATAGGAAAGTGATACAAAAGGTAGAGCAATAAAGTGGCTTGTCTACTGTAACTCACAGGCCATCTCCAAAGAACCAGAATATCATTTAAAAGCATCAGTGTGCTTAAACAGTCAGTTGCTTAAACAGCCAGCTTAAAGCATCCCCAAATAGAAGCTTTACCAGTAGACTCTCAATTCATAAGCACATCTTCTTTATTGAAACAAAGAAAATCCAATTTACAGTTCAGTTGCTTAGAAGAGAGTTGCTGCCTTCTGCACAAAGAGTCTGTATCTAGCCACCCCAGAGGCAAGGAGATGGCGAGAACATCAGCCCAGCTAAAAGGAATAGCTGTAATACTCAAAGGAAATAAGCGGGAGAAACGCAGATTAAATAAAAGGTGAACAACTTGGGGGAATGTTGAAAAATCTTGATGAAATTACAGTAGATTAAGGAGGGATCAGCCCCCTAGATCAGCTGCTGATCACCAAGGCACGAAAGAAAGACTGGGTTCTCACAGCCTACAGGGGCAGAGAGGGAGGGCTGGCCCTAGCTCAGAGCTAACAGCCAATAGGGAAAGCTCACAAAGGAGTCAATCACAGGATACTTCAAACTATAGGAAGAGGGAAGCCCATTACACACTGCTATCTATTACTCAGACAATGCAATTGAATACAAATAATACTCAAACTAAATACACATAATAGTATACCCTGCCTCCATGAAGATGGGGGGGGACACACCCTGCCTGGTATCGGTAGATACTACTATTTAACGCCTCAAAACTATAAACATTATAAGCATGCAAAAGTCCATTTATATCTGAATCTTAAACTTAGCAACATTTTGCTTGTCTCCAGTTCACTGTTGCACAGGTGGCTTCTGTCTTGCAGGAGCTAAAATGGCTCACTGATGACTCTGCTGAAGAAGTTCCTTGTCTTCCAGGGAAGTCTTGTGTCGAAGTTCCCAGATGGTGCCAAGTTGCCATTTAAGATCTGTAGTTCTGTATCTTTGATGGCACTTTGATGATGAGTGTCTCTGGTCTGTCATCAGCTGGTTGATGAAATGAAGATGCAATATCTTTCTGTCAGGCAATAATAAGTACTGAAGATATGTAAGTGAGTGGGATGTGCAGTTGTTCAAGAGTCTTTAGAGAATCTTTCCATTTCTCCCATTTTTGTTGCATTTCTTGTGGTAATGGAACATCCCACTCATCAGTACTTTGAGAAAGCTCCCTCAGTAGGGATCTTCCTTGAATGGTGACTGGAGCCACAAATCCCACTGGGTCATTCAGACGTAGACAAGACACCTCTGCTTGTATATGGTTTCTCTTGGGTAGAGACGATTAAACCTGGATACATGAATGGTTACGGAACTGAAACCAAAGAATGAGAGATTGATAGTTGCAGCCTAGGACAGTGGTTTATAGATGAGATGATACCCAGCAAACATAGAAAACAAGAGAGAAAACAGATATATGTAGATTCTGTAAGGAAACGCTGGAAATATTTACACATCTCATAGCTGGCTGCAAAGTTCCTATGGCAGAAGGTTTTTATAAGGAAAGACATAATAAGGTGGCATGTGTCATTCATTGTAAACTTTGTAAACATTGTAATATCGCTGTACTAGAAAAACACCGGGCTCATCGTCCTAAGAGAATTATAGGAAAGAGTTAGATAATCTTGTTAAAAAGAAAAAATAGTCTTAGTTTTTTTAATGAATGATGAAAACAACCACATGAAGTGGTTGAATTCCAGTCCCTATGACTGCAGGCAGACAGAACCAAGGAGTAGGGTGAGGGAGTGGAACTTCCAAAAACCACAGGGAAGATGAGAAGATCTTGATAAGTATGGTTTATTAAAATACTATCAACAGAGCTTGTTGGTAGTATTTTAATAAACCCATTTTAAACAACTTAGAAGAAATACAGGACATTAATGAGTCAACTATAATGGTGACTTTTGATGTAGTCTCTTTGTATACCTCATTGCCGCAAGCTGAGTGTTTAAGGATTGTAGAACAAAATTTGATGAAGAGACAGCGACCACATCAAGTCCCGACGGATTTTTTAGTAAGAATAACAGAAATAGCTTTATCTAATAATTTCTTTATTTTCAATGGAACATTTTACCAACAACAAAAAGGTGTAGCAATGGGTGTAACGTGTGCACCTTCAGTTGCAAACCTCTATATGGTGGATTTCAAAAATAAATGGATAGCTCAAAATCCATGGAAAAATAACATCAAAAGATGGTATAGATTTATCGACGACGTGTTTGCATTATGGAAAGGATCTGTAGAAGAATTGAGTAAATTTAAAAACTGGCTAAATGATAGAGATGAAAACATCTGTTTTACTATGCAAGCGTCAGATACTCAGATAAATTTCTTAGATATTCAAATTTTGAAGCAACAGAATAAGTTATACACTAAAGTATATGTTAAATCCACTGATCGCAATACGCTCTTACACTTTTCAAGCAATCATCCAAAAAAAACGAAAGAAAGTTTACCAATAGCTCAACTATTGCGATACAGAAGAATCTGCAAAGATACAAAAACTTTTAAGGAACAGGCAAAAAAGTTGAAAGAAAAATTTGTTCTAAGAGGTTATCCTGAGGAAACAATCAAAAACGCATATAAAAGAGCAAAATTTAACCATAGAGAATTATTATTATCTAAGAAGAAGGAAGAAAAAAGTGAAATTGATATTCAAACATGTGTGTTACGCTACACACATATTAACAACCAAGTTGCCAAAAGTATAAAAAAACATTGGCAACTAATACAAATGCATCTGGCATTTAGCAATAAAAATCTTAGAGTAGCGTACACACGTAACCAAAATCTTAAGGAATTATTACAAGAAAAAAGTGAAGATCCGGGAGATATAAGTAGCCCTGGACACACAGAGTGTGGAAAATGTAAATATTGCAAATTAATGAAGACCACCAAAAAGTTTAAGAATCCAACAGACGAGAGACAGTATGATTTAAGATATAAGACAAATTGTGAATCAACATATGTGGTTTATATATTAATCTGCCCTTGTCAGAAAATATACGTGGGGAAGACGAAAAGAGAATTGAAAGTAAGAATGAGTGATCATAATCATAATTTAAAATTTAAAAAACGGGAAGCTCCTCTGGTACAACATAGTTTAGAAAGGGGTCATTCATTCATGGATTATAAATGTGTAGTAATTGATCACGTCCCCTTATCCATACGAGGAGGTGATAGGAATAGAAAATTGTTGCAAAAGGAACAACGCTGGATATATAGATTGGATGCTTTAAGTCCAACGGGATTGAACAACAAAATAGAGTGGAAAGTTTTCTTATAATATTGGCGAAAAGGAGGGGCATAAGAGCGAGGGAAGAGGGAGGTCCGTGAATTTTGATAGGCTTAGAGAAAGAAGAGCCAGTAGGGCGTCTGACGTAATAAAAACAGCAGATCGGCGCCATTTTTTGAGATATCCTCTGGCTGAAAGACGGAAAAGTCGAACAGAGAAATGAGATAACTGTGAGTACATGAGAGGTTATATATAATATAGAATAAGAAGAAGTAAACACAGCCAGATATTGATTAAAGGTGTTTAATTGCAGGGCATGAGAAAGGTTTAGCTCCAGATGAAGAAGTTACGAAACAGAAGCGCACTGTAGAGCAAACCAGAGAGAAAGCCTGGAAGATAAGATAAGTGAAAAACCGAGTGATATTAAAATTGAATGAATAAGAGAAAAAAGTGAAAAAGTAAAAACTATTAATCTTGACTAATGAGGATTCCTGCTGTTATAACAAAGGTACAGCAGAGAGGTGAAGTTTAGGAAGCAAATAATTAATAAACACACCAGAAATCTGAAGGCAAGATTAGTACATTCTTTAAAACGACTGTGTTGAAAAATTTAAAGTGCCATAGAGGTATTAATTGACAGCATCGATTCTAAGGAGCACTTGTGTTGAAGCATTTATGTCTGAACAGAAAGGGGAAAAGAACTGGATGTCATGAATGTACAGTTTGTAGTGAACATCTTATAAATATAAATAACATAGCATGCCTGATAAAGTTGAACCTTGAGGCATCTGAGTCTGAAGCCCTTCAGAATGATGCAGTATCATCAGTTCTAATTCCCTATACCCACTGATAAAGAATGGAATGGATCCAAAAAGAACTACAGAGTTCTCTGAAGACATGGAGGGGCATAATTGAACAAAAACGTCTATCTCCATGGGCGTTTATCTCCAAGAACGGGTCCGTGAAGGGGCGGACCGAACCGTATTTTCGAAAAAAATAGACGTCCATGTTTTATTCGACAATTTGTGAGCTGGGCGTTTTTGTTTTTCAGTGATAATGGAAAATGAAAGCGCCCAGCTCAAAAATGAATAAATCCAAGGCATTTGTTCGTGGGAGGGGCCAGGAGTCGTAGTGCACTGGTCCCCCTCACATGCCAGGACACCAACCGGGCACCCTAGGGGGCACTTTTACAAAAACAAAAAAAAAGGTAAAAGAGCTCCCAGGTGCATAGCACCCTTCCCTTGGGTGTTGAGCCCCCCAAATCCCCCTCAAAACCCACCGCCCACAAGTCTACACCATTACTATAGCCCTAAGGGGTGAAGGGGGGCATCTACATGTGGGTACAGTGGGTTTGGGGGGGTTGGACGACTAAGCATTAAGCAGCACAATTGTAACAGGTAGGGGGGGGATGGGCCTGGGTCCACCTGCCTGAAGTCCACTGCACCCCCTAATAACTGCTCCAGTGACCTGCATACTGCTGCCAGGGAGGTGAGTATGACATTTGAGGGTGAAAATAAAAAGTTGTGAAACATCATTTTTTGTGGTGGGAGGGGGTTAGTGACCACTGGGGGAGTCAGGGGAGGTCATCCTCGATTCCCTCCAATGGTCATCTGGTCATTTAGGGCACTTTTTGGGGCCTTATTCGTGGAAATACAGGGTCCAGGAAAAGTGCCCTAAATTCTCGCTAAAAACGCATATTTTTCTTCCATTATCGGCGAAAGGCGCCCATCTCTGATCGCCCGATAACCACGCCCCAGTTCCGCCTTCACCACGCCTTTGACACGCCCCCATCAACTTTGTCCGCATCCGCGACGGAGTGCAGTTGAAAACGTCCAAATTCGGCTTTCGATTATACCGCTTTATTCGTTTTTGTGAGATAAACGTCTATCTCCCGATTTGGGTCGCAATATAGGCGTTTTTCTTTTTCAATTATAAGCTGGATAGTACACCACGTGCCATAGAGGGGGCTGGACCATGACCAGACAGGTACTTTTGAGAAGGACGTTTTTGGACCTAACACAAGTTTCTAGCTGGAAAAAGATGCTGGGGCTAGAGTGGGAATTTTTTTTTTATATCATGCCACCTACTAAGTTCCCCTTAGAAAGTCAGAGCACAGACCAAAGCTAAGGGACATTTATTGACTAAAAACATCTTACCAGAAGATGGAAGTATATAAGCGCCAAACACGGGGAACAAGGAGAAAGCGACTGCTAAATCAGCATATTTATTTCTTCTCTTTAGCCACTAACTCTTGGGTCACATGCTATTGGCATGAGTGTCTTTCAAATTAGAGTCCAGAAGCCTTCAGTTCCTTTTTGGATTCTCTGCAGAAGTGGGAAATTTCTTGCAAAGTTCACAAGAAAACCACTGCAGTGAAAGCTAAAAAGGCTGTTTTGAAAGAAACTGCTGACTTCTCATGATGTAACATTAAATGCTTCAGCTTCTCAGTTTCACTTCTTGAAGTTCTCCCTGCTGGGTTTTTCTTTGTTTGTAAATTATTGACCTTATGAATCTCCACCATCTTTCTGGTGTCCCGTCACACAATACCAATCCGTAGAAATCTTTTATTACAGCAGACGCTTTGGCCTGACCATGAGAGCAGCTAAATTGGCTTACAGATAGACTTTGTTGAAGTCACCTGGATCTTGCTTGGTTGGATTTTTTTGGAGTATTAGGAATGTAGTTATCAATGTGGGCTACCATTAATTTAGGTTATTTTACCACTAACTTGTGCTATTTTAGCACTGGTTCCATTTTATGCAATGAGACCTAGTTACTAATAACTGGAGTTAACAGTAAAGAGAGGAAATTATCAACATGGGCTACCGTTGACACGTTCTTTGTTTTTTTTTTTTTTACTGTTAATTCCAATTATTAGTAACTAGGTCTCACTGCATAAAATGGAACCTGTGCTAAAATAACACGTTAGTGGTAAAATAACAGGTTATAGCAGTAGCCCACAATGATAACTACACCCTTTGGTGGTAAAATTGGGGGGAAATGCTGAGTGTTAGATTAAGTATGGGAACTTGTATGCACATCTGCCTAGAATGGGAAAAAAACCAATAAGGAAAGAATAGAAACTGACTTGAATAATGAGTGAAATGCTCCAAATAGTAAACTTTCTGTGGTTTACAGCAAGAATATATAATTATAATACAGGACTGAAGAAGCAGAGTATAGCAGTGGCGTAGCCACAGGTGGGCTTGGGTGGGCCAGGGCCCACCCATTTATGGCTGAGGCCCACCCAACAGTAGCACATGTTTAGTGGTAACTGGTGGGAATCCCAAGCTCCGCCAGCTGAAGATTTCCTCCTGATGGTAACAAAAACGATACTCTCCACGACACCGAAGTGTTTTCTCACCAGCTGAGAATTTTGTTTTGGGGGGGGGGGGGGAGAACACTTGGTGCCCACCCAATTCTTGCCTAGGCCCACCCAAAATCTGTTGTCTGGCTACGCCTCTGGAGTATAGCAGCAGAAAAAGACAAATTTGTCTACCCGATTTGCCCACCTATTTCTGTCCATGCTGTAAGGAAATTTGTTATACTTGATGATCCTTCTCTCTTGCTAAAACCAACAGCTCGAGTTGAGTCACAAACAAAAGAAATCAAATTTGTTTATGCATATTTGGTGGGCTTGCTCCAAAAGTCAAACTTTCTGGACAGCAGTGATTACTGAACTGAGCTCTGGGGAGGAGTAATATTCCACAAACGCCCTAAACGGACAGGAGAAATGGGAGAGAAGATTTCAAATGATAAGGCTGGCAGCAGCTTGGTGTGAGATTGTAGCATATTGGAAAGTGATGGAAGCCCTCACGGTGCAGGTATGGATAAGCAGGTGAAATGGAAAAGTTGACAGAAACTATTGAATTAAAGATTTTACAAAAGGTTACAGCCACTTAACGTTTTGTGCTTTCCTGTTTATGAAATTAGCAATTAATTCACTGATGTCTAATTGGACACATACATCGTTCTCCACTGTCAGCAATCATCTTAGAATTATACTCATCACATCATGCATCTCACAAAAAAACATCTCCATTTACATGCTTTCCTTGCCCACACTGCACACACTCCCTCCCCACACATCCACATATATTACAAACCATACACATTGACTAAACCCACATCCACTCATACCAAATCCACCCCACTAAAACCACTCTTACTCCCATAAAAACTGATTCTCATACACTCCCATCCCTCATCGCATCCCTACAACACACATTGGCTAATTCTACATCCCACTAGTCAAAGCTGCTTTGGTTCAAAAAGGCTGAAGGAGTGCCAACACATATATTCCTACACTGGGTCACAACACCAACCAATATGTGCTGACATTCTTCTCTACCAGAACACCTGGCCTCGGTCATGCATATAGAACACAGATAGTATCTTTTCAAATACAGGATAAGTGATCACAAACTAAAAGTACTAAAGTAGACAAAATTAAACCCCTAAGTCCCAGACTCTGCATGCAGCACAACAGTAAAGAAATAGAAAGAAATGTATTTCCTAAATTTCTCCTGTATAGTGCAAAATATAAAGACAGCAGATGTAAATTCTCAAAACTGATATATTTCAATCACTAAACTGAAAATAAAATTATTTTTCTACCTTTGTTGTTTGGTGATTTTACTTTTCTAGTCATGGTTCCTGGTCTCTAGTTCTTCTCCCTACCTGTGCTCTTAATTCTGTTTCCAAGGCCTCCTGTTCATTTACTATTTCTTTTCACTCCTCCTTTCTTCTTCACTTCACATTCAACATCCATTTCTGGCACTGATCTTTCATGTTGAGCCTCCTCAAATCTATTTAGTTTTCCATCTTTTCCCATCCCCTCCATCTATACACAGCATCCCCTCTCCCTCTCTTCCCTTCTCCTCCCTTCCATCCTTGTATAGCATTTCCCCCCTCTCTTTTCTTCCCTTCCTCTCCATTCATTTATAACATGTCCTCTCTTCCCTTCATCCATCCCTGTACAGCATTTCCCCCTTCCTCTTCTCTTCCCCTTCATCCCACAATGCCCCTCTTTGTCCTTATCCGTCTCCCTGTGGCCAGCATTGCTCCTCTATATCCCTGTCCCTATGTTCCATGCCTCTCCAGCAACTCTTTACTATCTGTGTCTATGTTCTTCCCCATATCCAGCTTGTCCCCTCTCTCTCTCTTTCCTTCCTCCCCAATCTTGCACTGGCATCCCCCACCCCAGGGCCAACATTTGTCCTCTACCCACCCCACTCCCTGCATTTCTTTCTCCCTCTCTCCCTCTATAGGTCCAGAGTCTTTCTCCCTTTTCCCCCAGCCCTGTATCCCTTTGCATTATACCTGAAATTGCTACCACTGCCTGCCACTGCAAGAACCGGTACTTCACTCGAGCTCCAGGTCTGCTAGCAGCAGCAGTAATCAAAACACTTTACACCCAGTACTCTCATCTCCCAAAGCCCTCCCTGGTCCCACCCCATGACAACAGGAAGTTTGTGTCAGTGGGGGCAGGTCCAGAGAGGGCCTTCAGGACATGAGAGCACAGGATGTGAAGTATTTTGATTTCTACTGCTGCTGCTACTACTGCTGGTGGACTCTGAGCTCAAGTGGAGGTACCATTTCTGGCAGCGGCAGGCAGTGGCAGCAAAATGAAGGAGATTAGCGTGGGCCAGAGCAACAGGTAAGGCAATGGTCGGCTTGTGGCAGCTCTGGTGCCCTGCAAAGGTTAGTGCCACCCTTCCATGCTTACCAAACTTACCATGTTGTGCCGGCCCTGGCTCACAATAAAAATATTAAAAGATTTAAAGTGGGATTTGAGCCTGGGCCCCTAGGTTTACAGTCTGGTACACTAATCACTAGGCTATTGGTTGTCAAACCTGGTCCTGGAGGCACCCCAACCAATCAGGTTTTCAGGATATCTACAATGAATATTCATGAGAGAGATTTGCAATGCCTGCCTCCACTGCATGCAAATGTGTCTCATGAATATTCATTGTGGATATCCTGGAAACCTGATTGGCTGGGGTGCCCCCAGGACCAGGTTTGGGAACCACTGCATTAGGGTATGCCTCAGATTTGCTTCCAATCTTGTTAAGAATGCCCATAAAACTAAATCTGTCAAAGAGCCTGGCATCCCCTTTCAGTTTCACTTCCACTTCACCTATGCTCACCCATGCCATCAATACCATCTTCAGGTATTCCCCCATTTTACCAAATTCAGTAGATTGAGTTTTATGCGTCTGCACTCCGCTTTTGCACTTATATCAGACCATATTGTGTGACGATCACTATTACCTAGGTGGGCACCCACCTGGACATTGAAAACACTCCATTTGTGAGTACTAGATCCAGTGTTGACCCTTCCCTTGTGGATTCTGTCACCATTTGTCTGAGCAAGCCACTTTCAATTATAGGCACACTTATGTTTACGGAGGAAAAGCCTCAAGAAGCTCCTAGATTATTGATAAAAGTCATTTGTCCCCAGGTGGGATACAATATCAGTATTAGAATTTTTACTCTCCTCTCAGATCACGTTCAGTATTTGGTTGGTACTTGTGGTAGCACAGGACTCTGGAAGGCATTTCACTAGTTTGGGACCCTTGAAAAGTGACCATAGACAGAGACTACACAGGGTAAATTCTGTTTGGTCTCTTATGAAGGTTCCTATTACTATGTTCAGTCTACTTGCTAGCATTTTTGTAAGAAGTTTGGCATCTACATTTAGGAGGAATATTGGACGATAGGAGCTGCAGAGTTTGGGCTTTTTGTCTGGTTTGTTTATGATAGTGATGTTGGCATTTTTGAAGGATTCTGGGATTCTACCTTCCATGAGAGCTAGATTGTACACTTTTAACATTGTGTTCCTGATTATTGGCTAGAGGGTTTTGTAGAATTCAATTGGTATTCCATCTGGGCTGTCCGCTTTGCCAGGTTTTGTGGATCTTATTGCTTCCCACAGTTCTTTCCCTGTTATTACTACTACTACTACTAATCATTTCTATAGCACTACTAGACGTATGCAGCGCTGTACACTTGAACATGAAGAGACAGTACCTGCTCAACAGAGCTTACAATCTAATTAGGACAGACAAACAGGACAAACAAAAGATAAGGGAATATTAAAGTGAGGATGATAAAATAAGGGTTCTGAACAAGTGAATAAGGGTTAGGAGTTAAAAGCAGCATCAAAAAGGTGGGCTTTTAGCTTAGATTTGAAGACGGCCAGAGATGAAGCTTGAAGTACCGGCTCAGGAAGTCTATTCCAGGCATATGGTGCAGCAAGATAAAAGGAACGGAGTCTGGAGTTAGCGGTGGAGGAGCAGGGTGCAGATAAGAGAGATTTATCCATTGAACGGAGTTCCTGGGGAGGAATGTGAGGAACTGCAGAGTGAATGCACTTATAGGTCAATAAGAGGAGTTTGAACTGTATGCGGAAACGGATAGGAAGCCAGTGAAGTGACTTGAGGAGAGGGCTAATATGAGCATAATGACACTGGTGGAATATTAGTCATGCAGCAGAATTTTGAACAGATTGAAGAGGAGAGAGATGGCTAAGTGGGAGACCTGTGAGAAGCAAGTTGCAATAGTCCAAGTGAGAGGTGATAAGAGTGTGGATGAGGGTTCTGGTAGTGTGCTCAGAAAGGAAAGGGCGAATTTTGGTGATATTATAGAGAAAGAAACAGGTTTTAGCAGTCTGCTGAGTATGTGCAGAGAAGGAGAGGAAGGAGTCGAAGATTACCCCAAGGTTTCGAGCTGATGAGACAGGAAGGATGAGAGTGTTATCCACAGAAATAGAGAATGGGGGAGGAGGAGAGGTTGGTTTAGGGGGAAAGAAAAGAAGCTCAGTCTTGGTCATGTTTAGTTTCAGATGACGCAGAGACATCCAGGCAGCAATGTCAGACAGGCAGGCAGATATATTGGCCTGGATTTCGGCTGAGATTTCTGGTGTGGAGAGGTAGATCTGGGAGTCTTCAGCGTAAAGATGATACTGAAAACCATGGGATGAGATCAGAGTACCAAGGGAAGAAGTATAGATGGAGAAAAGAAGAGCTCCCAGGACAGATCCCTGAGGTACACCAACTGACAGTGGGATAGAAGTAGAGGAGGATCTGTAATGGTATCAGTTTATTATCAGATACATATATATACACCAATATATTTGTGCAGCTTTTAAATATATATATTTGACACTGCAGCAGAGAGAATAGTTTCATTTCAAGCCCCTCTCTCCCCATCCCTTTTTCTGGGAACTTCTGATAGCAGGGATAGTTAATTACAAACACTTAACAAAGACAAAAGAGAGATATATAACTCTCTCTGCCCTCCCACCTAAAAAGACTGAACAAAAGGTGGGTACCTGGACGCTCATCAGGACATCTCTGAAAACCAAAGACCCAAGAGACCGAAAGTCTGGAGAGCCCATTGAAGACAAAGACTTCAGAGGGGAAACCATAAACAGGACATTTGCTTGTCAAAGGTATACCTGCTCCTCCCATCAACTTTCAGACATGTGCAGAAAGGAAGGACTTATAATGTGGTCATGTGAACAGACTACATTAACCATAATGCCTTGCAAAATATCCAGGACTTGCACACACCATGCTTCTCTGCTAACATTATAAAAGGCCTGGAAACAGCCCAGCTCGCGCTCTTGGAACCTGCCTCCTCTTGGGACCTGCTGCTCTCTTTGGGGTCTGCTGATGCCTTGCCCCTCAACATGTGCTCATCAATCAGCTGGACCACAGCATGCTTGTAACAAGGACTTGTAAGTTAACCTACCTGCTACTTTGTTCTATTTTATGCACAGATTATCTGTAAAGATCTCTTAAAATCTACCTCTCGTGTGCAATTGTATATTAAATCAATCTTTTTGAAGCTAAAAATACGGTCTCTTTGTGTTCTGAGTATATGGTATCTTTTATATATACTTAATTTATTTAATTTATTGCAATTATCACCTTTGGTGATTGGTGGAGAAATTAATATCCTAAAACTTATAAATACAGCACCTGCTCTTAAATTATAAACAGTAGCGAGTGCTCTCTAGAGCTCTTTTCCCCAAATAAATCATTTCTTGTAACAGATCCACTAGAGTATACACTAAAGGTACGCTGGGAGAGATAAGAAGAAAACCAGGAAAGAACAGAGCCCTGAAATCCAAGTGAGGACAGCGTATCAAGGAGTAGGCTGTGATCAACAGTGTCAAAAGCAGCAGATAGATCGAGAAGGATGAGGATAGAATAGAGATCTATGGATCTGGCCAGGAACAGATTATTGGAGCAGGGGCATAGCCAGACAACAGATTTTGGGTGGGCCTAGGCAAGAAGTGGGTGGGCACAAAGTGTTCTCCCCCCCCAAAAAAAAAAAATCTCAGCTGGCGGGAAAATGCTTCTTTCCACCTTGGCAGTCTGAAGCAGGCATGACTGAAAACTGAGAATGCACAGGTGCCAGTATTGTGGAGAGTAGTGTTTTCATTACCATCAGGGAATCCCCACCAGCTATGGCTAAACATGTGCTATTGTTGGGTGGGCCCTGGCCCACCCAGGCCCACCTGTGGCTACGCCACTGCATTGGAGACTTTAGCAAGCGCTGTTTCAGTTGAATGAAGGGGGCGAAAGCCAGATTGAAATGGATCAAGAATAGCTTGAGATGAAAGAAAGTCAAGGCAACGGCGGTGAACAGCACGTTCAAGTATCTTGGATAAGAAAGGGAGGAGGGAGATGGGGCGATAGTTGGAAGGACAGGTAGGACCCAATGAAGTTTTTTTAAGGAGTGGTGTGACTACGGCATGTTTGAAGGCATCAGGAACAGTCGCAATGGAAAGTGAAAGATTGAGGATATGACAGATAAAAGGAATGACAGTAGGAGAGATAGTGTTAAGTAGATGGGTGGAAATAGGATCAGAGGAACAGGTAAGGTAGTTAGTTTTGAGGAGGAAATAAGATGTGTAGTTTCCTCTTCAGTGATTTCAGAAAAGGAAGAAAAGGAGGCAGGGGTTGGAGGGTTGAGAGAATGGACTAAGGGAAGGAGAGGTGGAGGTGACCTGGTTGAGAATTCAAGTTTAATCTTATGAACCTTATGATGAAAGTACTCAGCCAGAGTCTGGGGGGAAAGTGAAGGGGGAGTTGGAGGTGAAGGCACTTTGAGGAGAGAGTTCAGTGTGGCACAGAGATGTCGAGGGTTTGAGCCAAGAGAATTTCTCAACTGGATGTAATAGTCCTGTTTGGCAAGTAAAAGAGCAGACTGGAAGGAGGTCAGCAAGAATTTGAAATGTATGAAGTCAGCATGGGCACGGGATTTCAGCCAAAGGCATTTGGCAGAGCGGGCACAGGAACGTAGGTAGCGGATTCTAGAGGTCAACCAAGGCTGGGGTTTGGTACGTTTTACAGAACAGGGAATGGGAGGAACAAGAGTATCCAGAGCAGAGGAGAGAATAGTATTATAGGAAGAGACAGCCTCATTGACAGACTTGGATAACATAGTGGTAGAGAGGAGATTTGAAACATTGGAGGACAGAGTAGAAGAGTCAATAGCCTGAAGATTCCTAAATGTATTGGTTAAGATTGGATGGGACTGGGAAGGAGGGTGTTTAAGTTCGAAAGTTATCAGATGATGGTCAGAGAGGGGAAGAGTTGAGGCACAGAAACTGGAGCGTGAGCAGTTTGAGAAGAGGATAAGATCAAGACAGTGGCCATTCTGGTGAGTGGGGGCAGTGGAATACAGTTGAAGATTGAAAGAGGATGTTAAAGCAAGAAACTGAGAAGCATAAGTCAGAGGGATCATTAGCATGAATGTTAAAATCCCCAAGAATGAGGGAAGGAGATGAAGGTTCAAGAAAGAAGGACAGCCAGGCATCAAAGTCAGTGAGAAAGGAAGAAAGGGACTTATCAGGGGGTCGATAAATGACTGCTACTCGAAGAGACAGAGGAGCAAATAGACGGATGGTGTGGACTTCGAAGGAAGAAAAACAGTGAGACTGAGGTGGAAGAAGAGGTTGAAATCTACAAGAGGGTGAAAGTAGTAGCCCAACACCACCTCCGCGGCCAACCGGGTGAGGAGTATGGGAGAAAAGATAACCTCCATGGCATAGGGCTGCTACTGAAGCAGAGTCTTCAGGGTAAAGCCAAGTTTCATTTAGGGCAAACAGATGGAGAGTATGAGAGATAAAGAGGTCATGGATGTAGGAAAGTTTGTTACAGACAGAGGGGGCATTCCACAGAGCGCAAGAGAAAGGCAGGGAAGAAGGGGGGGAGGAGAGGAACAGAAATTAGATTGGAGATATCACGGTGTGACCTGCACAAATAGGATGAGAGCTGATGTGGAGGACCAGGATTGGGATTAATGTCCCTAGCAGAGAGCAGGAGAAGGAGCAAGAGAGTACAGAGAAGAATAGGAGAGGTATGACGACAGCAACGAAGGCGAGATGTACTCAGAAAGGAGATGGATGAATGGAAGGAAGGAAATGTTGAAGGTTGAGAACTGAGAAAAAGGAAGAGGAAAAAAGAGATGGTGAGATGATGAATACAGAGGGTGGACGATTTGTTCCTGCAGTGTACAGTGGTTTCAGATGGAGAAACAGATTAGGAAAGGACAGTACCAAGAAGAAAAAGTGTACTGGAGCCATAAGTAGTAACTGGGAGAAAAATAAATGTAAAGAGAAAATGCCCCGGCACCTAGAGCGGAGGCCCTGAGTGGATCGGAGTGGACCTGGGAGTCAACCCGGAGAAGGCTGTAAAGGATATGCAGATGAGCTGCAAGTCTTCCACAGCACCTGAAAGGCAGCCGGTGGTAGAGCTGGGCACCTCTCAGCCAAGGAAAGGCTTACCAGGGATTAGGCTGAAGCCAGCATTCCTCCCCCTGAGGGTCGCCTGATCCTAGCCAAAAAGCAACTGTGTTCTCTTTTGTGTTGCCTTTATTAGATCTGTCTAGTTCTTCCTCCATCACACAGTTTCTGTCTCCTCCTAGGGTTAGGGGCCAGGACATCCATCCCCTTAGTGTTTTTAGTGTTTGTGACTTAAACGGGCTCATTTCAAAGCACTTACAAAGTTATGTAGTAACCTATGGAACTTCGTAAATTTAAGTGCTTTGAAAATATGCCTCAAAGTCTATTTGTCTTTTGTTTGGGGTATAGGTGTTTGCTAGGCATACTTCTCTGCCTCTCATTCAGAGTTCTATGGCTATTCCCCTTCCCTCTTTATTTTTCCATATTCTCTTTGCTGATCCTGTGGTCGTTTTATGTATTATGATTGTGATCCCTAAGCTGTTAATGGAGCCCCCTGATATGTGTACTTCTCCCATCCATTTGGTCTGTAGCCAATGTGTTTCGTAACCTCTTAGGTGTGTCTCTTGTAGGAGGTATATATTAGCTCCTATTCTGTCCAATTACATAAGAATAGCCATATTTAATAGCCAATTTAAAACAAATTGGAGAAAATGTTTCTTCACCCAACGCATAATTAAACTCTGGAATTCGTTGCCGGAGAACGTGGTGAAGGCGGTTAGCTTGGCAGAGTTTAAAAAGGGGTTAGACGGTTTCTTAAAGGACAAGTCCATAAACCACTACTAAATGGACTTGGGAAAAATCCACAATTCCAGGAATAACATGTATAGAATGTTTGTACGATTGGGAAGCTCGCCAGGTGCCCGTGGCCTGGATTGGCCACTGTCGGGGACAGGATGCTGGGCTCGATGGATCCTTGGTCTTTTCCCAGTGTGGCATTATTTATGTACTTTTGTATACTGGGTCAGACCAATGGTCCATCTAGTCCAGTATCCTGCTTCCAACAGTGGCCTTGCCAGGTCACAAGTACAGGGCAGAAACCCAAATTGTAACAACATTCCATGCTACCAGTCCCAGGGCAAGCAGTGGCTTCCCCAATGTCTATCTCAATAACAGACTATGGACGTTTCCTCCAGGAGCTTGTCCAAACCTTTTTTTAAACCCAGATACACTAATCACTGTTACCACATCCTCCAGCAGTGAGTTCCAGAGCTTAATTCTTGTAAAAAAAATATTTCCTCCTATTTGTTTCAAAAGTATGTCCATGTAATTTCATTGAGTGTCTCCTGGTGGTTGTACTTTTTGAAAAAGCGAAAAATCAATTCTCTTTTACCTGTTCTACACCAATCAGGATTTTGTAGGCCTCAATCATAAGCTCCATCTCAGCTGTCTGTTTTCCAAGCTGAAGAGCCCTAACCTCTTTAGCCTTTCCTCATATGAGAGGAGTTCCAACCCTTTAATCATTTTGGTCGTTCTTCTTTGAACATTTTCTAATTCCGCTATATCTTTTTTTTTATATATACAGCCCTATTGGTTCCTTCTTAGTTGCCATGGGAGATTGCCATTTAAAGTGGAAAATTCTTTTATCACTACTGGCCCCAGGAGTGACTTTATGTAGAATTCATTGGGTGGGTAAAAATGGCAAAAAATGAAATGGCCATGTAGTAAGTTTGCACTTGCTGTACAACCATTTTGGTGGGGGGGGGGGGGGGGGGGAGCACTTACTGCCACCCACTGAGATGGTGGTAAGGGCTCCCGTGTTAGCTCGGTGCTAACTGGGCAGCATGCAACACTAACTGATTACCACCAGGTAATCCCCCTGAGGAAATATTTTTTTAATAGTTCTGCTAGCACCGTAAATGGTATGCGCTGGGGGGGTGGAACTACTACCGGCACCTGCATGGGCCAGCAGTAGTTCTAAGTTGCTGCATGGCAACCCTTTAGTAAAAGGGCCCGTAATGAAGTGAGAAAAATCTGCCCTAGGAACTTTGCAATTTCATGTGTGGCACCCATGCATTGGGATCACATGGGCCTCCCTTAGAGTGGCCAGAAAGTATGTGCTATTCTAGAAACATCCATTGACGTAGAAAACCTGCTTTCTTTCTAATTTGTGAATTATGGATGCAGAAAACTCCCTGAATTGGGTGAGTATTTTATTGTGGTTTTTAAATGTGACAAAGGTTCTAATGGAAAGGATTTTACCTGGGTAAGCACATATTTTCGGTAAATCTTTCTTAACCCTCTCCCTGGAAATGGTTCCAATCAGGCCAAATAAACTTGTGTATACTTGCTGTATGTACACAAATGTTATGTGTATATAGTCTGAGCAATTTTATAAAACAATATTTCTACAAGTAAAATGCTATTGTGGAAATACCTTATGCAATTTACCTGATATTGCTTTCTGCCATGATGGCAGTTTTTCTATTACAGGGCAAAATCAAAAGCTTTGGTGTGCAGAGCCTGTAATTAGTAATGTCCCATACTGTCTTTGTTCTAAAGCTGTGGTGTGTAGGTTTCTGCATTTTCTAGCTGCTTCTACTGTATTTTAAGTTCTTGGATTATATATCTAGCATCCAAGTATATGAATGCTATGTAACAATTTGCACTCGGATCTTTAATCTTCCATCTTCATCCAGTAAATGGTTAGAAACTAAATTATAGGAGAATATTACACTAGCAGACCAAATCTAGCAACCCTAGCACTGTTACCCCTACATTACTCTGCGTGATAATGATATATACTATATATATATAGTGGGAGGAGTGGCCTAGTGGTTAGAGCACTGGTCTTGAACTCCAGAGGTGGCTGGTTCAAATCCTACTGCTGCTCCTTGTGATCTTGGGCAAGTCACCTAACCCTCCATTGCCTTAGGTACAAACGTAGATTGTGAGCCCTCCTGGGACAGAGAAATAGCCAGTGTACCTGAATGTAACTCACCTTGAGCTACTACTGAAAAAGGGGTGAGCAAAATCTAAATAAATAATTATATATATATATATATATATATACATACATACACACAGTGTCAAAAGAAAACTATACAAAGCTTGTTTTCTGCAAAACTATCAAAACTTGACCAATTTGGGATATTGTATCCTGAATAAATTTGCAATAAGCCTATACTCACACCAACCACCTCACCTACACGACATTGCCACCACCTAGCAATTATTGTTATGATACTCTCAGATGCCATTTTGCTTTAAACAAAAAAGGTTACCATAGTTTTCAGTCAGGAGGAGCTGATCCTTATAAAAATTTGTGTCTGGAGATAGGTTATGATTCTCATAGACTGCTGCAAGAGTTTCCATAAAAGAGGTGGAAGAGGGTAAGTGTAGAATATGCTTTGAAGAAATTGAGAGAAATGGGCTCAAGTGATCGCAGGTCAAGAAGCGTCAGGGCCTGATCAGTTCACACTGAAGAAAAACACCACAACAGTTGAAGAACTTGTGCTGAGTCAAGAAGATGCACCTAAAATTCACAAATTCATTCATCAAATTAGTTGAGCAACCATCATTTCATAGTGAATGGTGATTTGAATCACATTTGCACTTCGAAACATAAACCACATAAGTTTTGAAGAGCAAATGTTATAAGCTGTATGTGCGCAAAACCATCAGATCTCTGTATTCCCACATGAAATGACATGGGTCTAAGAAGAAATAAATTAGATCCTTCTTTGGTTGTACATTGTAATAAACAGCAGCGCAAATTTGAACATTTGACTTGTTTCATCATCAAGCAGATTTTTCCTCACATTCATGGTGAAGATCAAAGCAAGAGACCTCTGCAGCATAAACAATGGTGGATACATCACTTAAACACTTTAGAATCACCTGTTGATATGGTCAGATCACTACTTTCTCTCATTTTATGTAAAATTTTTCACTCGACCCAAACACACGAGTAGTAATGTTCAAACTAGAGTTAATAGGAGAAGAGTAGACCCCTAAAGTTTCTGGAATGCAGTCTCCCTCAAGCTGCGTCAAGACTCTAATTACAATGAGCTGGAAATGTGGAAAAACACAATCCATAAGACCTTAGATGATATGGTGCCTTTGAACATAAAAAACACAATAAAGGGGAAAAACGATGGCATAATGAGACACTCTCAAACACCGAACATTTATGTAGATGGCTAGCCTGGAGAAAATCTAGACACAGCCAAACCTATATTGCCTGGAGGAAAGAAATCAAAACCTACAAGAACCAAATAGCTGAGGCGAAAAAGACTTTCATCAGTCAAGAAACTCTATTAACTCTTCAAACGCCCTCTTTAAAATCTTCGAAGACCTAAGTAACGCAAACCCAATCTTTGCAATCCCTGAAATACTACAGCCAAACGCAGAACTGGCACATTTCCAAAAAAAGGTGAAAAAACATAAAGAGCTCTTTTCCTGAAGTCAATTTGGACAATCTGGCAGGACTAATTCCAAGCAGTCAGAGAAATGACATCTCCACAGACTTAAGTAGTACTGATACTGGAAGAACCACCTACCAATGATTTCAGTCTTATCTATCTGACCTGTTTCTCAGGTCTTTGTCTCTGCCAATATTTATATTGCACCCTTAGCAACCTTGGGTCAGAGTTTTGGGGTTAGCATGTTTATGTAGGCAGATGTGTAGGGATAATAAGGTACTTAGCTAATAAGCTAATTAACTTACTATTAGTGAATAATCACCTCGAACACTGTGTGCAATTCTGGTCATTGCATCTCAAAAAAAGATATAGCAGAATTAGAAAAGGTATAGAGAAGGGTGACAAAAATGATAAAGGGGATGGGATGACTTTCCTATGAGGAAAGGCTAAAGTGGCTAGGGCTCTTCAGCTTCGAGAAGAGATGGCTGAGGAGATGGCTTGTGAGTAGCACCACCTCTGGGATAGCTATTATTTGGTTTTCGTCCAGCACCACACAGCTTTCAGTGAGTTTGAATGACATGGTGTATGATCTGTATTGCTGTCTGTCTTGCAAAAATAATATGGGATCTTGGGCAGCACAATGAGGTCACTTAAACGCATCAAGCAATTCCTACCATGTGACCTATTCCGGACTCTTATCCACTCTCTAGTATTGAGCCATTTCGACTACTGCAATGGGATTTACACCGGCTGCAAAGAACACATCCTCAAGAAACTCCAGATGGTGCAAAATACAGCAGTGAGATTAATATCTGGAAAATCAAGGTTTGAATCAACAAAGCCCCTTAGAGAGAAACTTCACTGGCTCCCGATAAAAGAGTGTATTGAATTTAAAATCTGTGCTCTAACCCACAAGATCGTATACGGGGAAGCTCCAGCTTATATGTTCAGCCTGATTGACCTCCCTTCCAGGAATTCCAAAAAACCTTCTCACACCTATCTCACTCTCCACTATCCGAACTGCAGGAATCTGAGATACAAATTGCTCTTCACCTCCTCCGTTTGCTTTGTGAGTCCTCGATACTGGAATGCCCTCCCATCTACTTTAAAGGAGACTACTGACCACAATCTGTTCAAGAAGTTCCTTAAGACTTATCTATGTGGAAAATCATACTCTTCTGTTATTTCACTTCCTTCCAGCCCTCGTTTATAACTCCTGCTGTTTGCTCCCCTCCCCAGATGTTCCTTATTCTCTGTTCCAACCTTGAATTTGTATGATGTCCTTTTCTTAAATGTTGTAAGCCACATAGAGCCCACCATGGTGGGAATCTGTGGGATATAAATGTTCTAAATAAATAAATATGATAGAGGTTTATAAAATACTGAGTGGAGTGGAACAGGTAGATGTGAATCACTTTACTCTTTCCAAAAATACTAGGACTAGGGGGCATGAAGGAAGCTACTAAGTAGTAAATGTAAAACAAATCAGAGAAAATATTTCTTCACTCAACGAGTAATTGAACTCTGGAATTTGTTGTCAGAGAAAGAGGTAAAAGCAGTTAGCTTAGCGGGGTTTAAAAAAGGTGTGGATAATTTCAAAAAAGAAAAGTCCATAAGTCATTAAGATGGATTTGGAAAATCCACTGCTTATTTCTAGGAGAAGCAGCATAAAATCTGTTCCATTGTTCTGGGATCTTGCCAGGTGCTTGTGACCTGGATTGACCACTGTTGGAAACAGGATACTGGGCTTCATAGACCTTCTGTCTGTCCCTTTATGGCAATACTTATGTTCTTATGAGCTTGTGACTTGTATCATCTGTTTAGAGTATGATTTTGCCCTAAGGTGGTCCCAAAACAAAGAAGGTTTCGCTGGCAATAAGAGAGAAGAATGCCATACTTTGGAAATATATTTATAATAGAAGGATATATATTAGTATCATGAAACAATAAGGAAAACTTAGCAGCAAGACTTACTAGTACACAATAGAACAGCAAGGGGCAAGGTAATAATATCAGTGCAACCAATAATTATTCTTGAGACATTACTATCTATGGTACCCTAAGATCACTACTACTACTACTACTTAAAATTTCTATAGCGCTACAAGGCATACGCAGCGCTGTATACCATACACAAAAAGACAGTCCCTGCTCAAAGAGCTTACAATGTAGATAAGACAGGCAGACAGACAGAACAATTAAGGGTAAGGGAATAAAGAGGTGAGAATAAAAAGGACAGGGCAAGTGAGCAGTGGTTAGGAGTCAAAAGCAGTGGTAAAGAGGTGGGCTTTAAGTTTGTACTTGAAAACAGCCAAAGAGGGGCTAGACGAGGCTCGGGAAGTTTATTCCAGGCGTGAGGTGCAGCAAGATAAAAGGAACGGAGTCTGGAATTAGCAGTAGAGGAGAAGGGGACAGATAAGAGAGATTTATCAACAGAGGTGATCACAATATTCAGAATGAAGCAGACCACAAGGGTGAAATCCAAAAGGTCCAATTTATTCACCACACATACCTCAAATGTGGTATATATCATTCAATGTATAAAGTGTGAAGAAGTGTGCTATATTGGAGAAACAAGCTAGATGCTAAAGACAAGGATCAATTTACATACACACAATATTAAACATCTAATGCCAACCAGGATGTCACCTCTGTGGGACAGCACTTTACAAAACCAGAACACTGCATCTTATGGCAAGAATATAAAAAGGACATTTTAAGGCAATCCAGGAATGTAAGACTTTTGAAGTCAAAATGATGAAATATGTTGACACCCAACAGATAGGACTCAAAAAAGATCTGGGTTTTCTATTCCTCTATAAACCATAAAATTCTACTGCTTTGTCACTCTCTTATCAGCCATCTATCTCTCCCTGTCAGTTACCCACCCAGCTCTCTCTGTTTCTCACCTTACCCACCCCACCCTCTTCCTGTGAGACTGTCATTGGAATGCTTTTGTGTTTTACTTATATATTCTGATATTTGTTGACTGCTTTTTTCTGATCAGAAGAAGAAGGGATATCTTCAAAAGCGAATCAAAGCATGTATTGTTAGTCCAATAAAAAAAGGTATCATCTTATTTTCATTTCTATGCTTTGATTTATTTCTACTTATTACCTTTCACTACACATAAAAATGTCAAATCATAAAATAAATGAAAGCCCCCAAAAATTTGTTTTGCCCTTACCAGGCTGCGTCAGGGGCTTCAATAACAAAACCTGAAGGCAGTTCCACAGAATATCACCTATCAGGTAAAAGCAGCTTCACTTCCAGAGATGTAGCACAAGTCCAGTGACAATATTGTCCTAAAAAGATGGTTCCTGGCCTAGTCAGAGTTTGGTTCCTAGGCCTCAATTATTTATTTATTTGTTAGGATTTGTTTACCACCTTTTTGAAGGAATTCACTCAATGTGGTGTACAGTAAAAATAAGTGAGGTGAAGGAATCTATTAGGGCTAAAAGAAACGCCTTCAGAAAATGGAAGAAGGAACCGTCTGAAAATAACAAGAAGCAGCATAAGGAGTGTCAAAGCAAATGCAAGGCGCAGATAAAGAAGGCCAAGAGGGATTACGAAAAAAAGATAGCATTAGAGGCAAAAAAACATAGTAAAAAATTTTTTCGGTATATTAAAAGCAGGAAGCCGGCAAAAGAATTGGTTGGGCTGCTGGATGACCGAGGGGTAAAAGGGACGATCAAGGAAGACAAAGACGTAGCGGAGAGACTGAATGAATTCTTTGCTTCGGTCTTCACCGAGGAAGATTTGGGTGGGATACCGGTGTCGGAAATGGTATTTCAAGCGGACGAGTCGGAGAAACTTACTGACTTCATGGTAAACCTGGAGGACGTAATGGGGCAGTTCGGCAAACTGAAGAGTAGCAAATCTCCTGGACCGGATGGTATTCATCCTAGAGTACTGATAGAACTGAAAAATGAGCTTGCGGAGCTACTGCTAGTGATATGCAACTTATCCTTAAAATCGAGCGTGGTACCGGAAGATTGGAGGGTGGCCAATGTAACGCCCATTTTTTAAAAAGGCTCCAGGGGAGATCCGGGAAATTATAGACCGGTGAGTCTGACGTAAGTGCCGGGGGAAATGGTAGAGGCTATTATTAAAAACAAAATTACAGAGCACATCCGAGGACATGGATTACTGAGACCGAGTCAGCACGGTTTTTGTGTGGGGAAATCTTGCCTGACCAATTTACTTCAATTCTTTGAAGGAGTAAACAAACATGTGGACAAAGGGGAGCCAGTTGATATTGTGTATCTGGATTTTCAAAAGGCGTTTGACAAGGTACTTCATGAAAGGCTACAGAGGAAATTGGAGGGTCATGGGATAGGAGGAAATGTTATATTGTGGATTAAAAACTGGTTGAAGGATAGGAAACGGAGAGTGGGGTTAAACGGGCAGTATTCACAATGGAGAAGGGTAGTTAGTGGGGTTCCTCAGGGGTCTGTGCTAGGACCGCTGCTTTTTAATATATTTATAATGATTTAGAGATGGGAGTAACTAGCGAGGTAATTAAATTTGCTGATGACACAAAGTTATTCAAAGTCGTTAACTCGCGACAGGATTGTGAAAAATTACAAGAGGACCTTACGAGACTGGGAGACTGGGCGGCTAAATGGCAGATGACGTTTAATGTGAGCAAGTGCAAGGTAATGCATGTGGGAAAAAAGAACCCGAATTATAGCTACGTCATGCAAGGTTCCACGTTAGGAGTTACGGACCAAGAAAGGGATCTGAGTGTCGTCGTCGATAACACACTGAAACCTTCTGCTCAGTGTGCTGCTGCGGCTAGGATAGCGAATAGAATATTGGGTATTATTAGGAAAGGTATGGAAAACAGGTGTGAGGATGTTATAATGCCGTTGTATCGCTCCATGGTGTGACCGCACCTTGAGTATTGTGTTCAATTCTGGTCACCGCATCTCAAGAAAGATATAGTAGAATTGGAAAAGGTGCAGCGAAGGGCGACTAAAATGATAGCGGGGATGGGACAACTTCCCTATGAAGAAAGACTAAGGAGGCTAGGGCTATTCAGCTTGGAGAAGAGACGGCTGAGGGGAGACATGATAGAGGTATATAAAATAATGACTGGAGTGGAACAGGTGGATGTGAAGTGTCTGTTCACGCTTTCCAAAAATACTAGGACTAGGGGGCATGCAATTAAACTACAGTGTAGTAAATTTAAAACAAATCGGAGAAAACATTTCTTCACCCAACGTGTAATTAAACTCTGGAATTCATTGCCGGAAAATGTGGTGAAGGCGGTTAGCTTAGCAGAGTTTAAAAAAGGGTTGGACGGTTTCCTAAAGGACAAGTCCATAAACCGCTACTAAACGGACTTGGAAAAATCCAAAATCCCAGGAATAACATGTATAGAATGTTTGTACATTGGGAAGCTTGCCAGGTGCCCTTGGCCTGGATTGGCCGCTGTCGTGGACAAGATGCTGGGCTCGATGGACCCTTGGTCTTTTCCCAGTATGGCATTACTTATGTACTTATAAGCAATAGACAATTACAGCAGTAAAAATATTCAAAAAACAGTACAAGTATGTATACTACATTACAATCTCAACACAATACAGAATAAAACAGTTTATAGACAGCATAGGGTGTAAGCAAAGATGGATCATATAGATAGAAAATGTAGAGTAACAGGAGTAAGAAAATGAGGGACTAATTTAAAGAAATTTGCAAATGAGGTCAGAAAGGTGCTTGAACATTATCTTAGCAAGGGTAGGAGTGGATAAATATGTCCTGCATGTGCAGCCTGTGTGTGTGTGTGTATGTGTGTGCCAGAAAAGGCTCGCTTGTGGGTATCACATCGGGTGATGTGCTTTCGAGAGGGGTGGTTAGAGATACTCCTTGGGAGGACCTTAGTGACCTTGGAGGTTTGTAGATTTAAGGGCCTTGAAGGTCAAACAGACTTTTAAATTTGGCCCAATATTGTACTGGTAGCCTGTGAAGTTTTTGCAAAAAATAGTGTGATGTCACGTTGTTTACAACCTTCTATTAGTCTTGCTGCAGTATTCTGAATCAACTGGAGCTGGTGCGGACTCTTTGTAGTCAGACCAGTATAACATGCTTTACAGTAATCCAATATTGACATTATCATGGCATGCACAACTGAGACAAGATTTGCCTTCTCAATGTAAAGAGAGAGGCAGCATAGTTGTCGCAAGTGATAGAAGCTGCTCTTGAAAGTTGCTTGGATTTGGGGGATCACAGTAAGTGTTGAATTGAGCTGTATTCCAAGGTTCCTCGCTTGTGATTTGAGGGGGAGCTTGTAATTCCTAAAAGGGATTTTGATGTCAGGTATGTGCCCACTTGTGTTAGGGACCCAAAGAAGCTTGGTTTTACTGGGGTTCAGTTTGTTGTTTTAAGCCCATTCTTGAACTGATGCTATTCAACTAGTCAGTTTATTCAGTGCTGTGGGTAAGTCAAGTTCAATGGGTATGAGTAGCTGCATATCATTTGTGTAGCTGTAGAATTGAGTGTCAATTGATTGAATCAGCTCAGCTAGTGGCTTGAGGTAGATATTGAACAGAATAGATGACAGTATCGATCCTTGTGGTACCCCACAGCGCCCATGGTGGTGATGAGGTGCTTCTGAATACTATGGACTGTTGCCTGTTTGATAGATAGGATCTGAACCAGGCTGATACTTGTTTCTGGCAGTACTGCTAGCATAATACTGTGATCTACAGTGTTAAGAGCTGCTGAGAAATCTAGCAGTACTAACACCAAGGGAAATCTCGTGTCTCAGTTTCTGTGAAGATTATCTAGTAGGGATACAAGGATTGTTTCTGTTCGATAACTGGGTCTGAATCCAGATTCATCTAGGCAGTTTCTCTCTTCTAGCCAATCATTGAGTTGTTCACAGACTGTTTGTTCTATAAGTTTTCTTAAAAATGGGATGTTGGATACTGGCTGGTAGCTTTCAAGTTTGTCTGGGCAAGCTTGTTTTTCTTTAGCAGAGGACGCACGACTGCCCTTTTTAATGCTGTTGGTAGTTGCCCATTAGAATGAGAGTTCACAATTTTTGTGGCAACTTCTATGAGGCCCCTGCTTGCCTGTTGCACTATCTTTGATGGGCAGGGGTCGAGGGAGCAGGTAGTTGATCGAAGGTCTCTGAGGATTTTGTCAAGGTCCTCCTCTGTTATTGGGTTAAAAGAGTCCCGTATGTCTATGTCAGGAGGGGGCGAGGTTGCGCACTCCTGGTTAGCTGATTGGAGACTGGGTGACACTGCCTGTAAATCCTGGCAGAGATTTTTAGTTTTGTTGGCAAAGTATGCAGCAAAATCACTGCAGTTCAGTTGTGACTTGGCAGGCTGGCTCTATTGTGGCAATGCAGGCCTTATGCATACAAACAGGTATGGGCAGTACATCCCAATACAGAAGAATGAGACAGAACTTCTTTAGAGCTATAATCCAACTGATGCTCAGTCTGTTTAGAGTCTAAATTGATGCCTTAAGGCAACTGATTGGATTAAGCTACATTGTTTTAAACTGCACTCTATGAACTCTGAAGTCATTTGCTTATCTAGGAATCAATTTCCTGCTCCATTAATTCCAGGGATTTACCAATCAAAACTTTAAAAGGGGCAGCCATGTTAGTCTAGAGTAACAGAAATGACAGAGGCATATGACAATTTATAGGCTAAACAATTTATTGAGGCATGAACTTTCTAGGACCAGAATCCAGTTCATAATTTCAAAGACTCTGTTACATTTCTGGGAGTTACTTTACACAGTTAGCTGGTATGTACTGCCAGATTTCTGCTTTGACTTAAAATGTTTGTTCTATTGTGTAGTGAGACCATTCTTAATATTACATCTGCTCATATCTTGATTCATGCTTTTATTACTTCTCAGTTTAAACGACTGTAGTTCAATTTATCTTGGACTTACCCTTTACCATATTAAGAAACTACAACTGTTGCAAAACACTGCAAGCTATTACTCATGGCAAGATAATTTGATCACGTGACACCATTGTTTTATGAGGAGCATTGGCTTCCTATAGTGGTTAGGGTAAAATTTAAAATTTTTGTGCTTACTTTACAGATTTACTACACTGCACTGCTACATTATCTCTCAGTCACATTCATTCCTTACAGTCCTTCTAGACTCCTGATCTTCTCAAGATAAATTTCTTTAGGTTTATAAGTATATAAGTATTGCCACACTGGGACAGACCAAGGGACCATCAAGCCCAGCATCCTGTTTCCAACAGTGGCCAATCCAGGTCACAAATACCTGGCAAGATCTCAAAAAAGTTCAGTACATTTTATGCTGCTTATCCCAGAAATAAGCAATGGATTTTCCCCAAGTCAATTTAATAATGTTCTATGGGCTTTTCCTTTAGGAAGCCGTCCAGACCTTTTTAAAATCCCGCTAAGCTATCCGCCTTTACCACATTCCCTGGCAACAAATTCCAGAGTTTAATTACACATTGAGTGAAGAAAGATTTTCTCTGATTCGTATTAAATTTACTACTTTGTAGCTTCATCACATGCCCCCTAGTCCTAGTATTTTTGGAAAGAGTAAACAAACGATTCACATCTACCCATTCCACTCCACTTATTATTTTATAGACCTCTATCATATCCTCCGTCAGCCATCTTTTCTCCAAGCTGAAAAGCCCTAGACGCTTCAGCCTTTTCCGCATAGGGAAGTCGTCCCATCCCCTTTATCATTTTTGTTGCCCTTCTCTGTACCTTTGCTAATTCCACTATATCTTTTTTGAGATGCGGTGACCAGAATTGAACACAATATTCAAGGTGCGGTTGCACCATGGACCGATACAAAGGCATTATAACGTCCTCACTTTTGTTTTCCATTCCTTTCCTAATAATACCTAACATTCTATTTGCCTTCTTAGCCGCCGCAGCACAGTGAGCAGAGGGTATCAATGTATCATCAACAACGACGCCGAGATCCCTTTCTTGGTTGAGACTCCTAACGTGGAACCTTGCATTATGTAGCTACAGTTTGGGTTCCTCTTTCCCAAAGGCATCATTTTGCAATTGCTCACATTAAACGTCATCTGCCATTTAGATGCCCAGTCTCCCAGTCTCGTAAGGTCCTCTGTAATTTTTCACAATCCTCTCGCGATTTAACATATTTGTGTCGTCAGCAAATTTAATTACCTCACTAGTTACTCCCATCTCTATATCATTTATAAATATGTTAAAAAGCAGCAGTCCCAGCACAGACCCCTGGGGAACCCCAATATCTACCCTTCTCCATTGAGAATACTGATCATTTAACCCTACTCTCTGTTTTCAATCCATTAACCAGGTTTGTGGCATGCAGGCAATCAGCCTTCTCTTGGGCTGTGTTCTTATTCTGGAACTCTCTATCCTGCTAGATTAGGAATGAAAGTATCATATCTAAGTTTAAGAAAGCCATAAAAACGTGGCTTTAAATGGTAGCTTTGGGTTGAGGCAAACTAGGGTGGACCTAAGAAACTGCAGACTGTCTCCCTCCCTCTTTTGTCTTTTTCTTCTTAACTTGTAACTTTTTCCCATTCTGGATACGGGATTTTATCTTCATATTCTAGTTGTTTCCATGTTTGTTTTTTCTCCCTTTTTAGTGTTTGCTATCTAGATTATTGTTACAATATAATAAATAATAAGTTTTGGAAATGGAGGTAATTTGAATTAGTTAAGACTACAGGTGTAAAGCCTTCTGCAATCAAGACTTTTTGGTTTCTTATTCTTAATTATTTTTTAAATATTTAATTGTGCAGACATTTAAATACTTGAAAGGTATTAATGAGCAAACATTTTTTTTTTCAAAGATGGAGAAGCTACAGAATTAGAGGACATGAAATGAAACTGCAAGGAAGGAAGGTAATCTTAAAAGCAACATCAGGAAATACTTTTTCACCAAAAGGGTGGTAGATGCTTGGAATGCCCTCCTGCAAGAGATGGTTTATTTATTTATTTATTAGGATTTATTTATTAGGATTTATTTACCGCTTTTTTGAAGGAATTCACTCAAGGCGGTGTACAGTAAGAATAGATCAAACATGAGCAATAGGCAATTACAGCAGTAAAAATATTCAAGTAACAATACAAAATATGGCATGGTATACTACTTAAAAAACACTCTTATTTGTGGGAACCACTGGTTTAAATTCTATTTCTGACAAAACACTGACAGAGTTCAAAAAGACGCGTAATACAGAGAATCCCTATCCAGCAAGAGGATGGGATCAAAGCAAAATAAAGGACAGACAGTGGCGTACCGAGGGCGGGGCGGTGGGGGAGGTCTGCCCTGGGTGCACGCTGCAGGTGGGGTGCAGGGAGCAGTCACATGGCTGTTGGTTCCACAGGTTCCCTGCTCCCTAGTCCCTCTGCTGTTATTTCCTGTTCTGTGGCAAAGGAAGCAGGGAACCTGCGGAGCCGACATCCGCGTGGTTGCTCCCAGCACCCCAGCAGGTAAGAATGCACCCAGTGGGGGGGGGGGGGGGGCTTAGAGGTGATGCACCAGGGGGGGTTGGTGATGTGCCGGGGGGATGCTGCACCCAGGGGGGGGGGTGTCATGCTGCACCCGGGGGAGGGGGTGCACAGCGGCAATCTGCCCCAGGTGGCAGCTGACCAAGGAACGCCACTGAAGATAGAGGAATGTAACCTGCATGGAGATGTGGGTACAATCCTAAACTAAGATACAGAAGAGGTAACCTGCATTTTCTGCAGAGAGCAGCAGGTACAATTCTAGCCACCATGCTGGGCAGCCTAGATGGACTATACTAGTCTTTATCTGCTGTCTGTTACTATGTTACTATGCTGAAAGTGTGTAGATCAGGGAAGAAAACTCCTACTTTAATGCATTGTGGATTATATTTTTTAGACAGCATATTCTGAAAAAATGTATAAAGATTTTTATAAGGTATTGTATATGCACCATGAGCTGATGACATACTTCCTGGAGCAGAAATATTACTCAGCAGGAGATCATAAAGATATACTGGTCAATGTTCAGAGCAATTTAACCATTGAGGAAAGGTTCTTACCTGGTTAAATAGCTCTGCCCATCCCAGCTACTGATATATCCAAACAAATCTTTTCCAGAAAAGGGAAGGTGATAGAACTAGAGGACATGACTTGAGGTTGAAGGGAGGCTGACTCAGGAATAATGTCAGGAAAGCAAAGATACTTACCTGTAGCAGATATTTTCCGAGGACAAGCAGGCTTTATATTCTCACAAGTAGGTGATGCCGACCTGCGTCACCCGGTCCGGGATTTATAAAAGTATAAATAGAGCTTTGTGGAGCGCGAGACATGCTCCACCGTGCATGTATGAGTGCCTTCTCGCTCATGTGGTCTCCTCAGTTTTATACTACAGCAAAAATAAAGTAAAAAAAACAAACGAGACAACTCCAAGGGGAGGTGGGAGGGATTGTGAGAATATAAAGCCAGCTGTCCTCAGAGAATACCTGCTACAGGTAAGTATCTTTGCTTTCTCCGAGGAAAAGCAGGCTTATAGATTCTCATAAATAGGGAATCCCTAGCATCCAGGATCACCAAAAACAATAAACATTGGTCAATTGGGCCTCACAACAGCGAGGACATAACTCAGTTTAATCTGAAACTATATACAAACTGAGTGAGAGTGCAGCCTGAAACAGAATACAATGGACCTAGGAGGGTAGAGTTGGATTCTAGACCTAAACAGATTCTGCAACACTGTCTGCCTGAACCGACTGTTGCATCAGGTATCCTGCTCAAGGCAGTGGTGTGATGTGAATGTGTGGACTGAAGGACATGTCGCAGCCTTGCAAATTTCTTCAATGGAGGCTGACCTCAAGTGGGCTACCGATGCAGCCATGGCTCTGACATTGTGAGCCATGATTTGACCCTCTAGGGCCAGCCCAGCCTGGACATAAGTGAATGAAATGCAATCTGCCAGCCAATTAGAAATGGTGCATTTTCTGATGGTGATCCCCATCCCATTTGGATCAAAAGAAACAAAAAGTTGGGCGGACTGTCAATGGGGCCTGGTCCGCTCCATGTAGTAGGCCAATGCTCTCTTGCAATCCAAGGTGTGCAGCTGCTTTCACCAGGATGGGCATGAGGTTGGGGAAAGAATTGTTGGCATGACAGTCGACTGCTTCAGATGGAATTCCGACACCACCTTCTACAGGAACTTAGGGTGAGTGCAGAGGACTACTCTGTTGTGAAGAAACTTAGTATAAGGGGCATCCACCACTAAGGCCTGAAGCTCACTGACTCTATGAGCTGATGTAACAGCCACCAAGAAAATGACCTTTCAGATCAAGAACTTCAGATGGCAGGAATTCAGTGGCTCAAAAGGAGCTTTCATCAGCTGGGTGAGAATGACGTTGAGATCCTATGACACTGGTGGAGGTTTGACAGGGGGCTTTGACAAAAACAAACCTCTCATAAAGCGAACAACTAGAGGCTGTCCAGAGATGGGCTTACCTTCTACACGCTGATGATAAGCACTTATTGCACTAAGGTGAACCCTTACAGAGTTGGTCTTTAGACCAGACTCTGATAGGTGTAGAAGGTATTCAAGCAATGTCTGTGTAGGGCAAGCAAGGGGATCTAGGACCTTACTCTCACACCAGACGGCAAACCTCCTCCATTTGAAAGAATAACACATCTTAATGGAGTCTTTCCTGGAAGCCAGCAAGACCTGAGAGACACCCTCAGAAAGACCCAAGGAAGTGAATTCTAGGCTCTCAACATCCAAGCTATGAGACCCAGAGACTGGAGGTTGGGATGTAGAAGTGACCCCTCGTTCTGCTTGATGAGGGTCGGAAAACACTCCAATCTGCATGGTTCTTTGGAGGATAATTCCAGAAGAAGAAGGAATCATATATGTTGCGGCCAGTGCAGCGCGATCAGAATTATGGTTCCATGGTCTTGCTTCAGTTTCAACAAAGTTTTCCCCACTAGAGGTATGGGAGGATACGCATACAGAAGACTTGTCCTCAAATTGAGGAGGAAGGCATCTGAAACTAGTCTGTCATGGGCCTGAAGCATGAAACAGAACTGTGGTTGATCTGAGTGTCAAAAAGATCCACTGAGGGGGTGCCCCACGCTCGGAAGATCTTGCAGGCTATACCCATATTGAGAGACTACTCATGTGGTTGCATTATCCTACTCAATCTGTCAGCCAGGGTATGTTTTTGCCTGCCAGAAAAGTGGTTTGAAGGAATATGCCATGTTGGCGAGCCCAATGCCACATCCGGGCGACTCCTGACACAGATGGCATGATGGAAACAGAGGACGCCCATCTCAAAAGCGACCAAATCCAAGCCCTTTGGTCGTGGGAGGAGCCAGCATTCATAGTGCACTGGTCCCCCTCACATGCCAGAACACCAACTGGGCACCCTAGGGGGGAACTGCAGTGACTTCACAAATTGCTCCCAGCTGCATAGCTCCCTTACCTTCAGTGCTGAGCCCTCCTACCCCCCCCCCCAACCCACTCCCCACAACTGTATACCACTACCATAGCCCTAAGGGGTGAAGGTGGGCCCCTACATGTGGGTACAGTGGGCTTCAGGTGGGTTTTGAAGGGCTCACATTTACCAACACAAGTGTAACAGGTAGGTCCGCCTGCCTGAAGTGCACTGCACCCACTAAAACTGCTCCAGGGACCTGCATACTGCTGTCATGGAGCTGGGTATGACATTTGAGGCTGGAATAGAGGCTGGCAAAAAAAATGATAATTTTTTTTTTTAGGATGGGAGGGGGTTGGTGACCACTGGAGGAGTAAGGGGAGGTCATCCCCGATTCCTTCCAGTGGTCATCTGGTCAGTTTGGGCACCTTTTTGAGGCTTGTTTGTGAAAAAAAAATGGACCAAGTAAAGTCGACCAAATGCTCGTCAGGGACGCCTTTCTTTTTTCCATTATCGGCCGAGGACGCCCATCTCTTAAGCACGCCCCAGTCCCACCTTCACTACGCTGCCGACACGCCCCCATGAACTTTGGTCGTCCCCGCGACGGACTTCAGTTGAAGGCACCCAAAATCGGCTTTAGATTATGCCGATTTGGGCGACCCTGAGAGAAGGACGCCCATCTCCCGATTTGTGTTGGAAGATGAGCGCCCTTCTCTTTTGAAAATGCCCCTGATGGACTCCCAGTCTGCATAGCGATACTACAACTACCGCTAGACATTTGGTGAAGACTCTGGGAGCTGACACGAGGCCAAAATGCAACATGCAGGACTCAAAGTGATGTGTTCCCAGCTGAAACTGAAGATACTTCCAGTGGGCTGGAAGTATCGGGATGTGAGCATTTGCATCCTTTAAGTCCAGAGATCATAGCCAATTGTTTTCATGAATCATTGGGAGAAGGGTGCCCAGGAAAACCATCCTGAACTTTTCTTTGACCAGGAATTTGTTTAGGGCCCTTAGATCTAGGATGGAATACATCCCCCCCCCTGTTTTCTTTTGCACAAGGAACTACCTGGAATAGAATTCCCGCCCTTCCTCCCCTGGTGGAATAGGCTTGACCGTATGGGTCTTTAGAAGGACTGAGAGTTCCTCTGCAAGTACCTGCCTAAGCTGAGACCTGAATGAATGAGCTCTCGGTGGGCAATTTGGAGGACTTTGATACCAATTGAGTGTGTATCCGAGACTATTTGAAGAACCCACTGGTTGGAGGTTATAAGGGCCACCTTTCACGGAAAAATTTCAACCTCCCCCTTACCAGCAAGCTATCCAGGACAGACACTTTTACTGCGGTTATGCTGTACTGGAGCTAGTCAAAAACTCGTCCCTTGCTGTTGATGTGAACAAGTACACTGGGGATGAGTCTGAACAGGCTGGCGAGCTGAGGGGTTATACCTGCACCTCTAATAGTAATAGGTACCCCTCCATGATTTACTAAAAGTCCTCCTAGCTGAGGAGGCAGATGCAGAAAGTGCCCAGCGGGAGAGAGAAGAGATGATATCAGTATATATTTTGATTTAGTCAGTGACCTCCTCAACCTTCTCTCCAAAAAGGTTTTCCCCCCAGCATGGGGCATCTGCCAACCTCTGCTGAACAGAATGTTCCAAGTCAGAAACATGCAGCCATGAGAGTCTGTGCATTGCTATACTCTGAGCAGAGATCCTGGATGCCACATCAAAAGTGTCGTAAGTGCCCCTGGCCAAGAACTTTCAACACGCCTTCTGCTGCTTGACCAAAAGTGACTCGGCCTGCTCTGGAGGGAGCATCTCAGCCAGGTCCGACAACTTGCGCACCAAGTTTCGGTACAATAGTATATGGGAGATGAGCATTGAAGCCTGCAACATCTTTCTCCCCAAAGAATCCAGGGTTCTAGCTTCTCTACCTGGAACTCCTGACTCTTTTGAGAGCGGTTTCCACTACCATGGAATTATGAGGCAACTGAGGCTTATCAAAACCAGGTGCACTGTGGATCCGATACTGTGTGTCGATCTTCTTGGGCATGACCGGGATCGACAGAGGGAACTCCCAGTTCCTAACGAGGACTTCCTGGAGTACCTTGTGGAAAGGGACAGTCTCCCTAGGAGGTGGCATGTAGTCCAGGAGCTTGAGCATCTTGGCCCTGGACTCATCCTCCACTTCCAAAGGAAAGGGAACAGCATCAGCCATTTCCTTAACAAAAGAAGGGAACAAAAGGCTCTCCGGAGGAGGCTTTCTCCTTTCAGGTGGAGGGGAGGAGAGGGTTCAGAGGAAATTCCAGAGGACTCATCAGAGGAAAAGTACCTTGGATCCTCCTCTAAATCCCATGAGCACTCCTCTTCGATGTCAGACAATACCTCCTGTCGAGACCAAACCTGCCTTGATATGAAGGAACCATGACCTCGAGAATGGTGTCGAGATGTTGGTTCCTGCCTCAACTCCAGTGAAGCTTCCTCCACCGACATTGAGGGAGTGCCAGCTTGGGTGGCAGTCGACACCGGAGTCGCATGCGGGGCCGCAACGGTAGGCAAGTTAGGTGCAAGTACCCCTGATGCCGATGCAACCCATTGCGCGAGGCCATCGAGTAGCTCAGGGAGCAAGGCCTGGATGCGCTTATGGAGGGCCGACATTGGGAAAGGCTTGGGTGCCGGTTCAGGTGCAGGTTGCAGAACTGCTGGTGTCGATGTGGGAGCAGGGTCTTCACTGCTGGGAGACTGGTACATCAGCACCTCCTGTATGGAGGGGGAGCAGTCCTCCCAGTGCCAACATGTTTCGAGTGCTAAATCCTTTGACACCCTAGAGGTTCCAGCACCATGTGTCAAGGGTGACCGATGACGATGCTTCTTGGCCTTCACTCTAAGCTTGTCACAGAGGCTCCTTGGTGCTGAGGACAACGTCGAATTCACACGTCACCTCAGGGTCGGGTCCGACAATGGACAGTCTTGGGGGCCCTGCACAGCAGGAGGTCTCGAGGCAGGTGGAGACTCACTCAATGCTTCACTGCTCCCAGTGTCTAAAGGCCTAGCAGCAGCAATGCTTACTAACTCTCCCGATGCCGGTATGATGCTCAATATCTATGTCGACACCTCTGACCTCGATGCTGATGACAATGTCGAGGAACCAGCTTTGGCTCCAAAAATCTTCTCACGTTGAGCATATCTGGAAATCTGGGTCTTCTTCTTCATGCGAAGACAGAGAACACAGTTAGTGGGGCTATGGTCAGGCCCTAGACCAGTGATGGCGAACCTATGGCACGCATGCCAGAGAGGGCACGCAAAGCCCTCTCTGTTGGCACACGCGCCGTTGCTTGTGTGCGCACAGTTGCTGGTTCATCCACCCTCCCTCCCACCGAGCACCAGGGCACCAGGCCACCCGCCCGCCCTCCCTCCAAGCACCAGGGCCCCCCCCCCCTCCGAAATTTAAAAGGCATACCTGGTTGGGGTTAAGGTGGCATCGGCAGCTGCAGCGAAAAGTGTGTTGTTTGCTCGGCGCGTTTTTGGCCTTCCCATCTGTCTCTCAAGCTCTGGTCCCACCCTCATTTCCTGTTTCCGCAAGGGTGGGACCAGAGCTTGAGAGACAGAAGGGAAGGCCGAAGGCGCGCCAAGCAAACAACACACTTTTTGCTGCCGCTGCCGACGCCACCTTAACCCCAACCAGGTATGCCTTTTTAAATTTCGGAGGAGGGGGGCCCTGGTGCTCGGAGGGGGGGCCCTGGTGCTCGGAGGGAGGGATGCCTGATGCTGGATGCTGGGTGGGAGGGAGGGAGGCTTGGTGCTTGGTGCTGGGTGGGAGGGAGGCCTGGTGCTGGGTGGGAGGTAGGATGCTGGGTGGGAGGGTGGACCCTAGCATCAGGTAATTATGATTCAGATTATTCTTTCCAATGTGCATAGCTTTGCATTTGACCACATTAAATTTCATCTGCTATTTGGATGCCCAGCCTTCCAATTTCCTAAGGTCTTCCTGCAATTTTTCACAGTCCACATGTGTTTTAACAACCTTGAATAGTTTTTGTGTCATCTGCAAATTTGATCATCTCACTCATTGTTCCAGTTTCAATGTCATTTATAAATATGTTAAATAGCACCAATCCCAGTACTGATCCCTGCGACACTCCACGGTTCACCCTCCTCCATTGAGAGAAATGACCATTTAACCCTACCCTCTGTTTCTTGCCCAACAACCAATTCCTAATTCACATTAGAACATTGCCTCCTATCTCATGACTCTTTAATAGTCTCTCATGAGGAACCTTGTCAAAAGCTTTCTGAAAATCTAGATACACTACATCAACCAGCTCACCTTTATCCACATGTTTATTCACGTTTTCAAAGAAATGAAGCAAATTGGTGAGGCAAGACTTCCCTTGGCTGAAATTATTGAGGGGTCCTTTTACAAAGGCGCAGGAGCGCTAATGCATGGATAGGGCATGCCCAACCAGCACTACCGCCAGTGTAGTGAATGTGCCCAGTGGTAATTCTGATTTTGGCGTGTGCCAAATCTCAGGGCATTCCCAGCAGTAACTGGCAGCGCGTCAACATTGGCGCGTGCTGCATGGTTACTACATGGGTAGCAAGTGAGCCCTTTCTGCTAGGTCAATTGGTGGTGGTAAGGGCTTGGGTCATAAATAGGCGTGCAGTAGTTTTAATATTAACACAAGCCCATTTCCCGGTCCATTAAAAAATTGCCTTTTTACAGCCACAGTAAAATATGGACCAGCGTGCACATTTATTTATTTATTTAACACATTTATACCCCACATTTTCCCACTAGTAGTAGGCTCAATGTGGCTTACACAAGATTATAGAGAAAACTACAGTTTATTATAATACAATTAAACAATGTAATAGTAAAATAGTAAGCGATTACATAAAAGATGTGCCCATACTACTGCAGGTCACTTTTTACTGTGGCTTTGTAAAAGGACCCCTGAGTTCAGTGCAGCTGTGTTTTTTTTTGTTTATTGGTTTGCGATGGAACACATGGTGTGTAATGATGATTCCAAATCCAGTTTCACATTTTCACATTATAGGTGATTATACTGGTGAACTGAGCACACTTTATTACAAATTTAAAATTTTATATTGTATATTTTCATGTTTTGACATGAGTAATATTAAGTGGGTAGATGGTTGAGACAGTGTATGGTTGGTACTTTATTAGTATTATTGTGGTATATATTTTGTAGTACCTTATTATTTGTTTAGGTTCCATTGATTTATAATTTTATGGTGCAAATGCAGCCATGTGAATATTTGAGTTGGTGGGAATGAAAATTTAGAACAGATTTGAGAGAAGGTGATAAATTTTACCCTCATGCATACGATCTTCCAATTACCAGATTGCCATGATTTCCAAATTACAGGTTTATCTTCTATTTTAAACGTATTATTAAGTCATAGTGAACACCTAGCAGAATTGTTCCAAATAGTTTCCAATTTGTCAACAAGATCTCAGAGAGCAAAATGAGTAACTTTGATACAGGGTGTTGTACACAAATGATGTAAAAGCAATATCCCTATAATGCGATCTAGGCCCCACGGCTTACCTAACTCACTCTCTACATCAGGCCAATGGGGCCACAATATATTCTGTTTCTGATATAGTCAAGAAGAAGAAAGGCCTGATGATATAGTTGAAAATCAAGAAAAAGGATGCCCACTTTTTGCCTTAGGTGTCTTAGAAAGGGCTATTTGTGTTAGCTTGTTATACCACAAGAAGGTCTTCAGGATATCATTCACTTTTGAAATAAAATGTTTTAGGAAATGAGAGACAATACATAAAAGAAGTAATTAACTGGTGGTACCAATACCATTTTGACTGTATTTGAAAGCCCCCACCAAGAGTCAGACCCTGGTGGTGGGACAGCACCAAGATCCTGCAGGTTGGTCTGGGGTTGAGGAAGAGGCAGCTTGGATTACCCGGAGGTGGGTTTCCTTAAGGGCTCTCTGATGTGAAGACAGCTGCCTGGAGACTCTATAACTGCTACTGGCATTTTAATAACAAGTCTATTGAACTAAACAGGAGGAAGTCTCCCCGTTAATACAGGTGAAAATCTAGACAGTAGGGAGATCTCAAAATGAAGCATGCAAAAGTCTGAATTTATACAGAGGAAAGGCCTCAAGAAGCCCCTGGCAGATAAGCAAAGCTCAAGGGGCTGGACTTCTTCACCATTGGCCAGAAAACCTCTGTAGCGAATCTAAATAGTGTTATCGATTCAGTTACTCCACTTGATATAACAAAATTCACATCGGATTTTACTTAACTTAATCAAGTATTATATTGTGCGGGTTCTTCCTACACCTTGACCACGACCACAGTGAACAGGAGGCTGCCTTAACCCTAGTCCCTGAAGAAAGAACACTGAAACCTGCTGTGTCGGGCGTGTTCAGGGGAAGGTGAAGGATTGAACTTTATCTCCAAAATTAGGAGAAAATTCGGACACAGTACAGCAACAATGCAGTCATGGCACAACTCAGATAAGTGGTTTACCATGTTTAAACAGTAACTGCCTTGAAATACTATGCGCATTGACAAATAGCGGGACAGGGAGCACATATATACTTTTTTAGTATTCCACATAATGTAAAAAAAAAAAGGACTGGTTGGGTATATTGTTAGAAAAAAGGAAAAAAATGTTACACCAGTCTGTTAGCACTTGCATGGGGAGTTATTTAAAAAAAGTAAAAAAATGAATGAGTTGCTACACTACTAAGCCACAGAAGTTTTACTGTGTGTTTTTTATAGTGGGAATATCTGAGGGTGCTCTTAAAGCAAGTATATAAAGCTATTTATTTTTTTATTGCATTTGTATCCCACATTTTCCCACCTATTTGCAGGCTCAATGTGGTTTACAGAGTTTGGTTATGACATAGTCATTCCAAGATGTCAGATACAAATAATAATGTTCAGAGATTAAGTAAGGGAAGAGAGAAGGAAAGTGTTAGGCAGGATAGTGTTAACGATGGACTTGAATAGCTGGGTAGGTTGATGAGGTTGGTTATTATTTCCTGGTTCTCGTAGTTGGTCAGCTTTTATAATAAATAAGGCACAAAAAGGTGCCCTAAATGACCAGATGACCACTAGTGGGAATCAGGGATGCCCCCTTACTTCCCCAGTGGTCACTGATCCCCCTTACTCCCCCCGATGGTCAGTGACCCCCTCCCACCCCCCAAAATGTGAATAAAAATAGCACTCACTAGCCTCTATGACAGCCTCAGATATTACAGTCAGGTCCATTAGAGTAGCCTGTGGGACCCTGGAGTAGTCTAGTGATGGGTGCAGTATACTATAGACAGGTGGACCCATGCCCTTACCTCCCTCTACCTGTTACACTTGCGGTGTGAGCCCTCTAAAATTCACCAGAAACCCACTGTACCCACCAGGGGCGTATCTGCGTGGGGCCTCAGGGGCCTGGGCCCCCGCAGATTTTGCCCTGGACCCCCCTACCGCCATCAACCCTCCCCCGCTGCCGTTCTTACTTTTGCTGGCGGGGGACCCCAAACCCCCGCCAGCCGCCCCGCGGTGTTTGAAATTCATCTTCGGCCTCCGTGGCCGTGCTGCTGTGATAGGCGCTGTTGAAATCCACTTCGGAGTCTGACGTCGTTGTACGTTGTACGTGCTGCGACGTCAGACTCCGAAGTGGATTTCAACAGCGCCTATCACAGCAGCACGGCCACGGAGGCCGAAGATGAATTTTAAACACCGCGGGGCGGCTGGCGGGGGTTTGGGGTCCCCCGCCGGCTGAAGAAGTTTTTACGGCAGCGGCAGGTGGAAGCAGACCTCGGCTGGCGGGGGGTTGGGGTCCCCCGCCAGCAAAAGTAAGAACGGCAGCGGGGGAGGGTTGGCTGCGGGAGGGGGGTAGAGAGAGTCATTGGTGGCGGTGGGGGCTCGGCGGCGGCGGCGGGGGGGGGGGGCTTAAATGTGCCCCTCCCTCTGGCTCTGGCCCCCCCTACCGCCGGAGTCCAGATACGCCCCTGGTACCCACATATAGGTGACCTTTTCACCCATAAGGGCTATTGTAGTTGTGTACAGTTGGGGGTAGTGTGTTATAGAGGGCTCAGTAGACAAGCTAAGGGAGCAACTGTGAGATGTGTACCTAGGAGCATTTATATGAAGTTCACAGCAATGTCCCTTAGGGTGCCCCATTGCTCTCCCAGTCTGCTAAAAGTTCTGCCCCCCCCCCCCCCCCACATCCCAATGGCATGATTTTCTACATTTTTCACTTGTATGTTTTTCCCTCAAAAAAATGGCCTGAAAAAAATAAAGGCACAGAGCACAAAACCTTGTTACAAACGGTATTTTCTGGAAAAAAAAAAGACGTTTTGTGGTTTCGAAAATGGCCATATTTCCTAATCTCGTATAGGACATTTAGCCTGAGATTTCAGATCTAAAATGCACCTCCACAAGGCAACGCATTGCTAGACAAGAAGCTGTCAGAGATAGAAACAGAACTGAAGGCGGTCAGATCAGAAATCAAAGATGTAGCAGCAGAGACAGTTGACCCTGTTGAAAAATGGGTCTCAGAAACAGAGAAGGAAATAATTGCCTAAAGAAGGAATCGCTGTGTCAAGAACGCTTTACAAAAACTTTGTGTAAAAGTTCATGATCTAGAAAATAGGTTCCGACGACGCTGCAACCTAAGAATCCCGAATAGTAGCCCAGAGAACTGAGAGAAATAACGCGCATACTTTCTGGAAAATATGCTACAAGACCCTCTCTCCCAGTCGATTAGAGCGGGCACTCCCCACCCCCACCGGGAGACAGACCTAGACCAATCTACTACTACTACTACTACTACTACTACTGTTTAACATTTCTATAGCGCTACAAGGCATACGCAGCGCTGTACACCATACACAAAAGACAGTCCCTGCTCAAAGAGCTTACAATCCTTGCTAAAATGTTAAAACTGTAATATAAAGAGCTCATCCTGGAAAGAGCAAGAAAATCAGGGACCTTAAAATACAGACTTAAACATCTAGATTTTCCAGAAAGAGACAGCAATTCAGGGAAGGTGAAAAAAAAAAAAGACTTCCAGCTGGCAATGCTCTACCCGGCAAAACTAAGGATATGGTGGAATGGAAAAGTGAAATAATCATTTTCACAGAGGCAAGAGGAACACGCCTTTTTAAAGACTACATTTCCCAGATGACCCACTGCTTCACGAACAAGGGAAGCCGGAAGAACACTGGGAAAACATAAACCGCAGACACTCCACCGGAAAAGACCAAATCAGGAAGACCCGAGTCAGAAGAGCAGGAGGAAAACTGGGCTCCCAGCAGAGACCTGATTTAAGAACCTTAGCAAAGGTAAGCTGGGACTGACAATCCTGGATATGTGCCTTTTAATGCTCTTACTTAAACTTGGTGCTGAGAAACTAACATAAGACGCACAAAAGACAAAAGCTTCTACGCTCACACAAACGCTGCGAGGCTTAAACAAGGTAACTATATCTGGGGGAGGGAGGGAAGAAACGGGGAATTAATTCATCATAAAAGACATGTGGGGAGAAGCGAGATCTACGAAAGACAGAAAATGCTCACAGAGAACTGAATCACGATCAATCGAGGAGGAACTGCCAGGAAAACAAAAGAACAGAAGCCAATAGCCACCAGGTAGTGAACACAAGAAGCTGAGCCAAGACCCCATGAGAAAGCCTTGCATTTGCAAAACGGACAGGGGGAATGGAGGAAGGGTGATAGGAGAGTCTTTCTATGTTTCTCGTTATTATCTGTTGTATTCATTTGCTGAGCAAGGGGAGGGGGAGAGAGAAACCGACCATTCTTTGTTTACCTTTGTACTTTCCCTAGGCTACAGAAGTAAGAGGGTCTAACGGGTTGGGGAGAAGAGTAATACTGAAAGGAGGAAGTCTCGCTGACAAAAGTCAAACACACCACAGCAGAATTAAACCCAGAGCAAAACACACTCTGTCAAATAATCACATACAATGGTAGTAGACTACAGTTTCATAGAAAATCTTAAGAGCAGATATCTATTTATTAGGTGAAACACACCTAGAAATGAAAATTAAAGCAGCCTTTGGCAGTTTTAACAGTGCAGGGCTTGCTATAGTTATAAGAATACATTGAAGAGGGCAATCAGGCTTTGGCGGCATGGTTTGGGAAGAGGGGAAGCTATGGAAACTAAATGGAAAGGGACACTAATATGCATAGCTAATCTATATTTTCCAAACGGAAGGTAAGCGAACAAAACTCAGAAGCTGGACAACACTATAATAATAGGAGGAGACTTTAACTGTGTAATGAACGAAGATATATAAAAGGCAAACAAAATTAACAAAACCAAATGTCACATCGGAGGAAAATCTCCCAGAACTGATGGCGCACTCATTAATTGGTGTTTGGAGACGTATGCATCCTAGTGATTAAAAACTATACTTACTTTTTCTCACGTCCATAATACATACTTAAAATAGATTTTTTTTAAATGATCACCTCCTCCTTACAGAAACAATAAAATGTGAAATAGGGCAAATAGTAGGATTTGATCATGTACTAGTGAGGCTTATACTAAGGAACAAGAAAAACTACAGACAGGAAGGGAAATTTGAATACGTCTGCTAAAAGACAAAAACATAGCAATTTAGAGATTATCTCATGACCAGTGACCCAGGGGAGGTGAAAGAATATGATGGGATGCTGCACTAAAAGCAGTTATCAGAGGCAAAAATGATTGAAACAGGGGCCAGAATAAGAGGCCAAAAAAAGCAAGCTGGCATAGCATTAGCATGGAATTACATCTGACAGAACAATGTTTTTAGCTTGGAAAAGAGACAGATGAGGGGAGATATGATTGAGGTCTACAAAATCCTGAGTGATGTAGAACGCGTAGAAGTGAATTGGTTATTTTATTTTTTTTTCTTGTTCCAAAAGTACAAAGACTAGGGGACACTCAAGAAAGTTACATGGAAATACTTTTAAAACAAATTGGAGGAAATATTTTTTCATTCAGCAAATAGTTAAGCTCTGGAACTCTTTGCCAGAGGATGTGATAACAGTGGTTAGCGGGTTTGGACATGTTCCTGGAGGATGTCCATAGTTGATTATTAAGACAGATATGGGGAAGCAACTGCTTGCCCTGGGATTTGTAGCATGGAATGTTGCCACGATTTGGGTTTCTTCCAGGAACTTGTGACCTAGCATGGCCACTGTTTGGAAACAGGATACTGGCTAGATGGACCATTGGTCTGACCCAGTATGGCTACTCTTATGTTCAAAAGAAATCAGGTTTGTTTATGGAGAAAATGTACAAGCTCCAAGCAGAACTTAATAAGCATTAAGCTGAGGAAGCAGAACTAACATTGAAAAGATTAGGAAGGAAACATTACAGACAGAGAGGGAAGCATAGCTAAAACAGCAAATCGCACAAAACATGATCTAGAGATCCAAAAAGATGAGGCACGGATAACATATCACTTTCTAGAGTACTGTAGGTAATAAATAGAAATAAAACAGAACAGAGAAAATAAGAATACCTTTTTATTGGCCTAACCTAATAGACAACGCAGGATCACCTCAATTTCCGGAAATCACCAAAGACCTATCTGTTCGAAAAGGCATACCCTACTGATCCGACTTAAGTACCTGAACTCAGCAACACAACGAAACCATAACCTGCAATGAACAATATATCACTCTTCTCTTGATTCTCTATTGTGTCTGTAACAACATCACTCTGTATTTGTTTCATCACTGGAGGTAGCTAATACCTCACGGTACTATGTAAGCCACATTGAGCCTGCAAATAGGTGGGAAAATGTGGGGTACAAATGCAACAAATAAATAAAAATAATAATAGATTTCTTGATTAGCTTTCAAAGGCATTACCGTCTTCATAAATGAGCAAAAGAGGACAAATAGCAGAATATATAAGTGAAACATAAAAGCATTCCAGTGACACTCGCAGGGATAGGTGGGAGTGAGGAACAGAGAGATGGATGGGTGATCAGCAGTATAAGTTTATGGTTTATAATGTAATAGGAAGCCCAGATCTTTAAGTCCTATCTGGTGGATGTTGAAATATTTCATCATTTTACTTTCAAAGGTCTTATGTTCCTGGATTTTCTTAAAACTTCCTTTTAGTATTCTTATTCATAAAGTCATTCATGTAGTTTTCTGGTCTTGCAAAGTGCTCTGCTTTGTTGTCACCCTGGTTTGCTTTGTGGTGTTTAATGTGCCTGTGTAGGTTGATTCTTGTCTTTAGCATCTGGTCTGTCACCCCAATGTAGCATCCTTCATATGTTTTGCATTGAATGATATATATATATGTATATTAGATATGAAGAAAAACACGAGTAGGATCCCTTTATGCCGAATGCTTTTCCCATGTGAGTAACTGTGGGGTCCTTTTGATATATGCTGGCACAGTTTGCAGTTTGGTATAGTGCCATTCTTTTCTCTTTTCAGCTTCTGTCGGGAATTCTGCTTTTCACTAATTTTTACTTCAGATTGAGAATCTCTTTCAGCGTTCATCTTGCTGGAGTACTGGCTGTAGATCTTTATGATTCTCAGTTTTTCCAGCTCTGGATTGTGTGTCGCTACAAGGGGAAGTCTGTGGTTTTCTCTGGGTATTTTAAGGGAAAAAAAGCCATCTTCTTGGAGAGTACTGTAGAGTTTTATCCTTTTTTTTTGTTTGAAGGATTCAGTCTTGAATCATGAGGCATTTTATCTCTCTCGTGGCTCATATGGCATGACAGGGAGTATACCTTCCATAAAGTATGGGATCCTCTGATGAAATGTGAAAGATTCAACCCCTTCGTAATTAAATCGAAGAACAGAACCTCATCTCATGCCACCAAAACAGATATTTTACACTCTCTAATTAAAATAAGAAAAAGGAACCAAAACCAGTCATTTGTTTAGAAGACTTAAAGTCATAGAACTTACCTGTGTTACAAGCAATGATAGACAGCCTTAAGGTGGAATGCTAATAGAAAAAAAATAGCTTGAAAATGTTTGGTTGGTGATAGTAAACCTGTTTTTGTAATGTTAACTGAAACTGTCTCTATGTAAAAAAAAAAAAAAGTTTAAAAAACAAAGGAAAAGCAACTCCTGAGAGTGTATGTACTGTTTTTCCTTCCAGCTAATCTGTTCCGTAGACAGGACTGGCCTAACCATTAGACAAAAACTAGGCAGCTTTCTAGGGTGACTGTTAAAGCAAAACAGTAACTCCTGACAGCCACACAAACATAAAGAACCATCTGTTTGTACTCTTTACCTGCGCAGTAAAGTTAAATATTTGAAAGTATGATATCTATTTATGTTATAGAATTATTTTATGATGATCTTGATTTTTAGAGTTTATCATAACCTTGGAAGGGGAAACTGATGGGCTAGGGACCTGAAAACTAATTGGAAGGGAGGGAGGGGATGTAAGGTTGAAGGGTAAAGCATATGCACTGTAAAAAGCCACAGGTACTTTGTTCTGCACATTTTCAGGGAAGCAGTTGTAGCCAAGTAAATGGTAAAAAAAAATACCCTTCACATGACTTACACAAATACAGTTTGGACCAGATATGGTGCTGAAAAACATAAGCGCTGAGGGCTATTCTATAATGGATCCACGCACTTTATAGAACAGCAGCTAAAAACATAAGGTGCCGGTGTTTACACCTGCTTCGCCGTTGCCTTAAGTTAGGCGCCGATCTATTCGGTAACAATTTGTATAAATTGTGGGAACATCCCCCAGAACGCCCCCAACCATGCCCTCTTGAATTTATGCGCTCCAGGATTTCTGTGCACATTACAGAATATGATGCGTGAGTAAATCACCAATGAATATCAGTAATTGGTGCTAATTGGTTCATTAATTTGCACGCACAAATTATCAGTACGCATTTATTTATGTGTGCAAATTTAGTTGCCAAATATAGAATCGGGGGCGTGTGTGTGTGTGTGTTTTTTTAATATGAATCAAATTTGATACACTAACATAATTCCTCTAGGTGGCAGTACATGAGAAGAAAGAATCTGTTAGCTATGGTGTTTTTATTAGAAAGCTTGATTGTCCCTAGGCTGCTTCTCCAGAGTAATTGAAGTCCCAAAGGAATTTCTCCTCTTCTAGGAAAGGAGGAGGATTATTTCTTTCACTAATGAGAGTGTTTCTGTGTACTTGTCTTATCAGGCATATGTATATAGGTCAGGCTTCACTTCTTAGGTTTTTCCACAACACAGTCGTGGTACAGTGTGTAAAGTCATATAGTGAAATATGGCAGGTGTTTTTACTACCCTGTGGATGAAGTGGGTTGTATTATTCAGGCTTAGCTCAAGCAGTTGTGGTGCCCTGAGCAAGCTTTGGCGCCCCACCTTGGGGACATCATGTAGTATGAAGCTCAGATATTAGAGCTCGTACCATGAGAGTGGCCCTAACCTAGAAGGTACCTGTGTTGTCTGATCACTGTATTTTCCAGTTGAGTTGGTCCTGGTCTCTCTTTACCACTTCTTCTTGTTGGTTGTGGCTGGCTGCAGGTACAGTTTTTTTTTTTTTTTTTTTTTTTTTTTACAGGTTACTGTTTATGAAAACTTTGTATACTGTCTGACAACTAGTGATCACGGTGCTCTACAATATGGTTAAAAACACTTACATAGGTATTGAATAGAAAAGATCTGCATTTTGAATAGAAAAGACCTAAGCAAAGTCAAATAAGACCCATACAAATAAGAGGAAAGAAAACACATAGCAGACAGTATGACTCATTCACCTAAACTGCTGGATTGGCCAGAAGATTGAATGCTTGAGAAAAAATATGCTTTTAATCATTTTTTGAATTTAGGCAAAGATTCTGCTTCCAAAATGCTAATAGGTAGCTGGTTTCATAATGCATGTGCCAGCCAAAAGAAAGCACACTTGGAAGTGGTCATTCAGGCCTGGATTCTATATATGGTGACTAAAGTGATGCAGATAATTGGCCAATAACAAGCAATTATCAGCAATAATTGACATTAATTAGAATTTGTGTGCAACTTTCTAAGTATATTCTGTAAAGTGGCACTCATAAATTCTAATGCACAGATCTCAAAAGGGGACCATGGGAGGGGCATGAGCCAGTCGTGGACGCCCCCAAAAAATTACATGCACTGTTCTAGAATATGCCCGATCTGCGCCTGTTAGGTGTGGGCATTTACATCAGATTTTAGTTGGCGTAAATGGTTGTGCCTAAATTTTAGTTGCGGGGATAGGCACTACGTGTATTCTATAAGCTGCGCCTAACTTTAGGTGAGGTTTATAGAATAGTGTTGTGTGTTTTCTTTGTTGTTTTTTTTGTTTTTCAGTGCCGATTTTTTTTTTCTGCGCCATATATAGAATCTGACCCTCATTTGCTTGAGTAATGGAGGTGGGGTTGGGGAGTAGAGAACTAATCTGTGTTGTGATATCGATTTTCAAAGTTCTACTTTGGGTATAAGAAATGGTCAAAGAACTTGGGTAAGAAGGCTATTAGTATAAAATGCTTTGTGTGTTAAATAATAAAACCTTAAACTTAATATGGTAAAGAATAGGTAACCAATGAAACAATGCTTAGTGATGATAATGATCAAATTTATATGCATTCCTTAATAGGTGTATTGCAGCATTCTGTACTGTTTGCAGTCACTTGAGGGTAAAAACTGGCAGCCCAGCATATATACTATTTCTGTTATCTAGTCGAGAGACCAAAAGTACGTGAAGCAGAGTATGTAAATTGTTTTCATGTAGTACATGTTTAACAGCTCATAGCTGTCACAAGACATAAAAACATTTTTTTAACTACACTAGCCATGTTTTAAGGGTTTTTCTAAATAGCAAAAAACTATTGAAAGATTGAAAATGCCTAGGAACTCATTCCAGAATTTTATTTCCATAAAAACAAAATGGGGACTGGAAAACTGACTTAAATCTGACAAAATGTGAAGTCAGAAGATATAAAAGTAAAGTATTCTGTAGTTTCATGGTGTTACCCTGACAAGGAAGAGTAAACTCTGGAATTCGTTGCCAGAGAATGTGGTAAAGGTGGTTAGCTTAGCGGAGTTTAAAAAAGGTTTGGACGGCTTCCTAAAGAAAAAGTCCATAGACCATTATTAAATGGACTTGGGGAAAATCCACTATTTCTGGGATAAGCAGTATAGAATGTTTTGTACTTTTTTTGGGATCTTGCCAGGTATTTGTGACCTGGAGTGGCCACTGTTGGAAACAGGATGCTGGGCTTGATGGACCTTTGGTCTTTCCCAGTATAGCAATACTTATGTAAATACTGATTAGCATATATTCAGGAGGCAGACCATGTAAAATTTTAAAGATAATTTTACAACTTTAAAATATATCCTAGCTTTAATGGGAAGCCAGTGGACCCTCACCAAGAAGGGAGATACCCTATCATACATCTTTAGCAGAATAGATTAAACAAACTGCTACATTTGTGCAAAGCCTGCAACCTCTTTAAAATTATAGCTTCTTTAAAATTAGTTGCGTGCATCCAGGAGAATGGGAATTTTCCTGCCAGGGGTTTTAGCTGACGGTGGACCGATGAGGATCTTCGCTACTAAACTTGATGGCGATGAAAAGGAATGCCAAAGTGTCCAAGTTCTTCAGCCATTGGAAAGAACCAGGTTCAATCGGGAATGATACCCCAATTGCAGTCTTGGCCGGAGACACATCTACTGTATGTCTTCCCTTCTTGGATCACATTGCACCGGGGTTGAATAATTCTTGTTGCCCTGGATTGGCTGCAGAAGTTGTGGTACCCGGACTTGATTCGACTGCTGGACGGGAGTTCTCTCCATCTTTTGCAGGTGCACGGCCTATTGAAGCAAGGTCCGGTGCTCATGTTGAATAGGTGCCTCTTTGGTCTTGCAGCTTGGCCATTGAAAGGGCTCAGTTGAGACAAAAAGGTTATTCTGATTCAGTCATTGCTACCTTGCTTCAAGCCCGGAAACGCTCTGCATCCGTGGGATCTTGGCAGGTACTTGTGACCTGGATTGGCCACTGTTGGAAACAGGACGCTTATGTTCTTATGTATCACGGGTGTGGAGGACATTTTGAGGGCTGGTGTTCTGAGCATGGACTTTCTCCCTTCTGTACTCAGATCACACACATCCTAGTATTTCTGCAGGCAGGCTTTCAGAAAGGATTAATGTTGAGTTCTGTACATGTTCAGGTTGCAGCTTTGGCCTGTTTCAGGGGCCGATTACAGAAGACGTTTCTTGCGGCTTACCCAAATATTATTTGATTCTGGTGTTCAGAGTGGTGTTCAGAGTGGAACCTTGATTTAGTTCTTTGAGCTCTTCAGAAGCCTTCTTTTGAGCCACTCCAGAAAGCTGCCTTGAAAGATCTTACGCTGAAGACAGTGTTCTTGTTGACTGTTGCATTGATATGTGGGGTTATATGCGTGGCTCCTTCCTTCCTTTCTCCTGACAGTGGTGTCAGCGTTTCATCTCGACCAATTTATGGAGCTTCCTTCCTTTCACACAGAGGATGACGAGGCTCGGCATTCTCCTTTGAAGGTTTTCAATGTCGGTAGAGTCCTCCATTAGATATTTGGAAGTCAAACATGAATTTCACAAATCAGACACTTTGTGCTTTTTGGTAAACAGAGGCTTGACCTCATGGCTTCCATGCCCACAATTGTTAGATGGCTGAAGGAGACTATCATGCCGGCTTATTTGCATGAGGGAAAGCAGGCTGATTCTAGAGGCGTACAGTGACATTCTGGATGGAGACTACTTTACTGTCTCCAGCAGATATTTTGCAAGGCAGTGACGTGGTCGCTGCTACATACCTTATACCAAGCACCTACCAGGTGGATGTTGCGGTGTGCTCAGAAGCCAGTTTGGGGGCTTCAGTCTTCAGGGTGATGGTGCCAGGATCCCACCCACTCTAGGGGATATTGCTTTTGAACACCCCACAGGTTCTGGAATAGTGGGAAGCTATGTAATTGGAGAAATTGGGTTTTACCTGATGATGATTTTCTTTCCATTAGTCCTTCCCACTATTCATAATGTAAGACCTAATTTCTCCATTATTAACATTAAATATAACTAAATTCCCTCTTAAGGCAGCTCTGCATTTACTTGCAGCTGACTTGAGCAGCATCATTCCCTTTCACTGTGTACCTGGTTCACAAGACCAGGCTCTTAAGAGAGGAGCATTGTATGATGGTGATAAACACTTGGAAGTCAGTGAGTACAAAAGCCTTTATTGAATTGATGATGTAATAATTTGACCAAATAATGGATAACATTTTTTATATCCTTTTGGCATTTGAATGATTAGTCATCTCTCAACACAGCTGTGCTCTGTACTCCTTGTACCGTACAATTCCCACGTCATCAGAAAGGATACAGGCAGGACTGTGAGGAAACCTTTCTCAACTGATTCACACCGCAGTGTTCTGTTACTGCTTGTTAACAAGATGACTGTTCCTTGTAGCTGTAGATCCCAAGGAAATGAGTAAGAAGCGGTAAAAGGCAAGTTTCGTCGTACATACAAATTGGTAATTGAGTAATAAGTTGCACCACAAGGCTTTCTTCTGCAAAAGGTCGTGTGAGGACATGAAGTGCTGCTTGCATTTAGACTGTATACATTGTACAGCTCTCTATTTAATTGGAGAATTGCAGGTATTGAATGAAGACATTTTTAAACTGCCTATTACTTGTTCTTCTGCTCTGAGCTCTAACAGGTTTTTAAAAAATCTGTCAACAAAGTTGCTCAGCTGTCAGATTTATGTTAACGTCTCCAGATTTGCTGTGTGTATTTGAGCTGTGGATGTGGAAGGTTTTGCTATGCCTCAGTAATCATCTTTTGCCAGGTAGCCAATTGCACTACTAGTGAGCTGAGTCTTAAAAAGGCACCTTTCTAATGGCATTTGCTTATTCTTTATTTTCTGATATTCCAAGGTATTTTGAATCATATTTTGAGGACCTTTTAAAAAGCCACATGGTTCCTGAGCCTGTTGAATCTTCTTACTGTAAAGCTACTCTCAAACCCTATAGCAGCCTATAGGCAAACTAAATTGCAGTGTTTTGTTCGGAGGTTAGTTGATGGGTGGGGATCCTCATTAAACTTCCAGCTTTTCTGTTCAACCTCATTAGTGTGAAAATCTTACTGAGGTCCAAATGCACTAAGCCTAATGAACCAGTTCTAGCTGGTTTAGTGAGCAAGGAGTAAAACGAGATATGCACAAAAGGGTTCGCCGAGCTCTTTTCCTATCACAGTAGCATCTAACGAAAATGGAATGCAACGCTATTATAATGAGCTAATTACTATACAAATGTGCATGCAGAGCGATGCACAGCTATTTTCCGACCTGATGCACAGAAGCAATCCATACCTTTTACCACTGAAAATTAACGGGAGGTCTGGACAGTTCTTGCTGGTACTTCACAGCTTTAGGGTCATCTTGTGCAGAAGACATGAGAGCAAAGCACTTTTGTCAGCAAAGGCTGCCCGAGAGAAAAGCAAGGGGAGGAGGGAGAGGGAATGAGAGAGCAGAAAAGTCTTAGCCTACGGGAAGGGCAGCTGGCTGTAAGGCAATCTGCGAGCAGTCCCAAGCCAACAAAAACAAAACTACACCATCTGCTAACCCTCTGTAGCCGGGCATTGCTGCTGCTGAGCTTGCCTTGTGATGGAGGTGAGGAGGTTTCTGGATTCTGCCCCCCTCCCCCCCCCCCCCAGGCAGGAGTGTGCAGGCTCTTGGCATCAGCAGATGAGCGACGGGCGGGCCCCCCCCCCCCCCCAGTAGGAGAGTGCAGGCTCCCAGCATCAGTGGACCGCGGCAGTTTAGAAAAAAAAAGAAAACTACGCCAGCTTTCATACATGCAGTTTGTTTGCATGTATAAGAGCTGTCTGTAGCATGCGCAGAGCAGCCACACTTAGCGATTGGCTGTTCTGTGCATGCTCAGTTCGCTGACTGGATTCCCCCATATCACAGCAAATGAGCTGAGTCGCAGAAGCAATGAGCAGCTCCTTTGCATGCCATTTCTCTTTGGGAATCCCTTTGTGTTTTCAAATTGGTAATGTTTATCAATTTGGAAATACAGACTGATTATTAATGGGGCCCTTTGTGCATCTGGGCCTGAGTAAAGAAGAACACTTTACATACTGGCTGTTAAAAATATATATATATATATTCTTTTTTTCCTTGAGTTCTGAGCAAAGTTGTTACTCAACTTTAATGCATGACACAGGGTAATAGTGCAAGGGAGGCTGGAACTTGGCACTTTGGAAGGTGTTCTGACTTAAAATTGTTCATCTGGAGTATTTTTTTAGTCTGCATAGGTAGATAAAAGGCAAAAAGTGTTTCTTTTCTGTGACTAAAAATATAGAAATAACTTTACATCAGTTTTCTGTCGGGAGGATCTAAAGCAGGCCTCAACAAATTTTCACAAAATCTAGGAGCCAGTCGCTGAAACCGCTTTCATTTCTTCTCTACTCCACACCCAAATTTAACAGTGATACTCGAGTTTTTTTTTTTTTTTTGGGGGGGGAGGAGGAGGGGTGGTGAATCATTTCTGTGATCAGCAACAGTTCCTTTAGAAACTGATCTAAGGCTCGTTTCCTATTCTGTGACTGAAAGTTTAATAAATCAGTCCCTTAAGGTTATATCTTTATCTATATACAGATTGACATTATTTGGTGTAGAACTGCAGATTCCATGAAAAAATACTTTGAGCAGTACAGACAGACTTTCTGTAATATTCCGAGGCAGAAGCAGCAAGTTGTTGTTTAACCACAAACAATACGCAAAAACAGAGAACAGCACACACACGACTTCCAGGGTGCATGCAACAAAATAAAGTAATCTTTGCCTTGTCACCCATTCCTTCTTCAGGTCATTCTCAAATAGGAGTGACAGTAGACAATACAAGGCCATTGTTGCCTTGGTCCAAACTGATGGTACAGCTGCCCCCATGAAAATGCCCTTAACAATGGAAACGGAACCAGTTAATAAGCTTTTAGTCAATGAGTGCTTGGGCTGAAATTGTATGTAGAGCTAAGAGCTTTCTGGAAATGCTCATTTAAAATGAAACTCCATTCTCCTCTCCTTTTTTATAAAATGCTCAGTGACGACGTAGAATTTGACTTCAAAGTCAGGAGTAGTTTTTTTTCAGTTGATAGTTTTGCTAGAGTTGAGTCTCTCTCTTGCCCTGTTGTGTTCCTGAAATAGTTTTTAATTCTTTTTAAAGCAGAGAAAGATCTTTCCATGTAGCTATAGTGCTTGACTTGTAAGAATCAGTGTGCCACGTTTGTAACTTTCACTGAGGCAACAGAACCTAGCGCAGTATCTTAGTATTTTATGTATTTCTACCATGAAACTCTGTAGATGAATCATAGGCTCCAGCTCTGTGGGTGCTAGGGCACCCCCAATATTCTTTCGAGCACTGCCCAGATATTGGAGCTGAAATTTTCAGGATGTAGCAAGGAGGTTTAATGACCGGAGACAGCGGAAGCATGCTTGGCCCATTATGTGGGCTGAGCCAGTAGGTGGAGCTTGTTGCCCTATCAGTTACATTGTTTAGAGTGTACCAAGATGGTGGCAGCTGTATTGGGGAGAATGAAAACTTTGGGTGGACAGGCTTCAGCCGTGTGACATCATGCCGTGGGATGTAGAGATGCAAGGAAAAGCAGGAAGGAAGGTTGTCTCCTCAACTACTGCCTCTGCTTCCACTTTTGGATCATGGTCAGACATTCCTTAGCCAGCCAATAAGCTACAAAGGAGACAGGACCAGTAGCTGAGGCGACACCGTTGGTCAGACATTCCGTAGCCAGCTAATAGGCTGTTGCAGGACGGAAGGTTGTGATTTTTAAGATACTGGTCTTGCATCCTCTGCAGCTTTATAATATCTGACCAGTGGGCAAACGGTACTTCTCCCATGAGCTGAAGATCTCATAGCCACACAGTTAAATATGGGGCATGTAAGAACTATGGCCTTGATTCTGTGTGATCAAAATTGGCTTTTGACAAAAGTGATGGATAAATAACCATGTCGTGCACTATCAGGATTCATGAGTGCTTGGGCCAGTATGATATGAACTGAATCCAGTTGTACCTCTTGTAAAGATTATGCTAGGAGATGCATTGGAATAGAGGCATACAGGAGGTCTAGGGGATTCGGAAAAGATCCATTGTTAATCCATTCTGACTTGGTCACTTTGAGCAATATTTGAGACTAGTGGTGATGTGTGAGAACACTAACATATCAAAAATTGTGAATTCCCACTTTTGGAATAGGACAATTAAATATGGCCTTATTGGGACCACTTGTGAGGTTGAAAAAGTTTTTGCTTAGTAAATTGGGGAGAGGCTCGGAGGGAGGTAAGGTAGTATGATGATGGAATTGAGGACAAGAAAAGGTATCCAAATGTGAATCTCTTCCTTAAACAATAGTTACAAGGCTGCAGAGAATGAGACAGGGACCCACTGTAACCATAGGGACAGAGCCCATGGGGGCGGGGATGGGGACAAAGCCTGTGGGGATGTGGTAAAACTTTGTCCCCTGTCATTTTCTACTTTGAAGCCTGTTAACGAACTGGACTGTTAAATTTTATGTTTGAGTGATGCAGATGATATATATATATACAGTGGGGGAAATAAGTATTTGATCCCTTGCTGATTTTGTAAGTTTGCCCACTGACAAAGACATGAGCAGCCCATAATTGAAGGGTAGGTTATTGGTAACAGTGAGAGATAGCACATCACAAATTAAATCCGGAAAATCACATTGTGGAAAGTATATGAATTTATTTGCATTCTGCAGAGGGAAATAAGTATTTGATCCCCCACCAACCGGATTTAATTTGTGATGTGCTATCTCTCACTGTTACCAATAACCTACCCTTCAATTATGGGCTGCTCATGTCTTTGTCAGTGGGCAAACTTACAAAATCAGCAAGGGATCAAATACTTATTTCCCCCACTGTATATATATATATGTTTTTTGAAAAAACAAGGGATCTTGCTCGCTATAACTAGCAAAATTGCATGGGGGATCCTGTACATTTCTGCTACCTGCACATCTTCTGAGAAGACAACTTCTATTGCATGAAGTACTGTGGAAGACAGGAGATCTAGACTGAATGCTGATGACTTATTCATCCACAGATTAAAAAAATCATAACAGTGCTTCATAAGGCATATAGAGCAGATTATATTTTGTACTCCTGGACATTTTAACAGGGTGGATTAAGATTCCTTGGGGTAGTAGGCTATTGTTGGGGTTGGAAGGGTAGAGGGTGGTCCTGAGGAGGGTTATTATAGTTGCTCGTTGTTGTTGTTGTTTTCTATTTGTGATTTATAAACAGTTGCACAGCATATTCCTTTTATACTTTAACTAGCCGTTGAGCCCGTAAAAACGGGCTAGTATAGGAAAGGGGGGGGGGGGGTTGAAAGCCCCTTCCCGTCGCCGCCACCCCTCCATCCGGCCCGGGTCCTCGCTCCGCTATTGAAACAACGAGGGAACGCAGCACACAGCTCTGCTGAGCTGCCGTCCTTCCTTCCTTTTTCTCTGCCTGTGTCCCGCCCTTGTGTGATGTAACGTCGTTGAGGGTGGGACACAGGCAGAGAAGAAGGAAGGACGGCAGCTCAGCAGAGCTGTGTGCTGCGTTCCCTCGTTGTTTCAGTAGCGGAGCGAGGGCCCGGCCGGGTGGAGGGTGGGGGGAGCGTTAGCGACGGCGGTTTCGTCCCTCTCAAATGCGCAGTGCAGACCCTCTCTGTTCGGCCCCATCATCACGTATTGACACGGGGGCGGGGCAGAGAGGGTCTCTACTGCACATTTGCGAGTGAGTACGACACTCGCCATTTATATGTTTGATAAAAAGATTTAAATGTTTGAGGCTTCTGCAGATGACAGAACCTGTGGGGATTGGGTGGGAACAGAGACAACCCACGGGGACGGGATGTGGACAGGGACAGATTTTGTCTCTGTGTCATTCTCTACCACACTCCTCTGCTTGCAAACAGAGTACATGGCAGTTTGATTGTCCGTCGGCAAATCAAATCATTTCAATGCAAAATTATTGCAGAAAAATACCCAGAGCTAGGTCATGAACTTTATTGCTTAGACTGCGAGCATTTGTGGTCATCGCTTTCCATCTATTTATTTATTGCATTTGTATCCCACATTTTCCTACCTTTTTGCAGGCTCAATGTGGCTTACAATGTATCATTGTTGGTAGACAATAGATTGGGAGATAACAGTTATTGTTACATAAAGAGTAGCATAATCGAAATTTAAACAAGTAGATAAAGTATAAAGCTGTGCTGATAATAGGTAAGGTGTAGATGCCATAAAGAATCTCCTAATCAAAATTTAAACAGCAGATGTAAGCAAAAACAGTGTTGGTCATAGGTAAGTTGGCGATATATTACAGTTATAATCGCTGAGTTTATTGGCCTTGTTGAAGAGATGGGTCTTCAGGGATTTGCGAAAGTTAGCTAGTTCATAAGTAGTTTTTAAGTTGCGCGGCAGAGCGTTCCATAACTGTGTACTCGGGTAAGAAAAGTTTGACGCATGCGTTAGTTTGTATTTTAGGCCTTTGCAACTGGGGAAGTGAAGATTAAGGAAAGTGCGGGATGATCTTTTGGCGTTCCTGGGTGGCAGGTCTACCAGATCTGACATGTAGGCTGTGGCATTTCCGTGCATGATTTTATGAACTATGGAGCATACTTTGAACGCGATACGTTCTGTAAGTGGAAGCCAATGTAATTTTTCCCTTAGCGGTTTAGCACTTTAATATTTTGTTTTTCCGAATATGAGCTTTGTTGCGGAGTTCTGAGCGGTTTGGAGTTTCTTGATGATTTCTTCTTTGCAGCTAGCGTAGAGTGCATCGCAGTAGTCTAGGTGACTAAGCACTATTGACTGTACCAGGTTACGAAAGATGTTCCTTGGGAAGAAAGGTCTTATTCTTTTTAGTTTCCACTTCCTGGTATGTGTTTCAACATTAGTGATTTGGGGGTGTCTTTTCTCTTTGAGTACATTCATATCTTTTTTTTGTTCCACCTTCATTGCTTTTTCTTCCACCTCAGTTCTATTTTCAGGAACATCACAGTGCTGTAATGGAGCAAAAGAATTCTGTAGGGGCAACACTTGTGTGGGCGGATGCTTCTCTGTCACATAACGAAGTCTGCCTGAGCCTGCTGTGAACCATCTATTTTTAGGTGGTTTTATCCTTTGAGGCAGTAGTGTGAATTTGGCTTGATTCTGTGCAGTATGATTTTGTGTAGTCTTAGAAGTTGCTTTAAGTGCATCTAATTCCTGCTTTACTTTGCTGATCTCCTGTTTTAAACAGTAGTAGATAATCGTTGTGTACCATGAGTTAAAGATATCATGAACAAAGGTAGTGTCTAGGCTACGGTTAGTCAGGCTCATTGTGGAAGGATTTGACCATATCAGTTTTATTTTTAAATCTTATACCATCTGTTGGCAGTACTATAGATTCACTATTAAGATTTAGATACTTCCAGTACTGTACGTTGAGTATCCTTTGCATTTGGTTGAGAGACTTAAGAAGTGGAAAAACCAGAGCTGGTACAGTAAAAACTCTTAAAATAGGAAGGATGTGCTTGATGTTCCACTTTCTTTCTAGCAAGAGAATACAGTCTGGGAGGTTTGTGACGCTGTGTCTTAGATAAAGAAGAAGTTTCAGACGTAGGAGGAGGAAATCCGCCACTAGAGTAAACTGTTTAGGGTTCACAATAGCATCCAGAAACAAACGTCATGCTCTTGAGAGAATGAATGAGAAATAAAGCAGTAACATCTTTCCAAAGGAAGTCACAGATTACTTAGTCAAGTGAGTCTCTGAGTCTGTATTTCTATTGGAAGTAAGGATCCTGTTTAGAAGACAAAAGAAGGAGCGTCCCCAATGATACTAGAAAGTTGGAAGATGACAAAAGAACTTGAACTGCCAAACTACTAAAGTGTGCTCAGGCACTCAAATGGCTGAGTTAAGTATTAGGTATTCCTTCACATTGCTGCTTTTGTATGAACTGAGCAGCTGAAGTAAATTGATAGAAGAAAAACTGCATCTCAGATATGTGAAAAACAGAGAGACACAGGGGTAGAATATAAGATTGAACAACTAGGGTAAGTTTCTCTAGAGGAAGCCCCTTATCAATATCAGCCTAAGCACTGATAGGAAAAACTGAGAGCCAAAGGCTAAGACAGTATCCTAGAGAGAAAATTAGGAATTTGTTAAACAAAATAAAATTTCCAGTTTATAGGGAAGTGCATCCAGTTAGCACGTCTTCAAAATACTACTACTACTACTAACTAGCATTTCTAAAGCGCTACTAGGGTTACATTCACGTCCAAAATAGATTTCACGCGTATTCATTGGTTGCCTATTTGTGCATAAGTATTAAACTGAATATCTGAAATGCAATAAGTATTAAACTGAATAATGTCCTAAAAGGTTTTTTTGTTCTGCCTTTCAATCGAGGGTCATTTCAAAAAACAACTAAAATTTTTTTGTTGCTTGTACACATCCCTAGTACTTCAAGGGAAGATATAAGAAAAGGCCTGTGAATATTGGATTAAATATGGGACTTGTAAGAACTGGGGCTGTACTGAATATTCAATTCAGTTTGGTCTCAAATAGTGCCCCGAATACATTATTTGTATTATGATTTAAATTCAAATACGAATAATTCAGAGTCTACTGTGCTTAATCCTACAGAAATGCAAAACACAGTCCTGTCCTGTGCTGAGCAAAGACATGAGCAGAGGATAGTTCTCAGCCTTGTGCTGGGTGAAGCAGTTAATCATCTTGATGAATGGACACTTTTTTTTTTTAATCTGTGGTGGTGAGATTTGAACTTGAGCCCCAAGGGACTACTTGAGCTCATTCAGTTGTGCATGTGCTGGGCTCTGTTTGGAATGGAATAATTTAACTTTATTAGTAAGAGGAAAGAATTATTGAAGAGGTTTTGAGAAGATTTGATTTTGTGTAACTCCTGCAGAGCTTGTTTTTGGAATGCTCCTGAATGGTTCCTGGATTGTAATTTAATTATTGTGGGATTTTTTTTTTTTTTTCAGAATAAATATTGTTTGTGCGTTTATCTTGCTTTATTCATATTTATTCAATTCTGTTTTATAGTCTGCTCAGTAGGAGCCTTTCGTAGCTTTGATAAGAAAGTTTGAAGCTTTTTGAATAAAGGTTTTTGTTGATTTGCAATATTATGTAGTTTTTACTTTTGATTGTTAAAGCTCGATGCCATTATTTGTATTTGGTCAAATCTTTTTCTTTATTCGTATTCAGCCAAATAGTAAAATGTGCTATTTGGTACAGCTGTAGTAAGAACCGAATAAACCTGGAATGTGCTGGAGTCCAGCAATTATAACGGACTTTAAATATGGCTGGGACAGATAGTGAGGATAGCTGTCAAAGGAGGAGAGAGGTTGGGTAAAAGATATTGGGAAGTGTGAGGATGTAGTAGGGCGGAGGGTTGGTACTAGTCTGTTAATTCATTTTCTCCTTTACTCAGTATAGTAGGGTACCAGAGATGAAGACTGGATGAGCTAATTGTTTTCTTGTCTGCCATCATCTGCTGTTTCCTTACTACATCATAGAAAAAAATGTTGGACATAGGTTCATTACTACTACTACTACTACTAGTTAGCATTTCTATAGCGCTACAAGGCATACGCAGCGCTGCACAAACATAGAAGAAAGACAGTCCCTGCTCAAAGAGCTTACAATCTAATAGACAAAAATAAAGTAATCAAATCAATTATTGTGTAAAGGAAGGAGGAGGGTAGGTGGAGGCAGGTGGTTACAAGTGGTTACGAGTCAAAAGCAATGTCAAAGAGGTGGGCTTCCAGTCCAGACCTAAAGGTGGCCAAGGATAGGGCAAGACGTAGAGGCTCAGGAAGTTTATTCCAGGCGTAGGGTGCAGCGAGACAGAAGGCGCGAAGTCTGGAGTTGGCAGTAGTGGAGAAGGGAACAGATAAGAAGGATTTATCCATGGAGCGGAGTGCACGGAAGGGGTGTAGGGAAGGACGAGTGTGGAGAGATACTGGGGAACAGCAGAGTGAGTACATTTATAGGTTAGTAGAAGAAGTTTGAACAGGATGTGAAAATGGATAGGGAGCCAGTGAAGCGACTTGAGGAGAGGGGTAGTATGAGTAAAGCGACCCTGGCGGAAGACGAGACGGGCAGCAGAGTTTTGAACCGATTGGAGAGGGGAGAGGTGACTAAGTGGGAGGCCAGCAAGAAGCAGATTGCATTAGTCTAAACGAGAGGTGACAAGGGTGTGGATGAGGGTTTTGGTAGAGTGCTCGGAAAGAAAGGGGCGGATTTTACGGATGTTGTAAAGAAAGAAACGACAGGTCTTGGCGGTCTGCTGGATGTGAGCAGAGAAGGAGAGAGAAGAGTCAAAGATGACCCCAAGGTTTCGAGCCGAGGAGACAGGGAGAATGAGAGAGCCATCAACAGAAATAGAAAACGGGGGGAGCGGGGAGGTGGGTTTGGGGGGGAAAATGAGAAGTTCGGTTTTGGTCATGTTTAATTTCAAGTGGCGTTGAGACATCCAGATAGCAATGTCAGACAAGCACGCTGAAACTTTGGTTTGGATGCAAGGTGAGATATCAGGGGTAGAAAGGTAGATTTGGGAGTCATCAGCATAGAGATGGTAGGAAAAGCCATGGGATGAGATTAATGAACCAAGGGAAGAAGTGTAGATAGAAAAGAGGAGGGGGACCAAGAACAGAACCCTGAGGTACGCCGACAGGCAGAGGGATAGAAGTAGAAGAGGATCCACCAGAGTGAACACTAAAGGTGCGGAGGGAGAGGTAGGAAGAGAACCAGGAAAGGACAGAGCCCTGGAATCCAAGTGAGGACAGGATATCAAGGAGTATGCTGTGATCGACAGTGTCAAAAGCAGCGGAAAGATCAAGAAGAATGAGGATGGAATAGAGACCTCTGGATTTAGCCAGTAATAGGTCATTGGAGACTTTAGTAAGAGCAGTTTCGGTTGAGTGGAGAGGGCGAAAACCAGATTGTAGTGGGTCAAGAATAGCATGTGAGGAGAGAAAATCAAGGCAGCGGCGGTGAACAGCACGCTCAAGTAATTTGGAGAGAAAAGGAAGGAGGGAGATGGATTGGTAATTAGAGGGACAAGTAGGGTCGAGTGAAGGCTTCTTAAGGAGAGGTGTGACGGCAGCAGGGACAGTCGCAGTGGAAAGTGAGAGGTTGAGAATGTGACAGATAAAAGGAATAAGAGCAGGAGAGATGGCATTAAGAAGGTGGGTGGGAATGGGATCACAGGAACAGGTGGTACATTTTGAGGAAGAAAGGAGAAGTGTAGTTTCCTCTATAGTAACTTCAGGAAAGGAGGAAAAAGAATGAGGGGAAGGAGAGAGTGTACACTTTTTCTATGGCGCTACTAGACTTACGCAGCGCTGTACAAATTAACATGAAAAGACCGTCCCTGCTGAACAGAGCTTACAATCTAAATTGGACAGACGAACAGACAGCTAGGGGTGGGGAAATTGCCACCTCTCCCTCCACTAATCCGTTCCCCTCTCTCTCCCCCTCATTGAAAAGACCTCTTATGCGTGGTATCTGTACATGTATTTGTATAGATTATTTGTGGTTTGTTCCATCACTTCTGTTCTTGTTTATTTACATCTTTCGTTTGGTTCTTTGACGATTCATTTTATTTTTTTTTGGGGGGGGGGGAGGGAGGAGTTTTGTGCTTTTTCAGGTTTGAACTAATACTAAAACGTATGTTTAAAATATATTTTTAGGGGATTGAAAGTATAAAAATGTGTGTGTGTTTAAGCAGCTTTGTATGTTTGACAGTTGCAATTTAAATATATTTATGTAACTCATTGACCCAGTTAACATCAGAGTGACTTACTTGAGTAAATTCGTGTTTGTGGGGAGGCCAGGACCAGCGAGAGCTGGGAGGCTGGTTTGCACAGTAGTGCACTCACTTAGCACTCTCCTTTCTTCCGGTAAATCAGTCCAGAGTTGCAGTTCTGAACTAAAAGGTTTATTTAAACTTGGATGATACAAGAAAGCATGGGACGGCTCCTCAGTAGCAATTATATTACAATCAGTAGTATAATAAAGTAGTTTAAACACTTTATAGTCTTTAGTAAGTTTCCTTATGAACACTCCACCTTGCTAGAAGTTCTTGGTAAATAACATTTTCAGCTGTAATCTCTCTCTGGACCCTTGCTGTATGTCATATATTTATTTATATATTCAGCTTTGTTTACCACCTTTGTGAAGCATAAGAACATAAGTATTTCCATACTGGGGACAGACCGAAGGTCCATCAAGCCCAGCATTCTGTTTCCAACTACTACTACTACTGCTTATCATTTCTATAGCGTTACAAGGCATACGCAGCGCTATACACCAGACACAAAAGACAGTCCCTGCTCAAAGAGCTTACAGTCTACAATCCAGTTGATGGTAAATGTTATTCTTTACGACCAAAACACCACTGATTGTAGAACTCAATAGGTGGCAGTGACCAAACCAGGTTACAAGTACCTGGCAAGATCCCAAAACAGTACAATACATTTTATGCTGCTTATCCTAGAAATAAGCAGTGGATTTTCCCCAAGTCCATCTTAATAATGGCTTGTGGACTTTTTTCTTTTAGGAAGTTATCCAAACCTTTTTTAAAACTCCACTAAGCTAACTGCTTTTACCAATTCACCAAAGATGGTGTACAGTGAAAATATGTTAAACATAGGCAATAGATAAATAACAGTAGGCATATTCAAATAACAGTACACATTATGACATAGTATACTACTTACTATGGTAGTACAATACACATTAAAACATCTTGGTAGACAGCATATGGTGTAAGTGGAGGTGGAACATATAGACAGATAAGGTAGAGTAACTTAAGGAGAAATTACAGGAAAATGATTTCAGCTAGAGTGGATAAGCAAGTCCTGGTACAGTATATTCAGCTGATGTTAGCTTTTTTGTGTATAGGGCTCTTTTTTTGAGCCTTCAGGTAGAAAGTCCTTGCAGTTGGTCCTTGCCCATTGGGCAAACTGATTCCCTCCCGGGACCATCCTCTGGTCACTTCCTGTTTCTTTAGGCTTGATCTTTGTTATTCTTTCTCACTATCCTTTAGCAGGATTGTGGTCGATGTTGGTTCCCTGTTCAAGAATCCTCCTAGTTCAGATTCAGCAGCTTTTTGTAGGCTCTGTTAGGTGCACCTTACCCCTCGCTTTGGTAGCCAGAGACCATCCTGTTTTTCAGTAGCTGTATTTTAGTGTGGGAGGCAAGAGCCAAGCCTTTTCCATTGCAGTATTGGTGTGATGGTGGAGGAGCAGGAGCCAAAACAAGTCTACTCCCAACTGCCTCTTGTTCTAGTAGCTGTGAGAGTACTGTAAGTCACAAGGAGGCCTGTTTTCAAAGCACTTAGACTTCAAAGTTACATAGTAACCTATGGAACTTTTTAAGTTTAAGTGCTTTAAAAATGAGCCCCGAGGTCACATACCTTATACTGATAGAGTAACTAGAGGCCTCTTCTGAGCAGTTTGTAGAAGCGGAACTTGAGTGCCCTCTACCCCATTGCTTCTGAACCTTCTGGAGGCTCACCTAGCCATTCAGGATTACCAAGATGAATATGCATGGGAGAGATCTGCATGTAATTAGTTTCTAATGTGTATAAAGTTATCGAATGTATATTCCTTGTAGTAATCCTGAAATCTCAACTGACTAGGCACGCCTCCAGAAGAGGGTTGAGAAGCAGTGCCCTACACTTATTTGGAAGCATCACAGATCAGGCTCAAACTTTTGAGGGAAGGTGGAGCATTTGCCCAGTCTTCATCTGGTAAGGGAGAAAGTGTAATTTTTCAAGAGGGTCAAATTGAAAAGTAATAGAAAATCCAAGCATCAGCATAGTTCTCACTTGTAAGATGACTTTATGTGATCACTATGTATGTGGGCCACCCTCCATAACTCTGTGTTTACTATCCTATCCACCCCTTCATATGGGCTTGGTTTTAATTTTACAATTACCAACTCATAGATCTGCATTCACAATTATCACTTTCTATGTAATGAGTGAGTCCCATTTTTCCCTCACAAATAAAAACACAGCAACTTTTCATTAGAATCAATTATGAGCTACTTATTTGTAAATGTTCAAGTTCCAAGTTGGGCGCTATTGACTGTCGCTGTTAACATCCTACAGCTTGTAAGACCTAAGAGGCTTCCTGGATCTTAATATTGCTATATCTTAATCTTGCTGTAGGGAGATTCTTAAAATCAGCATCCCAGGCAGTGTTGACTCTCATTCCACCTTGGAGAGAAAATTGAGTTTGCTGGTCCCTTCATACTGTTGGTAGATAAATGTTAGATGCAACCAAAAGCCACTCTGAAGTGTTGATGTGATGTACCTGAGATGTATTATACAGTTTTAGCTGTTCTAGAAGCATGTTGTGATCTCTTGGAGGTGCTGCAGTGCACAAAGTCCTGGGACCTGAATTTGAAGATGTCCGTCCTCCAGTTGTCTTGAGGCTTAGTCTGGTCTTGGTTTTATCCCAAGTATTCTTAAGATGTCATTCAAAAGTGAGGCTTCCACCTCTGGAAGAACCTTCACTTTGACTACAAAACGTAAGTGGCCTATATGCATCTCGGGATAATTTCAAACATTATATGAATAATAAGGGGAAGGATGGAGATGACACTGGCAGTTTTCAACACTAAACAGATTGGGTTTGATATTCAGTCCACGGCGGTAAGTGGATAGCAAGCTGCTTCCAGCTGTGGGCTGAACTAACCCCAAGTAATCGATGCCAGGGCATGCGCGGCTTTTGCCATTGAATATCAGAGTATGGCTGCCGATCTGGAAGTTAATCAGACCCGGCCAATATTGAGACTGATGCATGGTTAATCTGCCACATAAATTTAAGCAAGCTGTTTTGTTGTCTTAACTATATGCGGTTACATAGCTGGTTAGTGGACTGGAAATCACAGCTAACTGGCAATGTTGCTGCTCTTTCCACATTGCGCCTCTAACCTATTTGGTTGGGGGATGGCTGGTTAGTAAGGATATTCAGTGGCACTAACTGGTTAGATGCTACTGAATATCCCCAGTTAGCTCCACACAAATGATTTAAATGGCCAGGAGCCTCTCCTGGCCATTTAAATCACTTTATTATTATTATTATTTATTATTATGACATTTCTACCCCGCATGTTCCCAAGAAAGCTCAGGTTCAATGCGGCTTACATAACAAATTAAGAAGAAGCAGTACAACACAATTATTAATACAAGAATACGATTGTTAAATTCCATCCCAAAGTCACTGGCAGTGGTCATCAGTAGATGTACATTGAGCAACACTAAACGGATATTTCTCCTGACTGTAAGTGTAAAGTTAAGCACTGGGCAAGCTTTTTTAACTATACCATGGCTTCCTCAGCTGACTAATGGGCCCAGTATCTTTATTTTATGTATGCATTTTTGTTTACAGAATTCATTTATTCAGCCTACCCATTTATAGGGGAATGACCAAAGTAGTGTGCAACAAACTATAGAATTAGTATAAGCAATATTCCCCTCATTCAACCCCCCCAACTCTCCTTCATGGTGAAGGGCCCTGACACACCGGTATGCAGCAATATCGTTATGTGGTGTTCATAAGCACCAGATCTAAACTGTCTGTAGGATGGATAATTATCTTCTGTGTTCTTGGTTGTGTCTCCTGGGAGGAACAGAGTGTATCTTGATGAATTACCATTGTTTCCAGGGGAATCCTTAGAATGTGACAGCTTTCACTGTGTATATCAAGGAGGTTTGATAACTGTAGATGGCATAACTCCATCTTTTTTAAACATTTAGTGTGTCTCTGCATTTACAGGTTGGTGTGCCTTAGGAGATTGTAGTAGTTTATGTAATTTATTTCTTTTTAATTGCCTTTGGTGGTATTTTCTTTTCTATATATATTATTTGGTGTTCTTTTACTTTTTAATGTAGTTTTTAATTGCTTTGTAAGTTGCTTTGATTTATTTATTAAAAAATGTGATCAAGTCTGAATAAACATATACATATCTGGCCCATTATATGGGCTGAAGCCAATGGGTGGAGCTTTTCACTCTGTCAGTGTCATAGTTTTGAGTGTACCAAGATGGCAGCTGCATTGGGGAAAATTAAATACTCGGGTGGAGTGGGTGGGGACCGGCTTTAACCTTGTGACATCATGCTGCCTTCTGTTGTCAAATCATTTGGTGTATATGGAACTTATCTCTCTGTTCTTAGTTGTGATTGGTTAGTTGACCTTTTCCTTAGCGTCTGCAGCAGATGAATCCAAGAACTGGTGGGTTGTGTCCATCTACCAGCAGGTGCAGATAGAGATTACAAAGCTAAAGGCAGTGATACCAGACGGCCAGCTCCTCCTTCACCTCAGTACATCTCTATCTCCAGCAGGTGGTGAATGGCGCTTCAGGTTGGAGGTGTGTTTAATGGATGGGGAGGGGTTGTGGTTGGGTGGCAGTAGGAGGCAGGGAGTTGGGGTTGAATTGGGGTTATGAGGGGAGGAAGGTGTAGAGGATTAGAGTGGAAGGTTGTTAGAAGGATGGGTGGATTTTGTTTTTAAAGAACTATGGAATTGTGTTTATACTTTTTGTTTTACTGTGAGATTTAAGTGTTGATTTCAACTTGCTTTGGGTATTCTTTTGATGAAGAGTATCAAAAGTGGAACTGAAATGTGAATTTGTTCTGTTCCTGGAATTGTATTCTGCAGTTGCTGTCACTTAAGTCTCTTGGTCTGAGACAGTTCAATGTAAAACTTTTAAAATATGGAGACCCAGTTTTGAATCTCATCTCTAATACTTTTTCTTTGACTGAGCACGTGTCAAAATTATTCCTTCATAGGACTTGGGTTTTCTTTACTTACATCACTCCTGTGTAAGTTTATTTAATCATTTGTGTTTAGCAAATCAGTAATTAATACGGTGGTTTTTCTACATGTGGGAAAATCAAGATGTGCTGTTAGTATGTGGACAAACTGTGTTTGGGAAAAGGCAGAAGTGTTGGGGACTTTTTTCTGTAGACCCTGATGCCAGAAAGTCCCTAGTGCTGTATGGATTGTGGTAGAATTGAATTGTAAACCAAGAAAATATTCTTCAGACTGCCAGTTCTTCTTTACTGTTTACTGTTTTCTGATTTCTTAGTTCAGTGTCGTTCCAAAGTCTTTTAAAACTCAAAAATGTTTTCCTCTGAGGAGTGTATAACAGTCTTTGCGAATAACTAAGCTAATCAAGTGACTGGATGTGGAACATTTCATGTCCTGTATAGTGCTGGAGCAATCAGAACTTGAGGGATTGTAGGCGGTAATCAGATTTTCCATATTCTAAAAGTGGAAGCTTTAATACATAGCTTTTTTGTGACTATAAATTTTATTTTGGATGAATGATACTGAGTGGGAGAATGGTAGTGGTAAAATGCCTGTGTATTTCAATACCTTTGCTCATAATTAATGAGGTGTAATATTGGTACCTAGGGCCTTGCAGTTTAAGCTTTCTGCCAGTGGTGGCATACTGAAAAGAGTCCAACTTTATGGCAGGAGTAGGGAGAATACCTGTCTGTACTTGTGCCATCTGGAAATCTAGGAGACTATCAATCAATGTGCAGAGGAAGTTATAGGATCACAGAGCACTTGCATCACTCAAGAGGCAGCAGAAAAGGGATGTCTAATGACACCACAGAAAACTGAAGAATGAAGGAGGTTCGGCACAGCAGTAATGAGCGGGAAAGTGCACGTTCACATTGGCTCCATACAGTGATCCTGTTTGTTCTTACAGATGGAAAAGTACTTTACTTAAATGTCTATTTCCTGCTGCACTGTGTAAGTACCATACTTTTTCAAAGTTTTAAAACTTTTTTGCTATCATACAGATCTCTCTTTAGAGTTAATATCCTTCTATTAGTTTCCCTAGTAGGGTTTTCAGTCATATTCGTTTGTATTCTGTTCATCTACCCTGTCTGGCTTTTTATGGGATCTCCAGGTGTCCTGGCCATGGCTCTCTGGGGTCCTTTTTACTAAGCTGTGCTAACAGATTTAGGGTGCGCTAAATGTGGCACGGCCCTTCATCAATACCATAATGTACTCTTCTTTACCATGCATGTATACACATGGTGTTTGTGTGTGTGTGTGTGTGTATATATATATATATATATATATATATATATATATATATATATATATATATATAATATGATCTGTTCCATATATATTATGTTCCATGTATGTTACCATGTATGTATGCACCTGGCGCAATACCATTTGTGATTCTGGTACCCGGAAATGGCAACCGCCATTACGGCAAATGTAAGCCACATTGAGCCTGCAAAAAGGTGGGAAAATGTGGGATACAAATGCTACAAATAAATAAATAAAAGTATACCTATGGGCTGCAGGGCACTTAATGCACACTAATTTGTTACCGTGCACTAAATCCATTAGCACACCATGGTAAAAAGACCCTTATTTCAGCAAAATTCACCCTTTCCTCTCTGAGCACACCACCCGTACTCTCGTCCACGCTCTCATTACCTCTCGCCTTGACTACTGCAACCTACTCCTTACTGGCCTCCCACTTAGCCATCTATCCCCCCTTCAATCTGTTCAGAACTCTGCTGCACGTCTTATATTCCGCCTGAACCGATATACTCATATCACCCCTCTTCTCAGGTCACTTCACTGGCTTCCAATCAGATACCGCATACAGTTCAAGCTTCTCCTTCTTACCTACAAATGCACTCAGTCTGCAGCCCCTCATTACCTCTCTACCCTCATTTCCCCTTACGTTCCCGCCCGTAACCTCCGCTCACAGGACAAATCCCTCCTCTCAGTACCCTTCTCCACCACCGCCAACTCCAGGCTCCGCTCATTCTGCCTCGCCTCACCCTATGCTTGGAATCAACTTCCTGAGCCCTTACGCCAAGCCCCCTCCCTACCCATCTTCAAATCCTTGCTCAAAGCCCACCTCTTCAATGTTGCTTTCGGCACCTAACGTTTATACCTTTCAGGAAATCTATAGACTGCCCCTATTTGACTGACTGTACATTTGTCCTTTAGATTGTAAGCTCCTTTGAGCAGGGACTGTCCTTCTATGTTAAATTGTACAGCGCTGCGTAACCCTAGTAGCGCTTTAGAAATGTCAAGTAGTAGTTTAAATTTATGCTTGGAATGAAACTTCTTGACTTTCCTGTATTTTTCTATTGTAATGGAAATTTTGGGGGAAAAAAAGTAATTTAATTTCACCATGCAAAAGGTCTCCAGCGGTAACCATATCTAGAATGAATACTCACAGTTGGTGAATACTGTTCTTAATTTGTTTACCCTCTGGGAACCTCTCAAGTGATGTCTGGGATTCTGGGAGCCTTTTGCATGCAGACATAAAAATAATTTAAGTGGTCACCTATTGACTGTAATTATTGTAAACGTTGCCCCTGAAGCAGGTACTACATACTGAAACATACTGGATGCATGTAGGTGCATGTACAATATTTTAAAGTGTATTAGATTTACAGTTTCCATTTTCACTTATAGTTGCTGTTAATAAACTGAGGTTTCATACTGGACTGGCTGTTTTATATGCTGCTTGACGCTCCTGAGGTGTTTTTCTAATAGCATAATGGCATGTTGGGTTGTGGTGATTCCGTGGACAATTTACGTGTTCTTACTTGCCTTCAGCATTGTGAATACTACAGAGGTGCTTCGTTCCTCACACGGTTGAGCTCCTGAATAAGTAAGTCACTTTTAAATAGGATGTTTGAAAAGTGGGCACGTACATGTTGCCAATCCTTTAGAAGAAAAATCAATTCATTTTTCTTAAGAAGCAATTACTTAGAGACAGACAAGGCATATGTTTGGTTGGTAAATGAGTATAGCTGGTCACTACTGTGCAGACAGTACCAAATTCAAAAATGTATTTATTTGCATTTGCTATAGTGCCTTTGCTATCTTGCAGATCAAAGCAGTTTGCAATCTAATAAAAACAAATAATGGAAAAGGAACTACAAATCCGGGTAGGAAAGGAAGACGGCCACACATACAAAGAGTGGGAAAAGGGTCGGAGAAGAGAAAGGTAAACGGGTCTGGGGATTGGGGAGGGAAATAGGTCACCATTTGATACACCATACTCTGGCAAAATCAAACAAATGCACAGTGGAAGAACCAAGCATCAAGGCTGATTTTAAATTTGGATAATAACTCAGCACATACTGTTAGAAGCAGAGAGGTTGTTAGAAGCAGAGAGGTTCCAGAGTGATGGAGCTGCAAAGAAGAATGCACAATGTCCGATTCCAAGGAAGCTTGCTTCGGACCAGTTAACAGCGGTAGTCATTTTAAAGAGCAGAGCAGATGGGCTGGTGAATTCTGGATTGTAAGAGATGAGAGGTAGAGTGGTAAGCCTGAAAGTTAATAGTAGAAGCTTAAAGATTATGTGCTGCTCAACGGAAGCCAGTGGCATCTCTGAATAAGGGGATCATAGCAGTGAAGGTTGCAGAATAGTCTTAAGAGCTGTATTCTGGAGGGATTTTAGCCTCTTAAGCTGAGAGGGCGCATAACCTAGGTAAATTTACATTACAGTAGTCTAAATGGGATGTGAAAAGAGAGAATGAGGGAGTGAAAAGTGTAACTGAATGCAACTCTCCTAAAATAAAGAAACTTGCCTTGCATATGGAGGATACCTGAGCTGAAAAGGAAAATTGAGTCTAATTTTACTCCAAGGTAATGGAAAGGGGTAGTGGGCTGAATATCCGCCCCAAAGAGAGATTTAGAGTGAAAGTAGGAGATGAAAGTCCACCTGTTTGTTCAGCACTAACTTATGATCCGAGAACCACTGGGCCACTAAATTTAAGCAATTTCCATTTGTCATACATAGAGTCTACACAGTAAGGATTATTTACTTCATATATGTCCTAGTGGTTTCAAAAATTCAGCACTTGTTGCTTGTGTATGCTAATGACCCTCTGCATTGGAGCAGTCATTGGTTGGAGTCCTTTTACTACGCTGCATACTGTATACTAATGTGTGCCTAACTCAACTTACCGTGGCGTAACACTGGAAACATTCAGGCGTCCTGCAGTATGTGCCATTTTTAACATGCACTAATCCATACACTAAAATTTTTCTCTCTTTTTTTGGGAGGGTCGTGTTGGGGGTGGAGAGTGGACGTTCTGCGCTACAGTTATTGTGTGCTAACTGGTTAGTGCAGGATTACCGCGTGAGCCCTTACCATCTACTACTAAATGGATGGTGGAAGTGCTCATGTGGTATTTTTTATTTTTCTAATGGCTGTGCACGTATGGCAACATTAGTGTATGGCCATTAATACAACAAATAGAAAATCGGCCATTTTACGGCTGTGATTAAAAAAAAAATTGCCTTAGTGCACAGGGTACACTAGGGCCGCTTTTTGCTGCAGCTTAGTGAAAGGGCCCTTCTGAAAGGAAGGAATCTTGGTCCATTCTCTCTGGCTGAGGGAGTGGGTCTTTGGGCCAAGGAGGCAGAGGCTTGTGAGGGAGTATCTGCAGGATCGGATCTGTAAGTCTTATGCCAGGAGGGCTCACAGTGAGATGAGTTTGTCCAAGAGGACAGTGCAAACGAAAAAGGCAGCTAGAGTAGGAACCTACAGAGGGATGAGCCAGATAGTCATCTGCTCTGGAAGAACATGAGTAGCCATACTGGGTCAGACCAATGGTCCATCTAGTCCAGTATATTGTTTTCCAAACGATGGCCAAGCCAGGTCACAAGTACCTGGCAGAAACCCACACTACAAATCCCAGACAAGTTGCTTCACATGTCTTCTCTTAATAGCAGACTATGGAATTTTCCTCCAGGAATTTGTCCAAACCTGGAGGCACCCAGCCAGAAGCAGATAACTGGACTACTACCTAACCCTGGATCCACCAGACCCGTGGAGTTGGAGACTTAATTATTGCCACCTGATTTTTGGTCGATGTACCACAGATCTGCATCTTGATTTTTGTCCATTTTTTGTTCACCTATTCCGAGCAACATATCCAATATAGAGATTTTTTTTTTTGGGGGGGGGGGGGGGGCGGGGTAGGTTGGCATGCTGACGTGCAGGACGTCAGACTCAGAGAACAGTTCTGTTCTCTGAGTCTGACGTCCGTCATGCAAGGAAGAAGACTTTTCTCTGCAGCAGATCGGTCGGAGAGGACGTCGGCTGGTGGGGAGTGGGGTCCCCCGCCAGCAAAACGGAAGGTAGGCGGGGGAGGGTTCGCAGCGGGAGGGGAGTTGGCAGAGACGGGGGGAGGGGGGGCGACAATGGCGGCGGGAGGTGGACGGCGGCGGGGGGGGGGGCTAAAATGTGCCCCCTCCCCTCGAGCTCTGGACCCGCCTCCCACGGAAGTCTGGCTACGCCCCTGCCGCCGGTTCCTTGCCTTGGAACAGAAAGTAACATCAGAGGGAGCAGGGAACCGGCAGAGCCGACAGCCTACACCACCTCTGCAGTGTGCATCCAGGCAATGGCGGACTGCCCCCACCACCCCGCCCTCAGTACGCCACTGCCTGGCATTTGAGTACTGGCACCTTTTTTTGTTATTTAAAAAAAAAAAAAATGCACAGTTTAGGACTAAGGTCTGTAAAGAATGTCTACACTTCTTCCAGACTTTAGAAACCTAATTCCAAAGGCATCTATCTCAAGACCTATTTTAGTGAAGGATAAGACAAAAAAGCGGTTTTAATTTCAGGGAAGAAAACTGTGTTCAGAATTTTTTTTTTTTTTTTTTGCCTTTTTGTAATTCTGCAATAGGGTTTGCTTTCTGCCCTTCCCTTCCCCCACCACTCCACGGATTACAGCTTTATATTCCGCTTTATATTCCTTTCCTAAAGGTAGTAGTATGTTTTAACATTTTCGGAAGTTCCTTTTACTTAGTCATCCCCCTGCAGTTATCATCCATGTATTAAAAAAAACAAATAGTCTGAATGTCTTGAAAAGCAAAGCCTAGGAGCAACGGGTTTTTAAACAACCATGAGTGACTCATAAAACATGCATGGCTGGCCGTTTTCGTTTTTTTCTTTTTTTTAAATCTATAGATGAGATGCATCAGTCTAAATAGCTCTTAGAGGAATAAGAATAAAAGGAATAAAGCCAGGCAAGATTATATTTTTCAACATTTTAATTAGTTCTGCTGTTTTTCCCCCCTTTGGTGTCTTTCAGCTCATATCAAATTGATTTAATAACATCTTGATTACCCGGTTGGGGAAATCGTTTTGAAGAAGGGCTGTGTTACTTTACTGAGAGGCTGCAGAAACTTGTGCAGTGAGAGCACAGTTGTGATTGACATCCCTAAAGCATTAAAATGCCTTATTTTCTAAAGGCTATAAAGCAGATGGAGTACATCCAGAAAGCAGCTACAAAAATGGTTAGTGGTCTTTGTTATAAAGCATATGGAGAGAGACTTAGGGGTAATTTTACTAAGGAGCGCTAGCGTTTTTTTAATGTGCCTATAAAGTTAAGGTGCGTTAAACGCTAACGCGCCAATACATTCTTATAGACACGGCGTTTAACACGTTAAATGCTAACGCACCTATAGCGCGCCTTTGTAAACACAGGTGTTAAAGACTTAGGGGTCCTTTAACGAAGCTGTGCTAAGTAATGGACTTAGCAGGTGTTTACGTGCACCTTTCTGACACACTAAGCCTATTTCTAGCACAGCCATCAACAAGGGTTGCTTTTTCAATTTGTTTCATTAATGGTGTGCGCTGTGCGTGTGGCAATTTAAAAAAACAAATTGCCACAGGAGCACTTACCACCTCCTATTGAGATGCCTTGTAGCGCTATAGAAATGCTAAATAGTAGTAGTAGTAGTAGTAGTAATCACATAATAAAGAAAACAGCTGGAAAAGGGTTCAGGGCAGATCACATAATAAAACAGCTGGAATATTACGTAAGTAAAGCTTACATACAGAATTTAACATATATTAAATATAAGCATTAAAACTTTCAGGGCTATTCAAATATTTATCACATAAAAGGAAGTTTTCAGTTGTCACCATTAAGAATGCAATCTAATAAAATAAGACAGCAAATTATTCCAAATTTTGGTTTCCTGGAATGTAAATGAACTTTCCAGAATTCATCTATAGTGAATACTCTTGGTAGAAGACTTAAACAGCCGTCATTGAAATGAGAGGCTCTCTTAGATATGAAGAGCTGAACCAGTTGAAACACATCAGTATTCTGAGGCAGAACCCTGCAATATCTTAGTGTACACACTTTTTAGAATGGGTTCTAGCCTGAATATGTTTTATACATATGAGAAATTTTTCAATACAAATAGGAAAAAATGGGTTCTATCCTGAATCGTAAACCAGTATAATTAAATTGGGGACAAATTCATTTGATCAGGTCATCCTCAACCTTCCAGGGACGTTTCAGGAAAAGGCAGCCCTTTTTGTTTGGTGGGGGGGGGGGGGGGGGGGGGGGGAACTGAAACACCCAGGACAGTTCTAGCAGGGTGGGGGACAGAGGATCAGTGAGGTCTTTTGGGTCTATTCTGTAGGGCAGCTGGGTTAACATCAGGGTGGGCCTGTTTCATTTCAGATCAGTGGGGTACTTGAGGTAGTTCAGCTCCATTATGTACCTAAGTTCATGGAACCCCTTTCCAATGCCTTTTGGTTTCTCCTGCAGCTCTGCTGTCAGAGGGTGGCTGTGACCAAGACCTTGTCTACCTGAATCAGCTGGGTGCCATAGAATCAGGGGAGTGAGCTCTGGGTCACATCCATTTATTTCATGGTCCCCAAAAAGAGTGTGGGGGGGGGGGCGACGTACTCAGGGGGGCGGGGCAAGGGGCGGAGGATGGCGGGAGGCAGAGCAGTGTTGGGAAAAGAAAATCGAGACAGGAAGGGAGGGGGGCCTGGCACTGCAAAAGTTTAGATTTTTATTTTCAGTTTTTAATTTAGTAAAGGACGGAAGCGGGGAACAGCGGCGATCTCTGACGAGCGCCTTTGCCCCCTCCTGATCCTTTTTTGAGGTATGTTTACTTTTGTAGTGATGCAGGGGGAACCGGGGAGCCATGTGTTCGTGGGTTTTTTTTTTTTTTTTTTGTTCTGATGTTTGTGGCATGCGCAGAGCAGCCAGCATAACGCTTGGCTGCTCTGTGCATGATCTAGGGGCCGATTACCGACTGGGATTATGAATCTTTTGATACATTGTACTTTTCAATACCGCACCGAACATGTGCGACTTGTTTTTTGGTCCATGCTTTGTTTTTTCAAATTCGTTAGGGAGTTTAACGTTTTTGAATTTTTTACGTTTGGTTGCTTATAACATTATTTAACTTTCTTTCTTTATATTAAACTCATGCCTATTCATTGGTATCTCAAAGTGAGTTACATTCAGGCACAGTAGGTTTTTCCCTGTGCTCAGAGGCCTTAAAGTCTAATGGCCCTGTTTACTAAGGCGCGTTAACGTTTTTAGCGTGCGCTAATAAGAGACACCCATATATTCCTATAGGTGTGTCTAGTGTTAGCACGTGCTAATTTTTAGCTCATGCTAAAAACAGCGCACCTACAGCATGGCTGAGTAAACAGGGCCCTAAGTTTGTACCTGAGGCAATGGAAAGTGAAGTCACTTGCCTGAAGTCTTAAGAGGTATCAGCAGGATTTGAACCCTGGTTTTCCTGGTTAGTCAGCATCTAAAAGAATTTTTAAAAGCATGTTTCCTGTTCAACTGCTTGCTAAAGCAAGCTACTAGAAATATCCTGAGATAACTTATATCACTGTACCTTTCTTTCCAGATTAGGCTATTGTGAAACAATTACTGTTGATTTAAAGCTTATAACGGTTTAACTGTTTAACATGCGTTTTGGTTTTAGAGTAGTTTTGTCATTTGAAGCAAGTATGAGTGGTAAGTCTAGTGCAATTACAAATAGAAATGTGAGAATGCTGTGCAGAACAGATTAGTGATTCATACAGTAATTCAGAATCTGGCCGGCTAGGTATATATATGCATGGAAATGTAGAATTGGCAAATATATACAATTAAAAATAGTACGTGTTCAGTTCTAACTTGCCATCTGTTGTTTTTTTGTTTTGGTGATTCAGTTTCTTTTCTAAATAACCCTGTAGGATTGACTTCTTGGAAGTAGGGTTGTTTTTGTTGGTTTCTTTTTTTTAATTTCATTTATGCATGTTTCAGTTTTGTTAGTAGTGTATTTATTTTTTTCCCCAGTCTTGTTCATTCTGAGGTCAAGCCAGTGCTCCAGCCGTGATAGATTTCTTCTGGTGGTTCTTCTCCTCCTCCACTTAATCCACTCCCTCGTTCCTTGCATTGCCATTCATCTGGTTTGCCTGTTTTCTCTTGTTTCTCCCTCATCCCTCTCTCCAGTACCATGTTGAAGAGGCACATAAAGAAAAAGACAACTCTCACATCTCCATTGCATTGCACTTTGTGGTTGCTGACAATGTTTTTGGATGTGTTGGCAACAAAGGGTGGGGGGGGGGGGGGGGGGGAATAAAAAGGTAACCAAAATGCTGCAGTGCTTTCCTTCAGTTTTCAGCTATTGCTGTTGATCTGCCTGGCTCACAGCATCTACTCATACTTTCTACTGACTTTGAGGAAGCCTAGCTTTTCTATCATATTGGCGTTTTCTTTTTTAATTTTATTGTAAACCACTTTGGATGCAAAAGGTATATATCAAGATTTCTTAAACTATAATATCCTAGGATATTTTAAGAGTTAAAAAGCGATAGAGTAATCCTGAATTGTTTTACATGTGGTCTGAATTGTCTTGTTGGCTAGCAGGGAAAATACAGAATCTTTGTGCAGAAATATTTTTTTCTGTGTTGAAAATAAACACCCTTCTCTGTTCTTAAACAGGCAGCAAGATGTACTAGAATGTGCTTGGAATATACTTAGGGGCTCATCTTCAAAGCACTTAAACTGACTTAAAGTTCCAAAGGTTACCATGTAATTGTATGTCTAAGTGCTTTGAAAATATGCCTCTTGCCATTTAGTGACTGGATTATTTTCAAGAGTAGTATGTAAGAGTGTTTATAGGACCAGTGTGGCGCTGTCCTGATGCCATGGGTGCGGCTATTGTTCCAGATCTGTGCTTTTCACCTTATTCCTCTCCCTTTAGCTGATCATGATATCCAGAAAGAAGGAGAAAGTGAGGCATTACTTCCTGAGCCTTCTCACTTGGGACCTTATGGCCAGATGTGGATGGAGCCTTTAGTCTTGTTCTCTGTCTGTGGGAGTAGGGTATTATCTGTCAGCGGAGACAACTGGGACACTGTTGGTACTTGCTGGGCCAGATTTTAGATTTTGGCACACATAGAAAAGACCAGACAGCAGATTCAGAAATGGACCCCAGGGATGCGAGGATAATTGCTCTGCTCGAGTGCCTTGGCTGGGTGGCCAGTATTGCCAACAGCTTGTGTTGACACAGGTCATGGAATACCTTTGAGTTTGATTCAACACAGGGAAGTACATGGTCTTCTAGAGGACCAGATATGCATGCTTCAGTCTCAAGAGGGCCTTTTGTAAGCAGGCCGATCTGAGGCTGGGACTACTTATAGCTCCAGAGGTTGATAGTGGCGAGTCTCAAGAATGTTCCCTGGGCCAGAGCTCATATGTGAGCATTGCAGAGGGTGTTATTTCTGTGGTCTCTTCAATTTGCTAAAGGCTCAGATTGCAGCTCTTCCTTGCTATTTAGAGAAAGGGAAATAGAAATTGAACTTGCAAAAACCTCAGAAAGGTGGTATATCAACTACATTCAAAGCGGTTTACATATATTCAAGTACTTATTTTGTACCAGGGGCAATGGAGGGTTAAGTGACTTGCCCAGAGTCACAAGGAGCTGCAGTGGGAATCGAACTCTGTTCCCCAGGATCAAAGTCCACTGCACTAACCACTAGGCTACTCCTGTAGGGAGTCCCGCTGACTGCTTATCTGGGTATAGTGAGGCTCCTGGGGGGGGGGGGGGGGGGAGAGTAAATATATTTTGCTCCCATTCAGGAAGTCCTCCCTCAGACGGACCTTAACCTACTTCTCAGGGTGTTAGGGGTTCTTTCAATCAAACTCTTAAAAACTGATGCCCTTGAAGGTCTTGTCCCTGAAGATGCTATTCTTGGTAGCCATTTGCTTGGTAAGACACGTTTTGAAGCTTCAGACCTTGTCCTAAAGGATGCATACATGTGAGTCTTGGTGGATCTGGTCATGATTAGAACTGTGTTCTGTCCTTTTTGCTTAAGGTGATATCTCCGTACCATCATAATCAGGTGATGTTACTCCTTGGCTTTAGGGAGAAAAATTAGTGATTGTGGGAAAGACAGCTGGATGTCGGGAGAGTAGTCCTTCAATAATTGGAAACCATCGGTTCTTTTGCAAGACAGACATTGTTTGTGCTTTTGTCAGGGGCAATGCAGTAGAAAAGCAGGCTGGATTGAGTTGACCATTGAGGCTGCCTACATTGTCCGGCACAACATAGTTCCCAAAGGTCTGAGAGTATATTCTAGTTGTGCTCAGGTGGAGGCCTGAGCAGTAACACTAGAAGATGTGTGTAGGACAGCAACATTGTCATCTACATATAGTAAAGCACTATAAGCTGGATGTCTTGGGCAAAACAAGATACAACCTTTGGTAGGGTGGTCATTCAGGGAGCTTTATCTTCTCCCTCCCTATAAAACATTGCTTTTATACACCCCTCTGGTCTTGAGTGGTCTAATAGAATGATAAGGAAGGTGAAATGTATTCATATCTGCACATGTCCTTCCTTCCTTCGAGTCCTACTATACCAGTCCAAGACCCACCCTGGAAGACTGACTTAGAGAACTGATACTTGGTCTGCTCCCCTGGGATATCAGCTTCAATCTATCTGCTTGTTGGGTAGGGATTAGGGCTAGCATGAAAAATCACACGATCAATCGTGATTAAAAGTTTTAATTGCACAATCAAATCAATTCTTGTATACCGCTAATATCCCCTTTCCAGGGTTCAGTGCAGTTTACATTCTAGGTGAGACAAAGCCAATAATGTTAGTGTGAGGTATGAGAACAATTAGATACCATTAGTATAATGCATAAGACCAGAAACATTATAGGAAAGGATAATTGATGATACTAGGAGGTAGAAGCCAATGGATTGTTATGAAGCAAACCTTCCATGAGGAAGTACTGTGCCTTAAGTGGGAAGAGGTTTTCCTAGCTAGTATTCTACACAAGGTGAAGCTCCTTTGATATATCCACAAAATGCTATTGTACAATAACTGTAGTGCCTCTGTCAGCAAGGGATTCAGACATTTTCTGTTAGGCTAGACCACTGAGGTGCATCATTTTCAGACAGGTATCCAGTTTCCTAGTGTCCCATTGACAGCAAATTCATTAAGGGATTTCAAATTAAATCTCCAGTTCAAAATCCTATGTATATAAACCTTGTGCATTCATGAAACAATCATTTGAGCTAATGAAACCTTAATGATAATGCTATCTCTCACTAACAAACAATACTTTTCCTAGTAGCAGTTATGCCATCCAGAAGAACTGGTGAACTTCAAACCTTGGTTATGTGAGTCATAAGATCAATTTCATCTAGATAGGGTAGTCCTAAGTTCTTCAAAAGGTAGTCAGACCTTTATACATCAGCAAAGGGAGATTATTGCCTATCTTCTGTCCTAAGCCTCTCTATGCTTTGGACTGTAAATGAATACTTGCTTACTACTTGAAGAGGATACGGTTCATCAGGAAGTCTAAGCAGGTTTTCATGTTCTTTGCCGCTCGTCAAGTCTGTTGAAAGTTAAAGTAGAGACAGCTAATTGTATTCAGTTCTGTTAAGATCAAGCTGATTTTCAGTTGCCCAGCAGCATTAAACCTCACCAGACCTAAGTCACTGCTGTTGCTATAGTTCTCTTGGAATTTGCATCACTAGGGAATTGGTTCCAGACTTTAAATTAAAGAGACCGAAGGAGCTTCTGTGCATGGGATAGGCTGCACGTGCTCCGAACTAATGTAAAGTTGTTCCATCTCATTGCTCTTGGATGCCATCACAGCCTCTTGTATGCCTGTTTCATCCTACTGATTGTAGAGAACACTTGTTACAGGTAAGCAATTTTTGCTTTCTGTATGCCTGAAATTGCCACTTTGTATTGTCTGCAGTAGTATCTACTTGGGTCTCTTGTTTAATAGAAACATTTTGTTGGCTAATAGCAAAGTCATGTCTTTGAAGCATAGTGTAGACAAATAGCAAACCTGAAGGTACAGACATGTTTCCTTTCTACACAATGAATATATTTGCTTTTAGAGGTCATCTTGCTCTTAGATCAATGCTGTCATGCAGAATAAAAATGTTCTGCGTGGTCAGGGCTGCCAAGAGACACAGCCGGGCCCAGGGCAGAACCGGACCACTGTGCCCCTGCCCCCCCACCACTCACACCACCGCCCCTGCCTGCTGCACAAGCGGGCATGTTTGAAAATATAAGTGGGATTAAATAAAAATGCTACCGAGTAATAAAGAACCACAACGTGGATGCAGCAACTCATAGCTTTGTTTGCTTTGTTGTGAGATGACTGCTGGGGGGAGGTGAAAAAAAGATTAACCTAGTTGACTTTAACTTCTTGACATCCATCCCATCTCCTGTTTTCATCCAACCTCCTTGGTCTGTCCTCTCATGTTCATGCCGGGGGTCATGACCCGGACGATTGCATTAATGGGATATTGTGTTAATTCAATCGTCCGGGTCCTGGGTAGCACGCAGGAGAGGACAGACCCAGAAAAAGCAGGCAGGAACAAGCTTGCCGGGCCCAGGGAATTCCCCCCCCCCCCCCCCAGCTCCCTGAGTACGGTTTATTTCTGTCTCAAAATTAAAGGTGTACTTCAAATTCCATGCCCTCTTGCCTGTAGCTAGTCTTTTATCTTTGTTGCCAGGAGTAGCAACAAATAACTGCATTTGTTGACGAGGAGAAAAGACATTCCTCATCGATTAAGTGACTGTCTAATGATCCTACGAGGGATCTTTTTGTTTTGGGGGCATGATAGAAAATCAGCTGTGTGACTGACATGAAGAGTACATTTTCTTTGTTAAAATACTGCTGTGAATATATTTGTTGCTAGTGATATGAATATACAGGTGTTGAAAGGTTTTTTTTTTTTTTCTATCGATCAAAACTAGATGAAGCACCCAGTTCTCTGAGCTGTGTGTTCTCGCAATCTGAAAAGCTAGAAGAGGTAATAACCTCCAGTGAGGATCTCTTTGTAAACTACTACTACTATTTAACATTTCTAGAGCGCTACAAAGTGTACGCAGCGCTGTACAAACACAGAAGAAAGACAGTCCCTGCTCAAAGAGCTTACAATCTAATAGACAAAAAGTAAAGCATTTAAATTTAAAATATTTAAGCAGTCAAGCACAAGAGAACAGTCACAGAAGGACAGAAGATGTTGAAGGGTGGTCAGTGTGATTAGGTGTAACTCTGGTTGGAGTAGTGGGAGAAGGTGATAGAAGAATAGAAATGGGTGAGGTAAGTAATGAGTGGGTTGATAGGGAGGTTATATAAGACATGTCACTCTAGGGGTGGGTGGGTAGAGGGGTAGGGTGGGTAGGATTAAGTCTAAAGCAGGAGAAGGTATTCTCTGCAGCCTATCTGTGAGATGGAAAATGCTCTCTGAAGCTGCTGCTATAAGTTGTTAGTTTTCTCTCCCTGAAAGAGATCCAAGCCACACCCACGAAGTTCAAACTGTCAGTGGGGACGGTGAGGGGAGGAAATGGCAGTGCTTGATGAAAAAGAGAGCTCAGTTTGATAGGAGATATACTATAGGATGTCATTCTGAGGCCAGGCTAAGTCTAAAGCAGGAGAAGGTATTCTCTGCAGCCTATCTGTGAGATGGAAAATGCTCTCTGAAGCTGCTGCTATAAGTTGTTAGTTTTCTCCCCCTGAAAGAGATCCAAGCCACACCCACGAAGTTCAAACTGTCAGTGGGGAGGGTGAGGGGAGGAAATGGCAGTGCTTGATGAAAAAGAGAGCTCAGTTTGATAGGAGATATACTATGTCATTCTGAGGCCAGGCTAAGTCTAAAGCAGGAGAAGGTATTCTCTGCAGCCTATCTGTGAGATGGAAAATGCTCTCTGAAGCTGCTGCTATAAGTTGTTAGTTTTCTCCCCCTGAAAGAGATCCAAGCCACACCCACGAAGTTCAAACTGTCAGTGGGGAGGGTGAGGGGAGGAAATGGCAGTGCTTGATGAAAAAGAGAGCTCAGTTTGATAGGAGATATACTATAGGATGTCATTCTGAGGCCAGGCTAAGTCTAAAGCAGGAGAAGGTATTCTCTGCAGCCTATCTGAGCAATACAGGCCTTGAGCACATTCTGTACAGTGAGAGAACCCCAAAGAGAAGATGTGCATTTTAGTCATTAAAAAGGCTTTTGAGATTTCATGTACTTTTTGTCATAAAGGGATATCACTAGAGTTTGTTCAGAATATACAGAACCGTGCATGGAGACTGGGGAAGAAATACTCGTGTCCTTCACAGCTGGGAGCAATATAATGGTTAAATTCTAATTTTATAGTTGCTCGTCAATCTGCTGTACAGATTTTCTAAGGCATAACTGCTTTTGCCTTGATATGATTCCTGTCTGGACAGAGTTTTATTTCTCTCCTTTTGATGCAACTTGGCAAAGGTGATTCATGAGCCTTATACTTGATAGCAGTCTTAGAGCAATAAGATGCTATGGGTTAGATGGTGGGGCTGCTTCACGTTTTTTTAAACCTTGCATGATGAGCTGGTAACATCTAAGCCTTAAACTAGTGAACCAGAACCAGTCATATCTTAACTAGCTTGGAACATTTGAACTTTGATCTGAGTTGGGTGGTAAAATTTATGCTAACTCTCAAATCAAATTGAACACAGAATTGCCTTATGCGCTTAAAATCTGTTCTGTTTTTAATTTACAATGTAAATTCAGGACTTTTTTTTTTTCTTTCTTATATCAGGTTTTTTTTTTTTTAATTACATCAGTGCTTATTTTAGCAATATGCCGCATTGGTCCCCACACCACTTTAACTGATCAGTGAAGCCCTTGCATCCCCTTCCTAAAGTATATGACTGCGAGTGACTACTGACAGCTACATATGTCGCTGTTAGCTGCTAACTACTAACATGCTGCTAAAGTTACGGATATACCAGTGCTTCACATCCGGTGCACTTCCAGAAAGCTTCAAGGTGTGCTACACAAGATTTTGCCCTCCTCCAAACCCATGCTCAGTAGCATACCAATGCTCATCCACCATTATATAGAAGCTTCTGTGCCCACACTGATAAAAAGGAAACATTGCAGTATTCCCTGTGAAGCCTTAGAGTCCTGCACCAGCTGCCCATTTAGAAAAAGCCCAACCCCCCCCCCCCCCCCCCACATCCTGCTCCAACTGTACATGCAGAGCAAAGGGCACCCATGGGCCGACAGCGTTAGGGTTTGCAGAATGTTCAGAGGGGCACTTACACTGGGGACAGCGTGTGTGCCAAAGATGGCCGCAAATAGCATTAAACTGTAGTCAGTCCCTTGTAAGAGGTCTTTTAGTTATTCTCTCTCAATGCTTAGAAACGGTGCACAAACCAAACCCTGCCTTTATTGCTGAAAACCTAATGCCAGTACCAGCTCAGAGTTAGATGTTGGAGCATTTGAAGAGAGGATTTCTCATGGATTTTGAAGATGTGCCACACATTTCCTTCCCCCTCCCCCCCAACACGGCATGCATCTCATTTGAATACAATTTGTTCTTGGCATTGGAACACCGTTTTTCAGCACTGATCCCGGCGGTGTGAGATGGGCCCTATTAGCTCTAGCGCCGGAGTTCTGAGCATCAAACCACCAGCTTCTGCCAATAACCTGACACTCTGAAGCCTCTGGATCCTTAGGGCCTTGAAGTTATCCGTTCATATCTATATATCTTTATTTGACCCCTCAGCTATGTGGTAAGCTGAATTGTAGAAAAGCATTAATATCATACCAATGTTATTTGAATGTTCTAATTGTGTGCTTATAAGGTATTCCATCACTGTTATGCTTACATTGTATTATATCTGTTATTTGAATTTCAAGGCTGTTAAATGTGTATATTTTTGATCCTGTTTCATGGTAGTCCTATTATTAGGTTTCAATTTGCTGTTTTCGAGTTTTCCTCTTTCATTGTATTTGTTGTTCTTTTTACTATTATGCTGTTAAAATTGTAAGTTTGATGTTAAACTGTAAAAACAAAAAAAAAAAGGTGGGAATATAAAAGGCAGGCTATCCAAAAATTGGAACCAAACCGAAATTAAAACAACCAGCGTTTATTAATTTCCAGACAAATGATAATAAAACAATTGCACATAAAAATTGACTCAAAGGGACAATGAAACTATAAGAATGGGCGGAAATCTCTCTCATTATTCAGGCCATTGGGGCTAAGAGTATTGAAATCATAGATCAACCTTTGTTCTTCCTGTAATATAAGCTTACCAGGTATTTGATGTCTGCCGTAGTGTGGTTAGCCGCCTGCCAATGTTGAACCAAAGGTGCTGACTGAACATTCCTTGTTATACAGCTTCTATGTTCAATGATGCGCGTTTTGATAGATCTGATAGTTTTGCCTACATATAACAGAGAGTTCTGATAGATCTCTGTTATATGTAGGCAAAACTATCAGATCTATCAAAACGCGCATCATTGAACATAGAAGCTGTATAACAAGGAATGTTCAGTCAGCACCTTTGGTTCAACATTGGCAGGCGGCTAACCACACTACGGCAGACATCAAATACCTGGTGTTCAAAACTTTTACCACAAAATGGAGGGGAGGTGACCTTGATAAGCTTATATTACAGGAAGAACAAAGGTTGATGTATGATTTCAATACTCTTAGCCCCAATGGCCTGAATAATGAGAGAGATTTCCGCCCATTCTTATAGTTTCATTGTCCCTTTGAGTCAATTTTTATGTGCAATTGTTTTATTATCATTTGTCTGGAAATTAATAAACACTGGTTGTTTTAATTTCGGTTTGGTTCCAATTTTTGGATAGCCTGCCTTTTATATTCCCACCTTTTTTTTTGTTTTTGTCTTTACGCCTCGTGGGATCTACTGAGCTCTCCACGTTTTGTGGATTCTCTCCTGATGTTAAACTGTACGTCACCTTGGGTGAATCTCTTCATAAAGACGGTTAACAAATCCCAATAGATAAAATTAAAAAAAAAATCCTGTTTCTGCTACCTCACGCCCGAAGTTTCCAGGTCCTGCTTCAGCTGCATGAAACAGAAGACACCCTGCTTGCTTCTGCCCATGCCCCTGTAAAGCCTCTGGGTCCTGCTACAGCTGCTCACATTGAATAAAAACAAAATAAAGTCTAGCTGCTTCTGCTGGCCCTCTCTCCTTCCCTGTGAAGCATCTGGGCCCAGCTCCAGTTCTAGCTGCCCATGCTTGTTACTTCCTCAGGGTTTTGCTCCAGTTCTGAAGTTTAACAGGCTCCTTGTGCACTGCAGAACAAGTAACAATTGGAAGAAGACTGCTTGAAAATTGCCTATGAGGGGAAGGAACTAACAGGGGAAAAAATATTAACGATTACTTTGGGGAAGCCAGAGTGGAAGTTTTAGTTAAAAATGTGTGGGGTACAGGGAGGAAACAAATGCTGTCTGTTTACTTATGTGGGATGCTGGAAAAGAAAAATATGGTGCCTATGTGGGGTGCAGAGGAAGAAAAAAATATTACTGAACACATGGAGATGGGGGGGGGGGGGGGGGAAACAGTGAAATTCAGAAAGAGACACTGAATAGAAAGATAAAATCCTTAGACAGCAAAGGTTAGAAAAAGTATTTTATTCTAAATTTATTAATTGGAATATGTTAGCTTTGGCAAGTGTGCAACTCTGATATTTTTTATGTTAGTTTTTCTTTCTCTAGTATTGCTCTACATGCAGAGTCTGATGTCTTGGGGCTTTCAGTTCAGTTTTTTGCCTTCATATCTTTATTATTGGTTTGCAGTCTCTGTTCTATATTTAAGGGTCTGCCTGTGTTTTGTGCTTATGGCCAAGGAGCGGTGTTCTGTTAGCTTGTAGTTTCTGTGTGGAGATCTGTAGCAGTGCTGTTCGTTTTCTCTTCAGGTGGGGTATTGGTTTTTTTTAGGGTCTGGTGTAATATTTACTGTGCTGCTTCTTCATAGATAAGGTTGTTGCTCTTTGAGGCCTAGAAGTTATGGTATGATAAGGTTCTGATGGGCTGATGTTGAAAATCTATCATTGGTACTAGAGGCGATTAGCACCAGATTAGCTCCAGCGTTAATGTGCGAGAATGCTCATTAGGTTCTAGCACAAGCATCTTGCATGCCAAAGATTAGTACAAATTGCATTTAAATGTAGGGAAACAGATGTAAACAAGGTCATTCCCTCCCAATTCTCAGAGAAACAGCACTCAAAAAAACCTTTCCCTAACACTGGAAACCAATCCTGAGATCTGAGGTTGCATTGAGAGGCTAGAAGAGAGGATTTCTCATGGTTTTCCTTTTAAAATCTGCTGGCTTTTTGTTTTATTTGAAAGAGGAAAGAAGCCCATGAAGCCTCTGAGCACTGGTGGTGAGGAACAAATGTGTGGGAGTCCTAGCAAACCCGAAAAGTGGAAACACAAATTGATGCCTATTTTCTGTACTTAAATATAAGCTTTTCAAGTGGGGAAAAAAAAAGTGAAAAGCTTATATTTAAGGAACAGAAGAACAGCGCTGTGTGCCTGCACTCGAGAGCTTTGCTTACAGCAAAATTCTTGTGTGCATGTGCCAGGCATGTACCTCCCCCTTGCACAACATGCTAACTTGCATGCTATTAACTCTGAGCATTGGGAAGTTATTTTTGTGCGCTGGTTCCTCGGTATTTTCTGGCGCTCTTTCCTTTGGTGCCAGATTTGTGAGCATCGGCCCATGAGTGTGTTTTTGTACAAGCTTGCAAAATAAGACCATGAATACTACTATAATTGCCTCTGTATCGCTACATGGTGCAACCTCACCTTGAGTATTGCATTCAGTTCTGGTCATTGAATCTCAATTTATAGCGGAATTAGAAAAGATTCAAAGAGCGACTAAAATGATAAAAAGGGATGGAGCTCCTCCCGTGTGAGGAAAGGCTAGAGAGGTTAGGCCTCTTCATCTTGGAAAAGACATGGCTGAGAGGGAATATGATTGAGGTCCACAAAATCCTGAGTGGAGTAGAATGGGTAAAAGTGAATTGATTTTTTTTTTCCACTCTTTCAAAAAGTACAAAGACCAGGGGACACTTGATGAAATTACATGGAAATACTTTTTAAAAGGAGGAAATATTTTTTTCACTCAAAGAATAGTTAAGCTCTGGAACTCATTGCTGGAGGATGTGGTAACGGCGGTTAGCATACCTGTGCTTAAAAAAAAAGTTTTCGACAAGTAGTGCCGGGATTGGTAGCATGGAATGTTGTTACTATTTGGGTTTCTGCCAAGTACTTGTGACCTGGATTGGCCACTGTTGGAAGCAGGATACTGGGCTAGATGGACCATTGGTCTGACCCAATATGGCTATTCTTGTGTTCTTATAGTATTTTGCAGTAGTAAGGTTGTGTATTGTCCTCACTGAAGTGAGATGAAATCTAATCTTTGTCATAGTATCAGGGGGGCGGAGAGATGGACAGGATGACCATGTGAATTGGGAGGAGGGAGGGAGGGTCTTCTGTATGTGAGGGGCAGAGAAGAATGTGCTGGTATGTGTTTGTTTGTGGTAGAGAGATGCCTTGTGCATTACATAGTAACAGAGGGAAGGGCTGGCAGCATGTGTGTATGGGAGATAGGGAGGGGGGCTTGTTGGCTGGGAGTGTATGTGGGGTAGAAAGATGGTAGTACGTGGGGAGGGGGGGGAGAAGAAAGAGGTACAGGGTGGGGTGGGGAGGGGGACGACGGGAATGAGTGGGGATAGAAGGAGGTACTCGTGTGCATTGTGTGACAGGAGTCAGAGGGGGACAGGAACTGTTTGTTTTACTTCTTCATATATTTATAGCTATTTGATTTTATTATATACTGGTTTATGCTTCTTTGAATGAGATTTATTAAACTACAAGTGAGGGAGACCACGTGATGCGATGAGCTGAGCAAGACGTGAATTGCTCTAGCTCCGAGACTCGCTCCCCCAAAACTGCTCAATTTGCAACAAAGCGGCAATTACCACCATCAGCCAAATCTACAAGCGCGTATGGACAAATATATTCAGAAATCGCCGGGTGGTATGGCGCTGCGCACCGCAAAGAAAGAAAAAACTAAAACGGGAGCCCTGGATGGAGTAATGGCGGAAGGCCCGGGAATCGCGGCAGCGCCATGCAATTTTACAGAACAACAATTGGTCCAACTAACCTCAGCTATTGAAAAAGCTTGGGCTCCGAAATGGTCGGCATTGCATGACAAATTAGATCATTATCAGACGGCGGTGGACGGCTTGGGGATCAGGACGGGAGATCTAGAAGCCAGAATGGCGGCTCTTGAGGATGAGACACGTGGTTATGGGCCGGATATCCACAGTCTGCAAAAGCAGCTGAAAGAACAGTGTGCAAAGCTGGAGGACCTAGAGAGCCGTTCGCGGAGAAATAATGTCCGCATAGTGGGGCTCCCAGAACAATTACCAGAACGGAACTTAGAAACCTGGCTTGAAAATTGGCTAGGGAAAGAATTGGCGCTCACGGATTCGTCCGGCTCGCTGGTAATTGAACGGGCACACCGAATAGGGCGCAAGGTGGAAGCAAACAGCAGGCCAAGAGTGGTGGTGGCGAAAATCCTTAATTATAAACATAAAATTGAAATATTACAAGGATTTAAACTTAAGAGAGACTCACTTAAATATGGCGGACGCAACATTTTGATTTTCCAAGATTACACAACCATGGTTCAGGAACAGCGTAAGAAGTTTCACCCATTGTGCTCACAGTTGATCGAGAAAAAGATAAAGTTTGCGTTACAATATCCCGCTAAGCTGTGGCTGTATATTCAGGATAAATGGCAAACTTTTGATAAAGTGGAGGAAGCACGAGCGGCTCTGGCGGAACACCAGTTGCTGGACAGTACTTAGAAAGGAAAGTGAACATACTGTGTAAGAAGGCATAATTGAGTGTGAGTAGGGATGATGCAAGGAAAAGTGGGGAGAAATATGCTGTACAAAGGATGGGGGAGGGGGTCTCAAAGCATAGACACGTGGTTTTTACATTTTCGTGGGCATTGTGACCTGGGGAAATGTTTTGGGGTAGAATTACAGGATGGGGTAATGGGGAGCATGGGGAAAGGTCGGGAAGGGAGTGGGAGGGGGGGTGGGTAAAATATACACTAGCATGGCTTGGACAAAACAGAGACCTCCATGGCACAGTATTTCTTCGAGGGCAAGACAGTGAGACGATACAACCAAAGTATGGGGCACGCGGGATAGCAGACAAGGGACAGGAATGGCGCCATACATTAGGGCATCACATGAAATCTAGACCATGCCCGCGCGAATAATAACATGGAACGTGGGAGGGATCTCCTCCCCAATTAAACGGGCAAAAATACTTGCGGCACTGCGGAGACACGGAGCAGATATTGCCTGTTTGCAAGAAACCCGCCTGTCAGTAGCAGAACACAATAAATTAAAGAAAACCTGGGTTGGAGAGGTGTTTGCCAGCTCCCCCAAGGGCCGCAAAGGCGGTGTAGCAATTTTATTTAGAAAAGGCTTGTCGTATAAGGCCTCGTTGATAGCCACAGATCAGGCGGGGAGATACTTGATGTTAAAGGAATGGTTGCAAGGGTTGGAAGTAAATTTACTGGTAATTTATGGGCCTAACAAATACGATCCTGAGTTTTATCAAACAATAATGAAGTTATGCAATCAAAATGAAAACCGCCCATTACTGATAGTGGGAGATTTAAATTTGGTAATGGACCCAGACCGGGACTGCACAAATCCAGGCTCCTCACATTATCAAGGACACAGAGGAGAGACACTACCATGCTTAGTGCGCACACAGGACCTAGTTGACACATGGAGGGCCTTACACCCAACAGAAGTAGATTTCACGCATAGATCTCGAGCCCATGGGACACAAGCCAGGCTAGACTACATATTAATAACACGTGGAGCGTTTTATAGAGTGCAGAGGGTAATTATAGGACCGGAAGAAATATCTGATCACACTCCAGTGTGGCTGGATCTGGAAACTAACATTGGGGAGTCGTGCGGAAAAAGATGGAGATTCCCTGCCTATCTAGTAGCAGACCCAAAATTCCAAAAATATGTTAACAAGAGGTGGGATGAATTTGAGGCAGATAACGCGCAGCATGTGGACCAAGCGTCCCTATTTTGGTCGACCTCTAAGGCCGTCCTTCGGGGAGCCATTATAGCTTATGTCTCTCTTAAAAAGAAGAAAACGGCAGCTAGTGTGCTTTTACTAGAGGCGCAACTGAGACGAGCAAAAAAGGCTTATGCGAGGAATCCAACCCCAGTGAGGCTGGAGACTTTGAAAACCACACAGGTATCCCTTAACACATTGCTGCATGAAAAAGAAACACATTCCCAACTGTATAAGAAATATAGGCTAGAAAGATATGGTAATCGGCCGGGCGCATGCTGGCTCGGGCTATAAAGACCTGGAGCGGCCCTAGAACAATTGATGCGCTTAAAAATCGACAGGGTCAACTAACTAACAACCCAACACGAATAGCTAAAATTTTGGCTTCGCACTTTGCCACTTTATACAGAAAAGAACAGTTAGAAAGCCCACAGAGGATTAAGAGATATTTGGCGCAAACGGGGCTCCCCATACTGACAGCTGAAGAACAGCAAGCCCTAAATGCTCCATTGACGGTAAAAGAATTGCAGGCAGTAATAAAAAAACTGAAGTCATACTCTGCACCAGGGCCAGATGGATTTTCAGGCGAATACTATAAGATGTTGCCACCGAGGGCTGGGGGGGCATTGATTGACTATTTTGAAGAGGTGATAGAAGGCGGCAAGCTGCCCCAGTACGCTAATACGTCCACAATTACTCTAATACTAAAACCAGGTAAATCAAAAGAGTTAGCAGAGTCGTACAGACCTATATCGTTATTGAATGTAGACATTAAAATTCTAGCAAAAATTTTGGCGGAACGCATGGCCGCTGTTCTACCCAGATTGATAGGAGCGGATCAAGTGGGATTCGTTAGAAATAGGTCCTCGGGTTTAAATGTGCGAAAGGCTCTGGTGGCGATGGCTAGATGTCAAGAAATGGGGGAACCCGCGATGCTCCTGAGTCTGGACGCCGAAAAAGCTTTCGATAAAGTGAGCTGGGATTTCCTCTTTCAGACTCTGGAGCATCTGGGTTTTGGGGAATGGTTTGGAAAAGCAGTAAAAACCTTGTACAACCAACCAAGGGCGGCAATACTGGCAAACGGGGCACTAAGTGAAGAATTTAAAATAGAGCGTGGCACGAGACAGGGGTGCCCCTTATCCCCACTGTTGTTTGTGCTCACTTTGGAACCGCTACTGAGACAAATAAATGAAGTAGAAGCCATAAAAGGAGTGAGTTTAGACAGGCACCAACTCAAAGTACTAGCATATGCCGATGACCTATTGGTGATAATTACAGATGTTAAACACTCGCTTGATCCCCTTCTAGAAGTATTGGCCGGGTATAGGCGGGTGGCGGGGTTTACCTTAAATTTGGACAAGTCCCAGGCTTTGTCAGTCATCCCCGAAATGGCAGATAGAGAAGGGTATGGGTTCCCCTTTAAACAAGCAGATGGGGTGCTCAAATATTTAGGGATATGGTTATCAGCAAATTTGGCACAGGTTTACACACTTAACACACAACGACTACTGAGGGACACCGAACAGGCTTTAAGGGGGTGGGATTCATTACCGCTAAACTTATGGGGAAGAATAGCCCTGTATAATATGTGCATTATACCTAAATGGTTGTATGTATTTCAATTGTTGCCCTTATTCTTGAGAAACAAAGAAGAACGTAGTCTGAATAAAATGTTAAGAAAGTTCCTGTGGAGGGGGAAGAGAGCGCGCCTATCGCTGAGAACTCTGTGCACCCCAGAAGAATATGGTGGTCTGGGATTAATTAGTATTAAAAATATAACAGCTGCTAGTGGGATGCGGCACATCAATGATTGGTTCCGACAGACATCCTACTTCTCAAACACAGAGTTGGAACTCAGCCTGCTTCCACAGACTCATTTTAGTAACTGTCTACATTCAGGAGGAGGGGACATTCCCGCGATACTGAAAACCTCAGGGATCATGAGTTCAGCCAAGGCGAATTGGAAATGGATATGCCGGATGCACCGGTTCTCGCCCAGGGTGACTCCTTTCCTTTCTATTGTGAACAACCCTCACTTCATGCCAGGATGCATCTACCCAGCTTTTAGTAGGTGGAAACAAAAAGGGATGACATATTTGCTACAAGTGCTGACGTTGGAGGGCAAGCTTAAGTCATTTTCAGATTTAAGGACAGAGTTTTTAATCCCTCCAAGAGACTATTTTCATTATGCACAGTTGCAACATTACATTATGACATTGCCATGGACAGACTTGACGGAGGACGTGCAAGAAGAATTGTCTTCAGCGTACTCTTTAAGAGCGCAGGATAAAGTACCGTTGGCATTCCATCATCGCCACATAAAAGATATGACTCCAGAGGTGGATTATAAACGGCTAGCAGAAGCTTGGGGGAAAGACTTATCCACAGACATTACCGAGGACCTGCTTAAAGACTATATTCTGTCAATTAAGAGACGCTCAAAATACGCAGTACACTGGGAAATTCAGTATAAAATTGCGATGCGGATGTACGTGGCGCCTAGGAGGGCGTTTCACATGGGCATGTCCCCTTGGGGGGCGTGTCCAAAATGTGGAGTAGATGGAGCGACGTTGGGCCACATGCTGTGGTCTTGTAAAGGAATACAAAAGTTCTGGAAAGTCATAACATCCCAGGTTTCTAAATTGTGGAAAGTGAAATGGCAGTTAGATGCGAGACTGTTATTCAACCACTTCGGAGCGCCGTGGCGCACCGTGAAAGGGCTGAAAGTATTCTTAGGAAAAACTGTCATAATAGCTCAGCAATGCATAATGGCCAACTGGATTACAAATAAATGTCCAACTTTGCAGGAATGGAGATTGCGCATGATTACTCTGATGCGAATGGAGAAGATGGCATTCAGGGATATTTCATCAAGGAATGGGGAGAACTGGCAGCAATGTTGGTGTTTATTTCTGAGTACACTGACCCCGGCGGCGAGAAGCCGACTTCTGAATAGATAACTATAAAGAGACTGAGTCACGTTGGATGGAGACAAATTGGTTTGAGATGACAGGGAGGGAGGGGGGGAGGGGGGAATTCAAAGGGGAGAAATAGGGAAGGCTGGGGAGAGGGAGGGGTAAGTCGTGTGGGTTCAAAGGAGAAGGAAAAGGGGGGGGGGGGGGGGAAAAGGAATTGGGAACTTGTTAGAAAGCATGATGTTAGCATGGTCATATATGTACAATGCTTAAGCTGTAACAAAAGACTTGTTAATTACAATGTTAATGTCTAGTTCCATAATAAAAATGATTTAAAAATAAACTACAAGTGAGTTGTAAGTTTAGGTATTATTGAGATTATTTGGAAATTGATCAGGATTTACAGCTGAGACATGGATTTTATTTTCCTATGAACTATAACATTTGTTTGTATTATATTTGAAGGTTCACAAAGCTTATTGTAAGGTGTGTAGGTTTTTTTTTTTTTTTTTAAATGTCAAGCTGGAGCCAGTAAAGGAGGCGGGTATATCTCTGTGCAGGGCTCTGTAGCTCCTCTGGCATCATATCCTTTCAATGGAGACAGGACCAAGTAAGAACGAGCTTGATGGTTTTGTTTTTTTTGGGAACACTACAAAAGGACAGACTGCTTGTATGAGTGTGTGTGTGGTGGTAGGGGGTGCTGAGCTTTTAAGGAGTGAGACAGAGAGATAGCAGTGGTTATTGGGGGACAGGCTCGCTATGTGTGTGTAAGGGAAAGAGAAGGACTTGTTGTATGGCAGGTTTTGAAAGTGTGCTTGAAATAAAAGCGATTGAGAAGGCCTGATAATTCACATAAACAGTCAGGTCTAAGCTGGTAGAGGAGGTGGAAGTGACCCAATGTGCCACGGTTCATGTCATCCTTCTGCCATATGATCTCTGCAGGGGAGGGTAGAGAGCACTGATGTTGGCTGAGTACATCATTGGGGGGGGGGGAGGGTTTTTGTGTGTGGCAGAGCAAGATGAGTGTACCATGGGAAGGGAAGGAGGGGCATAACTACTACTACTACTTAACATTTCTAGAGCGCTACTAGGGTTACGCAGCGCTGTACAAAATACACAAAGAAGGACGGTCCCTGCTCAAAGGAGCTTACAATCTAAAGAACGAAATGTCAAGTTGGGGCAGTCAAGATTTCCTGGGTAGAGGTTAGGTGCCGAAGGTGACATTGAAGAGGTGGGCTTTAAGCAGGGATTTGAAGATGGGCAGGGAGGGGGCCTGGCGTATGGGCTCGGGGAGCTTGTTCCACGCGTGGGGTGAGGCGAGGCAGAAAGGGCGGAGCCTGGAGTTGGCGGTGGTGGAGAAGGGTACTGAAAGGAGGGATTTGTCTTGAGAGCGGAGGTTACGGGTAGAAACGTAAGGGGAGATGAGAGTTGAGAGGTAAGGAGGGGCTGCAGATCGAGTACATTTGTAGGTTAGTAGCAGAAGCTTGAATTGAATGCGGTACCTGATCGGAAGCCAATGAAGTGACTTGAGGAGAGGGGTGATATGAGTGTATCGGTTCAGGCGGAAGATAAGACGTGCAGCAGAGTTCTGAACGGACTGAAGGGGGGATAGGTGGCTAAGTGGGAGACCAGTGAGGAGTAGGTTGCAAACTGATTGTGCCACTAGTGTGTGTATGGGGCAGAGATCATTCTTGAAGGCTGTGCTATGGGGATGGTGGGGAAGAGAGAAATGATGGCTGGGGACAGGAGGAGGAAAGATGAGATGTGGCGGCATTAGCCTGGGTGGGGTGGAAGAATGAGAGGTGGCGGCAGGGCTTTTTTTGTGCCGGTACGCACCGGTATGGCATACCGACACATTTTTATTTATTTTTCCTTGCTGCTCATCCAGTCTCCAGCAGCTCCTGCTTCTCTCAACGAACACTGCAGCAATAGCAGTCCTGCCCCTGCTTCCTGGCGAGTCCTGTAGCTGGTCTGCACCCTTCCTCTCGCTCCCCTCTTCCTCGCAACTTTCCTTACTTTTCTTTAGCAACTCGGCAGCGTGGTGCAGCGATTAAGAGAGGCTGCCGGCATCAGGGCCTTACCTCTGTGAGTCCCACCGATCAGAAACAGGAAGTTGAAACAAAGTAGATGGGACTCGCAGAGTAGGAGGGAAGGCCCTGACACCAGCAGCCTCTCTTAATCGCTGCACCTCGCTGCTGAGTTGCTAAAGAAAAGTAAGGAAAGTTGCGAGGAAGAGGGGAGCGAGAGGAAGGGTGCAGGACTCTCTGGGTTGCAGGGGAAGAAAGTTAAAGAGTGAGGGACCAGAGTAGAGGTGTAGGTGCTGTACTGGGGTGGGGGGGGGGGGGGGGGGCACAGAGGAGGGAAAGATGTAATATGAGGAGAGAGATTCCATATGAGAGTGTGGTAGGGAGTGAAAAGATGCTGGCTACAGGGTGCAGGAACAAGGGAAGAGAAGGGGTTAAGCTAAACATGGGAATAAACAGTGACACAGAAGAGAAGGGGCAGGCAGGAACTATAAGGATAGGGATGCAGAGGGGCAGTGTTGAAAGTGGAGGAGAGAGGGACACGGGGTGATGTTGAAAGGGGGGTAGATAGGGGCACAGAGAAGCATGCTGGGGTAGATAGGCATACAGAGGAGGGCAATGTTGAAAGGAGTAGATAGGGACATGGGAGCATGCTGAAGTGGGGTAGAGAGGCACACATAGGGGCAATTATTATTATTACTACTACTACTACTTATTTCTAAAGCGGTACTAGATGTACGCAGCGCTGTACACTTGAACATGAAGAGACAGTCCCTGCTTGACAGAGCTTACAATCTAATTAGGACAGACAAACAGGACAAGCAAGAGATAAGGGAATATTAAAATGAGGATGATAAAATAAGGGTTCTGAACAAGTGAATAAGGGTTAGGAGTTTAGAGCAGCATCAAAAAGGTGGGCTTTTAGCTTAGATTTGAAGACGGCCAGAGATGCAGCTCGACGTACTGGCTCAGGAAGTCTAGTCCAGGCATATGGTGCAGCAAGATAAAAGGAACAGAGTCTGGAGTTACCAGTGGAGGAGAAGGGTGCAGATAAGAGAGAGTTACCCAGTGAACGGAGTTCCCGGGGAGGAATGTAGGGAGAGATGAGAGTGGAGAGGTACTGAGGAGCTGCAGAGTGAATGCACTTATAGGTCAATAAGAGGAGTTTGAACTGTATGCGGAAACGGATAGGAAGCCAGTGAAGTGACTTGAAGAGAGAGCTAATATGAGCATAACGACACTAGCGGAATATTAGTCGTGCAGCAGAATTTTGAACAAATTGAAGAGGAGAGAGATAGCTAAGTGGGAGACCTGAAAATACTGAAAAAAAGGGGGGGGGGAGCTAGGGACACAGAGGGGTCAGTGCTGCAAGAGAGGTAGATTGGTAAATAGAGGGAAATGCTGAAAAAGGGAAGGGGTGATAGGGACCATGGGCAATGCTGGCTATGGGGGTGGGGAGAGACCAGAGCAGTGCAGGCAAACGGTGAGGGGAAAAGATGACAATGTAGGGACATGGGGGTGGGGAAAGAGCAATGCATAATATGATGGAGAAGAGATATGGCAGTGCAGAATATGGGGTGAGGACAGACGGTTGCAATGCAGAATATGAGGTGGGGGGGGCGGATGGTGCAATGTAGAATGTAGGGGGAGTGAAGGCAATACATCCAGGGATAATGATTTTGTTTTTTGTTGTGGGTAGAGGAGGCAAGATGGAGTGATACTAGATGGTTGGGGGGGGGGGGGGGGCAGAGAGATGGGGCAATGCTGGTTGGTGATGTGTGAGGGAAGAGAGATGGGGGGATGATGGAGAGAGAGGAGCAATGCTGGATGGTTAGGAAAGAGAGAGAAAGGGGTGAGGCTGGTTGGCGGGGGAAGAGAGGGACAGATGTTGGAAATAGTGGATGGAAGAACAAAGAAAAAAAAGAAGGGAGTTGGTAGACATAAAAGGAGAAGGGGAGAGAAGGAAATGAACATAGATGGCAGGGAACGGAAGATATGTCACCCATGGATGAAGAGAAAGGTAAGAGCTGGAAATTATAGATTTGGGAAGGAGGCAGAATAATGGAAGAAAGTTGAATGTGAAAGATGGATATAGGGCAGGGAGTGAAGAGGAATGGAGGGAAGAAAAGAAATAGTGAATGGACAAGAGGCCCTGGAAACAAGAGTTCAGAGCAGAGAGAGAGGGAAGCAGAATTGGAGACAGGGAACAAGTAAGAAAAATGTTATTTTCAGTTTAGTAATTGAAATGTCCGTTCTGAAATTTACTTCTGCTGTGTATATTTTGCACTGTACAGGAGGAAATGTGAGGGGGGGATGTTTTTATGCGATTGTGTGGTTAAATGTTTTGTTTGATGTGCAGCCCTAATCTTTTAAAATTAATGATGCAACTGAAATATTGAGTTTTGTGTGTGTGTTGTAGGTTTTTTTTTTTTTAAGTTCTGACTGTTGCTTAAACAAGTCTAAAGTTATATTCTCACTGGGTGTACCTTGGAGGGGGGTGGGGGGGAGTGGGTGGCATTCTTACACACATGGCCATTTTATATTGAATTGATGACTGAGCTCTTTTTCTCCAGCTGTAGATTTCTGCCCTCCTATAGTTATGGAGCATCTGATTTGGCTCACAATGCGTTAGATAGTACCTGGAAATGGAGGATGCTTTCTTTCATGTTCTTCTGTTTTGACCAACGGCCAATCTCAGAATACAGGAAATTGCAATGGAGATGGGAAATGGCTCATATAGCCCAAAGGACAAAATATCTCCACTGGTTTAACGGCCTAGATAGGGTCACTTGTAAACCAGACAGGACCTTCATTCTAGGCATTTTTAAAAAACTTTACTTTCTAATTTTGTACTAGAACATCTACCACCCACGCCCCCCCAAAACTATTTATGAAAATTTCTGGTCAGCAGTTCATCAATAGTAGCCAAACTGATGGCTGGTCAGTGAATATAAGCACAATTGACCACCACTTCTTTTTTCGTTCTTTATGGGCACCATCCTTTTTTTTTTTTTTTAAGAAAATGAGCAGTGCTTTAAATTGTTTTTCTTTTGATCACTTAAGATGTAATACCATAAAGAGCCACCTAGATTTAGGTGGTGGAAATGCATAAATGGTAGTTCTCTAGTTTATTTATGTAAGCGGTTTCTTAGAATACAGACTAATGGAAAAGTGTGTGTCATGTTTTGTTGATGAGTGCACACATGGACGGAGCACGCAAATACACATGTTCATTATAGAATACTGTGATATGCATGTGTTCTGGCTAACATCTAGGTGCAGACATTTGAACCTGCAATAGGGTGATGTATCTAAATGTATATGCATGTGTGTTTGGCCAGTTATGCTAGTACCGTGTTTCCCCGAAAATAGGGCATCCCCATAAAATAAGACCTACCGAGGTTTTTGGTGCCCTTGGAAAATGTAAGGCCTAGCAAAGTTTTTCTTTTACCGGTAAGTAGGGTCGCCCACCCCCCTCCGTCACTCCGAAACTAACCTGAACTTAAGCCTCCTTTCACTTTCCTTCCCGTTCGCAGCAAGCAGCAGCAGGAGGGCAGGCCACTCCTTCCTTCCGTGTCCCGCCCTCGCCTGACGTAACGTAACGTCAGGCGAGGGTGGGGCATGGAAGGAAGGAGAGGCCTGCCCTGCTGCTCCTGTGAACTGGAAGGAAAGTGAAAGGAGGCTTAAGTTCAGGTTAGTTTCGGAGCGACGGAGGGGGGTGGGGTCCGGCGACTTCGGGTGGGAGCGCCATCTCGGGTGGGGGGGGGGGCGACCTCGGGTGGGGGGTTACCGGTAGTTGCAGGAGTGACGGAGGGAAGGTGGGCGGGCCAACCGTGTTTCCCCGAAATAATAAGACATCCCCTGAAAATAAGACCTAGCGCCTTTTTGGGCGCAAAAATTAATATAAGACAGTGTCTTATATTCGGGGAAACACAGTATGATCTAAAGAAAAGTAGGTGCCTACTTTTCTTTATAGAATAGGCTTGACATAGGTGCTTCCTTAGCTTCTTATCCTAGGGGTCCTGTTACAGAATTACCCTCCTGGTGCTCAGTGCATCCTGAAGAAGAGGCAGTTTGGAGCATTGATGGTGAGTATAGTATTTTAATGTACTAATGCTGGTGTATTTAGAATTGTTGCATTCAACTCGTAGCTTAAAATATAAACCATTAAAAAAAAATTGTTTAATTTCTTAGATCAAGAATACATGGGTATATTTGGCAGTTCACGGTATACACGTGTCCTAAAGTAGCAGCATTCAACTTTCTTTAATTTGTTTTCCCTTAAGTGCTCTCTGCATCTACTTGTTTTGGCATAGTCCCATTCTCAGTCGTATGTTCTTCCATGAGTATGAATTGTTTGAATCTCTGTTCTTGCCAGCAAGCTTGAGGGTTTGTGAAATATCTTAATCTTCTCAACACCCTAGCACTTTTTCTGTAAACGTGGCCCTTCTGAGTCATCGGAAGAGGCATTTGATTTTATGGCAGCGTTAGCTCTGGCAGTAAGGCAAGTAAGTGTGTTTAGATGTGGCAGTTTAAGCCTTTTCATGTCAAAACGTTTTTTTTCTTAACTAGAAGCTTGGTAGATTAAGAGGGGGCATTTTTGATATGATAATGTACAAAAACAAACCATTGGGATGTCTGGGGGCTGCAGTCTTAGTAGACTGGCCACACACAGACATTCCAGCAGAGTAGTGGAGCGGCCTAGGGGGCACTGCAGTGAACTTCACATAAAAGGTTCCAGGTACACATCACATCATAACCCCCTTATATGGTGAGCCGTCCAGGAATGGCAAAAAATGTACTGTGCCCAACTGTACACCACTAACACCTCTTGAGATTTAGATAAACTGCATAGAAACACATCTTAAAAATGGGTTTTAAAAATAGCAGTTGGGATGTTTTTACGAAAAACCATCCATCTACCGCTTTTTGCTGGTTTTTTTGGACATTTTCTCTGTTTTGAAAATGAGCCCCTAAATCTTTTATTCATAGATTCTTTGTTCTGTTCTGGAAAAAAATTACATTTTTAAATGGTCTTCCTTGAAATGGAAAGAAAAAATTACAGGCTGTATAGTATACCTCCTTGATTGTCAAATCACTTTAAGTAGCTTACAGTTCTGAAAAGAAATTCTTTTTTTACAGTGTTAAGAAAAATATATTGCCCTGTAAAATTTTACAAAGAAATATAAAACTTATGCAAAGGTATTGATAGAAATAACTTTCTATTGTTACTTTAAAGCAGCAGCATTGCTAGAGGACAGAAAAGGACATTCAGAATGTTTTATTTGTGATTTACTAACTGCCTTTATGAAGCAATTCACCCAAGGTGGTGTACAGCAGCTACAATTTAACATAAAACTTATAATTTTGTTAACAGCATAACAATAGTAAAATGACCAAATATAAATACAATTAATGAGGTAGACTTGAAAACGGCAAATTGAAACGTAGTGATAGGGCTACCATAAAACAGTATAAAAGATATGCAGATTTAACAGCACTGAAATTCAAATAACAGAGATAACTGATGTCAGCATAATACTAATGACACCTAATAAGCATGCATTAGAACATTCAAATAACATTCAAAATATTAAAAGGCTCCTTAAATCCAGTGCTTTTAGTATCTAATTTTGGCATCCTTAAATTCAAAGCCTTATCTTTCAGTGCTCCTTAAATCCAGTGTCCTGAAATTATCTGTTTAGTTCTAAGAGCCAGGGGCAGTGGAGCACCTTTTTGGTTATAGGGCCAAACAAACCGATCTGTGACAGCACCCAAAAAACTCTAATTGCTGATTCTATGTTGGGCAAAATATTGGTCTATCAATGGTCCCATTGACCCAACCTGTTCTGCTGCTTATGCTAAAAGCTGTCTCAAGGGGAAATGTTAAACTCTCAACACAAATAGTGCAAACTTATTTCCTTCATTTTGGTCTCAATGGAATAGGAATCAAACTTTTTAGGTCCAAATGCTGTTGTAGAAAGGGAGAGAAGTGCTTTTGCCCAAATCTGTTTTTCCTTATTTTGTTTACCATTGGCCATTGCTTAGGGCAGCGTTTTGGGCTAGGGGTGTCAAATGAAGATCCCAATCCCATATTGCTAATATAACAGTATTATGCAGCTGATTTCCACATTACCCTTTCATGGTTCAAAACTACATAAAGCCTATACGCCAAATTGTATAATGCATCCAAAGAAAGTACCATAATACATCCAGCATATAACAGCTGTAGACAGTTCAAAAGTCATGAAATAAGGTTTAAAAATCCTGCTAAAAGAGCATGTGATAAAAGCTCCAATATTTATTAGAAATATGGCTAGTGGAGAAGTTCCGGTTCCATTGGAATTTTCTTTTCTATGTTGTCTTATTCATTCATGGGAAGTCTGTTTCTGTTAAGGATACTTCCTCTGTGATACGTTATGTTATCTTGTTTGTGACATTTGGTCCTGCTCCTCTTGCTTTTTCTTTTTGTGTGTTTGCTGTCTTTTGGCATAGTCCTCTGAGTGCACTAGAAGGGCACATGCTGTTTCTCTGGTTCCTGAGTAGTCTGTTATATTACTTGCCGTTGTTCTATTAGTGAAAATTGTGAGCTTTGTCTTTTCTTGAACATCCTTTGTGTTTGTGTTATTTGTTCTTCCTTTGTAGTGTAACTGTTAGCCGCTTCTTATCCTCATTTCACTTCCTCCCTCTCCCTCCACCCCATCCACCAAGAACTGCTGCAGACTGTCCAAAGGGTTGGTGCCCTACTGTGTATGTCATGAGTGAATGAATGCCTGCCTGTGTTTCCATAGGTTTACTCTGGAGATGAATAGATATAACTATTTTTCTAATAGAGATCTTATGTTGCCTTCTTTCCTGCTTTGCAGGTGGTGGTGTCTGAGTTTTACCTTGAGTAATTTTGCTTTTTCTCTTTCAGTATGGTCCTGATACGCCTTTTCTTCTGAGTTCAACAGAACAGCCTCTCTCCAACCCCGGATGCAGCGGTTGCAGCAACAGCAGGACACGGCTTTTGTTTCCAGAGAGGATTTTTTTTTTTGAGACATGTAGTGTGCTAATAAATACTTTAATTTGTACAACTTCTGTATCCGTGTGTAATTAAATAGATTTAGTGATGTGTGAGTATGCTTGCAGCATAGGTTCCAGTGAACGTGAGGATTTTCTTTGAATGCTGGTGAAGGTAGACAGTTGTCGTTAATACTTATTTCCATAGTATCCCACAGATCAATCCAGAGACTTGTGGGTTATGTCCTTCCACCAGCAGGTGGAGAGAACTTCAGAGATTTTTTATATGTGCAGCCAGCTTTAACCTTGATATTCTCTCTGTCTAACAGGTGCAGTTGAAAAAAAAAATCAAAACAAAACCCACACACAGACTGAGAAGCGCTGTGCAATGCTGGGAGATTGGCACGGGGGAAGTAGTCTCTTCGGGAAGCTCGGCCCTCTTTATGTCGGCGTAAAAGGTGCGATGCGAAACGCTGCTCCCGGTGTGGGAAATGGAGAGCAGCATTGGGGGTGTGGGGAGGAGGTTGTGAAGCGTGCGCACATGCAGCAGGTGGATTGAGTCTTGGCAGGAAGCTCAGGCCTGCAAGTTATGCGCACCCCTGTGGGCGTCATCTTTTCTGTTCCACCTCGTTCACCACAACACATGGCAGCGTGTCAGTATCGGATGGAGCTCGCTCCTGCCCTGCCTGGACCCCAGCTTGAGAGGGGTTCCTTCGGAGGATGCTGGGGACGATGGTATTCCTTTCTCGCCAGAGTTTGTGTTTAATGCACAAAACTTTCCTGCTAAAGTGTGCAGGGGTCCCTCAGTGTCCTGACACCTTCCCCTCTGCCCCAGGACCTCTTTCCTTTCAGCAGCCTCTTCTGCCCAAGCGGCCAAAGGTGGAGGCTTTGGATCTGGGTGACGTTTCAATTGCGTCTGACACGGATGACTCCCTCCTTCCTGGGGACTCCCCTCCAGGGTCTGTGGACTTTATGGAGGGAGAGAACTGTTGCTAGAGGAGTGGGATGACCCCATGGCGGCACATCTGTTTTGGAGAGATGAACTTCCCGCCCTTATAGTCCGTGCACTGAAGATTTTGAATATTTCTTCACCTGAGCCCGCGTCTGTTCTTCCGCCCATCCCTTCTATTATGTCTGGGACCAAGAGCTCCACAAAATCTTTTCATATTCATGAGGCTATGAAAGTCCTTATCTTGGAGCAGTAGGATATGCCAGACACAGGACTGAGGGTAGCACGGGTGATGACGTGCCTCTACTGTTTGCTAGCGTTGGATTTGGAGTCCCTAAGGCTGTCCACGGTGGATTCTTTGATTATGGCAGTCACTAAAAAGACCACACTACCGGTTGAGGTTGGTTTGGCGCTTAAGGACCCGCAGGACCGTAAGCTAGAGTTGTCTCTCAAACTTTCTTTTGAGGTGGCAGCATAAGTTTTCAGGTATCAGTGTGTGACCCGTATGCAGCCTGGGCATACTTTTTGTGGGTCCAGAAGACTGCCTTGGCGGAGGAACTCATTGCCTTTTTGCCGGCTGTGGAATCTGGGCTGGCATACTTGGCGGGTCTGCTATGGGCTTCAGCCAAAGAGGTTTCATTGGCAGTCACGGCACACCACTGGATTTGGTTGGGACATTGGGCAGCAGGTGTGGCTTTTAAATCATTCCTTGCATGACTGCCCTTCCAAGGGAATCTTTTCTTCGGGGAAGATCTGGGAAAGATTAAGGTGCTAGGCGATTCTAAGGGCCAGCACCTGCCTGAAGATAAATCCAGGACAGGCTTGCTTATTGGCATGTCCCGCTCTCGGGTCAGGGAGGTGAAACCCTATCGTCCAGGGCGCTCTGGGGCCTTCAAAGAACTTGCTTTCTGCAGAAAACGCAGCCCTTTCATGAAGAGCACCATAATTCGACTCCTGCCTCTAGGAGACGGCTTCCATCTAAAGATTCCCAATGATGGGGCCCTAGTCCATCCTCTACCGGTTGTTGAGGGACGGCTATTCCACTTCCCAGGGGAATGGACCAGCGTAACCTTCGATGAGTGGGTCTTGGAAGTCATCCGGGACAGCTACAAACACGAGTTCACACGCCCCGTGGTGGATTTTTTCCTAGATTCTTCCTGCAAGACTGCCGCTAAAGTGAAGGCGGTTTGAGCGACCCTTGCAGACTTGCAGTGGCTAGGTGCAGTATGACTTGTGCCCCGGAAGAGCTTGGCCTAGGTTGTTATTCTATTTACTTCGTGGTCCCCAAAAAGGGAGACTCTCCATGTTCTGGACCTCAAGTTTGTAAACAAGGCCTTGTGGGTTCGCCATTTCCGTATGGAAACCTTGCATTCAGTTATTGCCACAGTGCAGCTGGGGGAGTTCGACAGCCCTCAATCTCAAGGAGGCTATTTACACATTCCTATTTGGCCGCCTTATCAGTGTTTCCTTCACTTTGTGGTGGTTGGTCAGCACTTGGGCTTGCTACGGCGCCCTGGACATTTTCCACAATCATGGTGGTCTTCGTGGCCTGCCTCCGGAAGGAGGGGGTTCAGGTACATCTCTGTTTGGATGATTGGCTCATTTGGGTGTTGTCTTGAGAGAAGAGTCTCAAGGTGACGGACAGTCATCAGTCTTTCGCAGTCCCTAGGCTGGGTGATCAGTTTGTCCAAATGCCACCTGTCTCCCTCGCAGTCTCTAGAGTACTTAGGCGTGATATTCAACACTCAGGTGGGGACGGTGTTCCTGCTGGCAGTGTGCAGGCTACCTAGGCGTGATATTGGACACTCAGGCAGGGATGGTGTTCCTGCTGGCAGTTCACAAGCTACGGCTCCAGAACCAGTTGGAGAGCTTGTTGTGGATGCCAGTGCCGCGGGCCTGGGATTATTTACAGGCGTTGGGGTCCATGGCAATCAAATTGGATGTGGGTTTGTGGGCCAGGAGCCACATGCAGCCCCTTTGTTGTCATTGCTCAGGCCACAGCTGGTGGTCTCCTCTCTTGGAGGATTACATGGTCAGGGTGCCATGGACACTTTGTTCCAGGTGGGCGATACATTGGTGGCTGATCCTGGAGAACATGCAAAGGGGCTTCCCACTAGCGGTACCCGACTGGGTGGTCATTACCACGGACGCCTGCCTTTCTGGCTGGGAGACCCATTGCCTCGGGCAGATGACCCGGGGACCTGGTCCTCAGTAGAAGCGACCTGGTCCATCAACTGGTTGGAGCAGTGAGCAGTTCGCTTAGCACTCTGGGAGTTTGTGATGCTCCTTCGGGGTCATCCTGTGCGAGTTCTTTTGGACAGTATGACGGTGGTAGCTCACGTGAGCAGACAAGGGGGCATCAACAGTGCGCCTCTGGCGCAGGAGGTGCACCTGGCCTTCCTTTTGGCACGCATTGTGAGTTCTGTAAATGTGCAGGCGGACTTCCTCAGTTGGAACAAGCTGGACCCGGGAGAATGGGAGCTCTCAACAAAGGCTTTCGAACAGATAAAAGATCATTGGGGGATTCTGGTGATGGATCTCATAGCAAACAAAGCCAATGCGAAAGTACCCTACTTCTTTGGCAGAGGTAGGGAATTTAGGTTGGAGGGGATCAATGTTCTTCTCCAAAGTTGGTCCTTGAGTTTTCCTTGTCTCTTCCCGCCGTGGCCCATGGTGGGGGTGAGTGGTGGGCCGCATCCCCAGGTATCTGGGTTGGGTGATCCTGGTAGACCTGGATTGGTCCTGGTGTCCATGGTAAGCGGATCTCATCAAACTCTTGGCCGATCGCCCCCCTACGACTGTCTACTCCAGGCGGCCTTCTGATTCAGGGACCCATCATGATGGAGGATCTCTCCCCTTTTTGTCTTATGGGCTTGGCCCTTGAAACGATGTGTTTGAGGCGGAAAGGTTACTCAGACACTCATTGCTACCATGCTGCAGGCGAGGAAGCACTCTACTTACACAGTGTATGCTTGAGTCTGGCGCACATTTGAATCTTGGTGCTTCTCATCGGGAGTCTCGACGGCTTCAGCGTCATTGACTGTTATCCTGGCCTTTCTACGTGATGGTCTCAAGAAGTCTCTGTCCTTGAGCTCTTTGGTTCAAGTGGTAGCCTTGGCCTATTTTCAGGACCGTCTGCACGGCTCCTCGATCGCCACACACCCAGATGTTCGTTTTCTACGTGGGGGACTGAACCATCTTCGGCCACCATGTTTGTCAGATAGAAAACAGAGAGTAGGGTTGAATGGTCAGTATTCTCAATAGAAAAGGGTAGATAGTGGGGTTCCCCAGGGGTCTGTGCTGGAACCTCTGCTTTTTAACATATTTATAAATGATCTGCAGATGGGAATAACTAGTGAGGTAATTAAATTTGCTGATTACACAAACTTATTCAAAGTTGTTAAATTGTAAGAGGATTTTGAAAAATTACAAGAGGACCTTACAAGACTGGGAGACTGAGCATCCAAATGGCAGATGACATTTTAATGTGAGCAAGTGCAAAGTGATGCATGTGGGAAAGAGGAACCTGAACTATAGCTACGTGATACAAGGTTCCACATTGAGTCACCAACCAGGAAAGGGATCTTGGCGTCCTTGTTGATGATATGTTGAAATCCTCCAGTGTGCAGCAGCAGCTAAGAAGGCAAATAGAATGTTAGGTATTATTAGGAAAGGCATGGAGTACAAAAATGAGGATGTTATAATGCCTTTGTATCGCTCCATGGTGTGACCACACCTCAAATATTATGTGCAATTCTGGTCACCGCATCTCAGAAAAGGTACAGAGAAGGGTGACAAAAATGATAAAGGGGATGGGACAACTTCCCTATGAGGAAAGGCTAAAGCGGTTAGGGCTTTTCAACTTGGAGAAAAGTTGGCTGAGAGGAGGTATGATAGAGGTCTATAAAATTAGTGGAGTGGAACGGGTAGACGTGGATCACTTGTTTACTCCTTCCAAAAATACTAGGACTAGGGGACACATAATGAAGCTACAAAGTAGTAAATTTAAAACAAATAGAAGAAAATATTGCTTCATTGAATGTGTAATTAAACTCTGGAATTTGTTGCCAGAGAATGTGGCAAAGCAGCTTAGCAGTGTTTAAAAAAGGTTTGGTTAGTTTCCTAAAAGAAAAGTCCATGGGTTGTTATTAAAATGGACTTGGGGAAAATCCACTGCTTATTTCTAGGATAAGCAGCATAAAATGTATTGTACTGTTTTGGGATCATGCCAGTTACTTGTAACCTGGATTGGCCAATGTTGGAAACAAGATGGTGAACTTGATGGACCTTCAGTCTGTCCCAGTATGGCAATACTTATGTAACTTATATAGTCATCTGCCCAAAGTGGGCAATGTGCCACTTAGCAGTCTGGATGGGCCATTTTTGTCGTTATGTATCATTTTCTGTGTTACGCTGTGGGAACTGGGTGTCTTTTCAAGAGTGACGAGAGAAGATGGAATTCTTTTTATCACAATTCTTTCTTGATATTTGGTGATTAGTATTTTCCATTCTAGTGTAATCAGATACAATAAAATTAAAGTGAATGGTGGATGTGTGAGCTTAAACTTCTGTCATCTGAAATTGAGAGCTCGAAGGGGGGGGGGGGGGGGAGAACATACCCAGACTTAGGCTTTCTATAAGCTGGTGTTAATCCTTTTTGAGGTAAAATCCTTGGGGAGGCAAATAACTGCATATCTAAGTTGATGAAAATACTTTTGGAAGCAGGGCTGTAGTTGAATCTGATAGTGGAGAGTATCGGCGTACTCTGCGTTTGCACAACAAGAACAATGGCCAAACTTTCTCCTTTCTGCTGCATAGTATGTGGCATTGTGTAAGGATCATCATTGTCCTCTAAATGTTGTTTTTATAGCCGTATGGCTTTGTGATAGTATCCATGCATCAATACTCGTGACAAAAGCCAGTTATTCCCCTGTGAAACTTCTTTGGAGGGACATTCAGTTCCTAAGACATCATTTCAGAGTTACCGAGTGGGTAAGAGTAAAGGTTAAGCTGAGCCCAGGAAAAACTGATGCTCTGTGTGGGAGGCAAGGTTAAATAGTGGCCTAAAGTGGGCTTTAAGTCTGCTAAGATTAAGAACCTGGAAGTTACTGTTAACTCTGTTGCTTTTGTAGATGAGAAGTCATCAACAGTTACCAAAAATCATTATTCATAAATTTGTGATTTAGATTCCTTTAGTTTAAATATGGGTGTATCTGTAATTCACCACATAGCACTGGATTACTGTAAGGTGGTTTGTTTGATAATTTACAACGGATCGAGAGGGCATAGGATGAAGATGAAAGGAGAAAGGTCTTTAGAAGTAACCTAAGGAAATACTTCTTCACGGAAAGGATGGTGAATTTGTGGAAAGGCCTCTATGTGGAAGTAGTGTGGATGAAAACAGTATCTGAATTCAAGAGAGCTTGGGACAAGTACATAGGATCTCTAAGGGAATGATAGCGAGTAGATGGCATGGATGGGTAGACTGGATAGGCCATATGGTTTTTATCTGCCTACATTTTTCTATGTTTCTATATATTACATTTGCCATTGCTGGTTTCTATGTGGTTTACAAGATAAGTAAAGGAAAAGAAGGAGGGGCAAGAGGCTATGGAATATGGAAAGGCAGAGTGAATAGATGTGTCTTCAGTGCAGTTTTAAATTTGGTGTAAGAGTGTTTAAGTGGAGCTGAGTAGTCAAAGAATTCCATAGTTTACTTCCCATGTAACTCGAGTGATGTCAAGGCAAATGTCAGAGGGAGAGGGAAGAGTAAATCTTTGTGCAGCGAACAAATAGGCTGGGGAGTGGGGCATAAGGGATAAGAAGATGGGATGAAGGAGCTGACCCTTAAAGATGAGCGTGAAGACTTTAAATTGAATACTCGCAGATAAAGGGAGCCAGTGTTTAAGCTGTAGAAACGGAGTGCTGTGATAGAAAGGATTGGACCTGTGAAGGAAGCAAACAGCAGTGGATTGCACTGTTTATTTGGGACTTGTGCAAAAAGTTCCTTTCATGATTGGATGCTGCAAAAAACTGCATCGAAAAAGGGCTACTTGTAATCATTTTGCTTTGCCAGAGTTGTTTAAATTACTATGGGGCTCTATTACTAAAGCGTGTTAAGAAGTAATGTGTGAATTACCAATTTCAAGTTTATTTATTGACTTACTACCCTGCCCATCAAGGGGATGCCTGGGCGGCTTACAGACTACATAGTTTAAAGGTGGAGGGAGAGAGAGAGCTTGCGGAAAATAAAGAAGAAGAAAGGGGAGGGGTGGAACTAAATTAATTTATAGGAAAAGGAGAGGGGATAATAGAGGAAGTGGGCTGAGGCTGATCTCTGCTTGAACCCAAAATAGAACTAAGAGTATGCATCTTGAAAGGAATGTTTTATGGCTAGTTTTGTAATTCAAAAGAGAGGTTTTTTTGACAGAAGTGCTGGGCAACGTATTCCAATGCTTGAGGGCTTGGACTGAGAAGATTGCTTTTCTGGTGTGTTGGTTGAATATTTCTTGAAAGGTTGGAACCGTGAGCAGATTTTGGAAATTCAAGCGTAATGTTCTAGTGGTTGTATGTGTGATAAGCAGATGAGAGATATTCTGGTTCGTTCACCTGATTGAAGAATTTTAAAGACCAAGAGCATGATTTATAGATAAAATGGTGAGGAAGGGGATGCCAATGGGCTGCTTTCAGGAGGGGTGTTACGTGATTAATTTCTTATTTGTTTATGTAGAACTGTAGATTTTGTGATGATCTTTGCGTTCTAAACAAGATTGTAGACTGCACTTGTGGGTAATGTTAAAGAATATATATTTTTTGTTTATAATTCAGGGTAAACATGCATATAAGGCATTCCCAAGAGTTCTGTTTGAGCAGAGTTGCAGTGTGCACATGTCCATTTATAAAATACATGAGCACACTCCAGAAAATATGCAGATATTCACACCTCCAGAGCAGGTGCAAACTTTGTGCAAGAGAATTTTTAGTCCTACTGGGAGTTAATACACAAGTTTGTTTTATGAAGGTACATAAGCACCTGTATTGCCTTGTTAAAATAGGCACCTTTTTTGGACTTTTCAAATAGGTGTTCTGTTATGAAATTAGCTCCTTGAAAGCAGAGCCTCTCAGATATGGAACTCTCTTCCCATAGATTTAAAAACTAAGGCGTCCTTTTATTAAAGTGCATTAATGGATTTAGCACACTCTAATGATTAGCGTGTGCTAATTAATCTAACCATAATGGGCATCTTATCTATATATCACGTCTAAAAAAAAAAATCAGCATCGAAAAAAACCACACCTAGGTGTATTCTGTAAAGTACACCTAAATTTAAGCATGCTTTTATAGAATATGCCTAAACTTGAGTGGTTGCCTGTCCGTGTAACTAAATTTAGTCACAGCCAGTTATGCGAAGTAAAACTTGATGTAAATGCTGATGCCTAAATTAGGCACTGCTGGGGTGTATTCTATAACAACGCACATAGATTTTAGAAATGCCCACGACCTGCCCATTCCACACTCATAGCCATGCTTCCTTTTCAGCTTTGTGCCTTAGAATTTACGCACATCAAGTTACAGGATACACTTAGTTGTGCTTGTAAATTCTAATTAATGCCAGTTAATGTCATTGCTTTTTAATTGGCAATTAGTGCTGATTGGCTTAGCTAATTAAGTTGCGCGCAGAATACAACCTGATTTGCTTGCACAACGTATGTCGCGCTATATAGGATCTCGGGGTATATGCCTATGGGCCTCTTGATGTTAGAACTGGCTTGAAGACTATAAAAAGTACAAAGTGGGTATTTGTACCTCTTATCATTAGCACATCTTAGTAAGGACCCTAAAATCTAATTATGAATTCCTCCATAACCTTTTTTTTATAAACCAAATTTTGATCGTCTGTTTTTAGAATGCTGCAAATGTTTGTATATATATTTGGGATTATTTTAGAAGCTTGTGGCAATTACTCGTGTAGATAGCTTTCCACAATCATTTACAAGTGGAGATCCACACTACAGAGGTTTCAAGAAGATGTGGTTTGGGTGTGCCTTGGGGCAGGACAAAATCTGCCTGTGTTCCTCTTTTTATAAAGTAAATACCCATTGTATGAGAGAATTTTCCCTGTCTGGTTTTGCAGCAGCTCAGAAGCACAACATACCCACCACTTAGAAAAGGCAAGAGTTACAGGAGGTGGATCAACCTCCTTGCATCCTTTTAGTAAATATCCCTGATTGTATTACAGGCAACCTGCTTTTTTTAAAGCTAGTTTTGCACTTTTTGCTATTTCAAGGAGGATTTTATTTCACAGTTGCCCAAAATGATGTACTCTTTGGAATTTTGTGGATGTTTTTAAGAAGATCCTGTACTTATTTTCTTAGGCTGGAGAAACTGCTTTTGTATTTAAGGGTAGAATCCTAGGTTTGTTCATAAACCGTATAATTTTTTCTTCTCTTCATCTAGGTCCCATAAAAAGAGAGCTTGGACGGCATGCAAAGTTGTGAAACATCTTCAGACAGCACTGATGATCCTCTTAGTAGTGGCCTACGGAGAAGACGACAGCCTCGAATAGTAGTTATTGGTGCTGGGCTTGCAGGCCTATCGGCTACAAAATCCCTCTTGGAGAAAGGTTTTACAGATGTAACAATCCTTGAGGCATCTGACAGAATCGGAGGCAGAGTGCAGAGTGTGAAACTTGGTAAAGAAGGCTTTTAATTTACAGAACTTTGGATTGTGGTCTTTATGTTGGCGGTTTGAAGGATCTCATCCTGCTGATTTCCAAATGAGAAGGCATTTTGGTGTTTGCTCTAGAAGAGTTGAAATGTTGTGATTATATTAGTCTGAGCAATAAGTCGATAACTGAAATCTATGGAAGCTAGTGACGCTGTAGGAGAAGAGGGTAACTGTTGTAAACTGTGATATTATGATTGATGAGTTAGGAACCCCTTTTACTAAAGCTTAAGCACGCTAAAGTATGCACTAAGCTTTAGTAAAAGGGCTCCTTGGAGATAATCACCATTAACCCATTAGTGCCCAATGTTCCCATATTTGTTCCCACATCTAGGAGCATTGGGCACTAATGTGTTAAAACAGTGGTATAGCCAGACCTCGATGTGCAGGGGGTCCAGAGACCAAAGTAGGGGGCACACTTTGGCCCGCCTTACAGCTGCCTCCTCACATACCTTGGCAGATGGGTTCCCCAACCCCCACCAGCTGAAGCGTTTGTCCAGCGCTGGTCTCCGCTACATTGTCTGCCCTGCTCTTCACCTCAAGTCGCAACGTGTGCACACTTGTTTTAATGAAATTGAGCATGCGCGAAGTGTCGTCATATGCTCCGTTTCACTGAAATGATCATGCACACAATGTGAATGGGCCATGTCGGTACTAGCGCATGGACAGCTGCTAGCTCTGCTTGGTAAACCGGAGCATAATGCACAATGAATATCGCATAGTGTGCATACGCGTGTAGGTGCTAGTTGGGGTTGTCCTTTAAGTGTTTAGAATTGTTTTTCATTTTTCAGTCCAGACTTTAAATTATCCCAAGTTGTGATATTTTTAAGGGTTATCAAACAGTCCAAGATTTTCCAAAATAAACTCTCGGTGGCTAACCTTTTGTTATAAGTCACCAGCTTTATTTTGCAAAGGATTGTATTCCATAATAGTGCCATCTGCCATTGATCAAGTTATTTTGCCTGAGCACTTGCTTGCAACAGGCAGAAGACTCAGAAAATCTGTCGGTTGAAAACCTTACTTGTTCTTCATCACCAGTGCTGCTAGCCTGGAGCAGGGGTAAACATATATAATTTATTTATTTTTATTTTTTAACCGTATGATTTAAAAATTCTCGGTGGATTACAATTAAAACATACATAATCAAATATCAAAAGCATACTAAGACAATACAATATAAAAATTAATAAATTAACGTCACTAAAACTGTCAGCTTTCATCATCTGGTACAAGTATTAGGCTTGTCAGACTTCAAATATGTTTGATAAACAGTGTCAATTTCCATCCTGTGATATAAACATGAGCTCACTAGGCTTGTCGTATGCTGTATGCCTGTTGAAACAGCATAGTTTTTAATTCCATGTTAAATTTTTCCATATTGCGAGGTGTTCTCAACTTTAATAGCACAGAATTCCAAAGTTTGGGAGCAACAGTATTAACAATGAGGACTGATGGTCTAATTTTTTTACCACATGAAATGAAGACGCATGTAGTGGAATCCTCTCTGCCGATTACAATGCTCTAGGAGATTAATAAAGACGCAAGCTTTCAGAGATAATAATAGAAACCTCATTGTTTAATATCTGCTAGGAAATTTGCTAAACATGCATGTAAACCCTAAACTCCACTAGAGTCTGCCTTTGGAAATGCCTAGGTAAATGAATAAGTATGCATAGGACTGCTGTCCAGCCTACATCTATATGTGCATTTGACTTGGGGGCTCATTTTCAAAGCACTTAGATTTGAAAATACGCCTCTTATTACTTTAGAAACATCTCTTTCCATGTGTAAAACCCAGTTCTAAACATGGGCGGCCTTTCTAAAATGTCTATTCCTTTGGTCTTCATGCCTAGTTTTCAAGAGCTGTCAGGTTGTCAGGATATCTATAATAAATATGCATGAGAGAGACTTGCATACAGTCTCTCTCATTCATATTTCCTAGGGCAGTTGGAGTCCTTCAAGAACTGCTAGTGATGACTAAGAGTTATTCTATTCTAGTATTTTAGGTAATGCTAACATCAGCATGTATACACGGATGAATCGGGCTATGAATAACCTTGGCTCCATAGAGCATTGTTTCTAGCACTTCATCTCAAATGGGTAACCAGCACTCAGATAATATGCTGCTTACAAGTATTTAAATATTGTGCCAGAATGTAAACTTAATTTCCTGTATTCACTGCATGTTTTGTAGCTTCTGAGCCACACAAAGATGTACAAATTAGGGTTCTTGTTGCTGTTTAGAGGTCAAATTCAGTTTTGCTTAGCTAAATTTCTTGAGATACGTGAGCCTGTAGAAGAGGAAACCGTAGGGCGTTGCTTAGAAACATCAGCTTGAAAAACTTGCAGCCTTATAGAATATGAATAACCAGCTAATACCTATCTAGTCACATAGGCCTTTAGTCTGCAAACTTCAGGGTATGTACCAAGTTAATGAAAATGCATATTCTTAGAGTGTGGTCCCTTGCACCTTTTGGCATCAATTTAAAATCAAAACAGGTGGAAGATACTAAAGTGTAATGGAGCCACTAAATTTTCTGCATTTTACTATTCTCAGGACAAGCAGTCTTTGAACTGGGAGCTACGTGGATCCATGGTTCAAATGGCAACCCGATTTATCATCTAGCAGAAGACAATGGCTTGCTGGAAGAGACTACAGATGGGGAGAGAAGTGTTGGTCGCATCAGTCTTTATTCCAAAAATGGAGTGGCCCATTACCTCACAAACAATGGCCAAAGGATTCCGAAAGATTTGGTTGAAGAATTCAGTGATTTGTACAACGAGGTGTGTGGATATTTGGGATGGTGAATCTGGGTGTATGTTTCTGCTAGCAAATAACTTCTCTCATTTGGTTTAAAATATGATGAGAATTTGCCTGTAAATGTAGTTTTAGTCCAAAGGCCAGAATCTATCAACTTGCCTGATATAACTTCATTTATTCAGACTTTTAGTAAAGTGCCATCATATTTTAGTTTATAACATTTCCGAAGACGAATGCATCCCAAATTATAAGAAACAGCTAGGAAAATATATTGTAGCTATCTGGGACATTCAAGTTCATGGAGAGTATCCAAGAGCAGTACCCGGGGGAAAAGCAGAAAGTGGGGAAGGGATTTACCATTAGTTAGAAGGCTGCTGGGATAGTCCTGAGATGAGGGAGAGCCAGAACTCCACGCCTGTCATATGCTACCTGTATAAAAAGGTTGCCAGAGGCAAAGACATTGCAAGAGTCAGGATCACAGGATAGAGAGTCTGTATTGCTTAGAGGATCACAGGGTAGAGAGGTAGATGAAACCTTTTTGATATTTTGTATTAACAGAAGAGAGAGAGAGACAGTTTATAAACTTTGCTGACTTTGAGACTGTTTTGGGGGTAAACCTTGTAGCGCAGCCCAAGACAAACCATTACATCTGTTGCTTTTTGCACCTCACAGTCCCGGTTCTGTCGTTAAACAAAGCTGTGTTTAGGTTTTATGAGATAATCTTAGCCCACTCTTTCCTGCCAAAACCAGAGCACTCTAGATAGCATAGGACTTCGGTCTTTGCTCACAATCCTCGAGGACTGTCAACAGGTCAGATGTTTGATTTCTTTAATGAATATGCATGGAAGAGATATTCATGTCTACTACCTGTATTACATACAAATCTCACTCGTGCATATTCATTAAGGATATATCATGAAAATCTGACCACTAGGAGCCCTGGACTGAGAGTGAAGACCTAGGCCATAGGAACTGGAGTTAGATGATGTTGGCAGCAGGAGTTCATTATTTCATGCCCTTTAGGTAGACTCAAAGGGTTACTTTAATTTCCATTATGCTAAGTAAGGATTTTCCCAGCTGAATATACAATTGAACAATATTTTAAAAACAAAACTACAGTCTGTATAAGTGAACATCCAATGGAGCTGCCTTAGGGACTGTTCTTTCCCCATTTCCATTTTGGATGGCAAGTTTAATAAAGCGATTTGTTTGATGCAGTTTGATGCTTAAATGGTAGAGTTAGAAATACTTGTGCTGGCCTCATCCTTGGAACTGATGTTAATTTCTGCTTTGGCCCCTAGGTGTCTAAGGAGTGGGTCTCTCTGCATCTACTCTACTCTCTAGAGTCTTCTCCCCTTTCTCCCTTCTCATTTCTGTGTTCATCTGACATCTGCTCAAGTTCTTCACCTCTTCTGCGACGTGTCAGCCTGCCTTTCTGCGTTTACCCTTCAGAGAGTTCTTCCGTCATCCTGACCTAACCTTTAGGCGGTTTCTGTTGCATTTCTCAGGCTTTTCATCCATCACAACATTGTACATCTTCACATAGAATGAACCCTGTGGCTGATCCAGTAGGATCATAGGGCCCTGTGCATTGACAGCTTTGTTATTTGGGGATTGCGTTATGGAATTTGATGTATGATGTGAGGGTTTTTTATATTGTAAAATTCTCTGCATTTAGGTTGTATGTTATCTAGAAAGGATTGCAATTTTCTTTGGGTTTCAATGATGGAGTGAGCAATAGAGCAGCAATCAAGCTGAAATAAAATAAATATGTTCCATACGATTAAGCAGATACATCACTCTCCAGGGTAGGCTTATGACATTCATTTGCATCTGATTAATACAGTTTCTACATTGAACACCACATTTATATATGTTAATACCCAGTGTTCGCTCAGTTTACTCATTTATGGTTTCCCATATTTTGTGACATGCAGTGTGTACTGGGTACCGGTAGAATGGCAGGACTCTCTATACTGAACCTACCGCCCAGACTGGTTACCAGAAATGAAAGCGGCAGAGAGGAACCTGTCTGTCAGGTTGGCATTGAAGCCCTGAGCAGTTCCCACAGTGGCAGTCTACCCTTTCCAAACCTCGGCCCTGTTCATCTTAATATCCCACTACAATTCATTAATAAAATCATGGAGGCTAATCTCTTTTAATGAGGCACTTTTGGTGTAATGAGGCACTTAAGTTATGCCTCTTGTATTAAGACATATACTACTAAAAACCAAAGATCTATGCTGTTGAAAAAACATGAAACAGGCTCACAGCAGTGTAAAGTGAAAAACTTTTAAATGCTTATACGCAGGGCCGTGCCTAGGGTCTCCGGCGCCCCCCTGCAGTTGCCCCCCCCCCCCCCCGAAAACGATCGCTACACTACCCGCCCTCTTCTCCCCAGATCCTTTTCCTTTTTTTTTTTTTGTTTAAATTTACCTCTGTCTGGCGGCAGCGTAGCGTTAGTGAGAAGGAGGCGGCGCTCCCCCGCCCCGACGTGTCAGTCTTCCCTTCGCTCAGTGTCCCGCCTTCTTCTGATGTCATTTCTGATGTCATAAGAAGGCGGAATTGAGCGAAGGGAAGACTGACATGTCGGGGCGGGGGAGCGCCGCCTCCTCACTAACGCTACGCTGCCGCCGGACAGAGGTAAATTTAAACAAAAAGGAAAAGGATCTGGGGAGAAGAGGGCGAGGTAAGCATGGTGCGGCGGGGCGCCCCCCAGAGGATGGCGCCCTCCTGCCATGCTTACCTCGCTTACCGTGTTGGCACGGCCCTGCTTATACGACAACTCATGTTATAAGTTGATAAATATCTTAATATTTTTTAAGAGTACCCTCAGAAATATCCACCTATTTTAAGGCAATATCATTGGATTTGCCAGGTGGCATAGCACATCTTTCATAGGGCTAACTCTTATTCATAAGTGTAAGTGCTATTGCCTGAATCAGCAAGTGCTAACAAATAATATAGTGCACAATGTTAAAGAAAAAACGTGAACTTAACTTTAAACGTTTTAAAAAAATTTTTTTTAGTAGGAATACTCAGCTTGCTTGTCCAGCTTGCTTGCTGTGTACTTCCCAGTAACAAGGTGTAACTGCCCAAACGGCTTCCCCTGGTGATAGGATATGATATATTTTTTTTTTACCAAGGAATGTGGGGTTTGATTTTGCATTTTTCTTGTATTAAGACAACATTCCCCCCATTTTTTAAGCTTAGGCACACATTTTTGCACTTAAGACCAGATTCTGTAAATGGTGTCTAAAATATAGACACATCCAAAAAAAGCACTTAATGCTATTCTATAAACCGAGCCCAAAATTAGGCGCAAAGGGCCGGGGAACGCACCTACATTTAGGTGCAGCCATTTACGCCACTGAAATCCTGGTTTAAATACCCGCTCCTAAATGTAGGCGTTCCCTGCCCCCCCCCCCCCCCCCCCAATTCTATAACCACACATGTAAATTTGAGGAACACCCTCGACATACCCACATTCCTTCCATGGCTGCGCTCCCTTTTCAGGTACTCGCGTTAGAATTTACGCACGCCTCTTTTTAGAGTACATCTAAAAAGAAGTATGCATAAATTCCAGTTATTGCCAATTAGAGATAATTGATATCAGTCAATTATAATTGATTGGCACGTTACTCAAGGTGCACATGTAAATTGGGTGCACATCCAATTGCAACAGTGGACAATCCAGGTCAAGTACCTGGCAAGATCCCAGAACAGTAAAACAGATTTTATGCTGTTTATCCTGTGGATTCTCATAGTCCATCTTAATAATGGCTTATGGACTTTTATTTTAGGAAATTATCCAAACCTTTTTTTTTTTTTTTAAACCCTGTTAAGCTTAACTGCTTTTACCATATTCTCTGGCAACGAATTTAAGTTTAATTACACCTTGAATGAAGATTTGTTTTAAATTTACTACTTAGTAGCTTTATTGCATGCCCCCTAGTCCTAGTATTTTTGGAAAGAGTAAACATCGATTCACGTCTATCTGTTCCACTCCACTCAGTGTTTTGTAGGCCTCTATCATATCTCCCCTCAGCCATCTTTTCTCCAAGCTGAAGAGCCCTAACTGCTTTAACCTTTCTTTATAGAGAAGTCATCCCATCTCCTTTATCATTTTCGTTGCCCTTCTCTGTCCCTTTTCTGATATATCTTTTTTGAGATGCAGTGACCAGAATTGCACAGAGTATTTGAGGTGCGGTCGCACCATGAAGAGATACAAAGGCTTAACATTCTTATTTTTGTTTTCCATTCCTTTCCTAAAGCATTCTTAGCTGCTGCTGTACGCTGAGAAGAGGGTTTCAATGTATTACCAATAATGACACCTAGATCCTTTTCCTGGGCAGTGACTCCTAATGTGGAACCTTGCATCACATAGCTATAGTTTAGGTTCCTCTTTCCCACATGCATCACTTTGCACTTGCTCATATTAAATGTCATCTTCCATTTGGATGCTCGGACTCCCAGTCTTGTAAGGTCCTCTTGCAATTTTTCACAATCTTCTTGCGATTCAACAACTTTGAGTCGTCAGCAAATTAATTATCTCGCTAGTTATTCCTCTCTCTAGATCATTGATAAATATGCTAAAAAGCAGCGGTCACAGCACAGACTCCTGGGGAACCCCACTATCTTCCCTTCTCCATTGAGAATAGTGACCATTTAACCCTACTCTCTGTTTTCTGTCTTTTAACCAGTTCTTAATCCACAATAGGACATTTGCGCCATATCCAAAGAGGTTTATGCCTTAAAAGGTGGTTAAGGCGGTTAACTTAGTGGACTTCAAAAAAGGGTTGGACGGCTTCCTGGAGGAAAAAGCCATAGAATGTTATTGAATGGACGAGGGAATACAGTATTTCTAGGATGGGCGGGACAAATTGCTTGTTCTTTTAGCCGCTGTCGGTGACGGTGCTGGGCTCGATGGACCCTTGGGGGCTCATTTTCAAAGCACTTAGCCTTACAAAGTTCCATAGTAACCTATGAAAAATTATATAAGAAGAAGACTGTTTAATCTGCAATTGAAAATTATTCAAGCCAAGACTACCTGACAAGAAAAAGATGAACCAATTTAAAAGAAGGAAAATTCAACCACTGATTGCTTCTCAATCTGAAGGTATCTCCACTACCAGGGAAAGAAAGGTATAAAGTCATCTGGAACAGCCCATTCATGATTTTAAAGCAAATGAATTTAAAGGTAATTTGGGCTCTATTTGGAAGTCAATGAAGATTAAACAGTAATGGAGATATGTGGTCAAACTTTCTCTTTTAAAAAATTAATCTGGCTACTGATGGCACTAACTATAATTGGTGTTCATTCATGCTAATTGGCACTTATTTGCAGTTATGCACTAAGGTTAGAGCAGTTACATGCATAATTGCTAAGAGAAGGGTTGTGGGCATGGAATGGGGCAAAAGCAGGTCAGAAGTGTGTGCAGCACTTAACACGCACAATTCTGGAATACAGTCAGTTACACGGGGACATTTACCTTGGCCTTTGACAAGGCATGAGTTATGTATCTGGAAAAAACAGGCAGCTGCTAAATGATTTATGAATTTCAAAAAACCTATAGTAACCCATAGAGCAGTGTTTCCCAAACCTGGTCCTGGGGGCAACCCTGCCAGTCAGATTTTCATGTTATCCACAATGAATATTCATGAGAGATTTACATGCAGTGGAAGCAGTGCATGCAAATCTCCCTTATGAATATTCATTGTGGATATCCTGAAAACATGACTGGCTGGGGTGCCCCCAGAATGAGGTTTGGGAACCACTGCCATAGAGTCTTGAGGGGGAATAATCAGTTGTACCGTTCATGCAAACAATGTTGTATTGTTGAGCTGTTGCTTATATTTCATATTTTTTGTGTGTATTGCAGTCTGTTTCTGAGGCTATTAATAAAAATTATTTTTTAAAAATGAGAACTTTCTGCATGACACTTCGTTGCAGACATGGGAACTTTGAGTGCCTGTTTTTTTTGTAGTTTGGTTAATAAGCTGTTCAGTTTACAGAGTTCGTAATTATTCTGGTGGCCTCTATGTATCTGAACATCTACCTTGTACACGCGCATATTCCTGGGCAAATTTAAGAGTCTGCTCGTATGTTTATGTGTGTGGGTCTCCTCCTCCTTTTCTCTTCTTCCCTATCTTCCTTCCCCACCCCCATGGTCTTCAGAATTTTTCTCCTTCCTACCCCCCACAGTCCATGTGCCGCAGTTCCTCGCTCTACCTCCCCATCTCACCCAATCCAAACATCACTCCTTGTCTCTCTTTCCCTTACTCACCACAAGAAGATCTCCTGTACCTTCCAGCCTCATAGGACCAAAGGAAAGTACCAGCTTGCTCAGTACCAGCAATTAACTTTGGCGCAGAGGAGCCTTGGCGTCACATACGCGAAGGCCCTGCTAGTTCCGTCCCACTGACACATACCCAGCGTGTACGGAATGCGTCAGAAGGGGTGAGACCAGCAGAGATTTCATGCATGTGTCACCAAAGCTCCTCTGTGCCAAAGTTAATTGCCAATATTGAGTGAACTAGGCCAGGTACTTTTCTTCAGCCTTGTGGGACCAGAAGGGGGAGAGGAGATATGCTTGCAGGCTGCATAAAATTGTTGTTAGGCCACATGCACCCCATGAGCTGCAGGTTGCCCACCCTTGTGCTAGAACATACGTGGTCTAGAGGGAGCCTCTCTGAGCTGTGATAGTTTAGCAGCACCGATCTCAGAAATACAGGAACATCAACTACTGTATCTGAAACATGGGAAGTACCCGGTGGTGTGATCATGGCGTAACCAAGAAAAGATTAATAGTACACAGTAATCTGGGCATCATGCCACATGCTCGCTTACTGACCAGTGGTAAGAACTGTATAATTTTTTTTTTGTCTAGACATCTGCTTTTAGGTTATTAACTTGCTACTTTAGTATTCACAGCTGCTGTTTGAAAAGAAGTTTGCCGAAGATAAAAACAAAATTGCTTTACCCAATCCAATTGGCAGCTAAGATCCAGATTATTTTTCCTCATTTTTAATCCTTTTTTTTTTTTTTAATTAAGAGCAATGAGCAACAGTGATTGTGTTTATTTTCTAGCAGTAAGAGCAATCCTGAGAATCTGGAAAATTGTATGCAATGATGTGTTTGAAGAATTACTGGAATTTGTGTGTTGCCGCCAACCATGGAAAGATGCTGGCCAAACTTAAGATACGTTAGCAATTTTCCAAAGGATCTGAGGACATTTGTGAAAGACAGAGGTCAATTAGAGTTGCACTGGCACATGTAAAAATTCTGATAGATGCGAAGGTTAGCTGTTAACGATTCTGATTTTCATAGGCACCTTTTGAACATTTCCCTTAGGTGCCCTGTTACTCATAGGGGGTTAATTTCAGAAAAGGGCTTCTGTATAGGCAATATAGGCACCTATGAGCTTTTTCTAAAAAATAGGCTTGTACAGTGATCCCCAGTAGTACACACATTTTCTTGCAGAAATTGATACCTGCTCTGAAGGTGTGAATGTTCCCATGCACTCTGGGCTTAAGTTCACACAAAAAGGAAGTTGAACTGTGAAGTCAGAAAAGTGTCAGGAGAAAGGTGCAACAGAAGAGGAGGGACTGTTGAGTGTTCATCCCCTCCTCCTTCTTCCCTGCAGCTTGCCTGGAAGGAAGGGTGTAGAGCAGAAAATCTTAGGGGGAACTGCCTGGAATGCAGTTCTACCACTTCTTTTCAGACTCCAGAGCAGCAGAAATTAAGCCCTGTGTGTACTTCAAATTTGATTGAGAACAGGAGATGGCATGATGTCAAAAAGTCGAAGCTACTTAGGTTACTCTGTATTTCCCCTTTCTTGCACAGCCGTCATTCTGCGTACACTCAAACAATGCAAACAGACCTATGAGCTGCTGTATCTACGTTGTCATTCTTTATTGTTGGTAGCATTTTTATTTACTCTCACTTATATTTTCAAATATGCCAGCTTTTGCAGCATATGGATGTACACAGAGGAAGTATAATAATGGAATAACTTTTCATAGGTAGAGTAGTAATTTGTTATAAATCGTAATAACGCAACAATGATTTTGCTACTGAGAGAAAGTCTAAAGAGAATCCACGCGTGTGGAGAACTCAATAGATCCCACGGAGCATAAAATGAAAATAAAAAAAGGTGGGAATATGAGCCAGGCTATCCAAAAACTGGAACCAAACTGAAATTTCAAAATAGAACGTATTTAATAGTTTTCAAATAAATGATGATAAAACAATTTCACATAGAGAAAAACATGTGATTTATACTAAATTGAACCTGCCAATTCCAAATATGAACTCTGAATTTGCCTGCCACGTCTAGATTTTAAGTTATACATGCAACGCCTATTCACTTATAATATTAATGCATTATATATTGGAAATATTCCAACGGACATGCCCGGACCTGTCCGGACACGCTCAGACAGTTCTATTGGCTGATGTCAGCAGTAAGTATATAAGGCAAGATGGATAGATGCAAATGTGTTAATGATCCGGACAATATCTGCTACATATGTGGCAAATACACTACTTCATGATCAGCGCAAGAATCTGACAAAGTGAGTGCGCCTTGCTTACAAGTATTACTTTGTCAAATTGGAGATCAAGATAAAAGCTGGGCACCTCATGTTTGTTGCACTGTGTTACTCTGGGCTAACGCAGTGGTTGAATGGTAAAAGGAAAGGAATGGCTTTTGCAGTGCTGATGGTTTGGCGTGAGCAGAAAATTCACCATTCAGACTGTTATTTTTGCAGAACTAAAATCGCCGGATATTCAAAGAGAAACAAGTCACAAATTGTGTATCCTGTGAGTCTCCTCTTAAACCAGTACCACATGGTGTAGAGAATCCAGTGCTTTCCCCTCATTAAGAAGGAACGGCAATTGAAACTGACGCTTCTGATCCTGGTGAAGAAGAAGATGTTGATTGGCATGATGTATTTCCTGATCCAGAACAACTGGAGGGTCAGCTGCACTTGCTGAGCCAATCAGATTTAGATGATCTGGTAAGAGATCTGTCATTATCTAAAGAAAAGTCAGAACTGCTAGCTTCTAGACTTCGGGAATGGAATTTGCTACAACGAAGCACCACAACTTCACACTTTCGTCATTGACACACCAAGTTAGCTGCATACTATGCAATGGAAAGCGATGTCTGTTTCTGTACTGATGTAAATGGTCTTATGATGGAGTTGGTGCACATGTTCCCGATGAATGGAGGCTATTCATAGACTCTAGCAAAACGAGTTTGAAAGCTGTCTTGTTGCACAATGGTAACGAAAAACCATCTGTTCCATTGGCTTATGGGGTTGGAATGAAAGAGACCCATGCTTCTATGGAGTTAATTTTGAAAATGATCAAATACTCTGAACATAAATGGAATATTTGTGCTGACCTGAAAGTGGTAGCACTGCTGCTTGGCCTACAGTTAGGGTACACGAAGCATATATGTTTCTTGTGCCTATGGAACAGTCGTGATGACAAAAATCATTACAAAATGAGACAGTGGCCTCTCAGAATCGAGCACACAGTTGGTCGGTACAATGTACAACACAAATCACTAGTCGATCTACTTCAAGTTTATCTTCCATCACTTCACATTAAACTTGGTTTAATAAAAAATTTTGTAATTGCACTTGATCGTGATGGAAATGGTTTTCATTATTTGAAGGAGATGTTTAGCACACTGAAAACTGAGGCTAAAATAAAGGCCGGAATTTTTATTGGCCCTGAAATCAACAAACTAATGCATGATGACACATTCAGAACAAAACTCAACCCTCTGGAACTTGCAGCTTGGGATGCATTTGTGCTAGTAGTGCAGAACTTCCTTGGGAACAGACGAGCTGAAAACTAGGTAGCATGCTTAAAGCATATGAACAACTTGGCTGCCGAAAGTCAGTGAAAATGCATTTCTTACATTCCCATCTTGACTTTTTCCCACCCAATTTGGGACACGTAAGTGAAGAACATGGAGAGAGGTTCCATAAATTCTATAAATTCAGATCCAAGGACAATAATTAACTGTTGTTATCTCTTGCCTTTTGATGTTTAATTGTTATTTTATATCTTATTCTCAATTTGTATAATTATTCTTCTTGTACTGTAGCTTGCACTACAGACTTTGTAAGCCACTTTGAGCCTGCGATCAGTGGGAAAATGTGGGATATAAATGTAATAATAAATAAAGGCATGTCTACAATGGATAACAGATATCAAGGCCGCTGGAATCCCAACATGATGGGGGACTACTGCTGGTTTTTGCAACGGGAAAATATGACCGGTCACAAACGCAAAAGCAGATGCCTGAAGCACTTTTAACAGTACTGGGCCTTGCTGAAGTAAGACTTTTAAACTGGAATGCGAGACTTTTTTGAAATTTTGTTATTGCATTACATTTTCATATATTGTTTACTATGAAAACTTGAGGTAGATCAGGTAATTGTTGGAGTAAAACTCGTTCTGTAAAAAATTATTCAATGCTTTCCAAGTGCTTAATTCATTTGGGCAAACTTATGCATAACAAAATTTCCTGAGGTGTTACAACAATTCTGACTAAGGATTTGGAATACGCACACTGAATTTAGTATAGGACAAATGGTTTTTGCCCAGTAGCACATGAACATGTTTTTGTTGTGCTGTGAATCAATGTGTCATTTGAAGGGGCTGGTTATAGGGATCCATGCAGGTATTTGTTTCTCCTGGTAAAGGGCCACTAAAACAGACATGTTATGAGAATCAGGTTCTGAACATTCAGAGTTTCTATTTACTTATTTTTGACATTTACATCCCACATTAAACATGAATTAGATTGAAACCTGGGAGCATTAAAATATTTTTTTTCTTCCCTGTGCCTATATCAAAAGAGAAAGATGGTTTGCTCCTTTCGTTTTGTGGAATGCAGTGGTATATTATAAAAATGCACTTAATATTGCTTTTTACTACTATTTAAAATGAAGAGCTTATCTTCATGCAGAAGTCCAGAGTCAGTCTAAATGTGCCAACATTTTTCCAGTTCTGTGATATATATTTATTTCTTCAAGTCATTTTTCAACAACATTTTCTTAGTTATTACCCAAATGTGAACAGTATTATGTTAATAAGTTTTGGATGTAACTGAATTCTATTATTCTGTCTCTCTGTATTTCCAGTTTTGGCACAGTATAAGTCATCAAAAGAACAAAGCATAAGAAAACCAAGAATGCATTAGGGGCGTATAGCCCATTTAGTTATGTTTAAACAAATGATTGATCTGCATGAAAGAAAATATTTATTTTTATTATTTGACTTATGAAAACCACTTGTCCCAGAAACATGCTCAGAAAAGAATAATCCATTTTTAGAAAAGAGATGAGGTGAAGATGTGATTCCATGTGCTCTAATGAAAGGGAAAGTTTGTTTTTACTTCCAATCTTTATAACACCTGGCTTCCAAAGGCAGATTACAACAACAGTTAAGATGATTCCATCAGTAAACAAGATATCCTCACTGAAATTTGGCCATGTTACTGTATTGTATAGAACAATGTAGAAAAATGAGCACAAAATACAGCCTTTATTAGTTATGTTTCCACCAGCTACAATAATTATTGAAGCTGTTTAGTGATATTCATTTTTTATTTCATGATAGTTACATCTATATATGGGAAGCTTTCAAATAAATTAAAATGCTGTCAAAGTAAAAAAAAAAAAAAATCTTTGAACAGTTTTAGACTTTTTTACAGATGGACCACGCATAGGCAGTCCCTTATTTCTAATAATCTTTTACTATTGTTTTCAATAGCATTTGCTATTGTTTAGGGTGAACCAGTGTGGTGGCACTCTGCCTTCTGGCTTCCACCCATATAATGGGCTAGATAGCCTCCTACAGTCTCCTGTTCTCCTTGCTTCAAACACACGTCACAGCTGTGCCCAAAACTCCCCCCCCCCCTGAAATTCCTATGCACAAGTAATTTAAAAGTAGGTGTGAGCTTACAGCTTGCAGTGTGCCTGTTTTTACATGTGTATACCTACATGCAGTTTTAGCCATTTTCCACTTGTAAAGCATAAAATTACCCCCATGTTGACTTAAATCCAAGATTGCCACTAAGAAGAAGCAACAGAGACCAGAAACAGGCATGTTAGTAGATCAAGATTACACCTAGACAAGCGCATTACTACTATCAAGATTTGTATCTGGGGGGCTTTTTCCTTTTGAGTTTTTGGAAGACTCTGATGGAGATATACCAGAAGCATTTAAGGGAACCCAACTTCAGTCTCAAAAACCCATAGACAGATTTAACAGGAATTGGGAGGATCTGTTGCTGTCAGGGGTATGGAGCAGAACCCTTAGTAGAGAGCAAAACATTGCTAAGCCCTGATGTGCAACTAGCCCTTTATCATTTGAGGGAAGAGTTGCAGGGATCACCTTTGGTGGAAGCAATTTGTAATGGTGTTGCAGGGATCACCTTTGGTGGAAGCAGTTTGTAATGGTGTTGCAGGGATCACCTTTGGGAGCAGTTTGTAATGGTGATGGATTGCTGATTTACAGAATATGGATGTCAGTTGTGGCTGTGGTGAATTTCAGTTCCAGAGCTCTCATTTTGGAACACTATCAGCAGAGGAGCACCTAGTGGTTAGAGCACCAGGCTGAGAACTAGGGAAGCCCAGGAGCGGAGTAGTAGCCTAGTGCAGTGGTTCTCAATGCAAATCTCATGAATATTCATTGTGGCTATCCTGAAAACCTAACTGCCTGGGGTGCTTCCAGGAACAGGTTTGAGAACCACTGCATTAGGCTGCTACTCCACTCCTTGGCTTCCCTAGTTCTCAGCCTGGTGCTCTAACCACTAGGCTGCTCCTCTGCTGATATTTTCCAAAATGAGAGTTGGGGAACTGAAGTACACCACAGCCCACACTGACATCCATATTCAGTAAATCAGCAAGTGTATAGCTCTATCCAGCTAATTTCAGGATAGCTATTTGGCCAACCTGAGATACCCAGGTAAATTTAGCTAAATGATAAGTAGTAGTAGTAGTTTGTGCTGACCTTGTAAAGTTTAACTGTGTCTTGGGAATTCCCAAGTGCCACCTCCTTATCAGAGTACCATTTTTTTTTGTTTTGAGGACAGTAGTTTGCTCAGACAAAATGTAGCTCTTGAATAGGGGAAAAAATTTGAAAGACCAGGGTTTGTTTTGCTGTCTCCAAAATGTTATCCTGACAAACTTTTTTTTTTTTTTAATATCAACCTCAGTGCTGGGTGTCCTTTTGTTTTTGTGCAGAATCACAGTCTACCTCTGTGTCTTTTTCTGATAGACAAAGTTTGGTGTCAACATATGAATATATATCCGGACTTGTCTAAATATACTCAAGAAAGGGAAAAAATATATTTTGGCTTTTAATACAGGAAGCTCAGTCTCTTGGAGCTGAGATTTCCTTAAATTACCTTGTAAATATTTGTTGACATTGTTCTGCCCTTTCACTGTGTGTGATTTGGCATGCAGCTCAAACCAGAATATAGAACTTCACTATGAGAAGACTCAGAAATCTTGAACCAAAATCGTCTTTAACGCAGTAATCGAACAAGGAAAAATAACTTACTGTTCAAATGTGCTGGACCAGAGTTTTTGACTTGCAGACTTGGGAGTCTGTTATCTACCAGTGCTCTCTCCATGCAAGAGAGAAACTGGGAGTAATTCAACAATAACATAGTAACATAGTAGATGACGGCAGAAAAAGACCTGCACAGTCCATCCAGTCTGCACTGAGTAGAGATGCTGTTTATACTTTTACGCTGCTAAAATCTTTTCAAAGTAGCTTCAAGAGGGTCATACAGCAAAATACAGCATAAGCAGTCAGTTCACAGATGAGAATGCTGCAGATAAACTCTTACCCAATGGAGAGGGGGGGCAACACCCACTATGCACAGAGAACAAGGCAAGCCAATAGAAAGAGTTACAAAAGACACAGGGAGCTGGACATATGCTCTGAAGAAGCCTATTATAGAGAACAAGATTACAGAGATTTGTAGTTCGTGTAGAACCTTAATTAAAGGTACAAGCAATGCAATCTGTTACAGACAACTCAACATATATAAATAAACAAACAATCTGCCTCCATGCAAATGGGGGCAGAACAGAAATATCATGCTGTACCTGCTTTACATCGCCCCAGGTGAATCTCTTAAAAACAGTTAATAAATCCAAATAAATAAGCAAGCTAGTAAGTATATATTTTCTAAGCATTCATAATTTAACATTTTTCCTCATTGAGGGTTAAAAAAAACCCAAAACATAATTGGCACTGTTCTAGTGTTGGTTTCACTGTAGCTGCTGTTTTCATCCCGAGGTACATGGGAAATGTATATTTGATTTCTTCTACTTGTTTCTAGTTAGACCACACTGACAAATATTACTCTCTTCTTTTTCATGTGCTCTAGCTCTTAGGATTTCCTTGCTGGGTTTCCATAGCATATTGAGGACAGAGCAGAAACTTACATGGAGATTTTGTTTGATTTTTATTTAATTTTTGTACATTTGGAAGGCCAATTTTATATAGGTCATCTAGGCTAGAATAGGGAGAGAGATCCAGGTTGGAGAACAAATCATTTTATTTAATTTTAGCTCGCTCTTTTTTTTTCAGTAGTACCTCAAAGTCCTTGGAAGTAGCAGTGTGCCCAAGGATTGATCTAATGTTTAGCAGTTAAAACTTAATGCAAAGAGGTGTAGAGTGATGCACATGGGGTGTAGAAACCAAAAGATTTATATTTGCTAGGGGTGAGAAGCTGATAAACACAGACCAGGAGGGGGACCTTGAGGTGATAGCGTTGGAGGATCTTAAGACAGTGAAACAGTGTGATAAGGTGATGGTCAAAGCCAGAAGGATGCTAGGCTGCATAGAGAGAATCATATTTAGTAGAAGAAAGGAGGTGTTGATGCCTCTGTACAGGTCATTGGTGAGGCCCCATTTGGAGTATTGTGTTCAGTTTTGGAGGCCATATCCCGCTTATCAAAAGACTTGGGGTGGTCCAGAGGAAAACAGAATTGATATGGGGCTTGTGCCAAAAGCCGTATGAGACTTGAAGACCTGAACTACTTAAAGAATAAGGGCCCTGTTTACTAAGATGCAGTAACGTTTTTAGCATGTGCTAAAAATGTTAGTGCGCCTACAGCTCGGCTTAGTAAACAAGGTCCTGTTAGCTCTCTACGCACCTTTCAGACCTCTAAGGTCCTCTCAAGGAGCATCACTATCTGTATCCTCATTAAAAGAAATTGTATGATGTGATACCAACCAGCGAACCTTCTCAGAAGTAGCCCCCACGCTCTAGAATTTACTCACAGAGGGGCTATATCTAACTCGAGACTACCTGTACTCCGGGAAGCAGGTGAAAGCCTGGCTCTTTTCCCATGCTTTTAATACATAGGGTGACTGACTATATACCACTCTGCTCCTGGACTAGCTTGCTAAAATCACTGAAACTTAGTCCAGTTCCTTATATCTAGTTTAACTGTACAAAGAACTTGCGTTGAGTTTAGCCACCCATCTATTTATCCCAGCTTATCCCAAATGACTCTGTACAAACTCATCTTATCCCCATTTATATACCTGCCATTGGCCCCTCAGCTATGTCATAAGGTGTATTGTAGAAAATCATTAGCATCATATCTGTTGTTTGACTATTCTAACACGTGCTTATTAGGTGTTTCATTAGTATTATACTGACATCGTATTGTATCTCTATTATTTAAATTTCAGTGCTAAGTGTGTATATTTTTAATCATTTCATCGGAGTCCTATTATTAGGTTTCAATTTGCTGTATTCATGTTTATATTTGGTCATTTTTACTATTGTTATACTATTAACAAAGTTGTAAATTTTACATTAAATTGTACCTGCTGTACACCATCTTAGGTGAATCTCTTCATAAAGGCGGTTAATAAATCCCAATAAATAAATGTGTATACCCAGAGGAAAGAAAGGTTAGGGGAGATGATACAGATGTTTAAATACTTTGAAAGCTATTAATACGCAAATTAATCTTTTTCAGAGACTGGGAAGCGGTATTACAAGAGGTCATGAGTTGAGATTGCAGGAGCAATGTCAGGAAATACGTTTTCACAGAAAGGGTGATGGATACCTGGAATGCCCTCCCACAGGAGGCTGTGAAGTCGAAAACTGTGACTGAATTCAAGAATGCATGGGATAAACACAGAGGATCATTATTATTTTTTTATTGTCCTTGATATCCTGCAATACATCAATAAAAGATACCTGTGCAATTTACATTAAAAAAGAAAATAAAAGATTTTACACTAAAAAAATAAGATGAAGGAAGGCACGAAGAAAACAGACGAGAGTGGGAGTAGAGAAAGCATAGAAGAGGTCATGTTGTTGATGGGCCAAAGATGTTGGTGAAAAGATGTGTTTTGAGTAAGTGTTTAAATGTGGTAACAGTTGTTTGTTTTACAAGTGTGGAGTGGTAGAGACTTCCAAAGTTGAGGACCAAGGTAACAATGCGGATTCTCCAGAAATGGTGAGATATAAGGCTGAGGGAGAAGAAAGAACAAGAAGATTATGGTTTGAAGAACATAGAGTGAGAGGTATGTAAGGAATGAGTAGCTTGTTTATGAAAAGAGGAACTGAGGGAAGACGACTCTTGTAAACCAGAAGAAGCAATCTAAATTTACTACTAGCTGAGACAGAGAGCCAGGGTTAGGTGCAAAGTAGAGGAGTAACCTGATCAAAATGATGAAGATTGTAAATAAACTTGACTGCAGTGGATTGCACAGGCTGGAAGCGGTTAATGGAGAGCAGGGGAAGCCCGGTATAAAGTGAATTGCAATAATCAGTGTGTGATATGACGAGGGCCAGGATGAGAGTGTGAAGCAGAGAAGGGAGCTCACAGAACAGATACAGTGCAGGGCAAAGAACGCTGATCCAACTACTGAATCAATTTGAGGGTTGAAAGATAGCTTTGGGTCAAAGATGACACCAAGGGTTTTGATTGTCTCTCTTTGGAAAGGAAAGGAAAGATGGCAGAGTGGTGATTAGAAAATGTAATTCACATTTCCTTAGCCTTCCAGCAGGTGGAGACTGAGAAAAAAAAGTTGTGACTCTAGCCAACCAATAAGAGCCCTTGCCAGCTAGAGAAAGATCCAGTAATCTTAGTCTCCAGCAGGTGGAAGGTGGTGAGCCCTTCAGTCTGACTTTTCTATTCTTTTCTCTTTATAGCTTTAAGCTTTCTTGGGTGTTGTAATTTTCTTTTGTAATTTTTCTTGTTTCCCTGTGCATTTTGAAAAAAAAAAAAAACCTTGCTCGTTGGAGGCTGAGGCCCGTGGGGGTCTCTCAGAGCCTTGGGGGTGCCACACTCGGAAGGCCAGGTCCCTCCCCCCCCCCCATCCTCTCTGGTGCTGGCTAATTTGTCTCTGCTAGCCTGCTTTGCTTACTACAGCAATAGAAGATTTACCTCAAGCCCCTCATGGAGGGAAGCTTTAGAGGAGGGAGAGGCAGCTACTCAGTTTGGAAAAAAAAAAAAAAAGACTAGCCTCCCGGTCTGCTGTATTAGCAGAGCCGTTTCTGGGCAGTAAAAAACGAGCAGGGCAGCTCCGTAGCGATCAGCTGTTAGCTGGTCAGCTGTTTCTTGTTTCATTTGTTTTCCCCGATGCAAGGGAACTCCGTCGCTATCCGGTTTCAGCGGCGGGGTTTAAGGGTTGCTGTGTGGTCCGATTTTGTACAACTTGGAAGGAGTACCAAGGTGCTGGTCTTTTTTGGTGTAGTGTTGGTGCCGTCGAGGCAGGGGTCCGTCTCCGTTGTTTTGCCACCGGTCGCGTCTTCCTCTCCGGTGCCGATTTCGGCGGAAAATGCCATTTTGAAGAGGAAAGAGAAGTGTAGAATGCAGCGAGACAGAGAGATGTCTGATGCGGACAGCCTAGTGCTTGGTGTTTCAAACGGGAGCATGTAGCTAGGGGGGGGGGGGGGGTTACTCTTCCTACGACTCTTGTATTGGTCCCTTTGGAGGCATAATCAGTGAAGCAACAGTGCTCAGGTCCTGCCAGATTATACAGCTCTAGGCATGACACACGCTGCAATACATGAATCAGCTTCTGTCTTTGTCCTTTTTGGGCAAAGCAGCAAGGAGAACATTGCAGCAAAATAGGCTAGGTTAATGTTTTCTAGCTTACTATCCAACTATGCTATCAGCCAAGGTTTGCTATGAAGCATGCTTTACATGGCATCCTCAGTTAAAAAAAAACAAAACACTGGTTTCTCTATTTCCTTCTCAGTGTTGTGGCTATGTTGTTTTTATGCTGCTCAGGTCTGTAATGTCATGCAGTTTTACAGTTGGCCAGTTTGCTTGTGCTCTGTCAGCGATGCCTTTGTGGGGAGCAATATGGATTTAGATGGTTTCAAGCTCAGCTTTTCTGTTTTTGTTTGCCTTAAGAGCTACTTATTCCAGACTGTCGCACCCCACTGAAAAGTGGAACAGGGAGAGGGAGGGGGGGGGGAAGTCTTTTCAAGCTTCAGTTTGCAATTTTTCGTATAACTTTACTCCAGTGCTGGACCATGGCCAGTAAGCAGCAGCAGCATTAGATATCTAGGGGGTGTGCGCGGTTGTCTCCTACCTGTTTTAGTGCCAACACTTACTTCTAACTAGTCAGTTCATTTCAGCCATAGTTAGGGCTTGTAGTCTTATTTGTATGGTCAGGCTCTTCCACTACAAGCTGATTGAGAATATATGAGCATAAGTGGTTGTCATTCTAGGACAGACTGTAGGTCCATCACACTCAGCGTCCCCCCTCCAACGGTAGCCACTTCTGCTCCCAGGTGGTCCACTGAATGTCTGGTTTTGGTTTAGGCAGTTAGTGCTGCTATTCAGCACCACTATCCAGTTAATTCTCTTTCAATTCTGATTCCTTTGGAGTTTTTTTTCCTCAACAGCTCACCTAAAAGTTTAGGTTCTGTAGTGATGCAATTTCAGGTGTTATAGCTATTATAGCTTTGTGGTATAAGTCTGCTGTTATGTGTCTTACTGCTGTCACACGCATAACAATTAATACTCCTGCTCTCAGCAATAAAGTTGTGCGGCTCCAGTCTCTACTCCCTGTTGATGCTCCTTTAGCACCATTTTCAGAAGGTGGGCCTGGACTACTTCTGCTCAGTGGGTATTGGAGATTATTCGAGTAGGGTACGCATTGGAGTTTGCTCACTCTTTGTCGGAGGTTTTCCGCAGAATCTCCTTACAGTTTTTGCATCAGATACCGGGGCCATTCGAGCTTCTCTCTGCAGGGTTCTGCACTTTCGAGCTATTTCTCCTCTCGGGTGGATCAGTGTCAAGATCATTACTCCATTTGCTTTCTGGTTCCAAGAAAGAGGGTTCTTTCCGTCCAATTTTTTATCTCAAGGCGGTCAATCTAGCCCTTTAGGTGCTCTCTTTTCGGATGGCATCTTTGCAGCCCGTCATTTTTGCAGTGCGGTCAGGGGAGTTTCTGACTTCTCTCTATCTTACAGAAGCCTATTTCCACGTTCCTATTCATCCTGCACATCAACGTTTCCTTCGTTTTTGCAGTGCTAGACCACCATTTTCAGTTTCGACCTCTTCCCTTCGGGTTGGTGTCGGCTCCTCATACGTTTACTAAGGTCAGGGTAGTTGTGGTGGCGGCTTTCACAATGGAGGGCATTTTAGTGCATCCTTATTTGGATGATTGGTTGATCGGGCAAAGTCTTACACGAGAGTCTTCACGTGACAGCTCGGGTGGTACAATTCTTGCAGTTCCTAGGTTGGGTAGTCAATGTGAGAAGAGCAGTCTTCTACCTTTTCAGTCGCTAGAGTATTGGGGAGTCAGGTTCGACTCGAGTCCTCAAGTTGCAGACTCAAATTCATTGCTTCAGGTAGATTTCCAGTCCGTTGGCAAGAGGTTCTCTACAGATTTTGGGAACCATGCCGGCAGCGATCGAGGCGGTGCCCTGGGCCGGGACTCACATGAGGCCTCTTCAGAGGTCACTGCTGTCGAGATGGTCATCTCAGCAGGTTTCGCTTCATCAAACTTTGCCTCTTTCGTTCCAAGTGAAGACCAGTCTACGTTGGTGGCTTTGGGAGTCCAATTTGTCCATAGGCATGCCTCTAGTTCAGCCCAGCTGGTCTGTAGTGATGACAGATGCCAATCTCCACGGCTGGGGAGCTCACTGTCAGAGGCAGTTTGCTCAGGGTCTCTGGTCTCATCAGAAGACATTATTTTCAATCAATCTGTTAGGGACCAGAGTGATTCTTTTTGCACTCCAGAGGTGTTTTTATTCTTCTGAGAGGCCAAGCAGTTCCAGTAAGGTCACAGCGGTTGCATTTTTCAATCGGCAAGGAGGAATGAGGAGTCTGCCATTGGAGCGAGAGGCGGCGCTACTGCTTCAATGGAAGGAGGTCCATCTGATGGCTGTTTCAGCGGCTCAGGTAGCAGTGGTCCTAAATATTCAAGCAAATTTTCTCAGTCACATGCTCGATTCTAGAGAGTTGTTGCTATGCGAACTGGCGTTTCGGCTGTTAGTTGATTGTCGGGGGTCTCCCAGGATGGATCTGTTTGCCTCTGCCGGCAGTGCAAAACTTCCTCTGTTCTTCAGTCGTCGCAAGGATCCCATCTTCTACAATCCTGCTCAGCCGGTCTAATGTATGCTTCTGATAGGGCATTTACTTCAGAAGGTAGAGTCGCACAGGGGACGTCTGATTTCGGTGGCACCGAACTGGCCTCGATGGACTGGGCCCACCGATCTTCGACGGCTTCTGGATGACCTTCCCTTCAGACTTCCGATCCAGCCAGATCTCTTGTTGCAGGGTCCTGTCGTTCATCCGGATTCGGATCAATTCTGTCATGGCCTGTCTCTTGAAAGGGCTAAGCTGGTTAAGTAAGGTTATTCCGCTCAGGTCTTTGCGTCTATGTTTCGCTCTCGTCAACGTTCTACTTCGTTGATGTATGTGCGCACTAGGAAGATATTTGAGTACTGGTGTAAGGGCTTTTGCCTATCTCCTTTTAGTGCTTCGGTTCGGCAAATTTTGGACCTTTCGCATTGCATTGATTTGTGATTTTCACTTTGCCCAAACTGTCGAGTAAGCAGAGGATTTTCTTTTCATGTTTTTAACACTTGGCAGGATGCTTTAGTGACTTTTTGAAAGAAATTTGCAGAGATCTCTACCCTTTCTCATCTGCTCGTTCTTTTGTTTATGGTTTAGTTTTCTTGATTATTCTTTTTAGAGCTTTTTCTGGATTAAAGGTGTCCAGATCCATAGATGTTTTGCTGTAAGATTGATACAATATTAACTGTTCTTGTACTATTAAAAATGGTGCTTTTCATACCACAGTGGAGTCAGTTATTCCCCCTCTGCATAGTTTTCTGTTGCAGTCTGATTGTCAGACGCAATTAAATTTGGCAAACTGATGTGAGAGATGTGGCATGTAGGGGCCAGCAAAACAGGATATGATTTCCTGAGGCGCCAGTGTAAAACTGTACTTTTGCCAGGAAACCTTGTGCTGGCAGTACTGAAGCACAGTACATTAATCAGTGCTCATTGTGTGAAATGCCTTCTACTGGCTTCTCGCATTTCTTTGGGCAGAAAAGACAGCTATATTTCATCATACTGTAGTTTATAACCGTTCTGCTTAGACCAGGGGTTCTCAACCCAGTCCTCAGGACATACCTAGCCAGTCTGGTTTTGATGATATCCCCAATGAATATGTGCAAGATTAGGTTTGCATGCACTGCCTTCATCTCACACACATTCATTGGGAATACCCTGGAAACCAGATTGGCTAGGTGTGTCCTGAAGACTGGGTTGAGAACCCCTGGCTTAGACTCAAACATTTTAAATCTTACTCTGTCTCAACATGGATCCACGTTTTGCTAATAGCGTCATCAGGAGACCAAACAAAAGAACAATGTAAAATTTTTCTTCACTGTAATTTTATTTAATAGTACTCAGAGAATCTTTACAGCTGTGTAGTTAAAACCTTACTTAATGGTCGCTCTGTGGGAAAGGAGTCCACCAAAAAACCATGGAACGTTTCCCTAAAAACACCCTCATGTGCGCAGTTTAAATCACCAAGGGGCCCTTTTACAAAGGGTTGTAGGTGCCTACCCACGTCAAATTAGTAGTACCGCATGCCCTGGGCGGTAATCCCACTTTTGGCGCATGCCCAAAACACGTGTTAAAAAATACTTTCTACCACGGGGCCCTTACCTGGTGGTAATCACTTGTCACGCGCTGCATGCTTACTGTCTGGTTAGCGCATGAGACCTTCTCCGAGGACAAGCAGGCTGCTTGTTCTTACATGTGGGTCAACGTCCGCGTCCGCCCAGGAATCAGCATTTTGCAAGCAAAACATAAAACTTTGCCAGAGTCTTCTGGCGGTGCGTGCACGGACTAATTTCTCACCCACCGTGTGAGCGTGGCTCAGTTTTATTTTCTCCGCGTTGAGGTGCGGCCGAGTTTTCGATTTTTTTCTTCTAATTTTTCTTTATTTTATTACTATTGTCATTACAAAAAAAAAAAAAGTTCCCGTAGTGTACTTTGTTTTGTCCCCTTTCAAGTTCCTTTGTTTTTCGTCACGACCGGTTTTTAGGCCATATGGTCGGATTATTCCCTTATTTTTGTGCCCTTTTTTCTTTTATCAGGCACAGTCACATCTTTTGATTTTGCTGAAGCCATTTTTCCTTCCGTGCCATCGAAGACACCCAGCGGCTTCAAACATTGTACTCGGTGCAACCGGACCATCTCAGGTACCGATACCCACGCCTGGTGTATCCAGTGCCTTGGGCCCGACCATAGACCAGCTGCTTGCAGTCTGTGTCTTCGTATGAAGAAACGGACTCAAGTGTCTCGAGAAGCCTAACGAGAAAAGCTTTTTGGGGCTCGGTCCAGTCCTTCAACATCGGTACCGAGGTCGGCGGCATCGACATCGAGGGGAGCATTGACGTCGGGAGCGGTGGTAATGGCTGCTGAAAGACCAATTTGCACTGGGAGCAGTGAGGCGTCGAGTGGGTCTCCACCTGCCTCGAGGCCTCCTGTTATGCAGGCCCCTCAGGACCGACCTTTGTCGGACCCAGCCCCGAGGAGGCCTGAGGGTTCCACGCCCTCATCGGTACCAGGGAGTCTCGATGACGAACGTCGAGCGAAGATGAAGAAGCACCGTCATCATTCTCCTTTGACCACATGGTGCTGGGAGCTCCAGGGTGTTGAAGGAATCGGCACCCTAGAAGCGTCAGCGCCGAGAGGATCGCTCCCCCGCTGTTCAGGAGGTGCCGATTTGTCGGTCTTCTGGCAGCCCGGTACCTGCTCCCGAGCCTCGACAGATTCTGCCACTGATCCCGTAGCCTTGTCTGACAGCGGCTCTCGACGAGCGCATCAGGGCCCTGCTTCCAGAGCTTCTGGAAGGATTGCTGCGCCAGTCTACTTCGGTACTTCCATACTGTCTGCTGCAGCGACATCTGACCCTTCGCCTGTGGTGAGGTCCCCGACCTCGGTGCCACCTGCAGCATCGGTGTCAGCTGCCACCCAGGTCGACTCCCCTTCGACGTCGGTGGAGAAAGCTTCACCGCAGTCCAGGCGGGTGTCGACTTCTCGGCACCGCAATCGAGGACGTTGCTCCTCGGCGTTGAGGCAGGCTCAGTTTCGGACTGCTCTGAGGGATGTTTTGTCCAATACGGAAGATGAGCATTCGTGGGAGGAAGAGGAAGATCCCAGGTACTTTTCTTCTGACGAGTCCTATGGGATTCCCTCTGAACCTTCCCCTCCACCGGAAAGGAGACTTTCTGCACTGGAGAGTCTATCCTTTACCTCCTTTGTCCGGAAAATGGCTATGGCTATTCCCTTCCCTATGGATAATGAGGATGAGCATGAGCCCAGGGCTGAGATGCTAGAAGTCCTGGATTATCCTTCTCGGCCTAGAGAGGCTGCAACGGCTCCTTTGCATAATGTACTGAAGGAAGTCCTTATACGAAACTGGTCGTTCCCTCTGTCTAATCCCGTGATCCCGAAAAAAGCTGAATCCCAATATCGGATCCACTGTGAACCAGGTTTGATGAGGTCTCAGCTACCTCACAATTCCATGGTGGTGGACTACACCCTCAAAAGAGCCAAGAGTACTAGGGACTATTCCTCAGCGCCCCCAGGCAGAGAATCTAGAACCTTGGACTCTTTTGGGAGGAAGACTTATCAGGCCGCTATGTTCGCTGCCAAGGTCCAGACTTACCAGCTCTTCACGAGCGTCCACTTACGGAACTCAGTGAGGCAACTGTCTAGCTTGGTTGATGCACTCCCTCTGGAGCAGGCCAAGCCTTTTCGGCAGGTGGTCAGACAGCAGAAGGCTTGTCGAAAATTCTTGGCTAGGGGTATGTTCGACACTTCTGATGTAGCATCCAGGATCGCTGCCCAAGGTATAGTGATGCGCAGACTCTCGTGGCTGCGTGTCTCTGACCTGGATCATTCAGTCCAGCAGCAGATGGCCATAACGTAACTCTTCCTCTAAACGATTCCCTAATATGTTCCACATGAAGCCCTATTCTACCATAACATCACTGTGTAACTGTTTATACCAGAACTGGCGAACGCCTTTACGGTACTATGTAAGCCACATTGAGCCTGCAAATAGGTGGGAAAATGTGGGATACAAATGTAACAAATAAATAAATGTTACTTGCCGTGGGGATAACATTTTTGGTGAGAAAGTAGAGGATCTAGTTGACCAGATCAAGAAGCATAATGATGTTATGGATTCTCTCTCCCGCCGGGCATCTTCTGTTACTACCTCCTCATCCAGGAATTTTTTTGGAGGGAAGAGGAGTGGTCCCTATTCCTATGCAAGGTACACTTCTGCTTCTCGGCAGCCTGCCCAGGCTCAGTCCCAGCGCGCTCATTCTAGTCAACAGCCTGCGCTTAAGACCACTGCGGCTCCCCAGCAAAAGCAAGGACGGGATTTTGATTGGCTCCAGTTCAGCATAGCCTCAGTAAACGTGTCTGTACCGGACGACTTGCCGGTTGGGGGGAGGTTAATGTTTTTTCACCACAGGTGGCCTCTTATAACCTCTGACCGGTGGGTTCTTCAAATTGTCTGGTTAGGATACACCCTCAATCTGGAATCCAAGCCTCCAAATTACTCACCGGGAGCTCAGTCCTACAGCTCCCAGCACAAGCAGGTACTTGCAGAGGAACTCTCCGCCCTTCTACAGGCCCAAGTGGTCGAACCCGTTCCACCAGGGGAACAAGGGCTGGGATTCTGTTCCAGGTACTTCCTTGTGCAAAAGAAAATGGGGGATGCGTCCCATCCTAGACCTAAGGACCCTGAACAAAAATTTCTTATCTGAGAAAAGTTCAGGATGGTTTCCCTGGGCACCCTTCTTCCCATGATTCAGGAAAACGATTGACTATGCTCTGTGGACTTAAAGGATGCTTCCATATCATCATGCTGATCAATCCATAGACTGGTGGGTTGTGTCCATCTACCAGCAGGTGGAGATAGAGAGCAATCCTTTTGCCTCCCTATATGTGGTCATGTGCTGCCGGAAACTCCTCAGTATGTTCTCTATCTCAGCAGGTGGTGGTCACACACACAGCAGCAGCTCTGGCTAGGCCTCCAAGCCTAATTTTTAGGTTTTGTTGAGTGCCTGGGGTTGAGGGCTCTTCTTGAGCAAGTGCAAACCTGGTGGCGCCAGGTCCCTCCTTTTCTCCCCCCTCCCGCTGGCTCCGTTAAAAAAAAAAAAAATTTTTTTTGGACGTCCTTAAGGGCGTTTATTTCGACGTTTATTTGAACGTTTATTGCAGCTACTCACTGGGACACCAGGTCGTTACAGCTCGGAGTGAGAAGCAGGTAATTTTTACCTTTTTATAGCGGGCAGGGGGTTCCCCGATTGATCTCCACGTGGCCTATGGCGTCGGAGGGCGAGGGCGCGAAGAATCGCTCCCCGGACCGCGTGTGCGCTTCTAGCGGGGATGCGGGGGTTTTAAAGTCTGATTCGCCCTTGTTGGGTGTCAGTTTGGAGGCCGGTCAGTGTCCCGGGTCTTCCTCCGGCGCGGCGGTTTTTCCCGCCATAAACGCCCATCCCCCCGCTGCTCGCCTCCGCCATCTTGGCCGGCCACTCTGCTCGGACGGCTTCTTCTTGGGCCGCCCTTGAGCTGGGAGATGTTCATGCCATGGCCGCCCTTGATTTGGGCGACGGCAAAAAAGCGGCTAAAGTTAAGCGCCGTTATTCCCGCGCGGCTCCTTCGCGGAGTGTCGCGCCGGACGCCATCTTGGATGCGCAGCATGTTGCTCCCCCGCTCTTGCGAGCGCCGGTTGAGGGTGCGTCTAGGGCTGTGGCCCAGGCTGCTGAAATTCACAGTCTGGGGGGTTTCTCCCCCGAGTTTATTTTGCTGCTGCATCAGGCCTTCCTTATGCAAAACGCTGCCCCTTCTCCCTTGTCTGATAACGGGGTTGAGGCCCCTGGAAGTAAACGCCCTCGGGTGGATTCCCAGGCCTTAGAGGACGCTGTTTCCTCTGATGTAGATGAGGGCAGCGTATCTGAGTTCTCCCAACGGTCCTTTGGGGATTCCTTGGAGGAGACGGATTCCCGCTCGGATGGAGCGGATGACCCCTCTGCAGCGCGGATCTTTCGCTCAGAGGATTTGCCCAACCTGTTACTGCAGGCCATGAGCATTTGGAAGATTTCCTCTCCAGAGGACGTCTCTCCCTCAGCCCCTGTTGGCTCTGCCATTATGCTGGGGACGAAGCGCCCGCCTAGAGCCTTCCACGTGCATGATGATGCCATGCACACCTTAATTTCGGCTCAATGGGATGTCCCGGAAGCGAGCCTCAAAGTGGCTAGGGCTATGTCCCGCCTCTATCCTTTGCCTGAAAGTGAGCGTGAGGCCTTTATTTGGCCTACCGTGGATTCTTTAATCACTGCGGTGACTAAGAAAACGGCGTTGCCGGTGGAAGGTGGCACGGCACTAAAGGACGCCCAAGACAGAAGATTGGAAGCGGCTTTAAGGTCGTCCTTCGAGGCAGCTGCCTTAAGTTTGCAGGCCTCAGTTTGCGGCTCCTATGTGGCCAGGGCGTGCCTGACGATGGTGCAGCGGGCTTCCCCCTCGAATCCTTCCTTGAGGGCTGACTGGCCGGCCCTGGAATCGGGCTTGGCTTATTTGGCAGACTTTACTGTATGATGTCTTGAGAGCCTCGGCTAAAGGCATGGCTCAGACAGTCTCTGCGCGGTGCTGGCTTTGGCTGAAACATTGGTCTGCGGACCACGCCTCTAAGTCCCGCCTGGCTAAGTTGCCTTTTAAAGGCAAGCTGCTCTTTGGGGTCGAGCTGGACAAAATCGTGACCGATCTCGGCACGTCTAAGGGCAAGAGGTTACCAGAGGTCAGGGCTCGGGCCAGTGCTCGCCCTGGTATCTCCAGAGGACGGTTTCAGGAAGCCCGTCGGTACCGCCCGGGCAAGTCGGGCTCCTCTGCCCCCTCTTCCTTCAAAAGGAACTTCTCCCCCAAGCAGCATTCCTTTCGCAGAGACCGCCGTCCCGGAGGTACGCCCTCCGGTCCTCCCCCAGGGTCTCGTACCCAATGACGGGGTCCTGGTCCATGGCCCAGTGCAGATTGGAGGACGCCTGTCCTCGTTTCTGGGCGAGTGGACCAGGGTAACTTCAGACGTTTGGGTTCTGGAAGTCATCAGAGACGGCTACAAGTTAGAGTTCTGCCGACCCTTAAGAGACGGGTTTGTACTCTCTCCCTGCAAGTCTCCGGTCAAAGCTGTGGCAGTGCAGCAGACCTTGGACAACCTGATACGCCTGGGTGCGGTCGTCCCGGTGCCAGAAAATCAGATTGGCAAGGGACGTTACTCCATTTACTTTGTTGTACCAAAGAAAAGGAGGTTCTGTCCGGCCTATCCTCGACATCAAAGGGGTCAATCGGGCCTTGAAAGTGCGGCACTTTCGCATGGAGACTCTCCGCTCTGTTATAGCGGCAGTGAAGGCAGGAGAGTTCTTGGCTTCCTTGGACATCAAGGAAGCGTACCTGCATATTCCCATCTGGCCTCCTCATCAACGCTTTCTGCGTTTTGCAGTCCTGGGCCGACACTTCCAGTTCAGAGCCCTCCCTTTCGGGTTGGCTACTGCTCCGCGGACCTTCTCCAAAGTAATGGTGGTCATCGCGGCCTTCCTGCGAAAGGAAGGAGTACAAGTCCATCCTTATCTGGACGACTGGTTGATCCGAGCCCCCTCTTATGCAGAGTGCGGCAAAGCTGTGGACCGGGTGGTTGCTCTTTTGAGCTCCCTGGGGTGGATCATCAACTGGGAGAAGAGCCAACTGCGCCCGACTCAGTCCCTGGAGTATCTGGGAGTTCGATTCGACACCCAAGTGGGCAGAGTGTTCCTGCCAGACAATCGGATTGTCAAACTTCAGGCTCAGGTGGACCAGTTCCTAGTAGCCTCTCCTCTTCGGGCTTGGGACTATGTGCAGCTGTTGGGCTCTATGACGGCCACGATGGAAGTAGTGCCCTGGGCCAGGGCTCATATGAGACCACTACAACTCTCTCTGCTGCAGCGCTGGACTCCGATGTCGGAGGATTATGCTGTGCGCCTTCCCTTGGTCCCGGCAGTGCGCAAGGCGCTGAGCTGGTGGATGCAGACAGACAAGTTGTCTGCAGGAATGCCTCTGGTGACCCCGGAGTGGATTGTCGTCACGACGGACGCCTGTTTGTCGGGCTGGGGAGCCCACTGCTTGGGAAGGACAGCGCAGGGGCTCTGGTCTCCTGCAGAGGCAAAGTGGTCTATCAACCTCCTGGAACTCAGAGCCATTCGGTTGGCGCTTTTGGAGTTCATCCCGGTACTGGCGTTGAAGCCAGTACGGGTCCTGTCGGACAATGCCACGGCTGTGGCCTATGTCAACCGCCAGGGAGGTACCAAGAGCGCCCCTCTAGCCAAGGAGACCATGAATCTATGCCAGTGGGCAGAAGCGAACCTGGAACAGCTGTCAGCGGCCCACATTGCCGGAGTCATGAATGTCAAGGCGGACTTTCTCAGTCGCCATACCTTGGAGCCCGGAGAGTGGCAGCTATCTGCTCAGGCGTTCTTGGACATCACGAAGCGCTGGGGCCAGCCGAGCCTAGATCTGATGGCGTCATCGGCCAATTGCCAAGTGCCGCGCTTTTTCAGCAGAGGACAGGACCCTCGATCCCTGGGAGTAGATGCTCTCCTCCAACAGTGGCCGACACAGGAGCTTCTGTATGTGTTCCCCGCCCTGGCCCATGTTGGGCAGGGTGCTAAACCGGGTGGCAAAGCATCCGGGCCGGATAATCCTGGTGGGTCCGGACTGGCCCAGACGTCCCTGGTATGCGGACTTGATCAGGCTCTCAGTGGACGATCCTCTGCGGCTGCCAGTGGGGCAGGGCCTGTTGCATCAGGGTCCCGTGGTGATGGAGGATCCCTCCCCCTTTGGTCTTACGGCCTGGCTATTGAGCGGCAGCGTCTGAGAAAGAAGGGCTTCTCAGACAAGGTCATCGCCACTATGCTGAGAGCGAGGAAGCACTCTACTTCTACTGCTTACGCCAGGGTTTGGCGTACCTTTGCAGCGTGGTGTGAAGCAGGCTCACTTTCTCCCTTCACTGCTCCAATTTCTTCAGTGTTGGCGTTCCTGCAAGAAGGTCTGGAGAAAGGCCTGTCGCTCAGTTCCCTTAAAGTCCAGGTAGCGGCTCTGGCTTGCTTCAGGGGCCGCCTGAAGGGTGCTTCCCTGGCTTCGCAGCCAGATGTGGTGCGCTTTCTCAAGGGAGTTAATCACCTGCGCCCTCCTCTGCACTCAGTGGTGCCTGCGTGGCATCTCAACCTGGTGCTAAGAGCCTTGCAGAAGCCGCCTTTTGAACCCTTGTCAAGGGCATCTCTGAAAGACCTGACGTTGAAAGCAGTCTTTTTGGTGGCTATCACTTCAGCCAGAAGAGTTTCCGAGCTCCAGGCACTCTCATGTCGAGAGCCCTTTCTGCAGTTCACGGAGGCAGGAGTGTCTATTCGCACAGTGCCTTCCTTCCTGCCCAAGATTGTTTCTCGCTTCCATGTGAATCAGCAGCTCTGTCTCCCTTCCTTTCGTAGGGAGGACTACCCAGAGGAATACTCTGCTCTCAAATATCTGGATGTGAGACGAGTCATCATCAGATACTTGGAAGTGACCAATGATTTCCTGAAGTCGGATCATCTGTTTGTCCTGTTTGCAGGTCCTCGTAAGGGTCTGCAGGCTGCTAAGCCTACAGTGGCAAGATGGGTCAAGGAAGCCATTGCAGCGGCTTATGTGGCCGCGGGGAAGGTGCCGCCTATCCAGCTGAAGGCTCACTCCACTAGAGCTCAGGCGGCCTCGATGGCAGAGGCCGGGTCCGTCTCCTTGGAAGAGATTTGCAAGGCGGCAACTTGGGCATCGGCCCATACCTTCTCCAGACATTACCGCTTGACTGTGGCTGCTCGGGCGGAGGCCTGGTTTGGAGCTTCAGTGTTGCGGTCAGGGATTTCAATGTCCCGCCCTAGGTGAGTACTGCTTCGGTACATCCCACCAGTCTATGGATTGATCAGCATGATGATATGGAAGGTAAAATTATGTATCATACCTGATAATTTTCTTTCCATTAATCATAGCTGATCAATCCATAGTCCCTCCCAGATATCTGTATTGTTTATATTCTGGTTGCATTTCAGGTTCAAGTTTAGTCTTCAGTTCCTATTCAGGAGGACTTCGTGTTCAAGTTTTTCAATGGATTCTTCAAGAGTTGAGACGAATTTGTGTTACAGTGAGCTGCTGCATTCCTCTCCCCTCCGTTTTACGGGGCTGGATTGAGACATAAATTCTGCCGGCGCTCCCTCCCGCTTCGTGCGGCTGTAGGGCAGCTTTGTATCCCTCCCGCTTCGGCGGTGTTAGGGTCAGTCAGCTCCTCCCGCGGTTGCGGTTGCAGGATAAGCCAGATACCCCCGCATCGGCGGGGTGGTGTCCCTCCCCCGCTCCGCGGGGATGAGCTGGACGGATTCCCCTCCCCCACTTGTGTGGGGATGAGCTGGGTTAATTCCCCTCCCCCGTTTCGGCGGTGGTGAGCTGGGCAGAGTGTCCCTTTGTGGGTGTATTCTCTAAGTGCTGAGTCCTGCGGATGGAGCTTGGATATCGACATACTGAGGAGTTTCCGGCAGCACATGACCACATATAGGGAGGCAAAAGGATTGCTCTTTATCTCCACCTGCTGGTAGATGGACACAACCCACCAGTCTATGGATTGATCAGCTATGATTAATGGAAAGAAAATTATCAGGTATGATACATAATTTTACCTTACACACACATCTCTTTACTTCCAGTTCACAGGAAATATCTTCGATTTCGGCTGGGAACACAGCACTTTCAGTACCGTGTACTGCCTTTTGGCCTGGCGTCTGCACCCAGAGTGTTTACAAAATGCCTAGCTGTAGTCGGTTTGTCAAATTATCCCAAGTCCCATCTCACCCCAGTCCAAAAATTGGAATTCATTGGAGCTCTGCTGAACACTCAAGATAGCTCGAGCTTATCTCCCCGATGCAAGGGTGGACAACCTTCCGTCCCTGGTGTCCATGGTTCAAGTATCTCAGCAGGTCACGGCTCGGCAGATGTTGAGACTTCTGGGGCACATGGCCTCCACAGTTCATGTAACGCCCATGGCACGTCTACATGTGAGATCAGCTCAATTGGACCCTAGCTTCCCAGTGGTTTCAAGCTGCGGGGTATCTAGAGGATATAATCCAACTGTCCACCGACTTTGGAATTCTCTTCAGTGGTGGATGATTCGATCCAATTTGACTTTGGGGTGACCATTCCAAGTTCCTCAGCTACAAAAAGTGCTGACGACGGATGCATCTCTCCTGAGGTGGGGAGCTCATGTAGATGGGCTCCACATCAGGGAACCTGGCCCTTTCAGGAAAAAGGTCTGTAGATCTGCTTCCTGGAATTAAGAGCGATCTGGAACGATCTAAAGGCTTTCAGAGATCGACTGTCCAACCAAATCATTTTGATTCAGACAGACAATCAGGTTGCCATGCATTACACCAACAAGCAGGGGGGCACCGGATCTCACCCTCTGTGTTAGGAAGCCGTCCAGATGTGGCTTTGGGCACGCCATCACGGTATGTTTCTCCAAGCTACTTATCTGGCAGGCGTAAACAACAGTCTGGCCGACAGGTTGAGCAGGATTATGCAACCTCACGAGTGGTCACACTGAACATGGGCGTAGTCCGCAAGATCAATCACAAGGTCCCTCAGTTCTGTTCCAGGCTTCATGCCCACAACAGACTAGCCTCAGATGCCTTTCTCCTGCTTTGGGGGACAGGCCTTCTGTATGCATATCCTCCCATACCTCTGGTGGGGAAGACTTTGCGGCAACTCAAGCAAGACTGCAGAACCGTGATCCTGATTGCACCCTTTTGGCTGCTTCAGATTTGGTTCCCTCTTCTGGAATTCCTCCGAGGAACCATGGAGATTGGAATGTTTTCCAACCCTCATCACCCAGAACGAGGGGGTCGCTTCTACATCCCAAGCTCCAGTCTCTGGCTCTCACGGCCTGGATGTTGAGAGCTTAGAATTTGCCTCCTTGGGTCTTTCAGAGGGTGTCTCCTGAGTCTTACTTGCTTCCAGAAAAGATTCCACAAAGAGGTGTTACTCTTTCAAATGGAGGAGGTTTGCTGTCTGGTGTGACAGCAAGGCCCTATATCCTCTTTCTTGTCCTACACAGACCATGCTTGAATACCTTCTACATTTGTCAGAGTCTGATCTCAAGACCAACTCCATAAGAGTTCACTTCAGTGTTGTTAGTGCTTTTCATCGTCGTGTAGAGGGTAAGCCTATCTCTGAACAGCCTTTAGTTCGCTTTATGAGAGGTTTGCTTTTGTCAAAGCCCCCCTTTCAAACCTCCACCAGTGTCATGGGATCTCAACGTCGTTCTCACTCAGCTGATGAAAGCTCCTTCTGAGCCACTGAATACCTCCCATCTGAAGTACTTGACCTGGAAGGTCATTTTCTTGGTGGCTGTTACTTCAGCTCGTAGGGTCAGTGAGCTTCAGGCCTTGGTAGTACCAAGCACCTTATATCAAATTTCATCACAACAGAGTAGTCCTCCGCACGCACCCTAAGTTCCTGCCAAAGGTGGTGTCGGAGTTCTATCTGAACCAGTCAATTGTCTTGCCAACATTCTTTCCCCGTCCTCATACCCACCCTGGTGAAAGCAGTTTGCATACCTTGGACTGCAAAAGAGCATTGGTCTTTTACGTGGAGCGGACAAAGCCCTATTGACAGTCCGCCCAGTTGTTTGTTTCTTTTGATCCCAACAGGAGGGGATTCACCATCGGAAAACGCACTATCTCAAACTGGCTAGCAGATTGCATTTCCTTTACTTATGCCCAAGCTGGGCTGACTCTGGCGGGCCATGTCACGTCTCATAATGTTAGAGCCATGGCTGCATCACTGGCTAACTTAAAGTCAGCCTCCATTGAAGAGATTTGCAAGGCTGCAACGTGGTCATCAGTCCACACATTCACATCTCACTACTGCCTTCAGCAGAATACCCGACACGACAGTCGGTTTGGGCAGTCGGCTGCGTATGCCTTGTAGCGCTATAAAAATGCTAAATAGTAGTAGTAGTGCTGCAGAATCTGTTCGGGGTTTAGAATCCAACTCCACCCCCTAGACCCATTTTTGTTCTGTTCCAGGCTGCACTCTCAGTTCGTTTATGGTTTCATGTCAGTCTCAGTTATGTCCTCGCCGTTGCGAAGCCCAATTGACTAATGTTCATTGTTTTGAGTGAGCCTGGTTGCTAGGGATACCCCACATGTGAGAACAAGCAGCCTGCTTGTCCTCTGAGAAAGCAAAGATACTTACCTGTAGCAGGTATTCTCAGAGGACAGCAGGCTGATTGTTTTCACAAATCTGCTCACCTTCCCTTTGGAGTAATTTATTTATTTGCTTTTTGATTAAACTGAGGAGGCATGCTCACGTGGCGGGCGGGAAATCAGTCCGTGCATGTGCGCTGCACGTGCGCCAGAAGACTCTGGCAAAGCTTTGTTTATATTTTACTTGTAAAATGCCGATTCCTGGGCCAACGCGGACGTAGATCCACATGTGAGAACAGTTAGCTTGCTGTCTTCGGAGAATACCTGCTACAGGTAAGTATCTTCGCTTTACTGCTATGTCACAGTCATTAATTGGTTCCACTCTGCTTCTTTTTTAAGTCCTTGCTTGGATAACAGTATTCCAAGAATAAATAAGGTGTTGCTCCTTGCGTATTAATTTGATTACATCCTCTCCACGTGTTTAAGATATTTGTATTAGCACTACCAAGGGCAAATCTTCCACAGAGTGTGAGACTTGACACCAATGCTCCATTAGAGGGGCTTCCTCACAGTGTAACCTGATATTAATAAGATGTTGCACTATTCACTATTTAATCTTCTGTGTGGTCTCTCCTGTGTACCACCGGCATCAAATCCCATATTCCAACTGCTGAGATTCATAATTTGTAACCGATTTTAAATAAAAGTAACGACCTAAACTAGGGATCCATATCTTATTCTTAGTTCATATTTGCAATAAACACAGTGATGAAATTGATTGTTGTCCCTGCTGTTGAGAAATATCTCTGAATACTTTTTGAATAGACATGTATTCCCTCAAGTTTTGACCTTTAGTGAATGCAAATCCGGTCATGTCCTCAAAACCTTGATGCAGGGATAAGATGGGCCAATGCTTACATATGATCTGACAAATTTTCTGAACAGAAGAATAATATGGAAGAAAAATTTTGCATAGTTTTTAACCCAGAGATATACTGCAAGTCATTTCAAGGGAGCAGGGAGCGATGACTTTCCAGATTTACCTGGCTAATACATTTTTTGTGGACTTAATTTTGGGAACTTGCCCATACCTGTTTGTTTTAGTCCATTTTTAGTCCGTTTCTTATGGTATTGTTACAATCCTAGATCAGGATGGAGATAGGCAGTATATAAATTGTGTTAAATAAAAATAAATGAACCCCACAAAGTTGGCCACCTTGATTTACTCCTTCAACAAATCCCACAGCTTAATTGTGTGCTGTGTGAAAATATACTGTATCCAGTTTATTTTCCTGTTTTTCAGTTTCTTGACGTGACCGTTTATTTAGTGTATGACAGGTTAAACAATTGCTGCCTACTTAACTGTTTGATCCCATAACCCCTCTGTCCTCTTTTAAGCTGAAGAGCTCTAACCTGTTCAGCTTATTCACCCCTGTGAATGCTTTCTCTTTTTAAGCTTACATTTTAGAAGTATAGATTCCTTAAAATAAAACTGTACATTCATCTTTGCCTGAAATGTGTGCACTCATGTCACCATGCCTAATTATATAATCCGTAGAGGATGTAAGCTGTAAATAAAGGTGGTTTTGTTCAATGGTAGTGTGCAATACATGAGTTTCAGGTTCCACTTTCAAAGATTGCAGAGATTTATGTAACCAAAATCCTTCAGAAAGGGTGCGTGGGATAACATAGGGAGTTTGTAAGAGAGTGAAAGGTGTTTTGTTGTTATCTCTCATATACTATTCATAACTGGAACATCTGGGACAGTAAATGGAGGAATTGAGGACCAACATGTTTTCCCCTTGGGGGTTGTGAAACGTGCGTGAACTTGACACTGAAACAGCTCATGTAGCTTAATAGGTTGCAAACAAAAGTGACATAACCAATTTCTCATTTCTTAGCATCAGTGCCACTATTCTGCACGAATGGGTGTTATCCCTTCCTACCAGCAGGTGGAGGTAGAGAAAAGACTGAACTCTTATCAGTGATATCACTGGTAATCTGCTGTGGTGCCCCCTAGAAAATTCCAATATTTTCTCTACTTCTGGCAGGTGGTAGGTTGTGCTGGCGGTGCTCCTATCCCTGGTTCAGCTCCCTGCTCTGCTGGCTGTGGCTGCACAGCATGGTAGAACCTAAGGGCCGCTCCCAAGGTACTATAGTTGTGGCCAGTGTTCAAAAGCATCTGATGTTGTGCATATGTCTTGACCGTATAAGCTTTGTTGTTCAAATTCTGTGCTGGATAACAGATGGCTTATGGCTGTCAACTCAATATCCAGTTAAAATTTATCCATAATCTGGAGGAGTACAGGCAGGTGTTGGGATTTAAAATCAACTTGGCTAAATCTGTAATCTTAAGTGTGTCCCTGAAGCCTACGGAAGTTGGATTGATAGATCGTGATACCCCTTTTATTGTGGTTTTAACTCCCGAAGAGTTCTGTTTGAGGCAAATTATCTGCAGTTGCTCCGCTCACTCTGGGCTGACGTGGAGAGGTGGGAATCACCTCTTTATTTCCTGGTTATGTAGGATTCAGGTGATCAAAATGATGGTACTACCTAAGCTGCTGTACTTTTTTACGGCATTGCCAGTTGCTTTACCAGATAATTTTTTTAGAATTCTTCACAGGCGCCAGTTCCAATATATCTGGAAATGCAAACCCCTTTTTTACTTTGAATGCATTAAAGTCTCTCGTGCCTTCTTAATGTGAATTAGTATTTCTGTATATTTTGTTCTTATACAGTTTATGATGTGCTATTTTGCCTCAAAAGTAAACGAGGAAGCCATTTTATTAGTCTTCTATAATTTTTGAAACATTCAAGTTTCATGTTTATTCGTCATTCGATATACTACTGCCAATTGGTAAGTTCCATCTTTGTGGTTTATAATAATTAAAAACACGCAAGTTAAAAGCAAGAATGGAATAGTTACAAAATTTTCTATACAAGCATATAAGAAATAGAGAAACTGGGAGAGAGACCACTCTTAATAGTATTTGCTGAGGGCAATCTGTATAATCCAGTAAATTATCTAATCTGCAACAAAGATGTTACAGTTTTTTATAACATTTCAGGACAAATGTGCTTCAGTTATTAGAGAAGTTTCTCAGTACTTTTTACTTTGCATGTTACAAACGGAGAGGTATCATTCATTTTTGTCATCTTGTCTTTCAGGTCTATAACCTGACTCAGGAATTTTTTCAAAGTGGAAAACCAGTCAATGCTGAGAGCCAGAACAGTGTGGGTGTTTTTACCCGGGATGTGGTGCGCAAACGTGTCAAGGAAGATCCAGATGACACAGAAACCATAAAGAGGTTGAAACTAGCCATGATCCAGCAATACCTGAAGGTATGACTTATCCCTTTGAGCAGAGTTTACAGAGAGTAGGTAAATCCCATTTAATTTAAAAAGAGAAAGATGTTAAACTGTAGGCTGTGATCCAGACTATAAATGAAATGATCTCCCATACAAAGCAGCCTTTGAGGATAAAGACGTGGTGGTAGTTACTCAAGTCAAAATCGCCTATGGGGAACAAAATTAGACAAGGGGCTATGATACTAGTGGAGATACTTCAAATGTATTGATGCACAAAACACAAAAATTTTATACTGTGATCTCTTTTTCAAAACTATTCTTTCCCTCTGAATGAGTTTCCAAGGAAGGTAAAACATCAAGAAATATTTCTTTCTGAAAAGGTAGAGAATGCATGGATTACTTGCCATCAATACCAGACCAATCCAGACCAATGGGTTATATCCATCCAGCAGCAGAAGGAGACAGAAAAGTAGTTCCAGGTACTTCGCCCCTTAAGAATATTGTGCAGCCTGGAATTCTCAGTATTTTCTCTGTTTTCTAGCGGATGGTGGACGGGTATTTGGCAACTAAGGTTTAATCCCAAAAAATGCAGGGTCATGCACTTGGGGTCGCGAAAGTCCGAGGGAACGGTACAGTATAGGGGGTGTCGTGCTTCAGTGTGTGAAGGAAGAGCGGGACTTGGGGGTGATTGTGTCTGACAACCTTAAAGCTTTCAAACAGGTAGAAAAAGCGACGGCCAAAGCCAGAAGGATGCTTGGGTGCATAAAGAGAGCAGCAGGAAAAAGGAGGTGATAGTGCTGTTGCATAAGTCTCTGGTGAGGCCTCATTTGGAGTACTGCGTGCAGTTTTGGAGACCTCAGCTACGGAAAGATATAAAAAGGATGAAGTCGGTCCAGAGGGTGGTTACGAAATTAGTAAGAGGTCTTGGATGCAAAAATTATAGGGACAGGCTTATGAACCTCAACATGTATACGCTGGAAGAGAGGAGGGAGACATGATAGAAACGTTTAAATATCACAAGGGCATTTATGTACAGGAAGAGAGCCTTTTTCAAATGAAGGAGAGCTCTAGAATAAGGGGGCATACGACAAAGTTGAGAGGGAATAGGCTTAGGAGCAACCTGAGGAAGTATTATTTCACAGAAAGGGTGGTGGAGGTGTGGAATGGCCTCCCGGTGGAGGTGGTGGAGTCGAGGACTGTTCCAGAATTTTAAAAGGCATGGGATAATCATGTGGGATCGCTTAGGAACAGAAAGAATTAGGGGTTACAGAGGATGGGCAGACTGGATGGGTCATATGGCCTTTATCTGCCGTCATGTTTCTATGGATGTGCAGCTCCTCTTGGTGTCCGGCTGGTTAGCAAATTTCCCAGCTCTGCTGGCTGTCGGTTGAGCAAGGGGTGTGCTGGTACCCGAATTTGGGTTCGTTTAAGATGACACCCAGTGGTTTGGGTCCCTCTTCTCCCCCCTTCAATCAACAGTGTTACAGCATGGCCATGGAGGAGTCGGACGAAGAAGAAATATGAAGACTTCGGGTCGGCTGGTGGGGGTTGGGGCCCTCCGCCAGCGGAAGAAATATTTTTAAAGGCAGGAGGAAGCGGACCTCGTCTGGCGGGGGCTGGGACCCCCCGCCAGCAAAGGTAAGTAGCGGGCGAGGGTTGACGGCGGGAGGGGGGGGCCAAGGTGAAATCTGCGGGGGCCCAGGCCCCTGTGGCCCCACACAGATACGCCCCTGCTGTGCGTCATCTGTAGGATAGTTCTATCTATCTATCTATCTTATCTAATTATCTGTAGATCTTGAAAAATCATTAAGGTGCCTTTCTCATGAACTAGGTGCTCTAATTAAAAATAATAAAAAAAAAAAACCTTGAGCCTTTCATCTCTGGAAAACTGTGCTATCCATACCTGGTGGAAAATCAGCATTTTCTCTAATTGGAATCAGACCGCTACTATGAGGTGGGCTATGCCAAAGACCCAGCAATTCTCCCCATACATACCACAGAGGCTTCAAAAAGATACCTCTCAAGATTCTTTCACCTCTGAGCATGTCGCAAATAATTTAAGTGCCGTGGTTTAAAATAGGTTTGTTCAAAATCCAGAGAAGTGAAATCATTGCACTCTAATACCCAATCACGATGATAGCATAATAAGCAAGCTTGATTATATGTTTTTATATTGAGTAGGCTGAGACCTCCTCACTGCCAGTTTCTTAATGTATAATCCCACTTTATCTTAGATTTCTTACCTTCCCAACAAAAATTCCAGAGTACCTGATATAAAGTCACTGTACCCTTCCGTAAGAGCCTAATAGGTAGGGACTGCAAGAAATGTAACCATCATAAAATAGATAGCTGTTCTCCTCATCAAGGACAAAGACAAGTTACTCTAATTGTTGTTTGGTCTCAATAACTTCTCCACATTTATTCTATATAAATTGGTCAAATCCATAGACAGTAATATCCCCAGGTAACGAAAAGATAAATTAGCCCATTTTAGTGGCAGATAAGCAATGCCGCAAGCTTTTTGTTCAATGCTAGTAATATTTTTTTTTGACTCTTGATGGGAAGAATTAATGCCTTCATACAAGAAATACAATAGCAAAAAAGAAAAAAAAACCTCAGGTCCGTTGTGTATCTAAAAAAATTTTAAATGAAACCTCAGAACTCCCAAGAGGTTTCACTTTCTCCACCCCTTTCAACAGGAGACTCAAGTATATGGTAAAAAAAACCCTCCACCCTGCCAATTTGATCTACAGTCATTATATGCATCTATTCCTCAAGGAGAGATTTTGAAGGTACTTCGAGAGAGGTTGGATTTGCGTCCTCTCCCTTTGGAGGTCTCCACTGAATTTTGGTATCTTTGATAGAATTAGCTATGACGAATGATCACTTTATTTTTAGTAAACAATTTTGTCTTAGTTGGGGATTGCTATGGGGGCATCATTTGCTCCTTCAATCACGAATCTGCTTATGGCTTTTCCAACCGTGCTGTACTTTTTGGTTCCATATGTTTTTTTTTTCTTCTGTGCTGAAAGGAATAGCCAATTGTCTTTTTTTTTTTTTTAACCATATTGGCTTTCTTTCTATGTATTTAGTATTCTTTTATGAAATTGATGATACTCGTCTCCTATTGAAAGGGGTGGAGGAAGTGAACCTGTTTGGGAGCTTTGAGGTTTCAGTTTTTAAAGATTTTTTGGATATATGATGGATTTGAAGGCAGGTTTTAGATGGTGAGACCACTTCTTGTATTTTATTTGAGAGATACATATATTGTGGGTTTTTTTTCTTTTTTGAAATTGTATTTCTTGTATGAAGGTATTCATTTCTCCCATCAAGAGTCAAAAAATATTACCAGTGTTGAACAAAAGCTTGTGGCATTGACTTTAGCTGCTGTTAAAATGGACTAATTTGTCTTTTTGTTACTGGGATTATTACTATATACGGTTTGAGGGAATTAGTTTCACCTAAGAGCCATAATCCTGACCACCTTCAACTTTGCAAATCAAAACATAGAGGAGCATGAGAACCACACCACACCTCCAGTCCGGGACTCCCCCCCCCCCCCCCCAATCTTTTCAAATCCACCCCAAACCTCCTCGTCCCTCCTGACCTATACCCAAAACCACTTTACCCCTAACGTCCCAATTAAACGGTAGGCACCAATGAATGGCCACTTTTGCCACCCCAACCACCCCCTAACCCCATCCTATATCTCCCCCCCAAATTAGGGTGTACCCTCACCCCCCTGTTTATTACAATTCTCTCTCTCTCTCTCTCTCTCTCTCTCTCGTGTCTCTGTCTCTCTCTCAAAACATCAAAGCAGTATCTTAACCCATTAGTGCTCAATGTTCCAGGGATAGTCGGCTATATTGCTCAATAAAGCCAGTTATCTCCTAGGTGCTATAATCTCCTAGGTGCTAACCAGGAATATTCATAACCTGCTTCCCCCCGCTGAATATTGCTGGATAGCTGGTTCACTGCCATTCTTGGCTGGTTAAATGTTTTGAACATTGGGGGTGGGGGGTGGGGGGGGGGGGTTGAGTAATCCTGGAAGCAAAAGATTTTCTTGCTTTGATATTCCAGTGTTTTGCTTTCTCTGATAGCCTGTAGAACTACATGTTTGCGTGTGTAGTTTAGCAATTTAAAGATTACAACCCACGACGATCAGTTATTCCGCTTTGTGACTATGCGCAGTGCCGTCTCTATTTTGTAGTTGTCCCGCAGTGCTGTGTAATTGTAAAAGTTGTTACAAGCCAAGTCCAAGAATCCTCTTAATTCTGGGTCTGCTATTGATTCTGTCAGTTCATCTGAATGCAGATTATTTCTGTGAGAGCGGTTTTCCAATTCAACTACCTTCTCTTCCAGCCAAGCCAGTTTCTTCCACATTTTGAAGCCTTTTTCCACCTCCTGCAGCAAGTTTTCTACTGCCCAAACTTTTTGCTGTGCAGAGTGGAGCTTCATGGATAAATTAATAAACCATTGTTCCATGGCATCTAGTTTGTCTAGGATTTCCTGAAATTGTTTACCTATGGTATGGTCTACTGCAACTTGCACCTCAGCTGAAATCTCCGCTGCCCATTTGGAGCTTACCATTGGCGAGGGAGGCGAGGATCTCTCCACCATATTGGGATCTCCCAGCCGAATCTTGTCCTTATCTATGTTCCTGGTTTATGTCGCCATCACCTCCTATGTCCATCAGAAGTGATGGAGAGAGGGTTGTCAAACTCTTCGGATGTTCAGCGGGTAAGTACAAATTTGAAGCTGATTAGTGGGGTTGCAGATTTATCGCGATTATGAGATTAATGTGGTAAAGTTTTTAACATGCACCAAAATTTTTAATTGCAATTAACGTATTTTCCTGGTCTCCTGCTCTTGTGTTGGGCCCGTTGCTTCTGTAGGTCTGAAAATCAGTTGATGGTGTCAGCAGCAGGTAGAAGGCTAGCTCTGCTGGACTCAGAAACAGGAAGTTACATGAGAGCTTGATGTGACTTCCTGTTTCTGGGTCCTGAAGTCAGTCTTCTGCCTGCCACTGAAGCTGTTCATTTGCCTGGGACAGGAACAGGAGACCCAAGCAGATCCAGTGTCTCTCCCTCCCTTCCAACCTCCTCCCCCCAACCATAGGCCTTGCTGAAGAGGTGGCGAGAGCCACTTCTGAAAATGGCTTTCAGCAGAGTACTGGTACCCTCTCCTTCTTCTTATGCAGAAGCTTCCTCCTCCACAGCACACTAAACTGCACCAAAGCCTGCACAGGAGGAGGAAGCATCTGCACAGTCTGCAAACAAGGCTGGCTTAAGAGGCACAGTCTCTGCAACTCCTTAAATGGTAGGAGCTAGCCCTCCGTGCTCCTGCCATTGTGTGATCTTCTTCCAGCTTTGCCTGTGCCGCATGAGAATTGCAAGCCTATGTATCGGAAGTATAACATTCAAACGTTATGACCTAAAACTAGTGCAGCTGTTGATGGCATATAATGAAATTCCTACTATATGCCATCCCCGGATTCTATTTAGGTTGCCCAAAGGTGGGCATAAATAATTTGCCAATTAAGTGCTAACAATCAATAATTGGTGTTAAGAAGCACTGAATTGGCAGTAATTAGGACTGCCTGGATCTACCCTACGTCCTATTTTATAACATGTACGCAAACATTTCATAGTGTGAACTCTAAAGGGGATGTGGCCATGGGAGGGGTGCAGGCGGATCATGGGCATTCCCAGAAATTAGGCACCATGTTATCAAATACACGCATTTGCGTGCCTATCTGCCATCACTTGGGTGAAAGCATTTATACCAGCTTTTGACTGGCATAAGTGCTTGCACCCAAAGTTAGGTGCGAAAGGTGCACTAAGCCAGTATTCTGTAATGGTTGCTCCACACAGAATGCCTCTTACAGAATACTGTCTTAGTGCGGATCATAATGGTGCCTGAGTTTGGGTATTGTTTGCTGAATCTGGCCCTAAACTTGTCACTACCTTGTGTTCATATACCTAATGCAAAATAAATGAGAGATAACCAGATAAGTACATTCTGTGTGTATCGTGATACATTAACTTTTTTTGTTTTAACAAAATGGGTTTAATTTTTGCTAGGTCGAGAGCTGCGAAAGCAGCTCCCACAGTATGGATGAGGTGTCTCTCAGTGAATTTGGAGAATGGACTGAAATTCCAGGTGCCCACCATGTCATTCCTTATGGCTTTATGAAGATTGTGGAGATCTTGGCCCATTCCATCCCAGAGTCTGTGGTCCAGCTCCGCAAACCTGTCAAGTGCATCCACTGGAACCAGTCCATCAGCAAGGAGATTGAGCAGGTGGCCAACCATAACAGTGATCAGATTGAGGAAAAGGCCTATCCTGTTGTTGTGGAGTGTGAGGACTTTGAGTTCATCCCTGCCGATCATGTCATTGTGACCATTTCACTTGGCGTTCTGAAGAAATACCATGAGACCATGTTTCATCCTAGCCTCCCTGCAGACAAAGTGACAGCCATACAGAAACTTGGGATCAGTACCACTGACAAAATCTTCTTGGAATTTGAGGAACCCTTCTGGAGCCCAGAGTGCAATAGCATTCAATTTGTGTGGGAGGATGAGGCGGAGAGTGAGAGTCTGACCTACCCTGAGGAACTGTGGTACAAGAAGATATGTAGTTTTGATGTCCTTTATCCTTCTGAGCGTTATGGCTATGTGCTGAGTGGTTGGATCTGTGGAGACGAGGCTTTGATCATGGAAAAGTATGATGATGAAACTGTTGCAGAAACCTGCACTGAGCTGCTGCGTAAGTTTACAGGTTGGTATTTCCTGTCCCTTCTCTTTTTTTTTTTTTTGTGTTCCTTAATAGTAGATGGGGAGCAAGTTAATTTAACAATAAAACTTCAACATGTTCTTCACTTAATAGAGAACGGCTAGAAATTTCAGGGCCTAAATTATAGGAAATAACATGAGCATGTAGAGCAGCATTGTAGATGCTCAAGTAGGCACTTATAAAATTTTTCAGGGGTACACATGAGTAAAATTAAACGCTCAGAACCATGGTCTACTTTCACCTGATATGTACATAGGCATTTTCGGAGTGGAGTGGTTGGAGTAGAGCACGTGTGTATTTTCAGCCGCAGTTAACCAGGTATTGCTGCTGAATATCTCCGCTAACCGGCTAGGTAGGAGCGGTCCAGAGATGCAGCTTGGGTAGAGCCACAACTTAACTGATTAGCGGCGATATTCAGTCCATTAACTGGTTAAGTAAGTGCATAAAGTTAGGTCAGCAAAAAGGCTGTGCTAACTTTGGTGTTCGATTAACTCAGCGCATAATCTGAATATTGGCCAGTGCCCAGTTCAGGTTAGTACGCGTACCTGGCATGCCCCGGCATTGAATGTCCAAGGTTAATTCAGGCCATGGCTGGGAGTGACTGAATACTATCCCCTAAATGCATATGTGCCTATTTATTCCAGCACAGAACATTGCACAGTAATGCACAGAATTACTCTTGGCTCAGAGTAGGTGCAACATTGTGCAGGAGCTTTTGGGTAGGCTATTTTATAAAAGCACACACATTTGGATTATTTTCTTGTATTTATTCACCTTTTTCAAATCTGAGGTCAAGGCAAGTTACAATCAAGTATTCACAGTCAAGTATACAAGCTGCTTCCTTTTTCAAGTGAACTTTACAGTCTGTTGTACCTGAGGCACTGGAAGGTGAGATGACTTTCCCAAGGTCATAAGGTGGATCAGTGGGTGGAGTAGGATTTTGAATCCTAGCTTCCCTGGTTCTCTTCCCACCGTTTTAACCACTGGGCTGCTTTTTCACTCCATCAGCACATATGCTGCCTTTCTAAAACATGTGCAGCTTATGTTTCTGTGCTTTTCGCATCCCTGTTGTAAAATTACATTCATAAGGTAACTTTTTTTTTTAACATACTAAGAGGCTCATTTTCAAAGCACTTAGCCTCCCAAAGTTCCATAGAAACCTATGGAACTTAGCCTCCCAAAGTGCTTTGAAAATATGCCTCCAAGTGATGGAAGATAAAGACCTGAATGGTCCATCCAATCTGCCAAACAGTCGCATTCTTTATTTAGGTGCTGTTTTATAAAGGGTATAGGTGTCCATGTGTCTATAAAATAGTAGTGCAAGTGGTCAAAAATCATGCCTACATTGCAGGTGCAGACATTTACACATGATCTCAAGCAAGTGTAAATGTCTGTGCCTAGGAACATGTGTAAAGCAGTCTGTTTTATAATCTATATGTGTACTTGTGATCTCTACCACACTCTTCCCAAACTCTGCCCCTGTACATTCCTATAGGCAGAGTATACACTGCCATGTTAATGTGCATACGTTCAGGCCCTTTGGTGCAATTAGGATGCTTACCTACTGCGCCCACGACTTGAGTTCATATCCCACCATGGGATTTCTGTCGGAACTTGGCCATCCATCCAGTTACAGACATAACAAGTCACGTGCATTTTGCATGTGACACACACATTGGGCTCCAGACTCCACACGCCAAGACCCCCTCCTGACGCATTGAGAGGAGGTGACCTTGGCGTCTGATCAGGCAGCAGCGATCCCCTAATTGCTGCTTCCTGTGCCAGTTCCGCAGTTTAAAATGGTGGCCACAAACTCTCACAAGACTTCTGCGAGAGGTCGCAGCCGCCATTTTAAACTGTGGAGCTGGCACCGTCAGCAGCAGCCAAGGATCAGTGCTGCTCAACACATTGTAGCTCAGCACAGCAAGGAAGGTGGGAAGGGGAAATCAGAAGGACACCCTGGGCATGAGGGTAGAAGGGGAGATCAGGAGACATGTTGGATATGCAGGAAGGTGGAAAAGGAGATTAGAAGGATATACTGGGTAAGGAGGAAGGTGGGAAAGGGAGATCAGGGTGACATTCTGGACACAGAGGAAGGTGAGAGGGGAGATTGGGGTATATGCTGGATATGGTGGAAGGGGAGATTGGGGGCATGCTGGGCACAGAGGAATGAGGAGAGATTGGGGAACATTCTGGGTATGGGAGGGTGAAAAGAGAGATCAGGGGACATGCTGAGCATGGAGGAATGTGGGAGGGGAAATGGGGTCATGCTGGGCATGGAGGAGGGTGGAAAGGTAGATTGGGGTGACATTCTGGGCACAGAGGCATGAAAGTGGAAGTAAAGATCAGACATACCAAGTCACGTGCATTCGTCCCTGGACTCCAGTTCACACACCAAGGCCCCATTCTCTGCACATTTGTGTAGCGCTCCTTCCTTCCAGCAGTGCTGCCCTCCATCAGTGTTCCGGGCCACTGGCAGCAGTCAGTGTCTGTGAGGTAAGCAGACTGCCCCGGTAGATTTCCTTCTGCTGCAACTTCCTGCCTGCCTATGCAGGGACAGGTAGTTGTAGCAGAGGGAAAACCTATGGTCCGCCAAAGGCGGTGTACTTACTTCACTGATGCTGCTGGCAGCCCAGAACGTTGAAGGAGGGCAGCAGGGCGGAAGGAGTGCTACCACATACCATATCCCGCGGGGAGAAGGTGCAGGAAGCAAAATGCACCCATGGATTGGGAGGGGGGAAGGGAGAAAGAGCCACCACATTATTGCCAAGGGGGGAGGGAAGGTAAGGATAGACACCAAATTGGGGGAGGGAGGGATGGAAGGGAAGAAGAAAGATGCCAGACTGCGGATGGGGTGGGGTGGGGGAAAGAAGAGATGCCAGGCCACTGTAGAGTGAAAGGACGAGGGAAGGGAGGGACACCTGCCATACCTCAGAGAGGGGAGAGCTAGAAGATGCAGGACCTGCAGGGAAAGGGAGAGAAATACAGGAAGGGGGGGTAGAAGAGAGAGAGAAGGAAATGAAATATGACTAGAATGTGTGTAGGATGGAGGAAGAGAGAAAGGTGACATGAGAAGTGGGGTCAAGGGCAGGAAAGAGAGGAACCTTTCTTAATGGGGAGGAAGGCAAAAGGAACTGGGGCGAGAGAGAGAGAGAGATGTTGGATAGGTGGGGGGATATAGACACCAAGGGATGATGGCACATGAGGGGGGATGAGAACACAGAAGGGTAATAATGGCTAGGGCAAGAATTAAAGGCACAGAGGAGTACTTAACACGATTGGAGGATAGGAGCCAGGGACACAGAAAATACTAAACATAGTGTTAGTGACACTGAGGGAAGATGGATAGTGGATATGGAGTGAGAAGAAATGCCAAATGGACCAAGAGGCCCTGGTAAGAGTTAAGAGAAGACAGAGGAAAGCAGAAACCAGAGACTGGGACCAACATGATGAGGAAAATTAAATGACCAGATAACAAAGGTAGAAAAACAAATTTTATTTTCTATTTATTGATTGGAATATGTCACTTTTTGGAATGTGCACGATCTGCCAGAATTAGTTTTATGGCCGGGGCGCGCGAGAAAAATCTCACTCATTTAGCCTTCAGTCTTCAGTATAGTGAAATCTCCAGCATTGGGATGGGGCACACTTGGCATCTCTGTAATTAGCACCCAACTTTAGCCTGAGGGGAGGAGAAGCTAAAGATGACTGGGAAAGGCAGTAGCAAACCATCCCTCTAATAGTCTACCAAAAAATACGCAAGTGGCAGATCCCGTAAGTTCATGACTTGGTACTTGTGTAGAGGGGACTACCTTTATCTTACAATCCATCAGTATAGTTTGAGTAACTTCTAATTTGAGGCATGAGTTCACCTCAGGATCTCACTCCTTACCTTTTGAAGTGATTGCTTCCCAGCTAACCTGTTGCTAACCTGCTGCCCAAGGCCCAGTTCTGAATTTAGGTAAATGTAATATTTCAGGCTAGGTTGCCAGACGTTTCCCCCATCTTTCTCCATACAGCAGAGTACTGTTTTGCTAATGGATCTCACACATTGATTGCCACAAGCACATGAATGCGACTTCCTTACTCTTGTACTCTCCCATACTGAACGCATCACTACAATCCTTGCTCTGAACTGAATCAAATAAACAGCTGTAGAGTGTTTCTTGGATACCTTGTAGAGATGCCCCTTTATCAGTCGTATAGTTTATTAGCGTGCCTTAAATTTAGTGTATGCAAAATTGATTTAACTCAGATTAACCTATGAATCAATGTGCATACAATTGATTTGCATAAGCTAAAAACTTCTAATGATTTTTCCTGTGGCTTTTCTATTAGTCATATAAATTAAAAAAAAATTCTAATGTGCATTTAAATATTTTTAGTAAAGCAAATGTGTAAAACAAACTGAAGAAACATCCAAACAATGAGAAAATTTTGAAAATTCTGAAAACAAAATGAGTTTGTCTTGCTGAAAGTTAGCCTAACTAAGGACTCTGGGCCTACCCAGAGAGTTAGCTAAAGGACTGAGGGGTAGATGCACTAAACTTAACGAGTCATTAACGTGGGTTTTAAACTGGTTATAGCCAATTTAACGTGCAAGTAGTAATCCAGGACATGCACAAAAGGGCATTGTCCTATCACGGTAGCAGCTAATGAAAACGGAATGCAAATGATCCAAATGCTATTATAATGAGCTGCACTACCATTGCAAGGCTATTATAATGAGATGCACTACCGTTTTCCGATCCCCTTACTGTGGAAAACCTAACGGGAGGTCTACACCTCTCGTTGGGGCAAAGGAAAGAATCGGAAGGAAAAAAAATGTTGTCAGGGACGTCCTTTTTGGACGTCCTTCACCTGTAAACCCCCCCCCCCCCCCCTGGGTATGAATGACCAGAGATGATCAGTGTATGGGATTTCAAAACCAGACATTGTTCTTGTCATCTGTTTCAAATGGCTCTGGTCTAACCAGAATCTCTGGATAATTCTAACTTGGACCAAATCACATTTGCAGAATAATCAGCTGACAGATATCCAGTTGCTGGGCATCGCCGGCTGGCAGGTAACTGGTTTTCTGATGTATGTGGTGACAGAGGCAACCCTCAGCTCTCCTCCTCCTCCTTCCTTCCTCCCTCCTTTGACGTTTCTCAGTTTGACTGGGCATTCGCACAAGAGCTGTGCTTAATGCACAACTCTTGAGTGCATTCACCAGGCACAATTCTCCCCCCTTAACTCCCTAATGCTCACTGCTAACAGCATGCCTATATTTGCTTATCATTAGCATTGAGCACTGGGGAGGAGTTCTGCTACTCTGGGCTTCAGTGCAGTACATGTAAGAAGCCTATTTCTATATAAAATACTTATGCCCAGATGACCAAAAGCCCCGTGCTGTTCAAAACGGTGCTCTAAAAATAGCACTGGAACAGCATGGGGCTTTACTGCCCTATAGCATGCAAATTTATGCGCGCTGTTATCTCTGATCATAGGGTAAAGTGTGGGAGATTTGTGCCTGAGCACCTCCCGCACTTGTTCGACAGGTCCGGGCTTTACGCGGACTAGTCTACGAGCACGCTTTCCTGTAAAAGATCTTTTTAAAGACCCACTTCGTAGTTCTACACATTACGTGCCTTCTAACCCATGCATCAGCTGTTCGCCGGTGACTGAGACCCATCCCACGGAACACCGTCGAGCAAGACTCCTGATGCAGGCCTAACGGCCGAAGCACAACGGTTGTGTCGAGTCCTTTATTTCATCAATAAACAAGTATTTTTAAGATAGATCTCTCCAGGTTTTGTTTTGCCATGGTCAAACATCCCACTTTCTTCTATACCAAAGCCCAGAACAGACCTGTCAAACACAGGGGCTTGGCGGTCTGTGGGACCAACAGACTCCAAACAGCAAGGCCCTGGTGGCCTAGTGCCCCCACCAAACCCCACCCCAAGCCAGTGTTTGGCTCACTGATCATTGGGGAAGAATATGTTTAGCATACATTTGCATACTACTTGCGCTAAGAGCCCTGTTTGCATGCTACTTGCGGTCAGAGCTCGCAAGTGTGTTTCACGTGCTCGGGGGCTCTGATCATGGATTGGTAGCATATGCAGGTGCTAGTATGGCACTAATAGCCTCTAGCGCCTATGTTTGCTTCTGATCATTGGCCCATAATTTCCAAGCCACATCTGTTTATTGTATTACTGTGCAACAAACGCCACTGTGAGAAGTGGACCCGGGGACTACAAGAAAAATACAAGCTTAGAAATGAAGCCGATATGCACATCCCTTATTACCTCTACTGAATCTGTTCACACTACTATCAGGAGAAATAAATTTACAGACCTTGGCAGTATGCTGCTGTTTTTTGTTTTTTGTTTTTTTTCATGTGGAGAAGCCAGGTAACAACCATATGAAAACTACTTATTTCTCTGGTTGAACTTTTTCATGCTTTCCTTTACTTTTTTATTTTCTCTCTTCATGTCTTAGTTTTTATATTATTGTTCATTATATCCTCAGATTGTCACACCAGATAATTCAGATGTGGTTGTTGCACAATACATTCTCACTTCATTTTCAATGTTGTCTAAAATACTTACTCTATGCTTTGTCTAGTATGTCTCAGACTTATGTATCCAGACTGATGAAGAAAATGACTCTTTAAGAAGAGCAATATAAAATGAGGAAATGGCTCTCTAAGTTCCTTGATCATCTATTAATATCAGATATAATCCAATAATGTGAGCATTCTTTCTGTGCTAATTTATGTAAGTGACCTGCATATAGAATTGTTTTAATCAGTGCCTTTTGTTGTAGAGAAAAAGGTTTTAGAACACAGCTGCAAGAACATTTTTGGGCAGATTGGAGTGACTACCTAGGACCCTTCTCTTTTGGGGGACCCATAACTCTGTAGTAGTGAGATGTTTCCTCTTCTTGTCCCCTGCTTCCAGTTGCAGGAGGTATGTAATAGCAATGCTCTTACCTGCTGGTGCCTCCTCTGCTGCCAAAAAACAACATCAGAGCCGCCGAGAAACCCAGCAGAACTGGACAACCGTGCCCCCCTTCCCACTTGGCCACCATGTCGGGCGCCTCCCCCCCCCCCCCCCCCATGGGCTCCTGCCCACTTACCTTCCCGTTTTTGACTGTTGTTGTCCTCTCCTGCTCCTGTGTGCCGGGACCTGGATGATTGTATTAATGTGATATTGCGCTAATGCAATCATCCAGATCCTGAGCGGCACGCAGCAGGAGTAGAAGAGAGACAGACCCAGAAGCTTGGAGGCCAGGCCTGGGGAATTTTGCCCCCCCCCCCCCCTTTCTTAGCGGCTCTGAGCAACACTGTGGGAAGAAGAATAAAGAGCGAGAAAAGGGAAGGGGGAGAGAGAAGGATGAAGAGCACTAGAGGGAGGTTGAGAGAGATCGCCAGTTCTCATTTCTCTCCACATCCTCCTTGACTGGTGCTTTTCATGTCTTTCCCCCCATCCTCACCAAGGGGTACCTTCCTCTCTACTAGGCTTTTTTTTTATTTTTTTATTCTTTCTACCTTGTTCCCCCAACTTTTTTTTTTCATTGATATTACTCCACTTCCTCCCAAAGCATTCATCCCTTGTCACCTCACCCCCTTTGAATATTTTGTTCCTTATCCAAGCAGTTCCGCTGCTTCTGCTGACAGCTAAGTCCTGATTTCCTGGAGCAGAGAGAGTTGTGGACCCACAATGGTGGTCCTCCTGAATATAATTGGGTCTGCCAGAATGGTTTGGGCAGCGGAAGCCATGGGCTTTCTACTATCCTGAAAAGGATTGCATGTTCCCTCTAAATACTTAAGTACTCTTACCTTGTATCTCCTCATGACGGCTTTACACAGTCTGGGCAGTAGCAAGCTCCATAATTAGAAAGAAAGAAACCCAGTATTCAGTAGATATAATAATATAGTTTATTAGCATCAGTATCTTACCCAAAGGCAGTACAGGCAACCAGGCATTCACATAGTAGAACAGCACTTCACGACACGTCCTCTCTCTTCAGCCTTCTCCCCTCTTCTGAGCTGATACCTTTCAGACTGCCCTTTTTATACCCTTCTGACTCTATTCATATCATTGGATCCTAGCTTTCTCACCAGAACTCTTTGGCCCTTATCAGTTGATAAGAATGACTTTGCGTGTTCCCAAGACCTAAGTATAAACAAATGATGTGACATATTTCCAAGTCCCTCTCAGCCCCCCTGTTTGCACCTGACCCACTGCTATCTTCCATTAGCCAAAACATCTTCGCTCATGACTTCTCGCAGGTGCCAGTCCCATCATTATTGACAGGAGCAAATTCCCCCTCCCTTGTCAGCTCTCTTGAGAACTCACGTCAGCATTTGCTGCAGTGAAATGTATCTTGTGTCAGAGATGATCTTTGATTTTTATAGGCCTAGTTCTTAGCCTGAGCCATTGGCCGTATTTCATGAGAGCAAGGGGCAACCATATTTTCTACACTCCCCTTCTGTCCAGCCAAAAGGCAACTTAATGAGGATATAGAAGGTGACAGGAGGGAAGGAACTGGAATAATGGAGCAAATTGTTTTACTGTGTGAAATTCAGGGCACTGACCAGTAGAACTGGGTCACAAGTGCCTTCTGGGCTGTATGGGTCAGTGACTCAAATGTCATCAGCAGGGAATACCTTGTGCTTTCTGCTTCTGCTGCAGCCTCTCCCCAGCAGCGTGCAGGAAACAGGAGAGAGATCAGACTTCAGCAGGGAAGAGGTACTCTGTTCTGTAATCCAGCCTTTCCTCTCCTACCTTTTCCTAGAAGCTGATGGAAGTCAGAAAACAGTGCCTGTACTAAGTACAAGCAGAAAATCAGCCCTGCTTGTAATGCAGAAAAGTGCTAAAAATTAGCACACTTTTTGTCTTCATGTTTTAGCACTTAATCTTTACTATGCCCTGAGGTGACAGTTTTAACTTCTATCGGAAACGAATGGACGTTTAAAAATTGACCACAGACTTGTATTATCCAGGTTGGGACCTTATGATCCCAGGACACTGATGCCCGGCATCATACACCCAGGAACCTCAACTCTAGGACCCCAGAGTGTAGGCCTCTGGCTCAGGGCTCCTGGGTGGAGTAGGTGACTCTATTTGTCTGCTGGGTCTTACCTTCTGGTCTTTTCTTCGCTTTTGGATTTAATCGCTGCTGTGGTTCGTTATCCACCACAGAGTCTAGTCATGCAGTGAAAGGATACCTGTACAGTCATTTCACCAGGCCACTTTCACTTTGCCCTTGTTTTTCAATGCTTGTAACTTTTTGGGATCACCAAAGAAAGTGGTTGGCCTTTGGCCACCTGGCCCTATTTAACCTGTGACTTGCAATTCCCTCTCCTCCACCTCCCAAGGCTTGAAGCTTCCTGTAGACGTGACCTAAATAAGCACAATGGAAGAGGGGAAAGACAGATACCACAAGTTACTAATCGTTCAGGAGGCTCTTCCAAAAGTGTACCAATTGCCATTTCAAGAATTGTGTCGATGTGCACCTCCAGCAATAATGGATGAGTTAAAATCTCATTTGCCATGTGGAATGGAATGGGAAGGGGCCATGCTGATTCCAACTGTACTTCATAAATCCAGAAACCAAGTAGGCATCTCTATTAGAGAAAAGGAAATCCCAGGATTGAAAAGGCAGACTTGTGATTGAGGGTTAAAATGTTCATCAGTTTTCAAGGTGATGCACATGGATAAATGTTACAATACTATGTCAATTATAAACTTTGTTCTAGATCAGTTTATAATTGATATAGTATTACATACACCTCTGCCGACCTCTTTTTTGTGTTTTTGTTTCTTGAATACCTTTATTGAAGCCGAGCTGTAGCACAGACTGTTTCTACCCACATTAATCAGCTGCGTAAAAGTTGCCCTTCCCCACTGTAGCTAAGTCTGCATGTTCTTTCATGACTTGGGAGCATTTAGATCATGAAGGGTGGGATAGAAAATACATGTGTTGATAAGTGTTTTCAAGTTAGATTGTAAATTTTCTGGACTAGTGAAGTACCTGGTGTACTTGAATGTAATTCACCTTGAGCTACTACTGAAAAAGGTGTGAGAAAAATCCAAATAAATAAATAAAATATATATTTCCAGCAAAACTCTACCTGCAGAAGAAGCAGATGCAAATGACTGCACATCATTTGTACCAGTGGCAATTTTGAAGTAGAAAATAAGCACATACCATATATAATTGAATATAAAACCTCCCAAGTATAAACTGAGAACACTACTCCCCCCCCCCCCCCCCCCCCCAACCCCCCCCCCCCACATTAACTCAAATATAAACCAAGGGTTTATATTCCAGCATTCCTCCCCTTCCATCCTTTCTTCTCTTCCTTCTATCACCAGTGGTGTCCGGCATTCCTCCCCACTCTGTTCCTGTGGTATCCTCCGCTGCCAATCCTCTGAACCAACAAGTTCTTACTGACTCCCTACCCCCAACAGGCACAGCTCACACTTAGTTCCTTCTATCCTCCCCCCCCCCCCCCCCCCCACCCACCCCCAGGTCTAATGTACTTCTCTGGTGGTCTAGTGGTGAGGCAGGAGCAATTCCTGCTTTCTCCAGCCCATGCCATCTCTGTGGTTAAAAATGGCTGCCACAACTTCCAGCTACAGTCTTGCGGGATTGGGAGAAAGGTGGGAATGCTGGACAACATGGGGGTGGGAGGGAAGGTAGGTCTCGTATATAAACTATGAAGAAATACTTTCTCCAATTCATATTAAATTTACTACTTTGTAGCTTCATCGCATGCCCCCTAGTCCTAGTATTTTTGGAAAGAGTAAACAAATGATTCACATCTAACTGTTCCACTCCACTCATTATTTTATAGACCTCTATCATATCTACCCTCAGCCGTCTCTTCTGCAAGCTGAAGAGCCCTAGGCGCTTCAGCCTTTCCTCATAAGGAAGTTGTCCCATCCACTTTATAATTTTTGTCACCCTTCTCTGTACCTTTTCTAATTCCAGTATAACTTTGTTGAGTTTCGGTGACCAGAATCTTTTTGTAAAATACATATGAAGTATGTGCAGGATCATGCGTGCTTTTGTTGGCATATTTTATTTAATTATTGATGACACTTGTATCCCGCATTATCCCAAACATGTTCAGGTTCAATATGGCTTACATCTAACAAATTAAAACAATTACAATAAGTAAATTAAAATACAAACAGCAATAGGTATAATATCAGATTCACCAAAAGATTAACCAAATTCCAGCAATGGTAAGGGATTCACTATACAGCTAGGGCATCCATTTCACAAACCTATATGTGCCAAAAGAGGAGTGGTTGCATTTTGAGCTTTACACGTTTAGATGCCTTTCTTGTAACATACTTATATTATTTGACAATAACTATGTATGTATGTATGTACCAGATTTTACAAAGCCAGGAAGCCAAGTGAAATAACTTTTTTTCACTAAAGTTTTGAGATGGTGTTTGACACCACCAGGGTTAGTGCAACTGCCCTGAATCACTTAGTGGATCCTCTCCCCCTCCCCAGTCCAAATAATCAGGTAGCTAGCACTTGTATGTACTTTGGAGCAGGTGCAAAAACCAGTGAAGAAAGTTTTAAAAATATATATTTTCCAGTTTTTGGCCTGCTCATGCCCAGATTATGTCCCTTTGATATCTATGTCTCGTGGCATGTAAATAACAGTTTTCCAGAATCATCATTTACTTGGTGTATGCTGTCTCAATGGGTAAATGCAACTATTTTCACAAGTTGATACTTTAAAAATGACCTCCTAAAGCTCTACAGAATCTTTCAAACAGAGAGGCTATTGCCTCAAAATCTCCAAGAAAATGGAATCCTTGCTCAATGCCAAGGGAAATTTATCTACAGTGCAAGAAAAAGAGAACCATGGCATGTGTACCACTTGTAACATTCAGGTTATAATTAGAAAATCTAGGGAGATTATGGACAATCTGTAGACCCTGTTTCTAGAGGATGAATTACTGAAAGAAAAAGTCCTTCTTCCAGTTCTAGCTTTCCAGAAAACAACTCAATCTATAACAAAACCTTACAAAGGAGTAAATTTCAAACAGAATCCTAACTAGAGGAATATGGCGCAAACCCTTCCAAGACACTATGATGTAAGTTATGCTAAAAAAATATCACAGGACCTTACAGCTACCCATATGGGAAAGACGTTCAGAATAAAAGTCATGCTTCTCTATGAATGTATTATGCGCAATCCAATGCAAAATTTGTGAAGAGGGTTGCTACATCAAACAACCCAAAACTTGAGGGCACGTATCAATCTTCATAGGCATTGCATAAAGTATACTAGAAAAAAAAGCGCAGTAGGTAAAACATTTTTGAAAGAAAACCACTCCCTTTGATGACCTTTCAACTATAGTTCTTGTATTATTTTGTTCTATGTATGATAAACAGTACCTTGCATTTAATGCAATCTATAGGACACAAGAGTTAATGGGAAACGGAAAGAGGAAAATTATGATGTAATAGACGTTAAAAGGAGATTGGAGATGGGGAAGGGGAAAGTGTAAACACAGAGAGAGGTCTGAAAATTGTTTTAAAATATAGCTGTAGTACTTGGATTTAGATCAGGTGGTATGTAGCCCCTGTTCCCTGTAATGAGTTCTGTTGTATTGCAGAGGTGACTGCATTTTGAAAGGATTCACTTTTTAGAACAAACTTTGATGTTTGAAACGTAGATTGATTTATATTTGCATTTGTCCATCATGTGTTGATTTTCTTTAATCTATATGGTTACAGGCAATCCAAACATTCCAAAACCTCGGCGGATCCTGCGGTCATCATGGGGCAGCAATCCCTACTTCCGTGGATCCTATTCTTACACTCAAGTTGGGTCTAGTGGAGCAGACGTGGAGAAACTTGTGAAACCACTGCCTTACACAGAAAGCTCCAAAACAAATGTAAGTACTGCCTGAAATGACAAACCGTTAAGTATCTGGAACTAAGGGAGCAGTCAGGTTGGCCAGCGAGAAAAGTGAATCCCATTGAGTATGAACTCCTGTTTGGGAATCATTTTTATCATGGATGAGCTCTTCCTTAGGGTATTAACTAATGCAGTAAAGGAAACACTTGCAGTGTCCCAGTGTGCCTCAATCAGTAGTAGAAGCATACAAATGAAGCTTATTATCAGGGTAGTTGCTCTCCATTTTTCAATCCTGGTGCTATTGCCAAAACCTGGGTTTGATTTGATTTATATCATAAAAACATAGGAATAGCCATACTGGGTCAAACCAATGATCCATCTAGCCCAGTATCCTGTTTCTAACAGTGGCCAATTCAGGTCAGAAGTACCTGGCAGATACCCCAATAGTAGCAACATTCCATGTTACCAGTCCCAGGGCAAGCAGCGGCTTCCCCCATGTCTATTTCGATAGCAGACTATGGAGTTTTCCTCCAGAAACTTGTCCAAACCTTTTTTTTAAACCCAGATATGCTAACCACTGTTACCACATCCTCTGGCAACGCGTTCCAGAGCTTTATCACAATTTTAATTTTAAAGCAGTTTACAATATCAAAATTATTAGTTTAAAATATAATACACGGTAAAAAAAATGAACAAACATTATCAGATGAATCAAAAGCTTATTAGATAGCATAAGAAAAGAAAACATTCAGTGTAGGTCCAGTCCATAACTCTTCTCAAATAACCAAGTCTTTCTGAAATGACAATTCAATTAGAAATACTGCTCTGCTCTGCTGGTAGTGATGCTCCAACTAGTAAAAGCACAAATGATATCTGCTCAGGACTACTTGGACATGTCCCTCCAGGATGTTCCAGTATTGAAAGTCCATTTTCATTCAGTCGTATCTGTGCTGGACTGTACCAGAAGTGGAGTGGTTATGGAATTGGATATCTAGAAACACAACAATTTCATCCTTAGGTGTCCAGACCGGTTGAAATAGGGCCTGACCTCATTAAGTGCTATTTCTCATTCCCTTTTTAAAATGTGAGCATAGTGAATTTCATGAAACACAAGTGATACCATTACTGGTTATTTGGCAGCAACCAAAGGGAGATAACTTGAGGGGTGATAACAGTAGAACGGGGTACACAAGTTGAGTCCTCTTGGGCCACAAATGGGCCAGGTTTTTAGGATATACCTAACAAATATGCAGGAAACAGGCATTCATAGAAACTGGGTATATCTAATGACATTATAATATCTTGCTTTCATTCAACACGTGGTAATGAATATTTCTCTCTGTTAACTGAATGACAGAATGCTGGGCACACCACTAGCAGCTAGCATGGAAACTGTAGATATCTCATGTCAGATTTCGTCATTAACCTGTCCTAACTGCAAAGCCTTCTGTACTTCAGGAACTAGGGGGCCCAAGTCAACAGTTATGTAATCTCACGCCTCTTTAAACGTTGCTGTCTTCCATTCTTAAATAATGCTAGGATACAATACTTTTTAGATTGGAAAAGTGATTTTGGTAATACAGTTCAGAGAGAGGTATGATATGATAATTTAAGCAGGACCTCTGTGTTCCCCTTCACTGATATTGAACAGTGTGTTGCCTTCATAGTTCAGTGTCATTTGTTGAACTCTTCATATCAGGCCTTGCTAAATTTTCGTTGGATTTAGGAGACAGCAGCTGAAACCTCTGTTCCCCCCCCCCCCCCCCGTTCCTTGTTGTATCTACAGAATTGAGGAGAGGGGAGAAGGGGGGTCTCTTGAGGTCTGTCATAACTCCTTTACGGTCTAATTTACTATGGCTGTTTTTCCTATTCCATGTCCAAGGGAAAAGAAAGCTGCATTTATTTATTGGGATTTATTAACCACCTTTTATGAAGTGATTCATCCAAGGTGGTGTACAGCAGGTACAGTTTAACATAAAACTTACAATTTTAACAGCATAACAGTAAAAATAGCTAAATATAAACATGAATACAATAAATGAAGTAAACTTGAGAACAGCAAATTAAAACCTAATAGGACTACCATGAAACTGTATAAAAAAAATACACATTTAACAGCACTGAAATTCAAATAATAGATATACCTGTAATATGATATCAGCATAATACTAATGAAAGATCTAATAAGCATGCATTAGAACATTCAAATAACATAATATAATGCTAATGTTTTACTGCAACACAGTCTAGTAAATGAGGTCTGTAATGCACACCTGCAAAAATAGCCAGCAATCCCCCTCCAAGCCCAGTCTCTTCCCCTTCCCCCCTTTCTCTTTCATCACCCAGCTTCACTCCCCACTCCCCCCGCCTGCCAAACCCATCATGATCTAGTCTCACATGCTACTCTCTTTATCCCCACCATCATCACCCAATCTTAGTCTTCTGCCATCATTGCTCAGCCTCATGCTGTGTCTTCCTCTTTGCCACTGTCACCCAGGCGCACGTGCTGTATCTCCTCCCCTACTATCATCCAGCCTCATGCGCTGTATCTCCTCCCCCCCCCCACACTGTTACCCAACTTCACATGCTGCATCTCTCCCCACTCACTGTTACCCAGCCTCATGCGCTGTATATCTCTCCCTCCCCGCCCCTTGTCCCATTCCACAAATCCAAAGTTCCAAATTGCCATGGTGATTAGAAATTTTCATCTGGCACCTGGGAGTTTTGTGCATTGTATGTACCACAGAGCTCAAATGATTATACGTAGTTTCAGGGATCTTGAGAAGTTGATCTTAAAATGTTGCATATAGAGCATAACTCTGCATAGTCCTTTTATTATACACAGTAATTGGGAAAAAAAGAGGTACCCCTAGATTCTGTCATCTAACTTTTAACAGTGTAATTTAAGCAGATTTGGGTAATTTGTACTGAAATAAATATCAAGCAACATTGCATAACTGACCAACAGAACTTGCTGCTTGCTTACTACGTCTACTGGGCAAAAGTAAGGAGACGTTTTTACACTTGTATGTCTGCTCAGAGAGGATATTCTTGAATAAATTCTGTAACTGAAATTAACCTTATTTTGCAGAAGTAGCTCTGTCTGTAACTAATTGAAAAGGTTACATAAGTTTTGCTAAATGTACCCTGGACAATTTAAGTTTTGTTCAAACTTTGGAGTCTTGTATTTTACAAGGTATGTTACAAAACAGCATTAGGGTGCATAAGAACATAAGCAAAGCCATACTGGGTCAGACCAATGGTCTATCTAGCCCAGTACCCTGCTTCCAAAGGTGGCCAATCCAGGTCATAAGTACCTGGCAGAAACCCTAGTAATAGCAACATTCCATGCTACCAATCCCAGGGCAAGCAGTAACAGACTGTGAACTTATCCTCCAGGAGATTATCCAAACCTTTTTTGAACCCAGATACGCTAACCGCGTTTACCACATCATCCAGCAACAAGTTCCAGAGCTTAACCATTCTTTGAGTGGAAAAATATTTCCTCCTATTTGCTTTTAAAGTATTTCCATATAACTTCATTGAGTGTCCCCTAGTCTTTGTACTTTTTGAAATTAGTAAAATCTCGATTCACTTCTACTTGTTCTACACCACTCGGGATCTTGTAGACCCCAATTATCTCCCCTCAGCTGTCTCTTTTCCAAGCTGAAGATCTCTAACCTCTTTAGCCTTTCCTTATATGGGGGGAGTTCCATCCCCTTTATCATTTTGGTTGCTCTTCTTTGAACCTCTTCTAATTCCGCTGTATCTTTCTTTTAATACGACAACCAGATTTGAATGCAATACTCAAGGTGAGATCACACCACAGAGTGATACAGAGGCATTATGTTCGAGGGTCCAATATAGTTACTTAAGCTATGTTAAATGAGGATCACTATTAAATACTGTGTAATAGTTTAGACCAGGCTTGTCCAAGTTTAGTCTTTGAGGACCACAAACAAGCCATATTTTCAGAATACCCTAATAAATATGGATAGAGATTTGCATACAGTGGAGGCAGGGGGCATGCAGATCTTTTCATGCATATTCATTAGGAATAACTTGAAAATCTGGCCTGTTTTGCATCCCTTGAGGCCTGAACTTGACAAGCTTGGTTTAGACCCATTTAAATGCGTGCAGTACAGTAGCATGGCATTAACTCTTCGGTGATCTTTTCTATTAAAGAGTAAGAAAAATTATTCCTATACATTTACTTCTGTGCACCATTCTTTATATTCGCAATATGGCAATGGATTCCGTTTGCTTACCTCTCAGGCTTACATAAATTAGTCTCTGCACCTTTGTGCTATGTTGGTAGACCTGACAACAGTGAGTAAGCATGAGTCAAATGGGAAATACTGATAATCTGTAGTAGTTAAACAAATGTTTTTGGTCTACCTTTTGGTAAAGAACATGGAGGAAATGCTAAAAATAAGAATTGAGCAAGATGAGGGGTGTAGGTTCTGAACTTGTAAAAAGAATTTCTGTAGTGTAGCATTCCATCTGAGCAGTTAATTGTAGTCAAGGAGCTTACTTGCCTATAGCAAGACTACAGCAGTAATCAAGGTTCTGCTACAATTCTGTGGCATGTCTCTATAAGACTGTATAGAATTGTAATTGCTAAGAGCAATTTTCATTGAAAATCATTTACAAAATGTTTCTTTGAAATGAAAATTTTCCAAGTAATTGGAATCTCAGGACTTTGCTATGGTAGATGATTTTATATGGATAAACTGCACTTTATATTTGGGACAGGTTGTATTAGCCATAAGGTTTAAAGTAATTACTAGCCAGTGGCCTAATCTGCTACATTGTGCAGCTTAAAATGTGAAATACCAGCCCTATACTTTTGTACTAATGTATCTCTTTTGTAAAAATGATCCCCTCAAATGACTATGTTCAGTTTTTCTAGTGACTTTTTTTGTTGTTGTTTTTCCCTTTCTTCAATGTAGTCTATGCAGGTGATGTTTTCTGGTGAAGCTACTCACAGGAAGTATTATTCCACTACCCATGGTGCTCTGCTTTCTGGCCAGAGAGAAGCTGCTCACCTCATTGAAATGTACCAATACCTTTTGCAGTACAGAAACTGTAAAACCTAAGGATTTAGAAGAGCACTAACTCGTGATTCCTTTTACAGTTGTGTGTGTGTTTTTGTTTTTTAACTTTTTAATTTAAAGTAGATCAATTTTTATCTTTTTATGAAATCTCAAGCATTTTCAGATTTAGGCATGTGTAGTGTATTTCATGTACTGTATTGTTAACAGAAAAGGGTGCTCCTCTTGTTGCATAACTGTTTTGTGTCATCTTTAATTATGGTCACACTCATTGATGCCTCTTTGATTTTCTGTATTGTAAGTGCCTTCTCTCCTAAGTACTTAAAGAACAGCAACAACAACAACAAAAAAGTTGTAATAATAAAACTCTCAAGTTGTAATGTGTGGTTTGTGACTCTTTCATGCTTCACCTTTCTTGCCAAAAAGAGATCAGCACAAACGTGGGAATCATAACAGTTCTGTGAAAGCAAGAAGTCTTATTGCCGTTCTTCATTAGCTATGGCTTCCATAATTTGATCACTAACTGCAGTGGATCTTTTTCTTTTTGTTGAAACTCAGTGTTCTTTATCATCTCACATTTTACAATGTAAACATCTGAGTCACGTGCTTTTATTTTTTTAAGACTGGTCACAAACAGTCCATTAGCACAGTTTTTTTTTAAAAACAAATACTGGTTATAACAAACCTGTGCCCTTTTTGTAGAATGTAAATTTTATTGCAAGGAATCTTTTTTATATGTTTAATTTTCTTTATTAACACCAGAAACAAACAGAAGTGAGTTACTTTGAAAAGTCAGGTATGAACAATCACAAAAGAACAAATCTTCCATAACAAGTGATAAAGGAATAACAGACACTGGTGATTTTCAAGTATTAATTCCCCCATTTATCTTTAACCAGACTCCCTAGTGAATCCTATCACCTTTCCTTCCCAATCCTCCTAACCCGCTGCCCTGCCCCTTCCCTCCCGTAACTACACCAGAGTACATCATCCCAATACTAAACAGTTTGCAATGAATCATAAATTCAATAAAAGACTTCTATCTCTGGGCGATAATGTTTCCCAAAATGGAGACCAGGTAACCGGAAAAAGTAGCCATGCTACTGCTGAAAGGAGGGGCCCACCGACCCACACCAGTTTTGGAGAATTGCCTTGAGGGCAAACAACATTAAACAATGTAAATGTAATGATTCTATCCCCTGTGTGCTGGCGGAGTCAAAAAAATAAGCTCTAAATAGTAACAGGGGTGTACATGCTACTGTTTGTTTTAATGTTTCTTGACCCACTGCTAATTTATTATAAAGAGGGAAGAAGTACAATACTTATTCAAAGAGGACCAACTATTTAGGCCAAGGGCAATATGGAGAATCAGTTTCAGATGAGTACCTTTCATCCTTATAGGAGTTTGTGTATCAGGGCTTCAGACTAAACCATGAATCACACTCACAATCCATTAATAGAAGTAATGACTGGCATCTTTCCTTCTGGGTGAAAGGTTTATTGGTAATCTGACCATCGCTTGCTATTTTTTTTTTTTTTTTTGGCAAAGTACCTTGCAAACTGTAACATTCTTGAATTTCCAGCTATGAATAATATTGGGAGAGTGACAACCAAATCTGTGATGAGAAGCTGTAATGACATTACTGAGGAAGGTAAAGGAGGAGGGCATGAAAACCAAGCTAGTAATTCCGATTAAGAACATTTTTATTCATGTTTACCTGAATACCAAGGGGTCCTTTTACTAAGCCGTGGTAAAAAGTGACTTGCAGTAGTGTGTGTTTTGGTTGCGCGCAGAAATGCTTTCCAGCGCACGTACAAAAAATGCCTCCCCCCCCCCCCCGAAAATGGATGTGCGGCAAAATCAAAATTGTTGCGCGTCCATTTTGAGTGTCTGATCTTACTGCCAGCCATAGACCTAGCGGTAGGGAATCTGTGTGGTGATGACCTACACGCATCAGATGCCACGGTGCGCGTATGCTACTCGTGTCCGAAAATAAAAAATATTTTCCAGATGCGCGCCAAAAATGAAATTACCGCAAGAGGCACATGGTAGTCTGATGGTAAGTTCATTTTGGTGTGCATGGCACGCATGTAGAGCCTTACGTGACTTAGTAAAAGGGGCCCCAAATGAATACATTTTGCTGCAGTCAGTTGTATTCGATAAGTGGTTAAAAATGGAAATCCAGTGGGGGACGAAACCATGGGAGACTAAAAATGTAAGATTATACACAACAATAAATAACATGAAGTAAGTTCCAAGTACAGAATCCCCTATGGGTGCCTACAAGTTACATTTCACTGTATCAACAACTCTTTAGTAGGTTCCCTCTTCCAGAGATAGACACACACTGTACACGATGCTGACAGAAAAATGCCAGATGTGCAAGAGATGTTTATGCAGACTGTGATCTTTGGCTGATGGGAATAATATGTGACTGTACAAGTGAACCTTTGAAGCTCTTGGAAAGCGAAACCACAGCTCTTGTGTTTCCAGTGGTAGTTCCATGCAGAGATGAAATCAAAATATGCGAGCATGAAAAGAATGGAATGCTAAGAAATGTTTGTGCTTAGAAAACCATCTGTGCAGATCCTAAGAGGTTGTTAGTTAAAACAAAGAATTCTATAAAGGGCTAATTACTTTCTTAGAAAGCCATTGACATAAGCATACTTGCTATTTGTGGTACTGATTTGAGACCCGTGCATAGTAATATGTATTTCTGTACATATTTGTTGATGTGAATAAGAATAAAAGCCACTGTTTTCTATTATAAACAGAATGCAACTTATAGTAAGCTCTCAATTAGGAGGAAAATAGTAATGTAAAGGCCATGACCTGGTCACGTATCCTTAGTGTTAATGGCTTCAAAGCTTAGATTTTAACCGCTGAGTGTTTCATAGCAGATTTGTGCATCTAGTTCACATACTGAGAACATAAGAGCCAGTGAGTCAGACCAGGGTTAGTTGAGCCCAGTGTTCTCAGAGAACACTGGCAGATCCCAAAAAGAGCAGGTTTCTCATAGCTCATTTCCAGAGATATGCAGTGGCTTTCCCAAGTTTACCTGCCTAACATTTTATGAACTGATCTTCTAGGAACGTCTCCAAAACTTCTCTTCAATACTGTTGTGTTGGTTGCCTTGACCACATCCTCTGACAATAGATTCTATACTCTATGCTATGTGAAAATATACCTATTGATTTTTCAGTTTGCTGATTATTTCTTGGAGTTCCCTCTTGATTTAGGGCCCTGCTTACTAAGCCGCGCTGTAAGCATGCAAATGTTTTAGCATGCGTTAATGCTAGAGACGCCCATAGGAATATAATGGGTGTCTATCGTTAGCGAATGCTAATTTTTAGCATGTGTTGAAGTGTTAGCGCACCTACAGCGCGGCTTAGTAAACAGGGCCCCTAGTGTTTGGCTAACCAATCATACTCTTAACTTTTCTGCCGCACTCATGGTTTTATAATCTCCTATCTTCTTGGTTGGCTCTTTGAAGTTGAATGGATTTAACCTGCTTAGCCTTCCTTCATAAAAAGGTGCTTTGCCCCTTTATCAATTTTGTTGCCCTTCTCTGAATCTTTTCAGGTTCTGTTATATCCTTGATGTGTAGTCATATCATGGATCAGTACTAAGGTATAATGAAATGTAGGGTCCTGTGTACTAAGCCACGCTAGAGGCATGCTAGCATTTTTAATGCGCGCTAAGCATTAGCATGTGCTAGCCATGTAGATGCCCATAATATTCCTATGGACGTCTACACAGTTAACACACGTTAAAAACGCTAGCGCACCTTACTAAACAGGGCCCCTAGTGTTCTTACTTTTCAAATAATCCCTATCATTTTATTTGCTTTTTTGGCATATATGACGCGCACAGCTGAAAATTTCAACACATTCCCCCAGATTCTGTATAGCGTGACTTGAGTATGCATATCCAGTTGTATTAGCGCACATAATGTAGTTCACAAGCCAATTAGTGCTGATAATTGCCACTTAAGCAATTGGCACAAATTGATATTAGAATTTACACCAGAACTAAGTGTATTCTATAACCTGATGCATATAAATTCTAAGTTGCATAATTGAAAAGGGGGTGTGGAATGGATGGGTTGTGGGCGTTTCTAAAATATGCACATTGTTATAGAATACACCCAGTTCATATGTAATTGGTGTGACTTCCTGCAACTAAATTTAGTTATGCAGACAGGCGCTCGGCATATTCTATAAACCACACAGAAATTTAGGCTTATTTAAAATATACCTACATTTAGGTGCACTTTATAGAATACGCCTAGCCATATTTCATTTCGGTGCTGATTTTTTTAGGTATGATATATAGAATCTAGTCCATTATCCTTAATAACTCCAAGATCTTTTTCTTGATTGGTGACTCCTAATTCAGCACCCACCATTTTGTAGCTGAAGTTAGGGAAAAATAATCGTATATGAATCGCTTTGCTCTTATCCACATTGCATTTAATCTGCCATATGTATGTCCATCTCCTAGCTGCACAAGATTTCTGCAAATCCTCATAATTGTCTACTTTTTAAGACCAAAAATACTATAATGCCTGTGTATCGTTCCATGGTGTGACTGCACCGTGCGTAGTGCGTTCAGTTCTGGTTGCTGTATTTCAAAAAAGATATAGCGGAATTAGAAAAGTTTCAAAGAAGAGCGACCAAAATGATAAAGTGGATGGAATGCCTCTTGTATCAAGAAAGGCTAAAGAGGTTAAGGCTCTTCAGCTTGAAAAAAAGAGATGGATGACGGGTGATATGATTGAGGTCTACAAAGTCCTGAGTGGTCTAGAACGAGTACATTGATTTTTTTTATGCATTCCAAAAGTACAAAGACTAGAGGACACTCAAGGAAGTTACATGGAAATACTTAAAAAAAAAAAAAAAAATAGGAGGAAATATTTTTCCACTCAATGAATAGTTAAGTTCTGGAACTCTTTGCTGAAGGATGTGGTAACAGCAGTTAGCGTTTCAGCGTTTAACAAGGTTTGGAAAAGGCTATAGTCTGCTGTTGAGACAGACAGGGGAAGCAACTGCTTGCCCTGGGATTTGTAGTATGGAGTGTTGCCACAGTTTGGGTTTCTGCCAGATACTTGTGACCTGGCTTGGCCACTGTTTGGAAACAGGATACTGGGCTAGATGACCATTGTGATCTGACCCAGTGTGGTTATTCTTGTGTTCTTAAAATTATCAAGTGATACTACATGTGCCCTAAAAAAAAAAAAAAAAAAAAAATCTTACATCTACTATTTGCATCTTGTTATTCAACATAGAAGTTAATTTGGCAAATTTTAAGTAACAGTACAAGAATATATAAGAATGGCATTTTAGAAAGGATGTCCGGGCCAGTACATTGCTGGTGCTGCTAGTATTTTAGAACAGGATCTGCTGGTGGGCAGCCTGTTGTAAAATACATGAGAAATGAATGCCCCTGTACCAGTGCTGTCCAGCATGAACCTGCATTTTACAGATTGAAACCTCCACGTTATGAATGGGGCACAACAACAGACATGGACATTATTGTGGCAGCATTAGAACATCAATATTGGAAGATGGCCATGTAAACCTCCAGAGGCATAATCTAATGGTTAGAGCAGCAGGCAGAAATAAATAAGCTATATCTGTAGCTGGTGCTACATGACTTTTATCACTCCACTCGAAAAGACTTATTATACATATTGTAGTCTGATTCTAGATTTAATGTTTTTTGTGTGACAATCAGTTGTAGACTCCTGATGTAGGCCCTATTGCCAAAGCACAGTCCATGTCTAGCCATCTATTAATACATTTTATATCTAGGGCACACTGTTGGATATGCACTGCAATTTTAGTAGCATGTGCCTCACATTAATGTCATACAAACTGAAAATATTTTTTAAAATCACAGCATAGAAATGAGGATCATATTTTTCCTTAACATCCTATTGGACCAGTCCAGACCAATGAGTTGTGTCCATCTACCAGTGGAAGGAGATGGAGAATGAAAATAGTTCTCAATTGAGTTGCCCCTTAAAAGATATTACCTGTATCACCTCTGATTTGGCAATAGCCTATCTGCATTGTAAGCCATTTTGAGCCTGCAAAACTGTGGGAAAAACGTGGGGTATAAATGTACAAATAAAAATATTGAAGAACTGTTAATAAAAGATCTCCAGCCATTTTTGTCTACTTTGCTGTTGTTTTTCTGCCTGATTGCTTCTTAACCACATGCACAATTGCCACATTTTCCAATCTGAGAAACATTCACCAATGCTGTAGGTCTTGCCCCATAATCATTGAAGCCACCAACACCGGAAATAATTCCAGCACAGAAACATTCTTGCACAAACCCATCTTCTGTCACCACACAGGCCAAGATTAGACACACCATGTCCCATGGAAATAAACCCACAAACCATGGCTGCCTGATGCATTTATGAATAACTGAAGGTCCTAATGGGGCACAGGAGGTTGCTGCCAAACCCTAATCCCATTAAACTGTTCAAAAAAAGAATCCCATAAGAGAAGATCTTCTTACTATCTGGCATCAGTAGTAGAAAATGTTTGTTCCTCAGACCTCTAAACTGCAGGGCCAAGCACCTAGAAAAGACCTGACCCATTGGAATAATACAGGCACCAAAACTGAGCTTTCCCAGAAGAGAACGAATCTCTTGCAGGCTCAACTTTTTCTTGGAATAGGCTGTGACTATTGCCTTCTCATAGTACCTGCACTTTATCACCCAATAAAGCTCCACCCCTAAAAACATTATTTTAGTTGGGCCCTCTGATTTATCCTCTGCTAGTGGGAAACACAACTCCATCACCCCCTGATCAGCTGGTGGTAACATCCTTACATCTCTCTTTGATTTCAGTGGATTTACTTCCTCTGTTAGCCCCTCTGAGACCACTCCTCTTTGTAGCCATCCTACGACCTACAAGGAAATTGCATTCCTAATACCCAGTCCCATAAAATCTGCAAACTCTGATGTCCACATCACAATAAAGCAGGGTCTACAGTGGGCACCTAAATGCCTGAAGGACCCTGACAGAGAACCAGTAACCCAGAGGAAAAAAAAAACACACCAGCTGTAAACTACAAGAAGAACAAACACCAGCACTACACACACACCAGCAATGAAAAACAGCTCTACCCACCTCAAAATGCAGCCTCCTCCTGCTCCGGACAATAGCAGTGCCCTTCTATCTCTACAGGCCAAAATCCACAGCCTGCCAGCTGTAAATCAAAATATATTTGTGAGAGATACTACTGAAGGGTTGGAAGGAAAGGTTTGCCTTTTTGCAGATGACACAAAGATAGCCAATAGAGTGGATACCCTGGAGGGTGTAGAAACAATGAGAAAGGATCTCTAAATGTTAGAAAAATGGTCGAGGGTCTGGCAGTTAAAATTTAATCAGTCTGAACAAACACCTTTATTAAACATCCCGGATGTTTAATAAATGTGTTTGTTTGGACATCGTCTGCTGCCCTTTCTTTTGTTACCCTTGTTGTGACTGATTTGTCTGTATGCCTACAAGGGTTACTGTTCTTCTGTTTTCCTGCTGAGTTAAAATTTAATGCCAAGAAGTGCGGAGTGATGCACTTGGGGTGCAGAAACCCAAAAGAGAGATACCGGATAGGAGGAGAGAGATTAATAAGCTTGACTCGGGAGAGATCCGAGGATCTGAAGGTGAAGAAACAATGCAACAAGGCGGTGGCTGTGGCCAGAAGGATGCTAGGCTGCATAGAGAGGAGTATAACCAGCAGAAGAAAGGAGGTGGTGATGCCCCACTTAAGAGTATTACAGTCACCTAATGCACCCATGCTTTGTCCCTACCCCACCCCGAGCTCCACCTCTCCCTCATTCCCAATTACTTCAATGAGGGTAGCAGTGCAGGCTTCAGTGGCCAATTGAGAGCTAAGGGAAGTACAAGAGACTGCACTCTTCTTCAGCTCCCATTGAGCCATGGTCCTCCAATACACATAGGTTATGGAAGCCAAATACATTCCGCATCCAGAGAACCTCCTGGCCTTCCACCAATAATGGATGCAGAGCAAGGACATTTCCACATAAAACTCACCATACAAAGAAATTTTGGTAATCTGAATAATAGACATATTGCAAAGTAATTTAAAAAAAATCTATAAACAAAAAGTCACTCAGAATCTAGAGCAAATCTACCATGCCAGCACTAATTTCCAAAACAAAGATCCTACATATGAAAACGTAGTGCCTTAAATATTACAGTGGGGCACTAAAATACTGATACATCTATCGAGAAAACTGAACAAGTCAAATTACTACAGAATGCTACATAGAAACTTCATGGTGATAGAATACCTCAGGATCACACACACAGAACACAAATGCCAAATACAGAATACGTGACCACAAACTCTATAAATATAAATTAAACTGAAACCCAAAGAAGCCAGACCTTGCATGTAGTACAACACTAGAGAAACAAGAAAGAAAGAAAGAAAGAAAGAAAGAAATTTCCTCCTGTGCAAAATATAAAGATAGCACATGCCAAGGATGGTGTTTTTTTTTTTTTTTTGGGAGGGGGGGGGGGGGGTGAAACTAGAGCAATTGTGCTTGGCTCTCTGGCCAGACAGAGCCCCAAGCCTGCCAAAATCTGAAGAAGGCGTAGCCTAGTAATGGGCTTTGGGGTCCTCTCCCAGATTTCTGCTCTTTGCCCCAGCCATGTCTAACACCAGGTGTGGCAAGATGTACATGTGAAATCTGACATATTCTAATCACAAAATAGAAAATAAAAATAATTTTTGTACCTTTTTATTGTCTGATCATTTTATTTTTCAAATCATATTGGTCCCAGTCTCTGGTTTCTGCTTCCCTCTGTCTTTCCTGTCCATTTGACATTTCTTCTGTCTCCATGTCCACCATCCATTTCCCATCTTTGTGTCCCTATATTTCCTTGCCCAGCATCTCCCCTGTGTTCATATCCCCGCATCCATCATCATTCCTTTGTGTACCCATGTACCCCATGACCAGCATGGGGTACATGGGTGTTCCTATTCTCCCCCTTGTCTGGTATCTCCCTTCTGTGTTCATTGTATCTCTATTCCCATATCTCCCTCCCCCTCCCCGTGTCCTTTGTATCTCTATTCTCATATCTCCCTCCCCACCCCTGTGTCAAGCATTGCCCCTCTGTGCTCATATGCCATCCCAATATGGCATCTCACCTGTGTCCCTGTCCCCATGCTTCCCACCCAATGCCCATCATCTCCCTTCTGATTCTCTATATCTCTCTATGTCCCCTTTCTCCCTCCCTCACAACAATGTGTCCCTGTCCTCTCTGACCCCACCCCAACCAGCACCTCTCCTCTCTTCCCTCTTCCTTATACATCTGGTTCATTCTCTAACTGTGGGTTCAGCATTTGACCCCCTCAAGGAACTTCAAACTTAGCTTTCCTTCTCTACCCTGTCCCTCACTCATTGGTTCACCCCACTGCTTGCCCAGCGCCTTGGCTGAGAACAAAATGAAAAGGCATGGGGGGGGGGGGGGGGGTCATCATAGCTCTATGTGCACCGCTGCCAGTTTCCCTCCTCCTCCACTGTCCTAACAGGAAGTTACATCATGGGAGCATGGAAAGGCAGAGGAGGAGGGAAACCGGTAGCGAGCGGCACACGTAGATCTGTGATGATCCTGCGCACGGCTTCTTTTTGTTCTCAGCCAAGGCGCTGGACAGGCAGCGCGGTGAACCAGTGAGTGAGGGACAGGGCAGGGAAACTAAGCTTGCAGTTTTTTCTTCCATGCCTCTGCTGACCTGTCAGTGAGTGACCAGGAGCGAAAGAGATGTGGCCAATTAATGAGGTAAGACTGAGAACAGGAGACAGCATGAATTGTTGATAGCATTTTTATTTAATCTCACTTATATTTTCAAACCTGCCAGTTTGTGCATTGGAAACCTAGAGATCTGCATTTAAAATAAAGCTAAGAGCACCACCTTGTGGAAAAGCATATGTACATTTACATTATACAATGCAATAGTAATATTTTATGCATACTGTACACAGAAATAAACTCTGAGAAGTGTAAGCATATGTTTTATTTCAAAGCTCCTTCTAGAAACGTAATCTCTCCTAAATTTTTGTTCTATAAGCACTCTACTAATAAATGAACCCACCCAACTTTTGAAAAAATTAAATCCTTTGACTACAATGCATATATATGTGATTCCAAAACTGGGTTTTTGGAAACCCTCTCTTTATAATTTATTTATTTATTGGGGGGGGGGGGGGGGGGGGGGCGTCACTGGCAAATACAGTTGTATCTGATAGCCAGTCAGAAAGACTCACATATTTTTGATCTTTACATAAAGAAAGAGTCTAAGGCTATAAGTTCTTGCAAAGTTTCAGCATTATCAAAGGAAGCCAAAAAAACAGTTGTCTACAGTTCCATATTTGGTGAGACATAGGAATGGAAGTCAACAGACAGGTTGTAGGTGAAACCTTGTTACTGGACTATTTCAAAGCATTTGTTGTATCTAGGAGCATTTTGATGAAGGGAGCATAGCTCCTACAGGTTCATTGTGAACATTACTCTGACACACTGAAGTTAAATGACACAGTGACCCCATTATCTTCTTGAAGAGAGAGAGAGAGGAGACAAAGAACTACTTACCTTAGTTTAGCATGTTGGTTCTTCTGGGCATGCACAGGTATTATTACCTGAGAATTCAACTACAGGAGAGCTTAGGAATAGGGCTTCATTTTGATTACAATTTTAATCACAATTAATTGCGTGATTAAAGATATGTTTTGTTTTACAAACTTGAAAAATTACATATTAAAGAATCTAAAACAACATGCAGAATAGCTATAAACAGCTTTACAGGTTTCACAGCCTACTTCAGAAAAGCAAGTCTACTTAAGAGATCTCACACACAGTAAATTTGCATCTTTGAATTCAAAGTAACTCAAACTGGGGAAATTAAGGGGGTTGCTTACTAAAGATGAGCTCAAGTTATCTGCAGCAGGGTCCATTTTATTCCTATGGGATCTGCTGCAGATAACTCGAGCTAAGCTTTAGTAAACAACCCCCTAAGTATGTTTAGGAATTCTTAAACACAAGGACATAGTCACGAGTAGGGGGGGGGGGGATCTCCTATGCCACCAGAAAGAATACTGTAGCTGGCAGAGATCTCAAAGCCCCACCAGACAAAGATATTTGAGTGTCACAAGCCCACTGTGTCTTATTGTTCTATTTCCCAGTCCCTGTAATGCCTGCATCTGCGCATGTGGCGAAAGCTCATGGGTAGAACAGCCTTTTGATCAAATGTGATTCCAACACACACAGACTCAGGCCCAGATGCACAAAACCTAACGAGCCCACAACTTGCGTTTTAAACTGGTTCCAGCCAGTTTAAAACGCAAGTAGTTCACCCCGGGTATGCACTAAGGGCATTTTCCCTGCCACGGTAGCAGGCAACGAAAACGGAATGCAAATGATTGAAAAGCTATTATAATGAGCTGCACTACTGTTGCAGCCCATTATAATGAGATGCACTACCGTTTTTCCGATTCCCTTACCGTAGGAACCCTAACGAGATGTCTGACCTCTTGTTAGGGCTCCTGTGAGGGAATCGGAAAGGAAAAGGGCTCCCAAAAAAGGTAAAAAAGAAAAAAAAAAAGCAGGGAGTGCATGTGAGGGGCGTCCTTTAAGGACGTACTCTCCCTGCGCTTCTGAGAGACGTCTTTTTTTTCGCATTTTTTTTTTAGCTCTGCCGGCGCTGGTGTTTTTTCCCCCCTTCTATTTTGTCTTCGCCGCCCCTCCACAGCAAAACTTTTATGTTTTCCTGGTTGCCGGAGAATCGGGACGTCCCTTTAGATTAGGCTCCTCTTCTTGGTCTCTTCAGCCAATCAGAGCGCGTTTCGCTGACAACAGCCAGCAAAGCCCGCTTTGATTGGCTGAAGAGACCAGGAAGAGGAGCCTAATCTAAAGGGACCTCCCGATTCTCCGACTCAGGTACCGAAGGACTAGAGAATGCAAGTGAGCTACAACGAGTAGCTCATTTGCATTCCCTATCGTTGATGCATTCCCGTTCCCTACCGATTCGCTATGGAATCGGTAGGGAACGGGAATTACCAATGTCTTTAATGCATCTGGGCTTCAGGCATTACAGGATCTGGAGAATGAATCAGTGGGGGGGGGGGGGGGGCAGAGAGACAGCTTTTCAGCTACCAGATAGAAAGAGTGAGTGGGGAAGAAGACAGATACAGGGGAGGTGGCAATAGAAGGAGGGCAAATAGAGGGGAGGGGGCAGAAGTAAAACAGATCAGATTGGAGGGTGTGCCACTGTGGAGCTCATTTGCAAAAGAAAAAAATATCCAAAAAGTGGCATAAATCTGCATTTGGAGGTTTTTCTCACAAAAACATCCAAATTAGTATTTTCAGAACCAATTTTTACATGTTTTTCTATGGTCTGTCAGAAGTGCGTTGAAATCACAAGGGGGTGTGCCAGAGGCGTGTTAAGGGTTGGATCTGGGCATTCTTAACACTTGGGCGTTTTTCTACCATAATGGAATAAAACAAAACACCCAGGGCTATAATTTGGATGTTTTGGTCTAGACCTGTTTTATTAACAAATAAGCTACAAAAAAATACCCTAAGTGACCAGATGATCACTGTAGGAATAAAGGAATGACACAGACCCCCATCCCACCCACAAAGATGTAAATTAAAGAGTACATACCAGCCTCTATGGCAGCTTCAGATGTTATGGCCAGTCCTGTTAGAGCAGCAAACAGGTTCCTGGAATAGCCTAGAGGTTGGTGCAGTGCACTGTAGAGAAGGTGACCCAGGCCCATAATTCACTCTAACTATTATTGTGGTGGAAAGTGTCAACCCCCCCCCCCAAAAAAAAAAAAAAAACTTACTGTACTTACATATAGGTGACACCTGCAGCCATAAGGACTGGTGTAGTGGTGTATAGTTGGGTACAGTAGGTTTTTCGTGGGTTTTGGAGGGCTCACCATACAATATAAGTGGGTAATGGTGAGGTGTGCACCTTTTATGTGGTCCACTGCAGTGCCACCTATGGTGCCACACTGCTCTGCTGGGATGCCAGTGTGGCCAGTCAACTATGAAAGCTGGCTCCTCCTATGTCCCAATGGCTTGAATTTGTGCGTTTTTCACTTGGATGTTTTTTTTTAAATGGTCCAAAAAGATAGACATACTAAGTACTACAACATCTAGGAAATAAGGAAGATAGACGTTTTTCTGGTTTGAAAATGGTAATTTTTACTACTTGATTTTTGGACGTTTTCAGCAAAACGGCCAAAGTCGGATTTAGATATCATATTGAAAATGCCCATTTTTATGTTAGAGAGGGAATTGAGTCAAACAAAATGATAAAGAATAAAATTACTGAACAAAATGGGACATCATCAACACAGATTCAGCCAAGGGAAATTTGCCTCACCAATCTGCTGCTTTTTTTTTTTCTTTTTAAGGCATAAACATATAGCTAAAAGCGATTCAATTAATGTAGTGCATCCAGATTTTCAGAAAGCTTTTAACAAAAGTTTTAAAAAGCCATGGAATAGGAGACAATATCTTGTGGTAGACTGGGAACTGGTTAAAAGATAGTAAACAGAGAATAGGGTTAAATGACTGGGTTTCTCGGTGGAGGATGGTGAATAGCAGTATGCCACAGGGATTTATACCAGGACCGTTACTTTTAAACATTTTTATAAATGATCTGGAAATAGGAACAAAGAGTGAGATGATCAAATTTTTGGATGACACAAAACTATTCAAAGTTGTTAAATCACATGCAGACTATAAGAAATTTCAGGACTATCTTAAAGAGAACTGAAAGACCAAGCATTCAATTTACAGGTAAAGTTTAATGTGGACCAGTGCAAACTGATGCACATGGTAATTAATCATCCAAATTGTAGCTACATGATGCTAGGTTCCACATTAGGAGCTACCACCAAGAAAAGATCTAGGGGAGCCCTTTTACCAAGCTGTGGTAAAAAGAAGCTCGGTGGTAGTGACGGCGGTCATTTTTGCCACACGCAAGCAGGGCCGTGCCTAGGGTCTCCGGTGCCCCCCTGCAGACTATCAGTTGGCGTCCCCCCGTGTGGCACAAGATGCAAAGGAAATAGAAGCTCTCCTCCATCCATGTCCAACAATTCTCCTCTCTCCCCTCCATGTCCAGCAATTTTTCCTCTCTCCCTGTGCCCCGTCCTCCCATCCATGTCCATCCTTGTCCCGCTCTGCCCTTCCTTCCCTCCTCCATCCATATCCAGCAATTCTCCTCTCTCCCCTTCCCTCCATTTCCAGCAATTTCTCCTCTCCCTGGGCCCTGCCCTCCCATCCATGTCCCCCTCTGCCCTTCCCTTCTCCATCCATATCCAGCAATTCTCCTCTCTCCCCTCCCTCCATTTCCAGCAATTTCTCCTCTCTCCCTGTGCCCTGTCCTCCCATCCATGTCCATCCTTGTCCCTCTCTGCCCTTCCTTCCCTCCTCCATCCGTATCCAGCAATTCTCCTCTCTCCCCTCCCCTCCATTTCCAGCAATTTCTCCTCTCCCTGGGCCCTGCCCTCCCATCCATGTCCCTCTCTGCCCTTCCCATACCTCAGCTCTGCGGCGCCCTGGGGGCTTTAAATTTTTTACCTCCGAAGGTCGCAGCAGCTGAGCAGCATCAGTGAAAGTGCTGCCGACGTCTCCAGCCTTCCCTTCGCGCTCGCTCGTTCATTCCCTCAGTGTCCCGCCTTCTTCTGACGTCATTTCCTTGCGAGGGTGGGACACTGAGGGAACCAGCGAGCGTGAAGGGAAGGCTGGAGACATCGGCAGAGCTTTCACTGACGCTGCTCAGCTGCTGCAACCGTCGGAGGTAAAAGATTTAAAGCCCCCAGGGCGGCGTGGAGCTGAGGTAAGCGGCGAGGGTAAGCACCGCGGCGGCACCCTCCAGAGATCGGTGCCCCCCTGTGGTGCTTACCTACACTGTGTTGGCACGGCCCTGCACGCAAGGGTCCTTTTTACCACAGTAGGGAAAAAGTTTGAAAAAACACATGGCCATGCATTGCTTATACTGGGAGGGGGGGGGGGGAGGAGGAGAGCACTCACCACCACCCATTGAGATGGTAGTAAGGGCTCCTGTGCTACCCTGGTAATTTCTATATGAATCGGTATAGTGCCTGGACGCCTCTACTTCCCGCCACCTCCAACTCCATCTGCGCCGTATACCTTTTTTAAAAAATTTACTTTTTATTGCCAGTACCTTTTTTCATGTTAGCAATTTTGAAAGGCAGGGTGAATGCTGGATTCCATGGGCTGAGAAACTAGAGGTGTGGATAATCTGCGCCTTTATTTTTGCTTGCTGAAGCTGCTCAGGTTCTGTACTAGGGCCAGGCAGCAGCGCCGGTCCTCCTCACAGAACCACTGCACCTCCTTGTAGTCCAGCACTTCGTTGCCAGGGAAGGACGAGTCATCACCCACTGCTGCCAGAGATGCGGGCAGGCAGGGATCAACAGCCTGCATGTGGTTGAGCAGGATGCGGGCGGAGATACAGTGGCTGTGCCTCAGTAGGCAGCAGCAGCAGCAACAACATGGGTGGGCAAGCCTCGCCGTACTGACGGTTCCTCTGTGTCAGGGGGCATAGTCTACTTTAATGGCAAAGTTTAAGTTATGGGATAATGCAAATTTTACTTTAAAATGTCAGTGTTTCCAAAAGGCTCCTTTTACAAAGCCAGGGTCGTGATTCCCATACAGCAAATGTGATGAAGCTCATAGGAACTGAATGGGCTTCATCACATTTGCTGTAATGGGAATACTACCGTGGCTTTGTAAAAGGAGCCCAAAGTTTCCATAAGTATGTATGGGATTTATGATTGATGCAGGATAGACCATTTATGTAGAAATTGGTCATCAAGTGCACGCTAAGGTATTATTTAGGAGTATACCAAGCACTGCTCACACCTATATGCCTAGTGCCCCCTCATGTTAAGTCTGGGCCCCCCCAAAATGTCAAGTCTGGCTACACCACTGCTCTGTGTACATCCATATGCTGCACAAGCTGGCATGTTTCTAAAACAAAAACCAATGAAGACCGACAATGTGGATGCAGCAGCTGATAGTTTGTTTTGGATGTACCAACATGGCGGTTGCTGGGGAAACTGGCTTCAGCTGTTTGACGTCATGCCGTCTCCTGTCTTTAAACCTCCTTGTGGAGAACTTCCTTAAGGACTCCTAGGCAGGATGTGATGTCATCAGTTAGTGCCAGTTAGCACAGAAATTCTTTTAAAACAGATAGGAGGAAATATTTTTTCACTCAGCAAATAGTTAAGCTATGGAACTTGTTGCCGGAGAATGTGGTAACAGCAGTTAGCGTATCTGAGTTTAAAAAGGTTTGGACAATTTCCTGAAGGAAAAGTCCATAGTAAGCTATTTGAGATAGACATAGGGGAAGACTCTGCTTGCCCTGGGTGTGGTAGCATGGAATGTTGCTACTATTTGGGTTTCAGCCAGGTACTTGTGACCTGGATTGGACACTGTTGAGAAACAGGATGCTGCTGGGATAGATGGAGCATTGGATACTGACCCAGTATGAATATTCCTATGTTCTTTTGGAATAAAAGAAACATATTGTATAATACCATTGATATACGGGATATAATTGGAATTGTTTAGGGACCAAAAAAGTCAAGTCCTAAGAAACAAGTCAGACTGAAACTAATATTAGTGGTTCTGAAAGTCTCTATTCACAGAAGTATTTACAAAGTTCACATCCACAGGTGATTCATAGTGAAGCTGGAACATTCAGGTCTAATATGAAAAAAACAGCAAGCTATTTTTTTCTCAAGCTATCCTTAGAGTAAGATGTGATATTAAGGACCTTGATCTATTTTCAACATTTCATTCTTATCAAAGTTTGAAGAGTGTACTATGCAGTTTAAGGCGAGTATACTGTGGAGTTTAAGATGTCATCTTTTCCTGCCAAATCAATAGATCTGGAGGAGTTTCAATCCAATTTTAGAACTAGTTTTAGCACTGAATCTGCTTTTATTTTTTTCACTGAGAAACTTCATAAGCGTTGCCATACTGGGATAGAACAAAGGTCCAACAAGTCCAGTATCCTGTTTCCAACAGTGGCCAATCCAGGTCACAAGTATCTGGCAAGATCCCAAAACAGTACAATATAGTTTTTGCTGCTTATACTAGAAATAAGCAGTGGATTTTCCGAAGTCCATCTTAATAATGGCTTATGGACTTTTCTTTTAGAAAAATTATACAAACTTTTTAAAAACCCTGCTAAGCTAGCTGCTTTTACCACATTCTCTGGCAATGAATTCCAGAATTTAATTACACACTGAGTGAAGAAATATTTTCTCTGGTTTGTTTTAAATTTACTTCTTAGTAGCTTTATTGCACTCCCCCTAGTCTTCAGTAAACAAGCAATTCACCTTACCCGTTCCACTCCACTCAGTATTTTATAGACCTCTATCATATATCTCTTCAACCATCTCTTCTCCAAGCTGAACAGTCCTAGCCATTTTAGCCCAGGGGCGTAGCCAGACACCCAATTTTGGGTGGGCCTGGCCCAAGATGGGTGGGAAGAAGAACTCCGCCTTGTCCCACAAGTAATTTGGTCTCTCTCTCGCCTGCATGCCATATGGTCTCTCAAACATCCCCCTCCCCCGCATTCCTTTTAAATAGTGGATTTTCACTGGCAACGAGCAGCAACTAATACACACTGCTCATGTTGGCCCCACAGCCTTCCCTCTGATGCAACTTCCTGTTTCTGCATAAGCAGGAATACATCAGAGGGAAGGCTTTAGGGCCGGTGCGAACAGTATGTATCAGTCGCTGCTTGTAGCAGGCAAAGATCTGCTATTTAAAAGGTATGCAGGAGGGACAGTTGGGAGTTTTCGGCTGGTGGGGCTTGGGAACCCCTGCCAGCCACATTAGAGATGTGCTGCTATTGGGTGGGCCTGAACCCAAAGTGGATGGGCCTGGGCCCACCCGGGCCCACCCTTGGCTATGCCACTGTACTTAGCCTTTCCTCATTTTTGTCGCTGTTCTCTCTACCTTTTCTAACTCCACTCTATTTTTTTTGAGATGCAGTGAACAGAATTGCACACAGTATTCGAGGTGCAGTTGCACCATGGAACGATATAAAGGCATTACAGCTTCCTCATTTTTGTTTTCCATTCCTTTCCTAATAATACCTAACATTCTATTTGCTTTCTTAGCAGAGGGTTTCAATATATCATCAACAATGACACCTAAATCCTTTTTCTGGGCGGTGACTTCTAATATGGAACCTTGCATCACATAGCTATAGTTTGGGTTTCTCTTTCCCACATGCATCACTTTGCACTTGCTCTCACATTAAACGTCATCTGCCATTTGGATGCCCAGTCTCCCAGTCTTGTAAGGTTGTCTTGACATTTTTCACAATCCTTTTGCAATTTAACAACTTTGAATAACCTAGTGTAATCAACAAATTTAATTATTTCACGAGTTATTCGCATCTCTAGATCATTTATAATTAAATTAAGTTAAAAAGCAGCAGTTCTCGCACAGACCCCTGGGGAACCCCACTATCTACACTTCTCCATTGAGAATACTGACCATTTAACTCTACTCTCTGTTTTATATCTTTTAACCAGTTTTTATAAGAACATAATATAAGAAAATATTTACATAAGTGTTGCTATATTGGGACAGACTGAAGGTCCATCAAGCCCAGCATCCTGTTTCCAACAGTGGCCAATCCAGGTTACAAGTACTTGGCAAGATCACAAAACAGTACAATACATTTTATGCTGCTTATCCTAGAAATAAGCAGTGGGTTTTCCCCAAGTCCATTTTAATAACGGCTTATCGACTTTTCTTTTATGAAGCGATCCAAACCTTTTTTAAACCCTGCTAAGCTAACTGCTTTTACTACATTCTTTGGCAATGAATTCCAGAATTTAATCACATGTTGACTGAAGAAATATTTTCTCTGATTTGTTTTAAATTTACTATTTTGTAGCTTCATTGCGTTCCCCCTACTCCTAGTATTTTTGGAAAGAGTAAACAAGTGATTAATGTCTACTCATTCCACTCCTCAGCCATCTTTTCTCCAAGCTGAAGAGCCCTAGCCACTTTAGCCTTTCCTCATAGGGAAGTCGTCCCATCCCCGTTATCATTTTTGTAGCCCTTCTCTGTACCTTTTCTAATTCCACTATATCTTTTTTGAGATGCAGTGACCAGAATTGCATACAGTATGTAAGGTGTGGTCGCATCACTGAGCGATACAAAGGCATTACAACATCCTCATTTTTGTTTTCCATCCTTTTCTAATAATACCTAACATTTTAGTCCACTATAGGACATTACCTCTAATCCCATGACTTTCTAATTTCCTCAGGAGTCTTTCATGAAGTACTTTGTCAAATGCTTTCTGAAAATCCATATATACAATATCTTCCAGCTATATCCACATGTTTACTAACTCCTTCAAAAAATGTAGTAGATTGGTGAGGCAAGATTTCCCTTCACTAAATCCATGTTGGTTTTTGGGACTCAATTTCAAAGCACTTAGACTTACAAAATTCATAGGTTAATATGGAACTTGGTAAGTCTAAGTGCTTTGAAAATACACCTCCACATCTCATTAATCCCTGCTTATTTATATGCTCTGTAATTTTGTTCTTTATGTAGCTTCCTTATCTCAGAAGGCCCTGCAAGCTTTACTATTACCCATGGCCAAATACCTCAAGCCTGCAGTTCACCTCTGAGCTCAGCGACAATTAAACTAACCTCACCTCCAAAGTCCTAGACCATGGAGAGGAAAGAAAACTAAAAGGATTTTAGGACCCAGTAACCAGACAGATGGTAAGTACAAGTTACTAGTTGTTTATTTAAACCCAATTTGGGGTATGGAAAATGTGATGTTGTTAACACATTAGGTTCTTTTGTTACATAAAAATACATTTAAACATAAACTAATAACAGAAATTTTCCTAACAGATGAACAACAGTGAAACCAACAGATAAGTATTAACCAAAGTATCTTATTTGTTCTCTCTCAAACTGTAGTTATAAATTTCCTTTACAGTTTGTCTCAGGAATCAATCTTTTGAATTACTTTATGTCTTTTAGGTGTGAACACCCAGATTCAGTTTCTAGAACAGGTAAGTCAGATTAAACTCAGTGACCTTCTAATGTCCTTTTGCATAGGAGTGAAGACTTATCTTTGGTCTTTCTTGGAGGTTTTCCTTTCTTCTCCTTGCTTGTATGTTGGAGCTCAGGATCTTCTCTTCCAGTACAGGAACCTACTGCCTCACACTTTAAATGAAATCAACAAAAAAACCTTCCTTCCTAACAGCAGGAACAGCACTAGCTGGGATTCAGGAATAAATAAGGCTTGCTAACTAACAAAATAAATAATAATTGTATAACCTTAAATAGTTTTTCTGCTCTTGTACTGAGTTCCCCAACTAAGGAAGGGCACTCTTCATTGGTTCTTGTAGTCACACTGCCCATAGCAACTTGGTCTCTCCAAACTCATGCAATCTTCCACACTAGTACACCAGCAGACCATGCAGAACATGCATACTGCAAGCCCAACCTTAAACTTGGAGACCAGTTTTCCACAGGAAGTCCAGAACCGCTCTGGCGCCACAGCACTGGCCACCAACAATCTCTGGGAGCCCGGAGCCTCCCCTGGACCCCAGGTAAAAATAAAAAATAAATAAATATAACCCACCAGGTTACATTTATAATAGTCTCTACCATTTTGCCTGGCACCTATGTCAGGTTCACCAGTTTATAATTTCCCAGATCACCTCTGGAACCTTTTTAAAAAAATTGGCTTTACATTCGCCAACCTCCATTCTTCCACTACCATGCTTGATTTTAAAGATAAATTATATATTATTAACAATGAAATTAAGAAGAATGTTTACCACAAGCCATTTGGACCATAGTTATGTTCTAATCAATTAAATACAAATTTAAATAAAGCAAGCCTCAATCGCCCAGGGTGAGATTACATATTAAACACCCTTCATCGGGCATCTTATCACAGGCTTACTTCCAAGCCTAGAAAATCAGCAGTGAAAAAACTCCAAAGAATATTGGCGAAAACCACTGCTGTAAAAAAACCAAGTCTGGAGGCACTATATTTACAAAATTTACAAATCCAACATATCCTTTTTCCAAATAGGTTTCTTAAATATTGAAGAAATCCTCAAAAAAAATTCAATTCAAATCATAGGGGATACTATATGGAGGTCTTTTTCAGGATTATGAAACAGTGGATAAGAATTGGAATACACACCTGTCAACACTGAGTCATGGGATGTTGGATTTTGTGAGATGTATGAATAATCCTTCTTGGAGGACTCTAAAGCACAGATAAGTGACTGACATTCTTCCACTTGGATGTGTCTATGTATATACTCAGTAGTTTTGTTCTTTAAAATAGTCTCTACTATGTTGCCTGGCACCTATGTCAGGCTCACTGGTCTATAATTTTCCAGGTCACTTCTGAAACCCTTTTTAAAAATTGGCATTACATTGGTCACCCTCCAATCTTCTGGTACTATGCTTGATTTTAAAGATAAATTATATATTACTAATAATAATTGTACAATTTCATTTTTTTGGTTTTATCAATACTCTGGAATGTATACCATCCAGTCCAGGTGATTTGCTACTCTTTAGTTTGTAAATTGCCTCATTACATCTTCTAGGTTTATAGAGATTTGTTTCAGTTCTTCTGACTCATCACATTAAATAGCTTTTCTGGCTGCACCAGGAACAAACATCCCTAAGAGATAAAAATTAATCATCTCACTTTCAGAAAGGGCCTAAAGACCTGGCTCCTCTAACTGTTAGGGCTTTATTCACCTTGTTTTAATTTTATATGTTTTTTGAACATTGTGTTTTGTCATTATTTTATTGTTTGTACTTTATTTGATTTGTTTGCATCTGTAGTAGTGTTTCCTATGTTTAATAGTACCTTGCTTTGTTTTAGTTAACAACTGGGAAAGACAAGTTAGAGGCTCTGTTTTGAAACCAGCTCTCATTCACAGTTATCACCTGGTGCCTCCTTTCTCCTACCCTCTCTTTGTTGCACTCACCAGCCAGATTTCACAGCTCAAGGGTGGAAGTCCCTGTCACTCTGAGCTTCTCCTCAGTTCTTCCCCTCCACATTTCTACATGCAGTCATAAGAGCTTTCAGTTCAGTCTTTTATGTAAAATACATTGTGATACCCCCCCAAGAATACCAGAAGACGGTCTGCATAATGCTGAGTGAATCTTGTGGTAACACAGAATCTAGAGGCTGAAAAGTACATCGCATTACATAATGTTAGATTTGATGCTATATTCTCTTTCCCAGAAGGGACCTGAAAAGGTTTTACATTGTGAAGTAGACTGAAACTTTCCGTTTTGAAAATGAGGAGCACAGCAAATTAGATGCTGACTTTTCAGTTTCTTTTTATGGAATTGATCACAGTAAGAAAAAAAGTTACAACCCTTACAGTGACAATCCTAGGTTGGCTGCCACCCAGGGCGGATCACCGATGCACACCCCCCCCCCGGGTGCAGCATGACCCCCCCGGCGCAATGACACCCCCCCCATGGGTGCACTCTTGGCTGCTGGGAGCAGCCACGCGGCTCTCGGCTCCGCTGGCTCCCTACTCCCTCTGCCCTGGAACAGGAAGTAGCCTGTTCCAGGGCAGAGGGAGCAGGGAACCAGCGGAGCTGACAGGTGCGCGGCTGCTCTCTGCACCCCTCCAGCGGCGTGCACTTGGGGCGGACCGCCCCGCCCTTGGTATGCCACTGACCCCTTAGATATGTCATCACACTTAGGGCCCTGTTTACTAAGGCACGTTAGCATTTTTAACACACCTACAATTAGCGCACATGTTACCCGTGTAGGCGCCTATAGGGATATTGTAGGCGCGTACACAGTTAATGCGTACACATGGTTAATGCACATTAAAGATGCTAATATGCCTAGAACGCTGCTTAGTAAACAGGGCCCTTAGTTACATGCCAGGCATAACAGGAGCCTACAGCAGTGGCGTTCCTAGGGGGGGCGGTGGGGGCGGTCCGCCCCGGGTGCACGCCGCCGGGGGTTGCTGTGCGCGCCTGCCCTCCGTTGTTCCATGCTTCTTCTCTGCCCTGCCCCTGGAACAGGTTACTTCCTGTTCCGGGGCAGAGAAGAAGCATGGAACAACGGAGGACAGGTGTGCGCGGCACCCCCCCGGCGGCGTGTACCCGGCGGGGGGTTCCTTCGCGGGGGTGTCCTTTTGCCGAGGGGGGTCCGCGCTGCATCGGGGGGGGGGGGGGGGGGCGCTGCACCCGGGGGGGCGGGGCGAATCGGCGATCCGCCCCGGGTGCCAGTCCCCCTAGGAACACCACTGGCCTACAGGCATACACCTCCATACTGATCAAGGTTGCTGAACATTTAGAAGCACTATCGCCATAGATTACTAGTCTGCTACATGTCTGATGATTTCAAGATAGAGAAATGGAGTGGTACGTCAGAAACCAGAATTAGAAATGCTGGGAATACATATTGAGTAGAAAAATGAGGTGATGCCACTGTACATGTGACCTCACCTAATATATTGTATCTTGTTCCCGAGGTAGAACCTCCAAAAAGGCTATTCAAAGGATGCAAGCAATCTAAGTAAGTCTAGTAAAGTTAGAGCAGAAATCCAAAAGTAATGCCATTCCAACTACAGTAGTAAATCTGCCTCAAAGGATAACTTTTTATCAAGTGGGAAAATGGATCCCAAAGTGTTCAAAAGCAGCAGCAGCAGCCTATCTCTACACACCTGCATCTTCTCTTTACATTTGGAGGAAGCACTGAAAAATTTACACCTCCAGAAGTAAGTTAAATGAGGTCAAGTGTAAACAGAATTACAGGATTAAGTGATGAATTAGTCTATTTACTACTATTCAGGGAACTAAATTAAAATGAACATCATGCAGTTTGTGTATTTTATCACATCATGATCCATTAAAAATAAAGTCCTGTTTTTGAATACCAAGTGTAGAAGAACATATGCAGTGATAGTCTTATCCAGAAATCATTTTCTAACTTTATATTAAAACATCCAATTTACCATTCAATCTATGTGGAATCAAAGGGATTAATATAAAAGTACAGATTTGTTCCCTTTGGTACAAATTACCACCTCTGATGTTTATCTTCATAGACTTAGTCACACTAACAAAGAAAAATCAGCAAATGGATGTCCAGCAATGTGTCACCAGGAGGGCAGGCATGACGCCATTCTTGAGACAAAGCTTGCTATAAATAATTTGTGCCTGGATTTAGTAACTGTGGTTTGAAAAGCTGACATTCATTGATTGTTCTTGTATCTCTTCAGCATAAGTCAAATGAAAGAGCAGTGATATTTTCTTTTCATTCCTGCACATGCTGCTTCTTTTCAAGTGCATATTTGTGGCAAACAATAGCTATAGTAGGGAGGTACTGCGAAGGGCTATTTTCAAAGTGATTTACCCAGGTAAAAAAGCCAGGTTGAAAATTGCCCTCCAGAAACTAGTTAAAAGTTCACAGAGGCTCCTGCAGTATGCTTACTTTTGTCTGGATTGTGAGGCGGCATCCCTAGAGGTATTATGGCTTGGCAAGGAAAATCACGTGTGCACATCTGATTTTTAAAACAGTATACATGCACTTCCTCTCCCTTTCTTGTCCACTCATACAAATAGAGGGTGCAGTGAAGGGCATTGTCCCTGAAAGAGTAATGAATGAACTGTAAGATAGGTGGGACAACAACAGATGTGTTCTTATTTCTGACAGGTATGTGTCCTGCTCTATGGGGCAAGTCATTGGACACAGAAACAAACAAAAATGAAGGCAGAAAAAGACCATATAGCTTATCCAGTTTGCCCATCCATGCCATCTACTTTTCCTATCACTTCCTTAGAGATCCTATGCACTTGTACCAAGCACTCTTGAATTCCGATACTGTTTTAATCTCCACCGGAAGGCCATTCCACAAATTCACCACCCTGTATGATGCTCCTTCCATGGAACCTGTAATTGTCACCGTGGGAAGCCAGGAATCTCCCAGCCAGAACTTCCCTTAGTTTTTTCAGTACCTTCGGATGCATCCCATCCGGCCCTATCGCTTTGTGTACCTTTAGTTAACTAGCTCCTCTGAAAATTGTTCAAGGTCTACTTAACTTCTATTCCCTATTTGAATTTGTCTTCTGCAGTCCTTTTGTCTGTGAACACAGAACAGAAATATTAGTTAAGCAATTCTGCTTAACCTTAATCAGCTTCTACATATCCCTCCCCTTCATCCTTGAGTCTGCCAATGCCACTTTTTGAGGTGTCAGTGCTTAAGTGATTATTCTGTTATTCTCAGTGTGTTTTTTCTAGCAAAATAAGTGCCGGTACTCAAATGCCTGGCCACCCTTCAGAGGTGGGTGATCACTGAGGAACCCACCCAACAATTGCCAGGCCCTCTGCAACCAGTCACAGAATCTATGACAAGGCAGAATTGATGTGTAGAGCCTGAGCTCTTTCATTAAAACTTGGGGACTATGTGTCAATTTTAACAGACAATGGAAAAGATGCCGGTACTCAGAAAAAAAGCCCTGGTTATTCTTAATTGCATGCATGACGTGGAGAAAGAAAAGATCTTCAAGTATGAAGTAATGCAGAGACCACAAAAATGTGGAAAAAAGATAGAGATATTCCCCATTTTTTGGGGGTGCCAAAGGCTAGAATAAAATGAATTTTCAAGCACACCTTGATAAGTTGCTTATATATATGTTACTTCTTATGAAATCTAGAAGGAGTCTCTCTTTGGCATGATGCAAGTACTACATTGAGAGAAATAAATTTGAAACTGAGATCATATTTTACACTCCTACCTTAGGAGAAAGCATTATTGCTGTTGTGGGCAAAATAAACCCATTTAGAGATACTGCCCCCAAGAGCCTGCTGTAATGTTTGCTCAGCAGCCTGTGGTTGCTGAGGTAATTCGCTAATTTTTTCAATGATATCACAGGCGAGACTACAAGATTCTTGTTGTCACTCTCTTTCCCTCTCAGTCACAATGGCTTGTTCAAGATACATGTTTCTAAGAGTGTCAATCTCTTTTCTTCACTCTGTTTGTTCCATCTTCAGTGAGGCAACGAGGTTGTCAAGACCAGAGGCTCACAGATGGGCACAAACGAACCTGGCACAAAATCTTTCCAACCAGATTTTATGCTCTATTTCTCTTCCTAGACCCTTGCTCGGGCCTCTCCAGCCAAGAACCGTACCCAATACACAATGTGTTTTCCCCACAGAATTGCAATTAAATAGGATCCTTGCTTTAGATGTCAGGCTGGCAAGAAATCCTGTCTGTGACACCACTTGTGAATGCCCTAATGGTGGATGGATGTAATTACAACTTTTGGCAAAATTCTTGTCATGGTTTCTAGGCTCCCTTCCAAACAGGGCTGCATATTTAACGTGTTTTTAATGTAATTAATGCATTAAAATTTTAATGTGCAATAATTTTAATGCATTAATCACGTTACGCTGTCTGCTGCTTGCCTTGCCGCCTGTGTCTGTCTCTCCCTTTTGTCCTCTTCTTTTAGCTTCCTCCTTCTAGTCTGCTGTTCACACACACACACATACACACTGTTGACGGTAGAGGGCTCCTGGCTGCATAGGAGCTCCATATAAGAGGCTTGGGCCCAACCTGACCTTCCTCTGGCTGCTGCCCCTCCAATGCAGGGCTTGCCTGGTTCAGCAGTGCTGCAGCCAGGCAGCTCTCGGACGGTCCCTCTGCTCCTTCCCACCCTCAGCTCCCCGATCGACAGCCCTCCTCTCCGTTCCTTCCCCCCCCCACGTGTATTTAACCCTTTTACTTTCAGGCGCAGCAACGGCAGTGAAGAGGACAACACAGTGGGCTCACCTCCAGCTTCTCCCTTCTCTCACACAGTGTCCCACCTTCTGCGATGATGCATTTCCTGTGTCCGCGAGGGCGGGACACTGTGAGGGAAGGGAGAAGCTGGAGGCGAGCCTGCTGTGTTGTCTTCTTCACTGCCGTCGCTGCATCTGAAAGTAAAAGGGTTAAACGCGCGCAGGGGGGGGGGAGGAAGGAATGGAGAGGAGGGCTGTTGGGGAGCTGAGGAAGGGCAGAAAGAATCACTGGACATGGATGGGAGGGGAGGGCAGGGGGAGAGAAGAGATCGCTGGACAGGAGAGGAGGGGAGGGCAGGGGGAGAGAAGAAATTGCTAGACATGGAGAGGAAGGCGGTGGGAGAGAAGATATCGCTGGACAGGAGAGGAGGGAGGGCAGGGGAGAGAGGAGAATTGCTGGACATGGATGGATGGAGGGGAAGGAAGTCAGGAAGGAGATGCACATGGATGGAGGGGAGGGAAGAAATGTTGGACATGGATGGAGGGGAAATTGCTGAATTTAAGGGCTGGATCGGAACACTTTGAGGGCAGATTGCTGAAACTGGAGAAAAGATATGGACAAGGCTACAGATGGTAGGCAGGACGCATAAGGACACAGGAGGATGGTGGACATGGTGAGAGAAAAATATCAAATGGAAAGAAGACACTGCATAAAACAGAAGACACTGGGACCAAAGTGAATAGAAAAACTAAATGATCAGATAACAAAGGTAGAAAAAAGTATTTTATTCAGAATTTATTAATTGGGCTATGTCAGCTTTTGGAAATGTGCATCTGTGATATTTTGCATGTCAGTTTCAATTTTTCTAGTATTGTTGCAGGCTGAGTCTGACTTCTTGTGGTACATAAGTACATAAGCACTGCCACGCTGGGAAAAGACCAAAGGTCCATGAAACCCAGCACTCCGTCTCCGACTGCGGCCAATCCAGGCCCCAAGAACCTGGCAAAACCCCAAAATTTAATAACGATCAATGGACTTTTCCTTCAGGAATCTGTACAGATCCCCTTTAAACTCAGCAAGGCCAGCTGCCATCACTACCTTCTCCGGCAATGAGTTCCAGAGTCTAAACACGCGCTGAGTAAAGAAAACCTTTCTCCAATTTGTTTTAAACCTACCACATTCTAATTTCATCTTGTGTCCCCTAGTTCTATTACTGTTAGAAAGCGTAAACAAACGCTTCACATCCGTCCGCTCTACCCCACTCATTATTTTGTAGACCTCTATCATATCACCCCTCAGCCGCCTTTTCCCCAGGCTAAAGAGTCCTAGCCTTCTTAACCTCTCCTCATAAGGTAGTCGTCCCATCCCTTTTATCATTTTCGTCACCCTTCTCTGCACCTTCTCCAATTCCTTTATATCTTTTTTGAGATGAGGCGACCAGAACTGAACACAATACTCCCGGTGCGGTCGCACCATGGAGCGATATAGCGGCATTATAACATCCTCATGCTTGTTTTCCATCCCTTTTCTAATAATACTCAACATTCTGTTCGCCTTCTTGGCCGCCGCAGCACATTGAGCGGAAGATTTCAACGTCCTATCCACGATGACTCCCAGATCTCTTTCTCGGTCCGTAACTCCTAAAGCGGAACCTTGCATGACATAGCCGTAATTCGGGTTCCTCCTTCCCATGTGCATCACTTTGCACTTGTCAACATTGAACTTCATCTGCCATTTGGACGCCCAATCCCCCAGTCTCATGAGGTCCTCTTGTAATCTTTCACACTCCTCCTGCGACGAGACGACCCTGGATAACTTTGTGTCATCTGCGAATTTATTTACCTCACTAATTACTCCCATCTCAAGGTCATTTATAAATATGTTAAAAAGCAGCGGTCCCAGCACAGACCCCTGAGGGACCCCACTAACTACCCTTCTCCATCGAGAATAATGCCCATTCAACCCTACTCTCTGCTTCCTATCTTTTAACCAGCTCTTAATCTATAATAATACACTGCCTCTGATCCCATGACTCTCCAGTTTCCTTTGGAGTCTTTCATGAGGCATTTTGTCAAATGCCTTCTGAAAATCTAGATATACAATATCCACCGGCTCCCCTTTGTCCACATGTTTGTTCACCCCCTTGAAAAAATGCAGTAGATTTGTGAGGCAAGACTTCCCTTCACTAAATCCATGCTGACTTTGTCTCAGTAGCCCATGCTTTTGTATGTGCTCTGTAATTTTATTCTTAATTATAGCCTCCACCATTTTTCCCAGCACCGACGTCAGACTCACCGGTCTATAATTTCCCGGATCTCCTCTGGAACCCTTTTTAAAAATTGGTGTTACATTGGCCACCCTCCAATCTTCCGGTACCACACCTGATTTTAGGGACAAATTGCATATTACTAACAGTAGCTCCACATGTTCATTTTTCAGCTCTATTAATACTCTGGGATGAATACCATCTGGTCCCGGTGATTTACTACTTTTTAGTTTGCAGAACTGCCCCATTACATCCTCCAAGTTTACAGAGAAATCATTTAGTCTTTCTGACTCGTCTGCTTCAAATACCTTTTCCGGCACCGGTATCCCTCCCAAATCCTCCTCGGTGAAGACCGAAGCAAAGAATTCATTTAATTTCTCTGCTACAGCTTTGTCTTCCCTGATCGCCCCTTTAACACCACAGTCGTCCAGCGGCCCTACCGATTCTTTACCCGGCTTTCTGCTTTTAATATACCTAAAAAAAGTTTTGCTATGTGTTTTCACTTTTAACGCTAACTTTTTTTCAAAGTCCTTCTTAGCCTTCCTTATCTCCTTTTTGCATTTGGCTTGACATTCCTTATGCTTTACCTTATTGTCTTCAGTCGGTTCCCTTCTCCATTTTCTGAAGGATTGTTTTTTGGCTCTATTAGCTTCCTTTACCTTACCGTTTAGCCACGCCGGCTGATGTTTGGTCTTTTTTCCTCTTTTTCTAGTACGTGGAATATATTTGTCCTGTACTTCTAGGATTGTGTTTTTGAACAGCATCCACACCTGATTCAAGTTTTTTACCCTTTCAGCCGCTCCCTTCAGTCTTTTTTTCACCGTTCTCCTCATTTTATCGTAGTCTCCTTTTCTAAAGTTAAACGCTAGTGTATTTGATTTCCTGAGTTCACTTACTTCGTAGCCAATATCAAAACCGATCATATTATGATCATTGTTATCAAGCAGCCCTCACACCGTTACCCCCCGAACTAGATCATGAGCTCCACTAATGATTAAGTCTAGTATTTTCCCTTCTCTTGTCGGCTCCTGAACCAGCTGTTCCATGAAGCAGTCCTTGATTTCATCAAGAAAGTTCACCTCCCTTGCGTGTCCCGATGTTTCATTCACCCAGTCTATATCCGGATAATTGAAGTCACCCATTAATATTACATTGCCCTTTTTATTCGCTTCCCTAATTTCCCTTGACATTGCTGCGTCCGTCTGCTCGTCTTGGCCAGGTGGATGGTAGTACACTCCTATCCAGTTCAGTTTTTTGCCTTCATATTTTGCCTTCATATCTGTTGTGTCATGTGTTTTTCATGTGTGATCAAGGTGCAGTATTCTGCTAGTGTGTAGTATTTGCAGCCCTTTTTATTTTGTTTTTTTTCCCACTAGGATATGTACTGGTGTTTTAGAGCCCGGTGTAATTACAGTGCTGCTTTTCCACGCTTAAGGTTGTAGCTCGTCCTTGGAATTAGTGCTGTTATGGTTTGGTAAGGTTATGAGTGTGTTTTTGCACAAGTTTGTGTATAGTGTTTTGCAGTGGACAGATTGTGTGTTGGCCTTACTGAGGTGGCACCAAAACATCAGAAAGGGTTTAGAGCCTAAATCATGACACACTACCTCTTGAAGGATCTACATATGGTCGTTTATAAAAGGAGCTCATTGTGAACACTATACACACTAAAATGGTGTTTTATGGCTCTATATGAGAATTGTGATATTATGATCCCTGGTTTCATATTGTTGACGGTCTGCATTTTCCGTATGGGTGGTATATTGGTGTATTCGGGTCTGCCCAGTGTAATATTTATGGTACAGTAAGGTTCTGAGTGTGTTTTTGCACAAATTTGTGCATAGTGTTTTGCAGTTGAGCGATTGTGGTTAGTATATGCTTTGAGCAACCACTTTATTCTTTGACATGATACATATCTAATATCTAAATTTAATAAAAGGTATTAATTATGACTTTTATTTTTAATTATTTTTTCTGTGTGTTGTCAAACAATTATGGATATAAGCTCCGCCCCCTGGCCCCATCCCTAACCCCGCCCCTTTAGCCTCCCAAACAGTTGGGCCACCAACCGCCTATGTCCTGGTTCATGAGAAGCAGCATGCATGTAGTGCTGCAGACAGTAAAGGCAAGCAGGGAAGGTTGTGGGGAGTCAGATGCCTGAGTGCATGGGGAAAGGAGAGGCAGACAAAGATGCTGGGACTCACAGGACAAAAAAGTGAGAGAGATCCACACTGTGTGTGGGGTGGGAGGGGGAGAGAGTGCGAGATGCCAAAGTGCAGGCAAAGAGGAGGGGAGATTCAGCCAGGCCAGGCAGAGATGCCAGGATTTGAAATAGGAGATAGGATAAAGAAACAAGGGAGATGGTGTCCTTGGAGGGGAAGAGAAAAGAAGGGAGAAGATGGTGTCCTTGGAGGGGAGGGAAGATGGTGCCCTTGGAGGGGGGAAGAGGTGACCATAGAGGGGAGAAGAGAGGGGAAGGGAAGAGAAAGGAAGAAAGAAGAGAGAAGATGGTGCCCATGGAGGGGAAGTGAAGGAAAGGGAAGAAAGAAGAGAGAAAATTGTGTGCTAAGAGGAGAGAGGAGAAGAAAGGAGTGGAGATGGTGCCCATGGAGGGGATGGGAGGGGAAGGGAGGAGTGTGATGTATAGGACACCCTCCTAGTCTCCCTCTTGTCTTTTCTATACCTGACTGCCACTATAAATGCTATTTGAGGGGAGAAGAATTTTCCTGAATATGCGTCCCTTGAATGGTTGTAGCAGGAGAGAAGTGATCAAAATTACCAGGAAGAGCAGTTTCCCAAGGTTCAAACCCTTCCCAGTAATGATTAATGCTGTCCTTCCCCAGGACAGGCACAGAACTCCTGGAAGGGAGAAAACGTGGCATGGCCTCAGGAAGAAAGGTGCTCCACACCTATAGTGCTTTCCTGGAGGAAAAAGTCCTTAGGGACGAGCCAGGATTTAGATCAAGCCCTATTCCTCTGACTCACTAAGCAGTATACCCTGGATGCCAAAGTGAGGCTGGGAAATGGGTGGGTACCATTCTCCTGGGGATGACACCAAGGTAAAATGCATGCAGTTGCTTGAAGGAAGGGAAAGGTATTATTATGGATTAAGAACTGGTTGAAAGATAGGAAGCAGAGAGTAGGATTGCGTGGCCAGTATTCTCAGTGGAGGAGGGTAGTTAGTGGGGTCCCGCAGGGGTCTGTGCTGGGTCCGTTGCTTTTTAATGTATTTATAAATGACCTAGAGATGGGAATAACTAGTGAGGTAATTAAATTCGCCGATGACACAAAATTATTCAGGGTCGTCAAGTCGCAGGAGGAATGTGAACGATTACAGGAGGACCTTGCGAGACTGGGAGAATGGGCGTGCAAGTGGCAGATGAAGTTCAATGTTGACAAGTGCAAAGTGATGCATGTGGGTAAGAGGAACCCGAATTATAGCTACGTCTTGCAAGGTTCCGCGTTAGGAGTTACGGATCAAGAAAGGGATCTGGGTGTCGTCGTCGATGATACGCTGAAACCTTCTGCTCAGTGTGCTGCTGCGGCTAGGAAAGCGAATAGAATGTTGGGTGTTATTAGGAAGGGTATGGAGTCCAGGTGTGCGGATGTTATAATGCCGTTGTATCGCTCCATGGTGCGACCGCACCTGGAGTATTGTGTTCAGTACTGGTCTCCGTATCTAAAAAAGATATAGTAGAATTGGAAAAGGTACAGCGAAGGGCGACGAAAATGATAGTGAGGATGGGACGACTTTCCTATGAAGAGAGGCTGAGAAGGCTAGGGCTTTTCAGCTTGGAGAAGAGACGGCTGAGGGGAGATATGATAGAAGTGTATAAAATAATGAGTGGAATGGATCGGGTGGATGTGAAGCGACTGTTCACGCTATCCAAAAATACTAGGACTAGAGGGCATGAGTTGAAGCTACAGTGTGGTAAATTTAAAACGAATCGGAGAAAATTTTTCTTCACCCAACGTGTAATTAGACTCTGGAATTCGTTGCCGGAGAACGTGGTACGGGCGGTTAGCTTGACGGAGTTTAAAAAGGGGTTAGATAGATTCCTAAAGGACAAGTCCATAGACCGCTATTAAATGGACTTGGAAAAATTCTGCATTTTTAGGTATAACTTGTCTGGAATGTTTTTACGTTTGGGGAGCGTGCCAGGTGCCCTTGACCTGGATTGGCCACTGTCGGTGACAGGATGCTGGGCTAGATGGACCTTTGGTCTTTCCCAGTATGGCACTACTTATGTACTTATGTACTTATGAAAGATGGAACAAGGAGAGACCTGCCTGAGGGGAGGTCTTGCCTTTCTCATGGAGAACTGGCTGCAAGGGTAAATGGGCTACCCAACCTGAGGGAGGAGGACCCCAAAGTTAATGCAATGCCAGGAAGTGGGGGAAGGAGAAGGAACTGGAGCCTGGTCCTTACCAGGGAAATGCTGTCATGAGACAGGTACTGGCCTGCCTAAAAGGAGAGAGAGAGAGAGAGAGAGAGAGAGAGAGAGAGAGAGAGAGAGAGAGAGAGATAAAGAGGGGGTCAGGAGGCAAATGCCTGAATGAATGGAGTTTGTTCTGGAAGGGGGAATAGTTGCCAGTGGAGGAGAGTATAGGAAATTCTCCTGTATAATCCATATCTTCAGTTTCAGCCACATGGAGGGTGCAGAGACTGTTCCTGAGCAGTCCTAGCCTTTAGATGTGATCATGTTGGTGAAGTTACCTGGTCAAGGAGAGGTTCATTAAGGACTGGTCCAAACCTATGAGAAGCTTATGAACTGTTATGGACTCAGACTGAAAGTTTGGTTCTGGAAGAAAGTTAAATCCTTCCTGTGCTATTTTGCATTAATCCTTTTGGTGGCAAAGCTGAGTGAAAGCAGTGAGTGAAGTGCTTACTAATGAACTTACTGCTGTGAATCTTTTTCCTTTGTCCTGCCAACATATTATAAGGACTTGTGCTGTGTTTTGAGACTTAACTCTGCCTATTGAATTTGATTCTTTTTGCTGAATAAAAGCCTTCATGTTTTGGAACTTGATTGCTTTGTGAATGCTTGAGCTGGAGAGCTGGCAATCCGGGACCAGAGTTGGATCCAGATATGTGGCTTTTTCCTGGTTTCTTCAGAGAGAAGTGTAAGAGTGGGCAGACCTGGTGACACGGACTGTGCTCTGCCCTGAGAGACATTACAGGAGATGGTGCCCATGGAAGGGAGGTGACGGGAAGAGAAATACAAACTAGACAGATTTCAGGATGAAGAAAAATAAAAGAAAGTTGAACTTGAAAGATTGTTTATTGTTTTGTGTGCTCTATGAATTTTCTGTATTGTTAACCACATTGACCTTCCTTTTAGAAAAGTTTTATATATATCAAGTTTTTAAATAAACAATAAACAGATTTCAGAAGGAAGAAAAATAGAAGAAAGTTGAACTTGAAAGATGGATATAGGGCAGAAGTGAAGAAGAGAGAAAACAAATAATGAATGGATAGGATGCCTCGAGTTCAAATTACAGAGGGAAGCAGAACCAGAAGCAGGGTACAAGTGATTAAAAAATACAATCACCATACAACAAAGCTAAGAGAAATGATTTTATTTTCAGTTTAGTAATTGAAATATGACAGTTGTGAGAATTTACCTCTGTTGTCTATATGTTGCACTGTACATGAGGAAATGTGAGGGGGACCCTTTAAACAATTAATTGTGCAATTAAAAATATTAATTGCGATTAATTGTGCAATTAAAAATTTTAAGCAGTGTGCTGCCCTACTTCCAAACCAACACCATTTAAAGAATTCACAAGAAAAGGAAGGTGTCAATAGTGCAGAATGTTTATAATGTTTGATTGCATAGTTATTTAAAGAATAAATATTAACAAATAAAATTTTGCAGAATAAAATACAGCTGTATGTTAAATAGTTTTAAGTGTACAAAGATGTAAACTACACGGCATATGTTAAAGTGCTTAATTTAAACAGTTTTCTAGGGCTTCAGTTACACAACAAGAATGCTACTTCCTCACAGTACTCTTCAATCAAGTGGAAAACCCCCACTTTGGATTTAACACCAGATAGGTTTTTAACTTTTTTTTTTCACAACTCAGCTTACTCTACTACTTACTATACTATTCAAAGAATTGATTCTTTGTGTTTCTCTCTTTCAGGTACCTCTCCAACCAACTCTCTGGACCCAGACCAGCACTACCTCCCAGGCAAGTAAGGTTTTCAGTAACAAAGTCCCTCTGTGTGTTTCCCTTGGAAATGTTTGTTGTACAGCACCACTTATCTGTCTTTGTCCAGACTTTGGCTTTGCTTGCAGAGGGGCCTGTAGTTGTCCAACATTGTTGGACTCTCTGTCTATATATACAAAAAAAAACAAAAAAACACAATTAGACCTTTCACACAGCTACACTGTCATACAGCAAAATTACATACATTCACCAGGCGCTCTCAACTCCTTTCAGCACTTTCCTTGTTTTCTTTCCTCTGATACACAAAGACATATGCGCACGCATCTTCTCTCCCTGCAGTCCAAGACTCCTCTAGCAATCGCTTGGTCGTGGTTGCCAGAACAACAGTGACTCAGCTTGGGCCATCTTACCCCTGAGAACCAATCAGATGTCAGCACACAGAATGTTGGAAATTTAGAACAGTCTTCTAAATTTCCATGTGCTGACATTTCAGTGGATAAAAAAGTTTCCAAAATGAACAGTCTTCATTTTGGAAACTTTTTTTTATCCATTGAAATGAATGGGAAAAATAAACTTTCTAGTGAAATACCAGGAAAATTCCCACAAATTTTAATAAAAATCACTCCAAAATTCTGTTCTGCCGTGTTCCAACCACATTTCATTTTCCAAATGTAAAATAACTCCAAGTACAATGCCAAATTTCCTTGTAAAAGAATCCAACAATTAAATAAAAATCCCAAATGTCCATCTCAAAAATTAAAATGTAGCCTTGGCTTCTGGTATAAATGAATGAAGCCCAAAACATGCACCCAGAAGCCCTTAGCAGCCCACAAGCAACACTTGATAACATGAGAAGGGACCTAGCAAAGTTTGAAGAATGGTTCAGAATTTGGCAGCTACAAGTGGTGTGCCACATGGATTGGTTCTTGGCCCAGTTCATTTGAACGGCTTTGTGAATGATATTGTAGAAGGACTGTCTGGTAAGTTTTGTCTCTTTGTGGTTGATTCCAAAATCTGCAATGGGGGTAGACACCCCTGATGGTGTAGATAACATGAGAAGAGACCTAGCAAAATTTAAAGAATGGTCCAGAATTTGGCAGCTAATATCTAATTCTAAAAAAATTCAGGGTTGTGCATTTAGAAAACAAACAAACAAACAAACAAACAAACAAACAAAAAAAGAACTTCTGTGCATGAAAGAAGAGTGGGACTTGAGGGTGATTGTATGTGTTGATCTTAAGGTGGTCAGACTGAAAAGGTGATGGCAAAAGCCAGAAGGAAGCTTCAGTGCATAGGGAGTGGAATGGCCAGCGGCAAAAAGGAGGTCGTAATACCACTGTATGTCTCTGGTAGACCTCATTTAGAGTACTGTGTACAGTTCTGGAGACCACACCTTCAAAAAGACATAAACAGGATGGATTGGTTCAAAATGGCAGCTATTCAAATGGTCTGCCTATCTCTTTATCCCATGCTATGCTTAAATTCATGACAATAAAACGTTTAAAAAAAGAGACTGTTTAACAAATTTCCAGGAAGAGGTTGAACGATTTAGAGGCCCTTTTACAAAGGCACACTGAAAAATGGCCTGCGGTAGCGTAGGTACGTGTTTTGGGCATGCGCAGTATCATGTTTCAGCACACCTGTAAAAAATGCCTTTTTTAAATTTTTGCCAAAAATGGACGTGCGGCAAAATGAAAATTGCCGTACGTCCATTTTGGGTCTTAGACCTTACCGCCAGCCATTGACCTAGTGGGTGGAAATGGTCTACATGCATAAAATGCCGATTCCACCTGATTACCGCCCACATGCCAGAAAATAAAAATATTTTCCAGCGCACTTAGCAGATGTGCGTCAAAAATGAAATTACCGCAAGGGTCATGCGGTAGCCGAGCGGTAACTCAAAATTGATGTACGTTGGTAGCGTGTTGGTGACTACACGGCTTGGTAAAAGGGCCCCTAAGAAAGAAAGTAGAAGAGAAAACAACTTTAAAAATAATCTTTGGTTGTCATAACAAAAGTAGTCTGTCTAAAACTAATGCAAGAACAAGTTACTGCTTCAAATTGAACTTAAAGCCAAATTGAACCTTTAGAGCAGCAGTAAACAGATTCCTTTTCCTCTGCAATGTCACAAACAGCAGGTAAGAAAACCACTTCACAGCTGCTAACAGAAATAGCAAATCTTGTTAGAGTTCAGCTTGTGTTGTGTAACAGCCTGTGAATTTGAAGAGTGCTCCCTGACATGGTCCTAGTAGTTCATTTTGGTCCTGTGCTTTAGCTGTCCTTAAGGTCATAGGATTATGCTTTCTTGCAAAGTTTCTGAAACACAGAGTGCTCCTCTTACATAGTTCAACAAAAGTAAGAAAAAGAAAAGAAGGAATCTCTAACTAGACAAAGCTAGGTGAATCTTGAACCCCCTACAAAGATTGTCTGCCATATATATACAAAAATTGGGATAAGAATAGCTTTCAAACAGATAACCACATTGACAATAGAGGGAAAAGACCTCAGATGCCTTAAGACACAGAATACAAGAATTGAGGCCCAATTGTCATTCATTGGTCAAAAAACCCTCCCTCTTTATTAATAATTATTAATAAATTCTACATATTTAACTGCAAAAGGTGCAATCCCTAGTGTGCAAAACTTGAAATAAACAAACCCTTCAATAACCTGTACTAGTACTCACTAGCAAGTGGTTGATGTTGTAGCAGTTTGGTTTAGAATTGAAGCCCCTGATGAAGAATTCAAGTGAAACAAAAAATAAGTGCTCCAATTCGACATGTCTAGTGCATTCGACATGGTAAACCATAATATATTAATAAGATTACTAGATAAGTTCGGGACTGGTGGAAACATACATAACTGGATCAAGGGCTTCCTAACCACAAGAACATATCAAGTAAAATCAAATTCAAACATATCATCACCGTGGAAAGCAGACTGTGGAGTACTGCAAGGATCACTGCTATCAGGGCCACCAAGAGGCTAGGCCGGGCCCGGGGCTAGGCCGCCCTGCCTCCACCCCAGCTGCCCCACCTCCGCCCCCCCTGCCGCTGCTGCCCTCCATCACTCCTCCCACCGCTACAGTCCACGGTCTCAACTGCCTGCCTCCACGGCTCCAGGCCCCCTTCATTCAAAGCAGCAGTCGCAGATCTCGTCTCTTCTGGCCTTCCCTCCCTGTGTCCCGCCCTCGTCTGATGTAATTTCCGGTTTCTGCGAAGGCGGGACACAGGGAGGGAAGGCCAAAAGAGACACGATCTGCAACTGCCGCTTTGAATGAAGGGGGCCCGGAGCCGTGGAGGCAGGCAGGTGAGACCAGGGACTGCAGCGCCGGCGGCCTGACCCCGGCGCCGGGCCCCCCTTGGAGGCCCAGGGAATTTTGCCCCCCTCTCAGCGGCCCTGGCCGCTATCACCAATCCTATTCAACTTAATGATGACCCCACTTGCCAAGTCCTTAACCCTTTCATATATGCAGACGATGTCACAATATACATTCCTTACAAAACCAAACTGACAGAAATCACCAACGAAATCAAGCTCGGCCTGAACATCATGGATTCATGGTCAAATGCATTTCAACTAAAACTCAATAAAGAAAAAACTCATTGTCTCATTCTTTCATCCCAACACAGCGCGGACATCCCCACAAGTATCAACACCCCAGATCACACCCTTCCTATCTCAGATAGCTTGAAAGTCCTCGGCGTTACAATGGACCGTAACTTAACACTAGAGAGCCAAGTGGCATCCACAACAAAGAAAATGTTTCACTCAATGTGGAAACTCAAACACGTGAAGCAATTCTTCCTGAGGGAAACATTTTGCAACCTGATACAATCAATGGTACTAAGCCACTTAGATTACTGCAATGGAATTTATGCAGGATGTAAAGAACAAACCTTAAAGAAACTTCAGACCGCTCAAAACACGGCAGCTAGGCTTCTATTTGGTAAAACGCGATTTGAAAGCGCAAAACCCCTCCGCGAAAAACGACACTGGCTCCCAATCAAAGAACGCATCGCCTTCAAAATCTGCACCCTGGTTCACAAAATCATCTATGGAGAAGCCCCGAGTTACATGACAGACTTGATCGACTTACCAATTAGCAATACATCCGAATCAACATGATCTTATCTAAATCTGCACTACCCAAGCTGCAAAGGACTTAAATACAAGACAACTTACGCATCTAGTTTTTCCTACATAAGCACACAAGTGTGGAACGCATTACCAAAAGCCTTGAAAACGACATACGACCACCTAAACTTCCGGAAATCACTAAAAAACAACCTGTTTAAAAAGGCATACCCTACCGATCCAACTTAAATGCCTAATCTCTGCAACATAATCAAACTAAAGCACGTAATGGACATAACACAACTCTTCTGTTCTCCGATTCCCTAATGTGTCTGTGCCACATGAACTTGATCTTACCACAACTCGGTCTCTCCAAAAGGGTGCAAACTCACACACTAGCATACCAGCACTTCATGCAGAACACACAAGCTGCAATACCCCAGGCCCAACCTTAAGCCTTGGAGACTAGTTTTCCTAGTGGCTTAACCAAACTTTTTTCACACAGTCATGCACTTGGTCTGTCTCCCTCAGTCTTAACTGCAAAACTTTTAAACAGCGCACAAGTACAAAAAAAAAAATCAGTTTTAGATGTATTTTTTCTGCTCAGATCCAACCCCTTTCACTTCCAGCTCACTTTACCTTCACTCAGTACTCAGGTACTTACAGAAAAACTAACTTTCTTTTTTAATGTTTTTAATTTTTTATTTATCATTTTAAACATTTACAAGCCTTCACTTGAGTAGGAAAAACAGATTTAACATTATTGTAAGAATATATTCAAAAAAGAAATCTGATCTTTTCATCTTATCTTAGACCACTTTTCAGGGGAGTAAGCCAAAAACACTCAGGAGAAGAGAATTAAAGAAACTATAAAGAAAGGCATTAACGGATTTCCACTGTATTTCTACATTCTTATCCCAAGGATTAATGTGGTAGTTTCCCAACAGTTTTCATGATATTTCTTTCTGATCTATAAATTGTTTTAAGTAATCCGGTAAAAGAAAAACATATTTAACATCCATATATTTTATAATGCATTTACACGGATAATTTAGATTGAAAGTAGCGCCTAACGCCAAAACAGCAGGTCGTAAAGATAAAAATTCTTTCCTTCTCATTTGTGTCATTTTAGTAACATCTGGGAAAACCCAGATTTTCCCTCCATAAAAAGGATTATGGAGGTTTCTTAGAGCCAGTTTCCTCACCAGCTCCAAGTCCTGTTGAGATACAAATGAGACCAACAATGTTTGTCTATCAGTTCTAGAAGTCAAAGAGGTTTCCAACAATTCTGAAACATTTAAATCACTTTGCGGAATCTGTTGAGCCTCATTTAGGTTTTTTGATGGCAAATAATAAATTTTATTCAGAGGTGGTATTTTATCCATAGTAAATTTTAGGTTTTCCACCAAATACCGTTTGAATATATCCATTGGAGAATACACTGCTATCTTAGGAAAATTTAACAATCGAAGGTTTAATCTCCGATTGTAGTTTTCAAAGTACTCAAGTCTGTTATGTATAAGTGTATTGTCCTGTATTAACTTCACTGTTGTTTCTTTCATTTTGGTGGAATCAACATCCAAGAGATTTATTTTCTCGTTAACCTCATCTCTCATTGTAGTAAATGCATTGTTCAAAGTTTGTACATTTTCAAAAAGAGTATCAATCTTGCCTGTTGAGGTCCTGACCGCATTATCCAAGCGCTGGAGCACCTCCCATATTGTCTCCAGCGTTACCTTCGCATTCAAGGCCATAGAAGTTATTGGCCTTTCCTGAGGAGCAGCTGCATCCTCCGGCTCCATTTTCGAGGAAGCCCCGGTGGAAAATCCAACTTTCTGGCCTGGTGGTGGAGCGCTTTCTCCGACTTCCGGGGTCAGCAATCCACCCGTCAACTTGAGTATCGCTGGTTGCGAAGGTGGGCAGAGGGTTGGAGGAGACAACGATGTGTCTATTCCCTGGATTACGGCGTCTCTTATCGCCGTTACATCAGCGGGAACTCCAAACCCTTGAGCAGTGGAATGCTGCATCAGGAACTGCTCGATCGTCTGCTGGTCGGGTGTTGAAGTCAGCGACGGCCGGGTCACCGTCCTAACAATCCCTTTCCTCTTTGTATGAGGCATATGGCAAGTAAGAAAAATTTTTTAAAGCAAGAAAAACAAAGAGGAATTTATCCCCAGCAGCGTTGAGCTAGTCACAAGCGCAAGCAGTTGGTACCGCCGCCATCTTGCTCCGCCCAGAAAAACTAACTTTCAACCATTTTCTGGGTCAAAAATCTTATCATGCAGTCAGAGCTCCCTCACACACATCCTCACTCTTCGGTGTCTTCAGCCCCTCTTCCTATTCCCAATCCCAGGCAAACTGTTGTTAAGGGAGGCGATGACGCTGAGTCACTAGCCAACCTCTACTAGCCAATGAGGTCTCAGAACACAGGATGTTTGCAGCATGGACCCTAATTAGCATTTTTCACAGTCTCCATTTTGAAAAAGAATTTCTCCATAGAAAATAATAATAAAGTTATATTTTTAGACATAATACCATAAAAATTACTAAGCAATTTGGTCAAAATATCTTATAGCCATTAGTGCCGTCAAATTACATGTACAGTACCATTTTTCATAAATTTAAACACACATTTACACATATTTTTGTCATAATTCTCTATCAAAACTCCCATAAAACCATAAAACCAGGCCCAAACTAAAACCTTCTAATTTAATCCAAAAAATAATTTTTTCAAAAGGTTTCAAAGTACTAGGCCACCTAAAGAGGTTCTCAGGGACCCAAAATTACCATTCGAATCCCTTAAAAATTAACCCTTTAAACACCAGCCTAACGGGACAAAAAATATATTTTAAAAATAAACTGAACAAAATATTGGGCCACCAGACCCCTTATCTGGTCCCCAGAAGGGTCCTCACTCAACCTCCACCACTGGTCCAGACCTGTAGGTCCCTCTGTGGCTGTGGCAAACCACTGCGATTTACAGCGGTAGCAGTGGAACCCCTGCCGTGGTGTCTCAAAAATCGAGGCCCTGGCTTCACTTTGGGCCTAGTGCCAGTCCAGGAATGCTACCACACATGCACAAAAAGGCGTGCATGCTCAGAGCCTCCTGCTTCATAGGCTGAATCTGGCCATTTTTTCAGCACGCACGGCCAGAAAATAGCACATTTCAACCGGGCAGCATTGGGGGAGGTCCCAAACAGCGTGGCACCCCCATGGAGAGTCCTGATGGGCACTGGAGCCCTGTAACTGGCCACCAACGATGTCTGGAAGCCCCAGAGGACCCTCATACACAGTGATGTGCTGGTAAATTTTTAACAACAGGCTCTTTCCCTGGTCCACCTTGGCGCCCCCCCGTCCACCTCGGCACCTCCCATCCACCTCGGCGCCCCTCCAAAATTGCAGAGCTGGCTATAGCCGGGGGGGGGGGGGGGGGGCAATGCATTACTCTTTCCAGGAAAAAAAAATTAAATGATCCCAGGTTCCAATCTAATTCATGTTTAATATGGGATAAAATGCCATAAATAAGTAAATAAATATAAACTTTTAACGTTCAGCACCTGATTCTCAAAGTGGACATATTCCAAACATTATAATGAAAATAAAATTATTTTTTCTACCTTTGTTGTCTGGTGACTTTGTTTCTCTGATCATGCTGACCCAGTATCTGATTCTGCTGCTCTCTATCTGTTCCCTTGACTTTGTTTCCAGGGCTTCCTTTCCATTTATTTCTTTTCTTTCCTCCTTTCTTCTTCATTTCTGGTCCTCTGCAGACTTGACTGTACAGTGGATCCAGCTTCTGCCTATTTTCTCCATCCATGTGCAGTTTCTCTCCTCACTTCCTTTTCCCTCATCTAATCTCCTTCCTCTATCTTCCCTCCATGTCTAGCATTTCTTCTCTCTCCCTTCCCTCCCCTCCATCCATGTCCAGAATTTCTGTTGCCCTTCCCTCCATCATGTCCTGAAACTCTCCACTATCCCCTTCTTCTCTCTATCCATCCATACCCAGCAATTCTCTTCTCTCCCCTGCCCTCCTCTACCCATCCATGCCCAGCAATTCTCTCCCCTGCCCCCCTCTACCCATGCATGCCCAGCAATTCTCTCCCCTGCCCCCTCTACCCATGCATGCCCAGCAATTCTCTCCCCTGCCCCCCTGTACCCATCCATGCCCAGCAATTCTCACCCCTGCCCCCTGTACCCATGCATGCCCAGCAATTCTCTCCCCTTCCCTCCTCTACCCATCCATGCCCAGCAATTCTCTCCCCTGCCTCCCTCTACCCATGCATGCCCAGCAATTCTCTCCCCTGCCCCCTCTACCCATCCATGCCCAGCGATTCTCCTCCCTCCCCTTCCCACCCCTCCATCCATGTCCAGAATTTCTCTTGCCCTCCCCTCCATCCATGTCCTGAAACTCTCCTCTCACCCCTGCCCCTCTCTATCCATCCATACCCAGCAACTGTCTTCTCTCCCCTGCCCCCCTCTACCCATCCATGCCCAGCAGCAGTGGCTTACCAAGGGGGGGGGGCGGTGGGGGCGGTCCGCCCTGGGTGCACGCCACTGGGGGGGTGCTGCGCGCCTGTCAGGTCTTCGTTTTCATGCTCCCTCTGCCCTGGAACAGGTTACTTCCTGTTCTGGGGTAGAAGGAGCATGGAAACGAAGAGCCAACAGGCGCGCGGCACCCCCCCCCCCCCCCAGCGGCGTGCACCCGGGGGAGGGTTCTTTCACCGGGGAGTCGCGTTGCACCCGGGCGGTTATTTTGCCGGGGGGGGGGGGGTTGCACTGTTCCGGGGGGGGGGGGGGGGGCGCTGCACCCGGGGGGCGGGGCGCATCGGCGATCCGCCCCAGGTGTCAGCGCCCCTAGGAACGCCACTGCCCAGCAATTCTCTCCCTTGCCCCCCTCTACCCATGCATGCCCAGCAATTCTCTCCCCTGCCCCCCTCTACCCATCCATGCCCACTAATTCTCTCCCCTGCCCCCCTCTACCCATTCATGCCCAGTGATTCTCCTCCCTCCCCTGCCCTCCTGCTCCCATCCATGTCCAGCGATTCTCAGTTGCCCCCACCCTCCCCTCCTGCTCCCATCCATCTTTTTATATTACCTCCGTCGAAGCGCCGCGTTATTTAAAGCCCTGCTGCCCATCTCCAGCCTTCCCTGCTCCCTGCTTGCTTCATGATGATGTTCGTTCCCTCAGTCCCGCCTTCGCAGAAAAAGGAAATGACGTCAGAATGACGTCAGAAGGCGGGACTAAGGGCACAAACTCATCAGAAGCAAGCAGGGAAGTTGGAGATGGGCAGCAGGGCTTTAAATAACGTGGTGCTTCACAGAGGTAATACAAACTGACGGATGGGAGCGGGAGGGGAGGGTGGGGGCGAAGGACATCGTTGGACATGTTTGGGAGCGGCAGGGGAAATAAGCATGGCCTGTGATGGCACCCTCCTGCCATGCTTACCTCCTGTAATGGAGCCGGCTCGCCCCCAAGAACAACCGGCTCGCAAGAGCTGTCAAAATTTAACAAGCGGCTCTTGCGAGCCGGAGCGAGCCGGCTCCAGCACACCACTGCCCATACATCATCTTACCCCAAGGTAATAAAAACTCTAACCCACCGGGTTACATTCGTGCCCTCTTTAACCAAATGTTGTCCCCAACATTTCACACAAATATTCCAATTTACTATTTCCCAATAACTATCACATACATTTAATTTTTCATGTGGTACAAATGAACCAACTTCAGATCAAAAACAGGTGCTACATTTCTTACAACTAGTTTCATTTCAAGACCTAATATTCGGTGAGAAAGGTAGGACATTTTCCTTTTGTTGACATTGTAGAAAATGTGTAGGTTCAGTTCTTCTCTCACTCACATTTGTATTAGTCACATCAAATTCTGTATCATTTCTCACATTGGGGAGGAGTGGCCTAGTGGTTAGGGGTGGTGGACTTTGGTCCTGGGGAGCTGAGGAACTGAGTTCAATTCCCAGCACAGGCAGCTCCTTGTGACTCTGGGCAAGTCACTTAACCCTCCATTGCCTGCTGCATTGAGCCTGCCATGAATGGGAAAGCACAGGGTACAAATGTAATAAAAATAAATTCCCAACATCAGCCACATCAGATTCTATTTCTCTATTCACATTCTCAATTCTAATATGACTATGGAGCTCATTTTCAAAAGATAAAAACGTTCAAAAAGTGGTATAAATCTGCATTTGGATATTTTTCTCACAAAAACATCCAAATTGGTATTTTCAAACCCAATTTTTAGATGTGTTTCTATGAAGTCCATCAGAAGTGCATTGAAGTCACAAGGGGGCATCAGGGGCATGTAAAGGCGGGATCTGGGTGATCCTAATACTTGGGCATTTTTCAGCCATAATGGAACAAAACAAACCCGTCCAGGACTAAAACTAAGATGTTTTGAGCTAGACCTGTTTTTATAATGATTAAGACACAAAAGGGTGCACTAATTGACCAGATGACCACTGAAGGGAATCAGCGGTGACCTCCCAATAACCTCCCAGTGGTCAGTGACCCTCTCCCACCCCCGACAAATGTGAATACAAATATGATTTAGTAAACTCTATGACAGCCTCATATGTTAGAGCCATGTCTATTAGAGCAGCATGCAGGTCCCTGGAGTAGTGTAGTGGTCAGTGCAGTGCACCATGGAGTGGGGTACTCTGGTCTCTATCTCCCTCTACCTGTCACATTTGTGGTAGAAACTGTGAGCCCTCCAAAACTCACATATAGATGCCCCCTTCACCCATAAGGGGAAAGGGAACTTGATATACCGCCTTTCTGTGGTTTTTGCAACTACATTGAAAGTGGTTTACATATTATATACAGGTACTTATTTGTACCTGGGGCAATGAAGGGTTAAGTGACTTGTGCAGAGTCACAAGGAGCTGCAGTGGGAATTGAACCCAGTTCTCTAGGGTCAAAGTCCACTGCACTAACCACTAGTCTACTCCACTATTGTGTACAGCTATGGGCAGTGTGTTTTTTTTTTTTTTGGGGGGGGGGGGGGGGCTCAGCAGGCAAGATAAAGGAACAATGGTGAGATGTGTACCTGGGAGCATGTTTTTGAAGTCCACTAGAGTGTACCATTTATCTCCTGGGATGTCTGGGAGACCAATCTACTAAAAATGCTGGCCCCTCCTACATCCCCATGGCTTGATTTTCTACATTTTTCACTTGGACTTTTTTTTTTTTTTTAATGGACCAAAAAAACAAAACATCTAAAGCACAAAATCTTATTAGAAACAGCATTTTCAAAAACAAAAGATACATGTTTTTCTTTTTGGAAAATGAATTTCTTTCTTATTCAGATTTTGGATGTTTTTTTGCAAAATGTCTAAAGTTGGACTTAGACATCATATCGAAAAATGTCCCTCCACATATATTATACCATTTTTGTTCAGTTGCTGGTTTTTCAGGTTTTACAGTATCTTTTTCAACCATTACAGACTTTTTCTTAGGGATTACCTTCTGAGGTACTCGGTCATCTAACATGTCTTCTACATCCTATGGATACAATTTTAAATGATCCCAGTGAAGGGTTTTTACTTCCCAGCCTTGTTTTGTAAGTGGAAAACATTCTTATTTTCACCAAATATTTCACTTATTTCAGATGGGGTTTCTTCCCATATATCCTGGATCTTATGTCTACTCCTGAAACCCAGTTTCCTGATCAACACCCACTCACAAAAAGTTGGAAGTAGGACAGCAGTTGAAGAAAGCCCTGGGGCAGCTGGAAGTAGCATGTCTTCCTTGCTGCTGGTAACTCACACTGCTTTCAGATGAATGAGGGGAACTGGAGAGGAGGGACAGGTGCTGCCAAACCTGCAGAAGCCTGGGGATGAGGAAAGAGATACACCGAGAGCTGCTGGACCCAAGGGAGAGAGGGAGGGATGTGAGAGAGTGCTGCTGAACAGTGAGAACAGGGAAATTGAAGGCACAAAAAGCAGCTTTTCTGTTCTCGGTTTTAATGCTTTGCCGGCAGCTGGCCCGGCCATTCAAAACTAGCCAAGCTGGCTGAGAACCAGCCAGTTGACAACTCTAGGACCTGAACCAACAACAAACACTGGGAGGCCATAAGCAGTTTATTACATGTTGCATTCTTCACACAGTCAATAAAGCAGAACTCTCCAGGATTGGTGTTGTGAACCAAGAAAATTTACTTACAGTTACTTCAGGCAGACAACTGGAACAATAACAATAGCAGAGTCACTTTGATTGGGGGGGGGGGGGGGGGTAATTTAACAGTATTTACAAAGTCTCCTTAGCTCCCTTGCAACCTTTTCTCCTTATCTCTCCTTAACAACAGTGTAAGGAGATTCAAAGAAGGTTGTCACTTACACTTAGAGGTGCTGAGAGATTCAGTGCTTAGGTAGTTTGGAGCTATTCCAGGATCCTTTATAGAAGATAGATGATGTTGGTTGCCCTTCTGGAAATAAACAGCGATGTCCAGCTTCACCTTTACTTCTTAATGCTAAGAATGGGTGCAGCAGGTTTCCCATTCCCACTCACACCTTGGTCACTTCACAGAGTGCTGCCATCACTTTAGTTGCTCCTAGGTTTCTCTATATAGATTGTCCTGGCTAAGGCAGCCAGATATCTCTATTTTCTCAGATATCTCTATCTTCTATGTTTGCGTGGACTTAGTTGGATAGGTCTTCATGTAGGTCATCAGCTGGGGAGGAAAGGAGCCAAAGGGTTTTTATACCCTTAACCAGTTCCCTCTAAAACCAATCTCCTCCATTCATTATAATACTGGCCAAAGGGGAAGCTCCTTCTCTCTAGCAACCAGTGATATCATAGTTAAGTAAAAAGAATATTATCCTAGTAGAGCCTCTAGGTTTTTCTGTGAGACTGGGATCCCAATATACCAGGACTCTAGTGTCTGTACACTAAATTAAATGCATCTATGATATAACCATTCTGTGTCTTCTCACTGTCTAAATAAAAACCCAGATAAGACTTTCTCTTTCCCAGTCCCTTTTGATTAGAGCTCAACAGAAAGAATAACTTTATTAGTAGCTGGTCTATTTCTGTCAATCACATTAGCTAATTGAATCAAGACACAAAACAGCTTGCTCTCTGTCTATCACAAAAATTCCCTGGTTAATGCTTTCTATTTAACTCACACAGATAACATACTCTAACATAAAAGTAGCGCTATATAAATGATAAGTAGTAGAAGTAGTAGTAGCTTATTTTGAAACAACTCACATCTGTGAAGTTGTTCTTTGTGGGTTTTTTTAGACCAAGGGTTCTTAACCCAGTCCAAAGCAGTGGCGTAGCCAAGGGTGAGCCCGGGTGGGCCCAGGCCCACCCATTTTGGGCTCAGGCCCACCTATTAGCAACACACCTATGATGTGGCTGGCAGGGATTCCCAAGCCCCACCAGCTGAAAACTCTCAACAACTGTCCCTCCTGCTTACCTTGTAAAAAGCAGATCTTTGCCTACAGCAAGAAGCAACTGATACATACTGCTTGCACTGGCCCTACAGCCTTCCCTCTGACGTATTCCTGCCTATGCGGAAACAGGAAGTTGCATCAATGGGAAGGCTGTGGGCCCAACATTAGCAGTATGTATTAGTTGATGCTCACTGCCAGTGAAAATCTGCTATTTAAGAGGTATGCGGGAGATGGGTAATATTTGAGAGACTATCCACCTTATAATTGAAAGAGAAAAACGCCTAGATTTTGACACAAATCGGGAGATAGACGTTTATCTCACAAAAACGAATAAATCGGTATAATGGAAAGGCGATTTTGGACGTTTTCAACTGCACTCCATGGCGGAAGCGTACAAAGTTGACGGGGGCGTGTCGGAGGCGTGACGAAGGTGGAACTGGGGCGTGGTTATCGGCCGAGGAGAGATGGGCGCCTTTCACTGATAATGGAAAAAAAGTATGCGTTTGTAGCTAGAATTTAGGGCACTTTTCCTGGACCCTGTTTTTTCATAAATAAGGCCCCAAAAAGTGCCCTAAATGACCAGATTACCACCAGAGGGAATTGAGGATGACCTCCCCTGACTCCCCCAGTGGTCACTAACCCCCTCCCACCACAAAAAATGATGTTTCACAACTTTTTATTTTCACCTCAAATGTCATACCCACCTCCCTGGCAGCAGTATGCAGGTCCCTGGAGCAGTTGTTAGGGGGTGCAGTGGACTTCAGGCAGGTGGACCCAGGCCCATCCCCCCCTACCTGTTACAATTGTGCTGCTTAATGCTTAGTCGTCCAACCCCCCCAAACCCACTGTACCCACATGTAGGTGCCCCCCTTCACCCCTTAGGGCTATAGTAATGGTGTAGACTTGTGGGCAGTGGGTTTTGAGGGGGATTTGGGGGGCTCAACACACAAGGGAAGGGTGCTATGCACTTGGGAGCTCTTTTACCTTTTTTTTTTTTTTTGTAAAAGTGCCCCCTAGGGTGCCCGGTTGGTGTCCTGGCATGTGAGGGGGACCAGTGCAGTACGAATCTTGGCCCCTCCCATGAACAAATGCCTTGGATTTATTCGTTTTTGAGCTGGGCGCTTTCATTTTCCATTATCGCTGAAAAACAAAAACGCCCAGCTCACAAATTGTCGAATAAAACATGGACGTCTATTTTTTTTTTCGAAAATACGGTTCGGTCTGCCCCTTCACGGACCCGTTCTTGGAGATAAACGCCCATGGAGATAGACGTTTTCGTTCAATTATGCCCCTTCACATGAACTGCAGGAGAGAGAAGGAGAGACCAAATCACCTGTGGGACGGGGTGGAGTTCTTCTGCCCACCCATCTTGGGTACAGGCCCACCCAGAATTGGGTGTCTGGCTACGCCCCTGGTCCAAAGGACACACCCAGCCAGTCAAGTTTTTCGGGATACTCACAATGAATATACATGTGAGATCTCTGCATACAATGGAGGTTATGCATGCAGATTTATCTCATGTATATTCATTGTGGATATTCTGAAAACCTGACTGGCTGGGTGTGTTCCAAGGACTGAGTTGAGAACCCACAGAGGTCCCCCACATTTCAGAGTTTCTACTCTCAGTATGTATGCATTTACCCAGTGGTGTGCTGGTAAATTTTTAACAACAGGCTTTCTCTCCGGGCATAGCCAGCCCCGCAGTTTGGGTGTGGGGGGGACCAACACACTTCTCTCCCCCCTCCCCCGTGCAAGCACGCTAGGCATTCATTTGCTGGCAGGGATGCTGAACCCTGCAAACTAATAAATGGACTGCCACTGCTCCCCACTGCTTGTTTCTGGCTCTATGCAGCATGCCAGGACTTTTTGCGCATTCTCAGAGCATGCACAAGAAGTCCCAGCATGCTTCTCTGAGAAGGAAACAAGCAGCAGGGAGTAGCAGAAGTCTATTTATTTGGGTGGCGGGACTTGGCAAAAACAAAAAACTGTATATTATGTACAAAATAATTCTTCAAACCCAGCTTTTTTGCTTTAGTTTTTCTGGGTTTGATCCCTCAGGTTTAGAATGATATTTATTATATCTACATATGGGAAGTTTTCAAATAAAATTAAAAAGCTGTCCAATAAGTAAAAAAAAAAAACTTTTGTCCTCCACTTTTTAAGGCACTGTCTATCCAACTAAAACAGCTTTAGACTTGTTACAGATGGACCAGCAATGAAAAAACGACAACAGATTTGCTTGGTTTGTTTTAAGTGTACTGGATGATGGCTGCACGGGGGTGTGGAAACAGAGATTGAGCAAATTGACTTCCTTGCTTACAGTGGACTAGATAGGATCACTTCCGCTCCTGTCTATTAAACCTCCTTGTAGCAGCTCATAGGTTTACTTTCTTTGTTTTGAGTGAATGGCAATGACGGCTGCGCACGGGAGTGGAAACATATTAAGCAAATTGGCTTCATTGCTTACAGTGGACTGGATAGGCTCACATGCTGTCCTATTAAACCTCCTTGCAGCAGCTCATAGGTTTGATTGCTTAGTTTTGAGTGAATGGCAATGATGGCTGCGCGGGGGAGTGGAAACAGAGATTAAGCAAATTGGCTTCCTTGCTTACAGTGGACTACATAGGCTCCCTTTCACTCCTGTCTATTAAACCTCCTCACAGCAGGTCAAAGGTTTGCTTACCTTGTTTTGAGAATACTGGATGACGGCTGCGCGGAGTACAAACAGAGATTAACCTAACTGGCTTCCTGGCTTACAGTGTGTGTGGACTAGATAGGCTCACTTCCATTCCTGTCTATTAAACCTCCTTGCCCTGACACCCAAAGTCTGGGGGAGGAGGAGAGGTTTGGGGGAGGGAACAGATGCAGGGAGGACAAGCAACGATAAAGTTCAACAGGGAAGAAGGAGGAGACAGAGAGATCAGAATGATACTGGAACGGCAGGGGAGAGAGAATCAGGCACTCCGTGCTGCAGTGTTTGAGGAGGCAATGCTCCCCTTCGCCGTCCAAACCATTCACTCGTCCTTCCCCTCGGGCCCAGCCCCAAAGCCTTTTATTAACTGCTTCTTTTAGTATTACCGGTAGTGCAGCTCTTCTTCAGCAAGGTCTCTGGCTTGTGCCATCTCAGGGCTCTCCTCTCAACCTCTTAGATCATGAGGAGGATTGCAGGCAGCTGAAATCTATCAGCACAGCAGTATCAGGACAGCAGCTGGGCAGCTAAGCTGAGGAGGTGAAGCACACTGAACCTCCTGCCTGCAGTGCACGTGCAGCATGAGGCAGGGTAAGGTTGCCAGACGCCACGCATGCACGCATGAATATCAGAAGTCACCTGTTGTTGTGTTCTTTGGGCATGCATGCCTCCCAGGCGTCCCAGCTGCAATTTATGAAAAAGAAAAAAAAAAGTCCCGGCTCACAGCACAACAACCGGCTCACAAAATTGTTCTACATTTAACAAGCGGCTCTGCAGAGCCGGTGCGAACCGGCTCCAGCACACCACTGCATTTACCTCTGTATTTGCCCCAAAACAGGAATGATAAGCCACAGCAGCCAGAGCCTCTCAGTTTAGGGTGGCGGTGTGCAGTGACATGCATTAAGAGTTGCCATTGCTCAGTTAAGCTCTCAAAGACATACTGGAAAAACCCTCAGTATTCTCATTTAAATTGAACTCTATCTGTATCTCTATAGATATAGATAGAACCCTTGCATAATTATCATATGAGCATGCCGATAAATTAGGCAGAAAAAATGAGCACAACCACTCAAAATGCTAACAAGGGCTTTATCAATGAAAGAATAGTTGAACGCTTAACAATTTAAATTCTTTTGGCTTATGGTCTGCGTGTGTCTGTCTCTATTCTCTGTACTTGAATACTTGTGGTATGTTTTGTCTATTGTATATGTATGTCTCTTGCTAATGATATGTTTGCTTATGATTTTGATTAAACTGAGTGTCTCTAATCTTTTTAAATTTCTGAATTTCTGTTCAAAAGTGTGGACTATTTTTATCCACGCAATTCTACCCCCCCCCCCCACACACACACCCCCGCTCCGGTTTCAAGGAAAAGACACGCTGCATGGTCTTAGAACTCATTGGTCATATAGCTGGGAACATCAATTCTATCCTTTTATCATATTTTTAATTAAAATTCTGATTTAATTACTTTCTTGCAGGCACATTACGGCATCCTCAGTTGCATGCCTACACAGTTGCACAATCACTTAGTAACACCAGTACCAATTCATTCAAAGAACAAGAAGCAAGGACTGATGAACTATACTAAGATCCAAAAAGCTAACTGAATAGGAGTAAAAACAGCATACAAAGGATCCTCTACCCATATAAATCCTGGCAGTTATAACCCTCTCTCCCCCAGGTCTATGCATCAGCTCAGAGCTATGATGAACATCGAAGCTTAGAGGATTCTGCAGCATAGTTTGAGACTGTGTGACAATTCAACCTCATATTTAAACAGATTTATGTACATTTTGATATCTAAATTTGCTTTCTCTGGATTGTAGCAATTTAAAATCTATGGAGTTGATATTCAAAATGATTGACACAGGCAGGGAGTGGTTCCTGCCATTTAAATCATACTAAGGGGCCGATGCACAAAGCTTACTGTACTAGGAACATCTGGTTCTATTTTGACCAGTTCCATTCAGATTAGCGTGCAAGTTATTTATCAATACACAAAAGGGTTCTGGGTCCATCTTACCGATGGTGGTAGCAGGCAACAATAATCCTATACAAATGTATTACAATGAGCTGATTGGTATTAAAATGAGCTTTCCGAGCAATGTACATCTGTTTCCAAGTGATGCACAGAAAGGAGCGTATACCTTTAACATGCAAAATTTTCCATGAGGTCTGGAGATGTCATTGTATGAGTGTGACTTCTGGGACAAGCACGCTGCTTGCATTTTTCAATAGTAAACGTTGTGAGTAGAGAACAGCTTAGGGTTGGAGAAACAAGTGGGCATGGGGGGGTGGGGGGGGGGGCTTTCCACAAGGAGGAGATTTTTTTTTTCAACAGCAAATTACTCTGATGCTGGCTCCACCATCTTCTTGCAGCTTACTTACCTTCCCCCTGATGATTTTGCTTGGGAATCTCCTCCTTGCTTGAAGCCTCCCCCCCCAGCTAACATCATAGCAGCTTTCCCTCAGCTGATTGACTGTCTGCTTGTTTCTCTGTCCCCTACCAGCTGACATCATAGGGGCAGACAGCCAATTGGCTGGGGTAAAGCCTCTATGATGTCAGCGGGGGGAAGAGGGGCAGAGAAACAAGCAGACAACCAACTGGCGGGAAAGCCCATAAGATGTCAGCCTGGGGGGGTGGAGAAAGAAGCAGACAGACAATAGGCCAGGGGAAAGCCTGTATGATGTCAGCTGGGGGCTTTCAGCAAGGAGGAGAAAGCTGCAGAAGGAAGGTAGAACTAGAATCAAAGTACTGCAGGGGAAAAGAAAGAGTACAGCATCAGGATTACTGGGCATGTGCAGACCATGGACACTTATCGAGAGACTGTTCTGCGCATGTGCTAGATGCTTTCCCTACCGAGCTGCTTCCTAAAATTTACGTGAATCTCATTTGCATACAATTTCCTTTGATCATCACTCGCTATTTCAAAATCGGTAACTTCTACCATGGATCTAAAAGGATACGGTTTTTAATGGGGACTTGAGCATCAGCCCTTGAATGGGCTATCAATGGATGTTCAGCAGCATTTATGCAGGCAGTGCTGCTGAACATTCCAGAGACTGAAGATGTCAACTCCAGGCAGAGCCTAGGTGATCTAGGGAGGAACCAGCAGTAATATAGAATACAGTTCAAAGTTTTGCTTTTGGCACACAGGACTTTCTATAAGGCTCCATTTTGCTCAGCTCATTTTCAAACACAAATCTTTTTCTGGTGCCTTCTCTTGCTAGACTTTGCCAAGTTGCTTCCCATTCTTCAGCCTTGTGCTGTGTAGTTCCAGTATTGTAGACTATGCCAGTGCGTCTCAACACCCAGCCAATCAGGTTTTCACGATATCCACAATTAATTTGCAATAAGATAGATTTGCATGCACTGCCTCCTTTGTATGCAATGTGGAATAAAAATAAAATAAAAAAAAACATTAGTGTTGCACAGTCTGCATGGCAGAGCTTTGTGCCCATTATGCAACATCAGTAAATGATTACCCCTGAAGTCAGAACAGAAGCCCTTTTTGTTACTGCATGATAATGGTTTTCCATTCTCCTGCTTTCAATTTTCAAAGCTTTTAAAGATGCCTTCACCATCCCTAGGCCTAGGCAAGAGATACAATAGCACACATTCATTCCATTTCCTGATCGTATGATCTCAGCTGGTGCGAAAATGCTTCTCTCCACTTTGGCAGTCTGCAGCAGGAATGCGCTGAAAAGTGAGCATGCGCAGGTGCCAGTATTGTGGAGAGCAGCATTTTCATTGCTATCAGGAGGAAGTCTTCAGCTGGCAGAGCTTGGGATCCCCACCAGCTACCGCTAAATGTGTGCTACTGTTGGGTGTGCCTGAGCCCTAAGTGGGTGCGCCCTGGCCCACCCAGGCCCACCTGTGGCTACGCCCAGGGCCGGTCTTAAGGGGAGGTGACCGAAGCGGCCGCATAGGGCCCCGCACTTAAGGGGGCCCCGCGCGGTGCACCTCAGTCAGCCTCCTCCGCTCCCGATTCCCAGCGCTATTTAAATTTACCTTCCTTTTAAATTTACCTCTGTCCGGCAGCGCAGCGTCAGTGAAGGAGGCGGCGCTACCGAGTCCCGACGTCTCTAGCCTTCCCCCTTCCCTTCGCTCAGTGTTCTGTCTTCTTCTGATGTCAAGGAAATGACGTCAGAAGAAGGCGGGCCCCTGAGTGAAGGGAAGGCTAGAGACGTCGGGACTCGGAAGCACCACCTCCTTCACTGACGCTGTGCTGCCAGACGGAGGTAAATTTAAAAGAAACAAAAAAGGAAAGGGATCTAAGGGGGAAGAAGAGGGCGTGCGGGCAGTTAGGACATGGGAGCGGGAGGGCAGGGGAGAGAGGAGCATGGATGGGAGGGCAGGGTTCATGGAAGGGAGAGAGAGGAATTGCTGGATAGGGATGAATGGAGGGGGCAGGGGACAGATGGGCATGGATGGATGGAAGGGTAGGGCTCAGGGAGAGAGGGGCATTGCTGGATAGGGATGAATGAAGGGGGCAGGGGCCAGATGGGCATGGATGGATATGGATGGGACTGGGCAGGGCCCAGGGAGAGAGGATTAATTGCTGGATATGGAGGGGAGGGAGGAGAATTGCTGGATATGGACAAATGGAGGAGGGAAGGGGAAAGAGGAACAAGGATGGACATGGATGGGAGGGCAGGGCCCAGGGAGAGAGGATTTACAGATGGTAGACAGAACACATAAGGACACAGGAGGATGGTGGACATGGTGAGAGAAAAAATATCAAATGGAAAGAAGACACTGCATAAAACAGAAGACACCAGGACCAAAGCGAATAGAAAAACTAAATGATCAGACAACAAAGGTAGAAAAAAGTATTTTATTCAGAATTTATTAATTGGAATATGTCAGATTTTGGAAATGTGCATCTGTGGTATTTTGCATGTAAGTTTCAATTTTTCTAGTATTGCTGCATGCTGAGTCTGACTTCTTGAGGTAACTTTCCAGTTCAGTATTTTGCCTTCATATCTGTTGTGTCATGTGTTTTTCATGTGTGATCAAGGTGCAGTATCCTGCAAGTGTGTAGTATTTGCAGCCCTTTTTGTTTTGCTTTTTTTCACGAGGTAGTATATTGGTATTTTAGATCCTGGTGTAATTACAGTTCTGCCTTTCCACGCATAAGGTTGTAGCTTGTCCTGTCCTTGGATTTAGTGCTGTTATGGTTTGGTAAGGTTATGAGTGTGTTTTTGCACAAGTTTGTGTATAGTGTTTTGCAGTGGAGAGATTGTGTGTCCGCACCTCTGACCCCCCGGGGATATGAGAATTGGAACTACTAATTGTAGTGGACTTGAACTGAATAATTTCTGGTGAGGGGGGTTTTCATGATAGCATTGTGCTTATTATTTCAATCAGTTTTTCTGTACAAATTTAGCTTCATTTGTCTTTATTTGAAATTTCATAAATAAAAAATGTTCTAAAAATTTAATAATCAATGGGGTGGAGCTGGGGCGGGGGTGCGGGCGGGGCTAGGATGGGGCCCCACCAAATTGGTCTGCATAGGGCCCCGCACTTGCTAAGACCGGCCCTGGCTACGCCACTGTTGTACATCCAAAAATGAGCATAAATTGCAAGCCAGAGAAATGACTAACAGATGTTTTAGCAAGAGAACATCCCTAGAAATGCATAAATGAAGTGTACAAATGAGCAAAGCACGCAGATAGGAATGAGCTCCTGCAAAGGTCTTGAAATAAAGAAAACCCAGAATTCATTTACACTTTGAGGGCTCTTTCATCAAGTCACGCTAGCGGCTCCCGATACAGTAATGCCGAAAAGGCCCATTCATTTTGAATGGGCTCTGTCAGCATTGCTGTGCAGGAACCGCTATCGTGGCTTGATAAAAGAGGCCCTAAAAGTTTCTAACAGCGAAAGGAAGACAACGTAGATGAGAAAACACTGGTACATTTTAGAGGAGCACAAGTGCTTTAAGAATAAGGGGTCCTTTTACTAAGCTCTGGTAAAAAGTGTCCTTAGGTGCCCTTATGCAGATTTTTCCCATGCACTAAGGCCATTTTTAGCATAGCTGGAAAATGGCTGATTTTCTGTTTTTTTTTTATTTAATGGCCATGCGCTGATTTTGCCATGCACATGAGAACTTACTGCCAGTTAGCACACAGTAATGTAGATGCACTTAGTGCAGAAATGCCCACTCTCCACCTCCAGACATGTCCCCTCTGCACTAAAAAGTAAACTATTTTTTAGCACATGATTTGCATATGCAGATCCAAATTACCACAGGACGCCTGAGCGTGCCCCACTGTAAGCCATTTTAAGTTGTGGTAAGTGCATGCTAGTGCTTATCGCAGCTTAATAAAAGGACCCCTAAGAGTTTAACTATTGCCTGTTCTATGAATAAACTCAATCAAAAATGCAGAGTATTTTTGATTGAGTCTGGGCATTTGTTGAGTGAGTTTTCCTTTTTACGTGTTGTTACTATTCTATGAATAAAAATTTGAAAGGTAAGCCTGAACCATCTTGCCTCGATTATTGTAATGTCATTTATGCTGGTCTCTCCCAATTTCTTTTGCAAAGACTACAATCAGTACAGTCGTTTCCAGGATAAAATTCAAGATCCTCTCTCTGGTTCTCTCTATACCTTTCATCTGACATTACACCCTATACTCCAGTCTGCACTTTATGGTCACTTGATGATTGTCTCTTCTGCCTCCCTTCTCTCTCCTCAGAGCATCTCAAGTTTACTCTGTCCTCAGCTTTTTTCTACTTGGCACCTTCCATTTTGAATTCTCGCCCCAAGGATTTACAACTGGACTTGTCCTATCCCAAATTCAAAGCAAATACTACTACTAATCATTTCTATAGCGCTACTAGACATAGATGTGTCTAGACATATGCAGCACTGTACACATTATACAGTGATCATTTATATGCTTAATTTTAGACAGTGATTTTCATTGGCCCGACTTAATCACAACATTTTAAAAATATTCCCTAATTAAAATTAACAGGATAAGTTATATCCCCACTACAAACTGGGTTCATGATTATTTTCATTATTTTAGAACATTGATGAGGCAAGCATTTTGCAGTGGAAAATAAGTTCTGAAACCTGAGTTGATGGAATGAGGCTAAAATGGGTAGACTCAAATATTTCTTTGTATAGAAGGCAGTGGTGTATTGAAGAACCTGCCAGGAGAGGTGTGAAGAGCAATAAAAAGGTCAGAATTCAAGATGGCAAGGAACCAGAAAAGCAGATCCTCTGCAGTATGACAGAGAAAATAAATACGAAGATGCTAGAAATATCAGAGGTCATTTTAAAAGGCTTATGCTACATTTACATGTGAAAATAGCATTTAAATAGGACCTAATTCTTTATATGTCGCCTTAAAAAATCAGTGCTGAAGGAAAACATGTTTAGGCGTATTCTGTAAACCCAGTGGCATAGCTATGGGGGGGGGGGGGGCACAGGGTCCTGGCCCTCCCAAATTTGCTCTTGGCCCCTGGTTTGACTAGTGGGAGTTCCCAACCCCTGCCAGCTGAAGCCTTCATCCAGCGCCGGTCTCCAGCGTTGCCACATTTCCTGCCCTGCTCTCTCTTCCCCTCACAGTCTGGCGTGCTCGTTTTAGTGAAACTGAGCATGCGCATGCTCAATTTCATTAAAATGAGTGTGCCGGACGTGAGGGGAAGAGAGATTCGGGCAGGAAATGTGGCAGCGTCAGAGACCGACACTGGATGAAGGCTTCAGCTGGAGGTCGGGGACCCCCGCCAGCCAAGGTATGTTCGGTGGCGGTGCTTCAGCTGGTGGGGGTTGGGGACTCCTGCCAGCCAAGATATGTACAGCGGTGGCAGTGGGTAGGGAGCGGCAGGGCAGAGGTCGGGGGGGGGGGGGCAGAGGGGGATGGTGGGGGACCAAAATGTGCTCTCCCACCTTGGGCTCTCGCCCCCTTCCACCTCAAGGTCTGGCTACGCCCCTGTATAAACCGTGCCTAAAGTTAGGTGCGGTTTACAGAATATGCCTAAATCCATCTACGTGACTACAATTTAGGCACAGTCATTTACGCCAAAATCTGGTGTAAATGCCCACACATAACTCTAGGAGTGAAGTGGGTTATTCTCTAACAATGTGTGTAAATTTGTGGAATGCCCATGATCCGCCCATGCTTTTCCCATAGCCATTTTTGGGATCTGTGTGGTAGAATTTATGCAGATTGCATTATAGAATATGTTTAGAGAGTAATGCATGTAAATTCTAATTATTGCCAATTAGTGCTGATAATTGCTTATTAGCATCCAATTATTGGCGCTGATTGGCTCGTTAACAAATTAATCCCACTTTTACAAAGCCATGCTAGCGGCTGCTGGTGTTGTAATGCCAAAACAGCTCACTCAAGTGAATGGGACAGGCTAGTCAATTGTTCATCTCATGGAAATAGAAAATTAAATAGTAAATGACAGCAGATAAAGACCTGAATGGTCCATCCAGTCTGCCCAACAAGATAAACTCATTTTACATGGTATGTAATACTTTATATGTATACCCGAGTTTGATTTGTCCCTGCCTTTCTCAGGTCGCAGATTATAAAAGTCTGCCCAGCACTGTTCCTGTACTAAAAGTTCTGAAGCTAATGTCGAAGCCCCTTAAAATTTACACTCCAGCCCCTCCATATCTATTCAGTCACGATCAGGGCACAGACCGTAGAAGTCTGCCCTGTACCGGTTTTATTCTCCAAATACCGGCAAAGCCATCCAATCTCTGCAAAGATTCCATAGATCCATTCCTTCTAAACAGGATTCCTTTGTGTTTATCCCACGCATGTTTGAATTCCATTACCGTTTCATCTCCACCACCTCCCGCGGGAGGGCATTCCACATATCCACCACCCTCTCCGTGAAAAAATACTTCCTGACATTAGTCCTGAGTCTGCCCCTCTGCAACCTCAATTCATGTCCTCTAGTTCTACCACCTTCCCGTCTTCGGAAAAGGTTTGTTTGCGGATTAATACCTTTCAAATATTTGAATGTCTGTATCATGTCACCCCTATTTCTCCTTTCATCGAAGGTATAAATAATCCATTTCTAGGTAAAACAGCTTAACTACAAGGGCCCTATAATTACTCATAGTGCCTCTTTCCTAGGAGGACTGTGGGGAATAGAGAGGCCCTTTTACTAAGCCACACGCACCCAACGTGCGTCAATTCCAAGTTACCACCCAGCTACCACGTGGCCCATTTTTTATGTTCGTCCACTACCTGCATCAGAAAATATATTTTATTTTCCGGCGAGCAGCGAAAACCAGGTGGTAATCAGCATTGTACGCGCGTTGACCATTACTGCTTGGTTAATGCTTGAGACCTTACCGTTAAATGAATGGGTGGCGGTAAGGTCTCAGACCCAAAATGGACACGTACCAATTTTGATTTTGCCGCACATCCATTTTCGGCAAAATTTTAAAAAGGCCTTTTTTACAGGCGCGCTGAAAATTGGATCTGCATGCATCCATAACACGCACCTACAATAGCGCAGCCCATTTTTTTTTTAGCTCACCTTAGTAAAAGGACCCCAGAATCTCAATTACTATCACACTCAAATGGAGAATTGAGTGTCTTATGTGAGGAACAGAATACTGATTGCATTAGGAATAAGTTCAATTAGTATTGTCATATGTTACTCACGGACCAGTATCTATAGATTTAGTTCCAACATACACACACACACACACACCAGGATGACCCAGGGCATAGAACGGAGAAGAGAGGAGTTCAAAAAACCGTTTTATAGTAGAATCCCAAATTGATGACTCAAATGCCCCAATTTTGAACTTTATTCAGAATTTGAGCTTTATCGGGATGATAGAAGGCAGAAAGAATGAGGAAAGTATAAATGATGGCCAGAAAGAAGTTATTTTACAGCCACAGAGGGCAGTGGCAATCTTACAAAGTGAAGAATCGCCTTGGGTCCAGCCTACTATAAGAACATATTCACTGCTAGTTTTAGAATGTAAGAACCAGGAAGAATTTTTGAATTCAACCAACAATGGGTTAGAGTAGATTATGATGGTAAGTAAGAACTGTGAGAACTATCTAATCTGCCCATTCCTGATGCAGTATCACAGAATTTACCCAATCACAGGCTTTAACTTCATATTTTTGCATTTACAGATGATCTGTGCTTAATCCATGTTTTCTTGTGTGCTGTTACTGTTTTGGCCTCCATTACTTCCAGTGGGAGGTTGTTCCATGAATGCACAATCCTTTCAATATAGACATTTTCTTGTGTTATTTCTATGAACTTCATATCCTGTCCTCATCTTATAAATTTTCATTTTTGCTGGAAAATATTTGCTTCTTCTAGTTCATTGTTTTTAAATATCATTTTCATATTAGATTCTTACAACAAATTACTTTCTTATGCATTATTCTTTGTTATGTATCCTGTACTGTTTATTGTAAGCCACATTGAACTCAAACTTGTTTGGGATAATGTGGGATATAAATGTCACAAACAAACAAACAAACAAACAAACAAACAAATAAATGAATATCTCATTTCTCACTGTGCTCTTTCATGCATTTCATGTGGTCTATGAGTCAGACTATCAGTTCAGTATTTTGTTAGCTCTTTTCTGAACTGGCTCTCTACTCTGTCTATATAATATGGGAAATATGGCCTGCAGATACAGACACATTACCACCTCTTTTTAAAAACAATATCATCAATTCCTGTGCATCCTGGCATTTCTCTGGCTATAGGTTCTCCTATTCTGAGATCATCAGATATGATCATCCTGATATCTCCTTCTTGTTCAAGACCCACCATTTTCCCTATCTTGTTCTTTACTTTTGAAGATCTGTGCTCCAAATGTATAGTAATATACGTTTTTTTGCATTACATATTTCTTGTCAATCCCTCAAACCTTTAAAGATTGCGCCTCACTTTTTTTTTATTCCATCAGAAACATATAACTTATTGCAGGTCCTTGTATTATTTAGAAAAATATAAACCATTCCACCTACTCTTCTGCAATATTACTTAGGTAGTCTTTTACAAAGGCGTAGTAGTGTTTTTAGTGCACGCTAGAGAAACCCATAGGAATATATGGGCACCTATAGCGTTTAGCACATACTTATTTTTACCATGTGCTAAAAATATTAGCACACCTTTGTAAAAGGCCCACTTAATTTTTTTTTTTTTTACAGAACTAGAGCCTCTGATGGTGCTCCACTGATAGTCAACTTCTTCTTGGCATGTACTCCATTTTCTACTACCTTTTGCTGTTTAAACTTGATTGGTTTTGAAAACTGTTTACCACCCTAACACCGGTCTTTAAGTAGCTTACATTATTTTTGAGCCCCCCATATAGAATGGTTTCAAAAGCCCTGCTGAAATCTAACCAGCTCATTTTCGAAAGAGAAGGGCGTCCATCTTTCGACACAAATCGGGAGATGGGCGTCCTTCTCTCAGGGGCACCCAAATTGGCATAATCGAAAGCCAATTTTGAGCGTCCCCAACTGCTTTCCGTCGCTGGGACGGCCAAAGTTCCGGGGCATTTCAAAAGGGTAGCAAAGGCGGGACAGGGGCGTGCTGGGGCGTGCTTAAGAGATGGGCGCCCTCGGCCGATAACGGAAAAAAGAAGGGCGTCCCTGGTGAGAATTTGGTCCACTTTATTTGGTCCCTTTTTTTATTTATTTATTTATTTATTTATTGCATTTGTATCCCACATTATCCCACCTCTTTGCAGGCTCAATGTGGCTTACAATATATAGTGGATAGTGGAAATGAGAGGAGAGTTGATATTAGTGTTATAGAAGTTTTTTGGGTTGCAGGGTAATGGAAAATATGATAAAGATATAATATGAGGCACTTTTAACAATTCTTGCTAGATATATGTGGGGATTTCATATGTTTTAGTCATTGTGGTATGTCTTGTCGAAAAGATGGATCTTCAGCAGTTTTTGGAAGTTGGTCAGTTCATAGGTCGCTTTTAGGTTACGTGGCAATGCATTCCAGAATTGCGTGCTCATATAGGAAAAGGTTGATGCGTGCATTAGTGTATATTTTAGGCCTTTGCAGTTTGGGAAGTGAAGATTAAGGAATGTGCGAGATGATCTTTTGGCATTCCTGGGTGGTAGGTCAATCAGGTCAGACATGTAAGCTGGGGCTTCGCCGTGGATGATTTTATATACTAGGGTACATACTTTAAACGTGATGCGTTCTTTGAGTGGTAACCAGTGTAGTTTCTCTCGTAGGGGTTTTGCACTTTTGTATTTTGGTTTTCCGAATATGAGTCTGGCTGCTGTGTTCTGGGCTGTTTGGAGTTTTTTGAGTATTTGCTCTTTGCAACCAGTGTATAGTGAGTTGCAGTAGTCTAGGTGACTGAGTACTAATGATTGTACCAGATTCCGGAAAACGGTTCTTGGGAAGAATGGTTTTACTCTTTTTAACTTCCACATTGAATGGAACATCTTTTTGGTCGTAATTTTCGCGTGATTCTCAAGTGTTAGGTGTCGGTCAATGGTGACTCCAAGAATCTTCAGGGTTTCCGAAATTGGTAGAGTTTCAGGTCCAAGTCCCCAAAAAGTGCCCGAACTGACCAGATGACCATCGGAGGGAATCGGGGATCACGTCCCCTGACTCCCCCAGTGGTCAATAACCCCCTCCCACCCCAAAAAAAACAACTTTAAAAACGTTTCTTGCCAGCCTCTATGCCAGCCTCAAATGTCATACTCAGGTCCATTGCAGCAGTATACAGGTCCCTGGAGCAGTTTTAGTGGGTGCAGTGGACTTCAGGCAGGCGGACCCAGGCCCATCCCCCACTACCTGTTACACTTGTGGTGGAAAATGGGAGCCCTTCAAAACCCACCCGAAACCCACTGTACCCACATGTAGGTGCCCCCCTTCACCCCTTAGGGCTATGGTAGTGGTGTATAGTTGTGGGGAGTGGGTTTTGGGGGGAGGGTTGGGGGACTCAGTACCCAAGGTAAGGGAGCTATGCACCTGGGACCAATTTGCAAAGTAGTGTCCCCTAGGGTGCCCGGTTGGTGCCCTGGCATGTAAGGGGGACCAGTGCACTACGAATCCTGGCCCCTCCCATGACCAAATGCCTTGGATTTGTTCATTTTTGAGATGGGTGCCATCAATTTCCATTATCGGCAAAAACCAAGGGCGCCCATCTCTAAATCCAGCGCTCAGCATTTAGGTTGACCATCTTTAATGTTGACCTAAATGTTGAGATTTGGGCTCCCCCAACCGTATTATCAAAACGAAAGATGGACGCCCATCTCATTCGATAATACAGTCGGCCCTGCCCCTTCGCGGTGCTGTCCTCGGAGATGGGCACCCTTAGAGATGGGTGTCCCCCGTCGAAAATGCCCCTCTCTGTATACTACAACCAGGAGACTTTCCTAATCTAGGAGCCCTTTTACTAAGCCACGCTAAAAAGTGGCCGGCACTGTTGTCAGTGTTTGGGTTTTCCGTGCATTGTGGCCCTTTTACTACACTGTGGTAAAAGGTGGGCTGCACTAGTTGGGACACGTGAAATTGGCACACGCTGGGCCATTTTTAACCACAGCAGATAAAAAGGCCTTTTTTTTAATGGGGCAGTAAATGACCACGCACTAATATTAAAATTAGTGCATGGCTATTTACTGCCATGCATGTAGGCATGCACTAGTGCCTAATTATTTGGTCAACCAATTTGTTTGATATAATCTCCCTCTGGCAAAACTATGCTGCTTAGGATCCTATAACCTCACGATCCTTTGTCTTAGTAGTGACTCCATTAATTTAGCTTTCACAAGAAAATCCTGCAGAAGTGCACTAGGAAAAGAATATGCATAGTGAGCCCAATTATCAACTTGTATGTGAGGCCTAGACCCTTGTAGATTACCGTTGGTCCTTTTTGAAATCCATGAGACTATATTTTCCCACTGAAATGTTTAATAACTCTGATTGCTTCATCAAATCCTTCGTTTATTCATTCATTTTTGTGTAATCAACTTCATTGAAAAAAAACAATATAGATATATCACACACACACACACACACATATACACACACACACGCATACATATTGTACATATGTGGATATCTACATGGATACAAGGGTCAAAATTTTAATAATTTTATAAAACATATATTAATAATTTGGTGAATAATAAGTGAATGAAAGAGTGCAATTTACAGAAAGACAATTTGAAACCAACAGAGAGGCTTTCAAAGAAGACATTTTAAAGGAACGCAAGTTGGAAATATTTGTACATGTACCTTATGAAAAACAGCACACATTTTTTTGGAGCATACATCTATTGACACAAAGCACAAAATGAAAGGACATTTATCAATAAATACACCTGACAAAAATAAAATTCCATATGTAAAAATATCCCTCAAAGGTTAGATCAAGGAAATGTACACTTATATACATTTTGTAAACATAAATGAATACAGGGTAATTCTATAACTCATTAAACAATGAAAGTAATTCTTATATATATTTTTTCTTATGCTCCTGGTCAAGGGATGACCTCATTATCATTTCGGTCTATAAGGAAGTTATAGAACTTTTTTCCTCAGACTGAAAAAAAAGCACATTACTTTTGAATAAAATTAAAAATTTTTTTCAATTTTTAAGATTTTTTTTGAGGGGGAGGGGGGTTGAGGTGGAAGCCTATGCTTGATTCTTCATGTTTTGAGCTCCCTTGGAAAGTACCTCAAGTAGGTTAAAAGTGCTATAAGGCCTCATCCACAGTTAGATGGGAATTTTCTTCTATTTCTCTTTCTCTCTTACCCTCCTCCTTCTATATTCTCTCCATTGGACAAACAGTCTGCACTAAGGGGGCAATAGATAATTTCTGCCTTTAGAATTTAGTATGGGCCAAATTCTATAAATCGCGCAATAAAAATTGGTGCCAAAAAACCACATGCTTAGCACGATTCTATAAACTATGCCTACAGTTAGGCATAGTTTATAGAATATGCTTATTGGCTGTTCTTGCGACTAAAATTTAGCCGCACCCATTTAGGCCACCTAAAACCAGGCCTAAATATCTGTACCTAACTTAGGCAAAAATGGGGTATATTCTATAATACTGCACATAGGGGTTCTTTTAATAGGCTGCAGGAAAAGGGGCCCTGCAGTAGCGGTGGGGACCATTTTTCCCACATGCCGGGGCTCTTTTTACCTCAGCGGCTAAAAAGCCCTCCCCCCAAAATGGCCATGTGGTAAGATAACTCTTACCGCATGACCGTGCGGCGGGGTGCACTTACTGCCACCCATTCAGGTGGCAGAAAGGGCTCCCATGGTAACCAGGAAGTGCGTGGCAATGCCCGATTACTGCCAGGTTAGCACCGTGCTAGACAAAAAGACATTTCCAGGGAGCGCTGGAAAAGGCAAGTGGTAGTTCAGTTTTAGTGTTCAGTAAGCCTTCGTTGGGCTTACTGTCACTTTGTAAAAGGGCCCCATAGTTTTTTGAAATGTCCATGACCTGCCCATTCCATGCCCATGGCCACGTGTCCATAGCCATGCCCCCTTTTCATCTGCATGCATTAGAATTTACTTACACCATATTATAGACTACATCTAGAAAGCTGTGTGCATAAATTCTAATTAAAGCCAATTCATGCCACTAATTGGTTAAGTACCAATTATCAGCACTGATTAGCTTGTTAATCAATTAAGATGTATGTGCGATTTGGCCATGCAGCCAAATTTGCGCACACAACTTAAGGCACCATTTATAGAATTTGGGGTTACGTGTGTACCCTATATCCCACCATTAAGTTTGTGGTTCTGTGATGGTAGGGAGTCCCTCTAGCCAGAGTGCCATGAATATTGTTTCCGAAGCATCTCCCGACTCTGTCAATATGAAGAGCAGAAGGTGAGTCCAGGAATTAAACTCGGCTCTCTTGAATGACAATGCACAGTGCTACCGTTAGGCTGCCATGCTGGCTTCCATTTTTCAAAATGTTATGTTTACTTTAACTGTATAATTTAATGTGTGTGTGGAAAGAGGCATTTTTCTAGGTAAGTAAATTAAAGATATATATTCTGTATAATTTCAGTACAAACCTTTTAAAATAGTAGGTTTTATTTAAGTGTGATTACAGAGCATTAAGTAAAATGTTGCTGCTTGTGAAAACTTACAGTACAATGAAATTCCACATCTTGAAATACAACACGAATCACCAGTGAAGAAAATACCATTCTCCATGTCAGCTAGGTTAAAACCCAGAAACTGACTGGAGATCTTGAAAATAGAAAAGTGTTTTCATATTTGGGAACTAAGCTTTGCAGAAATCTCACTTAATTCTCTGGTATTCTGTGACAGCTTTATCATTGTTAGGTAACGAAAGATGAGTCGGGAGAAGTGGTCTATGATGTCTGGGATGCAAACTGGAAATCCTTCTGCTGCTGACTCACCGTTTGACCTTTGACAGGTCACGTTATCTCTTAGAATTTCAGTTTATTCACGTGCAAGGGGAGATGTACAGTACTATTCTGTCCACAAGTCCATATATTACAAGGATAAAACCGAGACTGCTTCAGCCTAGCCTGATGGCAACCTCAGATGACTCAAGTATGACACATCAACAGAAGCTCATATGAATTTGGTACAGGTTTGGTATGAAAACATGCTGAAACTCAGACACTAGAATAATATGAAGCTTGCATCTCCTCCCTTGTGTACTGTGTAGTGATTTTCAACATGTTTAGCGCCATGTGTCAACAGTGAGTTTAATAACTGTAGGCACTTGGCACGCTTTCACATAGGGCTTACACATTGCCACATACAACAGTTTACAAAAGGATTACAAAGATATATCAAAAGTGTTTCCCCTAATACTATAAACTCACTTGATCACATGATTCCTACTCAATGAAGTCTTTTGTTTTTCTAAATACCACTGATCCCATTGCTGACTGAGGGTGAGCAATGTAATACAGTCTGTTCATCACACCGGGCTCTCCTGTAGACCTAAAATTACTTTTTGTGTTCTATAATAAATGAGGTTTTGATCTGTGCTCCGTTCTGACAGGCCTCTTGAAAATCTGAATGAAACTGGGACGCTAAGAAAGAGGAAAAAGAAAGACAGTCAAACCGTTTTCCGTGCTGTGTGCGCATTTCTGGATGAGTTTCTGTAAGAGCTGCATAAATTGCAGCATTCTCAACAGAGAGATTACACTGTACTGAAATTATAGATCCCTGCTTTCAAAAAGATTTCTCCTAGACTTCTCTACAGACATCGTCTTTCAAGAACAGTGACTACAACCCTTCAATAATCTTTACTACATCAGGCAGCTATGACCGTGCAAAGTTTCAATGCTGTGCAACAGCTCTGCTTACGTAAAAACAACAATGAAAATATAATAGCCATTGGAAAATGCTCCATTTAGAACAGCAAATAAGAACCAAATAATACTTAAATCTTACACTCATCTTTATCTCAAACACATACTGCTGTAGTATGCTTGCAGTTTAATAAAAGAATTATAACTTTGCCCGAGTATGCTCGGCTTTCGACCAGTGCTATTACCCATGAATCCCCAGATTCTATATATGCGCCTAATTTTCTGTGCGTAAATCCAAGCATATTCCATAATAGTGCACATAACTTAATTGGTTAACAAGGCAATTATAACTGTTAATTGGATGTTAACAAGCAATTAGGAGCAGTGATTGCCATTAATTAGAACTTACATGCAGAATTCCCTAAGCACATTCTATAAAGTGGTGCATGTAAATTGTAATGCACATTGTCAAAAAAGGGGCGTGGTCATGGGCGTGGAATGGGTGGGTTGTGGGCATTCCGACAATTTATGCATAGTGCTATAGAATATACCTGCTCTGCGCCTAATTTAGGCATCGGGGTTTACACGAGGTTCTACTTGGCGTAATTCCTCGTGACTAAACCTAGTCACAAAGATGGCCATCAGCGTATGCTATAAACTGCACGGAAATGTTCTAGAATACGCTTAGGAGAATACGCTTAGGGGGGAGGCTTGATGCACCAGGGAGGGGGGGTGTCATTGCGCGGGGGGGGGGGGGGTCATGCTGCACCTGGGGGGGGGGGGGGGGTTGTGCAGTGGCGATCTGCCCCGGGTGGCAGCCGACCTAGGATCGCCACTGGATACATGTTTGCACTACCAGATTTATGTTATAGTTCTGTGTTTTTGAACACACAGGGGCTCTTTTACCAAGCTGAGGGAATAAAGGGCTCTGTGCTGGCAGTGGGGGCTGTTTTTTCTGTGTGCCAGGGCCCTTTTCACTGCAGTGGGTAAAAACAGAAACAGAACGAAGCCTTGCGCCGGAAGAAGAGGACCTTGGCTGGTGGGGGGTGGGGTCCCCCACCAGCAAAGGTAAGCGACGGTGATGGCGGCGGCGGGGGAGGGTTGGCGGCGGGAGGGGGGTTGAGAGGGTTGGCGGCAGGGAGGTCCAGGGCCAAATCTACGGGGGCTCAGGCTCCCATGGTCCCACGTAGCTACACCACTGCTTACCACATGGCCATGGGGGTGGCGGTAAGGGCTCTCGCGTTAACCTGGCTATAACCAGGTAGCACGCAGCGCTGCCCAATTACCACCGGGTAACCCCCTGTGGAAATATTTTTCAAATATTTCTGCTCGCATCGGAAATGCCGCATGCTGGGTCTGGAACTTCCGCTGGTGCCCACGTTGGGCCTGTAGTAGTAGTTCTGCATTGCCACACTGTGGGCTTACCAGCTGCTTTGTAAAAGGGCCCTCTAGTTGTGCATGTATCTTGGATCTCTTCCTAAATTATAGCCCCAATATTTCAGCGCCATATATAGAATCCGGGGGATGAAGTAGCTAAATTTACTAAAAGGTGCTATTATGTTACTGTGCACTGACATGCATTAATACGTATTATTTACCACTGGTTCCATCTTATGCAACAGAACCTATTTTCTAATAATATGTATGCTAACGGCGTTAGCACACTCAACTTAGTAAATCCTTTCTTTAAGGATAAAATAAACGTTTTGTGTCTAAAAGCGCATGACAAAATGACTGGATTCTCCACACAAATATACATGATTAGCAGCACTCAGGTTAAACATATCTAGCAATAGGCCTCACTCAAAAAAGACTTTTCCCTATTTTGTGCGTCTGGGAAAAAACCTTTACTGAATAAGGCCTAATCATCAAAATAGGTTTCAAATATAAATTCTCTTTACACAAAATAGTCTTAAACATGAATGTCTATTCTGCAGCATATTTCAACAATAAACTACTAAAAACATCAATTTTTCATCTCACTTTACTTTATTTAACCTGCAATTCTGGTATAACTTTCTTTTTTCCTTCTGATATTATTTTGCTTTTCTTCTTATCTAAGATTTTATTTGTGAATTTGTTTACAATCTATTTCTATTTACTCATCTCATTTATTAGTGAAGATAGAAATAGGGCACATTGCACATTTTACATTAAAAAAATGACATATTATTGTCTGATGCCTGCTGTAATCTCTGCCACTTTTGCTGAGAATTGGTTCTAGGGAACTCTACTCTTTTCCCTCTCAGGTCTGAATGCATCACCTTTAGGTCATGCTCAGGGCTGACCATCCTATTTTACACTCTTGACCAGGTTTTAGAATAAATTCAGCTTTCACATCCGAGGCCTAAAGTGTTGTAAAACTTGGCTTTAACTGCTAGGGGAGTTTTCAGCAACTACCCATACAGTGAATGGAGAGGCAATGTGTCGGCGTTAGCACGGCTTTGTAAATAGGGGGGTAAAAGTGCTGCTTACTCAACCATATTATCTGCCAAATTAACAGTTAATCCATAGTAACTGTATCCATGTTAATCCCCTAATTCTATAAAAGTTGCCAAAAATTTCACATGCAAATTTGGGTGTGTGCCCAATTTGCACGCTTAATTTAATTAAATAACAAGCTAATTAGTGGCAATAAAAAGGGGGCATGGAAATGGGAGGGTCATGGGCGGAACGGGGGTATTGCTAGCATTTATGTGCATTGTTACAGAATAAGGGGGGATATGCACCTAACATTTGCACCACATTTCAGTTGGTGCAAATGGCCACGCCAGTGGCGTAGCTACATGGGGCCAGGGGGGCCTGGGCCCCCGTAGATTTGGCCCTGGACCCCCTTGCCGATGACCCGCCCGACCCCCCTCCCGCCACCAACCCGCCGTCGCATGCCTTTGCTGGCGGGGACCCCAACCCCCGCCAGCCGAGGTCCTCTTCTTCTCGCCCGTGTGATGCACTTTTAGGTAGGAGAGGATAAACTACTTAAAAATTAAGCAATAGAAAGGAATCATTCAAAGAACTTGTAGGCAAGCCCTGAATGAAATCAGAAGCAGCAGGAAAAGAAGCTGCTTCATCTGCCAGGAATGCATGTCTTACATAAGCGAGGCTGAGACATCTCCTAGTGATGCGCTTTGTACAAAGACAGTGGCAGCGGGACAAGTCTGTTCAAAAATCTGTCCAGACTAATTCATTAGCAGGCTTAGATTATGAGCTTGACACACTGAAGGGGGTTTTCTTGTTTTGTTTGTGTTGAAAAATGCTTGTTTCGTTGGATCTAATCTGAATGACAAACACGCCCTAGCAACATTAAGTTTTTATTACTACGTAAATTACTGGGTATCTCTTCTGTATGTGAGGTGGAGGGGGGAAGAGTTATTACAAACTTAATATATGGTTTCCTCCTTTCATTTACGGAATACAGTTGCATAGGTTAATTACTCCTGTAGGAAAGGAATAACACAGCTTGTGATTAATCTTACAAGCTATATTTTTCTGCTCCTTGGAAGCATATTATAAAGGGGCCAGTGCAATAAAAATAGAATTGGAGTCCAAGGTTCCTGGATCCCCCCCATCCCACAGCAAAGATACCCCCAATCCCTCCAGAGATCCCCAAGACACATTACATATTCTTTGTCTGAGTTCTTCCCCTGAACCCGACTACTACTGTTACTATTTATTTATTAGGATTTATTTAACGCCTTTTTGAAGAAATTCACTCAAGGCGGTGTACAATACTACTTGCATTCCTATAGTGCTACTAGACGTATGCAGCACTGTACACTGGAACCCATGACAAAGACTTCCAGCTACCCAGAGGCCCTCTTCAGACTACCTCAAGCTATCTCTGGTGGATTGGGGGTATAACTTAGGAGCGATTCCCAGTAGCTCCAACCAGGGGCGTATCTGGAATCCGGCGGTAGGGGGGGCCAGAGCCAGAGAGGGGGGGCACATTTTTGCCTCCCTCCCCCCCCCCCCGCCGCCGCCGCCGCCTCTCTCCACCCCCTCCCCGCCGTCAACCCTCCCCCGCTGCTTACTTTTGCTGGCGCCGAGGTCCCGACCCGCAGTCTCCGTTTTTCGTCTTCCTCCGTGGCCATGCTTCCAGGAAGTAACGCTGCAGTGCTGATTCGTTGACCCCAGTTCGACGTCTGACGTCAGACGCCGAACTGGATTCAACGAATCAGCACTGCAGCGTTACTTCCTGGAAGCATGGCCACGGAGGAAGACGAAAAACGGAGATTGCGGGTCGGACCCTCGGCGCCAGCAAAAGTAAGCAGCGGGGAGGGTTGACGGCGGGGAGGGGGGCCAGGGCGAAATCTGCGGGGGCCCAGGCCCCTGTGGCCCCACGCAGATACGCCCCTGGCTCCAACGCCAGCAAGTGCAAAACAACTTGGGATCACTCCTGCCACATGTCCCATCTAAGCTGTGTGGGAGTCCTCCAACCACATTGTTCCCACTGGGGGGTGGTTCTTCAATATGTGTTTTCAATTGTTAGGGACAGGCAGGTCCTCTGGAATGCTGCAGAACTTGCCTGTCTTCAGTACTGAAAATATGATATTGGAATAGCACCCTCACTGGCCGGAAGGTAGTCGGAGGACTCCCACACAGCTTAGAGGAAACACTGCTCCTGCCCAAACCCCTAGACTCCAGGGACAGCATGAGGTAGGCCCAGTGAACTTAAAAGGGATAGGGATATTTTGTTGGAGGGTTCAGGGGGAGGGTCTATGGGAGTGGGGGGCAGGGCTTGACTGAGAATATGTAATGTACGCTTAGAGGGTGATGGGACTCGGGAACCCTGGACCCGCTTCTATTTTTTACCACACCAACCCCTTTTAAGAAGTCCTCCAGTCAAAACATAATACCACCGGTTTTCAGCTGGCATTATTTTTCCTGGAATAACACAGCTTGCAGAGTTCAACACAAACTGCATTAATCAATTCACATAATAAAGTGTTTTGCAAGCATTTAAATACATGTATGTCAATTATTATATAGCTTGTGGTATTTTAAAACTAATGTGCAGTTTTGTCATTTAATGTGCATAGAGACAAATATTGTACATTCTAAGGGCAATTCCATAGACTTGGCAGCTGCATTTATGTGCCTCTTGTGCAGGCAAATGTATATATGCTAGCACTTATACACAGAAAATGTACTCCTACTTGCAAAAGTGCCAGCAGGGCACTATTCCCTATGAGGAAAGGCTAAAGTGAATAGGGCTCTTCAGCTTGGAGAAAATACAGCTGAGGGAAGATATGATAGAGGTCTATAAAATAATGAGTGGAGTGTAATGGGTAGACGTGAATAGCTTGTTTACTCTTTCAAAAAATACTAGGACTAGGGGACACACAATGAAGCTACAAAGTAGTAAATTTAAAACAAATCAGAGAAAATATTTCTTCACTCAACATTTTATTAAACTCTGGAATTTGTTGCCAGAGAATATAGTAAAAGCAGTTAGCTTAGCGGGGTTTAAAAAAGGTCTGGCTGGTTTCCTAAAGGAAAAGTCCATCGACCATTATTAAAATGGACTTGGGGAAAATCCACTGCTTATTTCTAGAATAAGCAGTATAAAGTGTATTGTACTGTTTTGGGATCTTGCCAGGTACTTGTGACCTGGATTGGCCACTGTTGGAAACAGGATGCTGGGCTTGATGGACCTCCGGTCTGTCCTAGTATGGCAATACTTGTGTACTTATGTAGGGCACCTAAGCACTATTCTGTAATGATGAATACAACTTACATAGCATGTAAATGTAAGGGGGTGTATACACAGGTGGAATATGGATAGGGTTCCCACTGATATGTATAACTTACGGTATACTGTTAAGTCACACGTGTCCCTGTCATATTTACATGCCTGGTCTATGGCGCATGTAACTGTGGGTGCAATAAGTATTAATTCACTGATACAGGGTTACACTACTGCTATTAGTTCTTATCATTTTTACAGTGCTAGTAGAGTTACACAGTGATGTACACATTATACCTGGGATTCTATTTATCGCACCGAGATTTCCACATGGAAATCGAAGTGTATTCCATAAAAGTGCACATAAGCTAAATAGTTAAAAAGCTAATCAGCGTTAATAATTGGATATTAACAACCAATTAGCACTAATTGATATTAATTAGAATTTACACACAGAACTGTCTAAGCGTATTCTGTAATGTGGGCGCATACAAATTCTAAGTTGAATAGTTGAAAAGAGGGCATGGAATGAGCATTTCTAAATCTATGTGCGTTGTTATAGAGTACACCTGGTCCACGCATAATGTAGGCGTCGGGATTACTTGGAGTAACTGCCCATGATTAAATTTGGTCACGCGGAGCAGCACTCAGTGTATTCTATATACCACACGGACATTTAGGCTTATTCTATAAGCGCACCTAAATTAAGGTGTACTTTATAGAGCTTAGTTGAATTTCATTTGGTGCTGATTTTTTAGGTGTGATATATAGGATCTAGTCCTATATGCAGGCACTTTCTCTGTCCCTACAATTTAAGTTTTGAGCATGGGGCAATGGAGGGCTAAGTGACTTGCCCAAGGTCACAAGGAGCTATAGTGGGAATTGAAGCCAGTTCACCAGGTTCTTAACCCACTATCCTAACCACTAGGCTACTCTGCCATTCTAGCATTCTATAATGAAATCTGGATGCCCAGTTTTCCGTTATTAATGGGGTTTCACCGTGCATCCTCAGGGCACCTAAGTGGAGGAGCCCAGTTGAAGAATTTTTCTCCTATTTCCTTAATGCGCCTTAGTAACTAACTCCCTTAATATCTTTTAGTCTTTAAACTGATACTTTAATGCTTCTGTTAGATTTCTATCAAAAACAATGTTTGAAAATTACTTTTTTATGTTGAGGATTTTATGGGATATGGGGGATTATTACTTCATAATCTGAATTCCAATGATAAAAGTCATGGTTTTTATATTTTGCAAAGCCTTGTTTTCCCAGCAAAACGAGAATTTCAGGATGTCTTAAGAGTAGTAGTCAGCATGTCAGGGGCAGCAATGGTGAGGCTCTAATACAGACAGTTGATGACTTCTCTAAGAAGTGAAACTGACAAAAAGCTTGTCTGATAGGCTCGGTGCCTTGACCAAAGAGCTCACACCGCCATGAAGCACACAGGGGTTCGATTTCTGGGTCAGAATAGTGCCCTTCTGCATGTGTGTAAGAAAAAAAAAAAAAAACGGTGACATCAGAAGCTGGAAAGCCAACCGCTGGCTAAGTTCAACACAATTTGACCTCCGCAGGTTTGATGATTTAGTGCAAAGCTCAAGAGCCGAGAGCTGCCCTAAGCAGATAGCTAAGTTCTCTTAGGGGGGGTCTTTTACTAAGCGTCGGTAAGCCCAACGCGGGCTTATCACTCGTTAAACTGGAAGTAACGCCGGGCTACCTCAGCACAGGGGCGTAGCTGCTATGGGGCCACGGGGGCCTGGGCCCCCGTAGATTTGGCCCTGGACCCCCCTGCCGGTGACCCTCTCAACCCCCCCTCCTGCCGCCAATCCGCCGCCTGCTACCTTTGCTGGCGGGGGACCCTAACCCCCGCCAGTCGAAGTCTTCTTCCTTCGTTTGGTTTCTGACTCTGACTCTGAGTCTGACATCATGCACGTACAACTTGCAGGACGTCAGACTCACAGAAACAGAATGAAGCCCTGCAGTTCGCAAGGCTTCGTTCTGTTTCTGTGAGTCAGACGCCTGCAAGTTGTACGTGCATGATGTCAGACTCAGTCAGAAACCAAACAAAGGAAGACGACTTCGGCTGGCGGGATTGGGGTCCCCCGCCAGCAAAGGTAGGCGACAGCGACGGCGGGCTGGGGGTCGAGAGGGTCATCGACGGGGGGGGGGGGGGTCAAAGTTGTTGGAATTGTCGGCAATGGTGGGTGGGAGGGGTGGGTCGGTGTCGGCAATGGCTGGCTGGCTGGCTGGTGGGCGGGGTTGGCGGCGCTGTGGGGGGGGGGGCTAAAATGTGCCCCCTCACCTTGGCTCTGGACCCTCCTACCGTTGAAGTCTGGCTACGCCCCTGCCTCAGCAGTGCGGTAGTAATCGGGCAGTGCAGCGTGCTGCCCAGTTACTGCTGGGTTAGTGTGGGAGCCTTTACCGCCAACCTCAATGGGTGGTGGTAAGTGCTCCCAGCGAAATGGCCATGCGGCAAGTGCATCACTTGCCGCACGACTATTTTTTTTTAAACCGGCCTTTTACCCGCTGTGGTAAAAGAGGCCTCAGCGCGCATCAAAACACCTGGGGCAATGAACAGTTAAGTGACTTGCCCAGAGTCCACAGGAGCTGCAGTGGGAATCAAACCCAGTTCCCCGGGATCAAAGTCTGCTGCATGTAGAATCTCAATAGGGAAAGGAAAATGGGACTTGATAGACCGCCTTTCTGAGGTTTTTGCAACTACATTCAAAGCGGTTTACATATATTCAGGTACTTATTTTGCACCTGGGGCAATGGAGGGTTAAGTGACTTGCCCACAGTCACAAGGAGCTGCAGTGGGAATCAAACCCAGTTCCCCGGGATCAAAGTCTGCTGCACTAACCACTAGGCTACTCCCTCCATAGAGAAGTCCATAAAGTGCCATTGCCCATGAAGAAGGAAACCATTATTGCCCAACTGAAAGACTGGACACGTGATGAGAGACAGTGTTACATATACCCCACTCAATGGGCAGTGGTGGGTAGGACGTGAGGCATCATTTGGCAATTAAATCCAAAATAATAACAACAAAATATCACATGCTGGCCCTATCAGCCTGTAACGTGTATTAATGCTGAATTATAAAGTTCAATCAGCATAGAAACTAATGATCATGTGCATAGCTGTGGCTTCATCACTACACATTAACCCCATTCAGGAGTGGTAAACAGGTTGGAAAAGGTTGAATCCAATATTTACAGTATTTCCAAGGTTGCATTAGGTGTACTTAGTTTAAATACACTGTAATGAAATTCCACAAACCAAAGAGATTATAACAGTAAGGTATTTTTGTATCCCCAGTATGTCCACAGTCTCATTGCAACATATTCACCCTCATCTCTAATTGTTAATCCAATTAAACAGCGATATTAACTAAAAAGAAAGTAGTGTGGCAGCCATGTTGGTCCACTTACTTCTGTGCATGTTTTACAATGAGTAAGTGTATTAGGAGATACACAAAAACATTATAATTCTACAGTTCACCATGCTACAAATTCTTCTTGAACTGAAAAGTTTCTGCATAGTGATGTGCCAGGTCAAAAATGTCAGTATGTTGTCAGAATTTTCAAAACATTTCTTGATTTTTGGATATTTTAGGTTTGTATTATACATTTAGTTTAAGAACAGTTTTTAAATGTGTACTAAAACTTTTTTAACATACATAAATTGACTTGATGTGCGTTAATTCATACCTTAATGGGTGTTAAGTCAATTTTTGGTGCAATGAAGGGGCCATTTACTAAAACCTAATGCGTGCTAACAGACCTTAGTATGCTCTATGTGCCACACAGCTCATAGGTATAAAATAGGCCATGTATTTACCCTAAATTCTATAAATGGCACTTTAACTGCATGTGCAAATTTGGGCACATGCCTAATTTTTGCACGCAATTTAATTGACAAGCCAATTAGCGCTGATAATTGGGCCCTAACAATTATCAGTGCTAACTGGCATTAACTGAAATTTATGCACCGCAATCTGCGCATAAACCATGAGAGGATCATGGCAGATTGGGAGCATTCCCGCAATTTAAGCACATCGTTATGGAATAAGGGGAATCCACGCCTAATTTAGGTGTGAGGATTTACACTAGGGTTTAGTTGGGGTAACTGCTAGCATCTAAAAGTAGTCGCAGATCATGGCGCTAAGCGCTATTCTACAAATGGCTCCTAAATTTGAGCGCTGTTTATAGAATAGCATTAGGTGCTATTTTATTTTTTTGGTTCTGATCTTTCGACTCTATTATAGAATTTAGTCCTCAGTGTGTGCTAATTCCATGAGGGGGTGCTAGGTTTTAGTAAAAGGACCCCTAAATGTGTGCCAATGAATGCGCATTCCTACTTCAGAATTTGCACAGTGTACTGTTTTTAGGGAACCATATAAACTTGTGGCATAAAGCACTTAGGCGTTCTTTTGCAAAGGTGCGTTATCATTTTAGTGCACGCTAAAAATAAGCGTGAGCTAAACGCTAGAGACGCCCATATATTCCTAAGGCCGTCTTTAGTGTTTAGCGCGTGATAATCATTAGCGCACACTAAAACGCTACTGCACCTTTGTAAAAGACCCCTTTAGAAACTCGTTTTTACTCACTGGAGTTTTCTGATATGATGCAGTGGTTAAAAAAGTGGGACACTGATTAAAAGCAAGGTACAATGCACATGACAGGTCCTGACAATTCCCACCTGCAGGGAAAAAACCCTTAATAGGTGATAAATTAGGGATATTGGCACATATTTACCATGATTTCCAATTTTGCTGACAGAATGAATACCTATTACTGCCATTGGTATTGCACAGTACAGTGAGGAATGCCTTTTAATAAATGCCACAGGGGTTTTTTCCCCATGCTACATCTACGACACTTGACATTTTTCAGTTGGTAGTATTGTAGGATTCAGTTTAATGCATCACCGCCAAATTACACTGTGTCCCAGACCCTTACCTATATTATTTATTTTTTGGGCTTCAACAGCACATTGTATTTAGGTAAACAGTATTATAATGCATGTGTCTACCATCACATTTTGTTCTCGCTGTCTGCTATCTCCCTACTAGAATCCACACTTCAGAAATCTGGCAGCTCAACACACTATCTTGCTGGATTCTTTTCAATAACTTATGAAGGCCAGAGAGGGAAACCTTTAGTATATTTCGGATAAATATACTGTACCTGTCATCCAGTCCATTATTCCTAACATTATGTTCATTTTCATAATTGGAAAATAGACAGCATATTGAAATAAAAATAAAGTTTCTTTTTTTTCTCTTATATATCTGTTTCTTTGAGTCCATAGCAGTCGGTTAAATCATACATTTGGTACTCAATATGTTCTGTGAAGTCATTAGATATTCCCATAGAAACAGACTCAACTTCTGTCTTACGAGTGGCAGCGATGCTACTCTTAGTTGAGCCATTCCTTATTTTGTTCGAAAGGTTGTTCATTTTTTCCTTCAACTGGGAGGACGGTCTTTGAAAAGGAGTGAACATTTTCCATCCCGTAAAGGTTCGCATTTTCCTCTTACTGTTTCTTTCTTGATAGGTGGGATTAAAAATGAAAGAACTGTTAATGGTGGTGAGCTGGGGCTTCAGTTCTCCATCAGACCCATGTCCTGAGCTAGTCATAGATGTCCTCCATTGATGGTCATAGACTCTCCAAATTGGGCGCCTTCTCCTACGGCACTGACATTTTAAAAGCCTGATGAAAGCTCTTTTAAACTCTTTGCTTGAACAGGGGTAAATTATTGGGTTGACGCAGCTGTTGAAGTATCCCAGCCAGAAGATCACCTTGAAAACCATATTGGAAGGCTTCAGCGAAGGAAAGAAGGAGCCTGGAAAAAAAAATAAAGTTCGATGGTATAAGAAAGGGACAATATCATGCTTTTAAATTACCTTTCTACAAATGTCGAGTATTTGTGAGTGCAGTTCTAATTTACCATTAATGGCTAGCACAGATTCCTCTTAAGAACTCACCATTTTGGCATTGAAAGAAAATATCATGAAAACCCAAATGGATATAATAGTACATACTTACATCTACACCTATACTGTGCAAAGCAATGTACCTTAATAAGCACATACACTTCAGAGTGGAATTATTCTTGACAGAGAATGGGAAGAAAAGAAGGTGGACTGTGACATCTCAAACCCATAGCTCTGATATATTCAGCCAACATGGCGTGCATTGAAAACGGATAAACCTCTTTTCCTTTCCTAGTAGCTATATATAGCTGGGAAAAGTAAACCAGGGCCACAGAATGACCAAAATATTATATATGTCCATAAGTACAAGTTTATTCCCCCGCAGACATACAATTGGAGAAATTCATTAAAATAAAAGCACGTTGAGGCCCATTATACATAGAGGGCCAGATCCTAAGTAAGGCGCCTAAAAAATCCGCATGGGAAACATTTCTGCCTAAGTGTATTCTATAAATTTACTACTACTACTACTACTTAACATTTCTAAAGCGCTACTAGGGTTACGCAGCGCTGTACAATTTAACATGGAAAGACAGTCCCTGCTCGAAGAGCTTACAATCTAAAAGACAAATGTACAGTTAATCTGATAGGTCAGACAGATTGGGGCAACCTATATGTTCGAAAATTTAGGTGCAGTATATAGAATAACCTTACTTGATATCCCAGCACCTAAAACTACGTGCCTCCATTTACATCAGTGAAAATGTGGCGTAAATCCTTGCGCATAAATTTACGTGCACTGGGCCATATTTTATAACTACACATGTAAATTTGGGAACGCCCATGGAATGCCCATTTCCCTGCCCATAACCATGCCCCTTTTGAATTGTGCACATTAAAATGAACAGAAATAAGCAAAAAAAAAATAAAATAAACTGGAGAATACACACTCAGAAAACTTAATTTAAAGACTTCTGCACATACTTCATGCACAGAGGCACAATTGTGTCATTTTTATGTTTTTCTTTTAAAATAAAAAATGGAGGAAAAAAGGCCTCGGTAGTTAAGGCTAAAAGCTGCGGGGTGATAAACACTTTGGACTACGTGCAGCAATTTCACCATTCTTTGAAACTACTGCAGCACCTTGGAACTCAAGACAAATCATTGGTCAAAAACCTCCCAAATTTTTAAGTATTATATTTTCAAAACTATTCTTTTCAAAATAGCCATTTTCCCCATTTTTTATTTTAAAAGAAAAACATAAAAATGGTACAATTGTGCCTCTGTGCATAAAGTATGTGAAGATCTTTGAATTACATTTTCTGAGTGTGTACTCTCCACTTTTTCTTTCATTCTTTTTGCTTAGGTGGTCTTTTACTAAAGCTTAGCTCGAGTAATCTGCAGAAGGTCCCAATGTATTCTATGGGTCCTGCTGCAGGTAACTTGATCTAAGCTTTAGTAAAGACCACCTTAGTTCTCTTATTATACACAAAAAAACAGTGCATATTTTTCCTTTCCCAGTAGGTGTCACTGTACATAAGTACATAAGTACATAAGTAATGCCATACTGGCAAAAGACCAAGGGTCCATCAAGCCCAGCATCCTGTCCACGACAGCGGCCAATCCAGGCCAAGGGCACCTGGCAAGCTTCCCAAACGTACAAACATTCTATACATGTTATTCCTGGAATTTTGGATTTTTCCAAGTCCGTTTAGTAGCGGTTTATGGACTTGTCCTTTAGGAAACCGTCCAACCCCTTTTTAAACTCTGCTAAGCTAACTGCCTTCACCACTTTCTCTGGCAACGAATTCCAGAGTTTAATTACACGTTGGGTGAAGAAAACTTTTCTCTGATTTGTTTTAAATTTACTACACTGTAGTTTCATCGCATGCCCCCTAGTCCTAGTATTTTTGGAAAGCGTGAACAGACGCTTCACATCCACCTGTTCCACTCCACTCATTATTTTATATACCTCTATCATGTCTCCCCTCAGCCGTCTCTTCTCCAAGCTGTATAGCCCTAGCCTCCTTAGTCTTTCTTCATAGGGAAGTCGTCCCATCCCCGCTATCATTTTAGTCGCACTTCGCTGCACCTTTTCCAATTCTACTATATCTTTCTTGAGATGCGGCGACCAGTGCTACTTCCGCTCATGAGTATGTCACCCATTTGCGTCAACATTTGCAAAGTGCCTTTGCCCTTGCCCAAAGGAACTTGGAAAGTAGTGCTAGAGGTAGGGTAATTCTCCATAGCCTATTTCCTTTAGAGAATACTAGCAAAACTGCATAAACAGGTACACCATGGAGCTGGGATAAATGTTCACAATTAAATGTCAGAGACGTGTGTAATTTACAGTGCTCTAAAAGTTATGCATGTGTGCCCTGTCCAAGCTCCGCTCTGTCAAATTCCCACTATTCCCCAGATTCTCCATGTGGTGCTCAAAACTGTGAGAGAAAATTTGGGCACATGCCCCATTTGAGTAATGAACCAACTGGATGCTAACAATTATTGGTATTGGCAACAATTTGGATTAGTGCACACATCTTGCTGTGCACTATTCTATAAAGATACACATGTAAATCTTTTAGGTGCCCTTTTACTAAAGGGTTGGTGCGTGGCAACATCATGTGCCAATCCGGAACTACTGCAGGAGCCCGGCAGTAGTTACCACCCCCAGCACACATAATTTCCAGCGCTACAAACTTATTTTCTCTTTCTGTAGCACCGGTGCTTACCTGGCAGTAATCGGGCAGCACCATGGACTGCCTGGTTACCGCCGGGTTAGCGTGGGAGCGCTTACTGCCAGCTCAATGGGTGGTGGTAAGTGCTTCCTCCCAAAAATAGCCGCACAGCAAGTGGTTCACTTATCGAATGACCATTTCATTTCGAGAAAAAAAAAGACAGCCTTTTACCCACTGCGCTAAAAGGGGGCCTCAGCACACATGAAAAACACGCACTGATGCTAGTGCAGGACCCCTTTAACCACAGCTTAGTAAAAGGACCCCTTAGTGTGCAACTGAAAATGGGCGTGGCCACGGGAGGAGCATGGGGCAGCTCAGGGGCCTTCATTACAGATATATGCACTAGAATTTGAGCGATCTGTGCCTAATTTACATGTGAGGACTTAGACCAGGTTTCAGCTGATGTAGATCCTCACATCCAAAGTTGGGCGTGGAGCATGGTGCTACACACTATTCTTCAAACAGCACTCAGCTCAGGGCACCATTTGTAGAATAGTGCTCAGTGCTCATTTTTTTTATTTTTGGTGCCCAAATCTAGTCATATGCCAGTTATGTGTGCATTTAAAGAGTAGCACTTAGGTGGAAATTAGTTACATACAAAACTAAAACTTACTTTGTACATTTTCCCCCAGTACATTTATACGGCACCCCGACATAATAGACCATGACAAAAAAAACTGACAAAAAACCCAGAACAAAACAGACTAAAACCAAAACAGACCATGACAAAAAAACCCAAGACAAAATAGACTCTACACAAAACAGGGCAGGGAAGCCTCCTTAATCAAGCTGGATTATCTTGTCAAGCAGATTTATGATTCTCACTAGATACCAAGTGTGGATAGTGAAGTCAAGCCCTAGGCAGGTGCCAGGACTTTCAAGTGACAAGCCATGGACCTTCTCAGTAAATCTATTTCATCAGGCTATTTTGTCAGGAGTCTACTTTGTCAGGGACTTTTATGTCGGGAACTTTTTTGTCTGGTTTCTTTTGACAGGGTGCCGATTTATACATATGCTTGCAGAATGTCAGGGGTCCTTTTACTAAGGCGTGCTGAAAAACGGCCTGCGGTAGTGTAGTGCAGCAAAATCAAAATTGGCGCATGTCCATTTTGGGTCTGAGACCTTACCACCAGCCATTGACCTAGTGGTAAAGTCTCACTCCATAACCGGGCGGTAATGACCTACACATGTCAAATGCCACTTGACGTGCGTCCAATATGCGCGTCCGAAAATAAAAATTGGTTTTCGGACGCGTGCCAAAAATGAAATTACCAGAAGAGCTGCGTGGTAGCTGGGCAGTAACTCCATTTTGGCGAGCGTTGGGCACACATAGATGCTTACGTGGCTTAGTAAAAGGGCCTCTAAATACATTTATACACATAAGTGAAATGTATCAGCGTATCACTGACACACAATGCATAGGGTGACATCATTAGAATATTTTAAAACGTGCTCACTGCATGCAAAGTACCTGGAAGAGAAATTATTTCAGTCAGTATGACACCACTACTTTTAAAATCTAGTCCCACCATCTTCACTTTTGGAATACTTTGAAAAGGAACAAAGACAGTGATTTTATAGCCTGATCGTTGCTTGACCTTTTCATGTCATGCATAATGGTCGTAAGCTC